>NW_027361707.1:320000-920000 GCF_039654945.1 Dendrobates tinctorius | reverse complement strand
ATGCCCCTGCCGGTGCCCAAGAGGCCATGGACCCATATCTCAATGGATTTTATTTCTGATCTTCCTGTCTCTCAGAGAATGACTGTTATCTGGGTAATTTGTGATAGATTTTCGAAGATGGTCCATCTTGTACCACTCCCAAAGTTGCCATCTTCCGCTGAGCTGGTACCCTTGTTTTTACAACAGGTGGTTCAGTTACACGGGATTCCTGAGAACATTGTGTCCGATAGAGGGGTCCAGTTTGTTTCCAGATTTTGGAAAGCCTTTTGCTCCAATCTGGGAATTCAGTTATCCTTCTCCTCCGCATTTCATCCCCAGACCAATGGGCAGACTGAGAGAACAAACCAGACACTGGAGTCTTATTTAAGATGTTTTATATCTGCTGATCAAGATGATTGGGTCTCATTTTTGCCCTTGGCCGAATTTGTGCTGAACAATAGAGCTAGTTCTGCCACTTTGATGTCACCCTTTTTCTGTAATTTTGGGTTTCATCCTCGATTCTCTTCAGGGCAAGTGGAATCTTCGTCCTGCCCAGGTGTGGACACTGTGGTTGTGAGAATGCAGCAGATATGGGACCAAGTGGTGGATAAATTGTCACTCTCTCAGGAAAAGGCCCAGCGTTTTTCCAACCGGAATAGGACCAGTGGTCCCCGGTTTAACGTGGGTGATATGGTTTGGTTGTCGTCTAAAAATATTCCTATGAAGGTTGCATCTCCAAAATTTAAGCCAAGATTTATTGGACCTTATAGGATTTTGGAGATTCTTAATCCTGTTTCTTTTCGATTGGCTCTTCCAGTTACGTTCAAAATCCATAACGTATTTCACAAATCACTGTTGAAGAGGTTTGTTGAGCCAGTAGTTCCTGTGGCGGCACCTCCTGACCCTGTATTGGTTAAAGGCAATGTGGAATATGAGGTAGAGAAAATATTGGATTCTCGTTTGGTTAGACGGAGACTCCAGTATTTGGTCAAATGGAAGGGTTATGGCCAGGAGGATAATTCTTGGATCTCTGCCTCTGATATTCATGCCAATAAATTGGTTCCTGCTTTTCACCGGGCCCATCCTGATCGGCCTGGTGGCATGGATGAGTGTTCGGTGACCCCTCCTCAAGGGGGGGGTACTGTTATGAGCTCATTTTCTGCTCCACCAGTTGAGAGTTCTCCTTCCGTTCTCCCTATCAGACGGGATATAAGACAGCCGACGCCCTATCCTGTTGCTGGTGATTTAGTCTGCTTCTCAGGTCTTGGACTCAGCTCTGTTCCAGTCTTCTCAAGTTAAGTTTGTTTTTGCCAATGTTCACACTTGCTCTTGTTGGTCAATTCAGTTTTTTGTGTGGTCAGCCAGCCCGGCTGGGCTGTGCTGAATTTCCACTCTAATTTATCTGTATTTGCCAATTTGCCTTTTTTTGTCCCTTATTAGATTGGCCTCTTTTTGCTCTGTCTCAGAATATTTCAGAGTGCTGATATAGTGGGAGAAGTCTAGTGACTTCAGGGTTAATTTTGCTATCAGTTGTGTTGGACATTATTTTTGGTAGGGTTTTTGCCAGATTGCAGACAGTGTCTTTCCTTTCCTGTCCTTTCTAGTTAGTCGGGCCCCATCGTTTTCTCAGCCTATTTTCCTGCCTTTGTGTGTGTTTTCATCTTGTTTCACCGTCAATACATGTGGGGGGCTGTCTTTCCTTTGGGGTCTGCTCTGGGGCAGTTAGTTTTCCTCTTTTCCTGCTTTAGGCTTATGTAGCTCTCCGGTTGTGACGAGGCGTCTAGGACCAACGTAGGAACGCTCCACGACTGCTGCTAGTTGCGTGGTTAGAATCAAGGATTTGCAGTCTGCATAGTTACCAACCTCTCTGGTTTTCTGAGACTTAGCTTGTGTTGTTTTTTTTTCCTCGACGACCCATTTATAACAGGACACTTACTCAGGGGAGTGCAGGAGGTCTCCACGTCCCCTTTCCCTATCGCAGGGCCCACCGTTGTAACTGTTTCCCCTTTCCCGTGTCTTGCTGTTTTAGTTACCGGCCTGCGGGCCGTGTCACACAGGACAGTATCACGTGCCGCGTCTTGTTTTAGCTACTGGCCTGCGGGTCGCGTCACACAGGTCGGGTCATCGTGACACATGCGCCTCATGTGCTCGGGTTAGCCTCTTTAGACAGAGAGTGGAGACGTCCGCCGACACACCGCGGCATTCCACTTCAACTTATGCTCCGGGAGGTTTTGCCGCTCCCGTTGTCTCCCACGTGTCCCTTCTTAAACCTGGCGATCTTGCCGCCTCTGATATCTTCCATGTGTCCCGGTTTTCCGTGTCACCTACCGGGACATCAGACTTGCCTTCGGACGAGTCTGAGGCCTATGCCTCTGATGGGCATACCGTGTGTGCATTTACTTGAGGCCTGTGATACTAACAGGCTCAGTGTTTTTGTATGTTTATGTTGCGGCACCTCTGTGTGTGAACAGAGCCCGCTTTGCGCACTTCGGGTGAAGTCTAACCCGTGCGCATTATATCGCCATTTTGCTTGTCTGTAATTACCTAGCAGCGGTGTAACATCTACTGCACGGTGGACCCCGAGCGGCGAACGCACTTTATTATTTATTTGTATTTAGTGCGTTACGCCATTCCTAACAATTATCTGTAGACTATACACTATATACAGATCTCCTGTGTGTAATGTCACCAGAAATCACTGTATCACTTGTACACTGACATTATATACGAAGCTACTGTGTATAAGGTCATTGGAGATCACTGTTTTATCTGTATACTGACACTATATACAAAGCTCCTGTGTATAATGTCACTGGTGATCCCTGTATTACCTTTACACTGACACTATATACAGAGCTCCTGTGTATAATGTCACTGGTGATCACTGTATTACCTGTACACTGGCACTATATACAGAGCTCCTGTGTATAATGTCACTGGTTATCACTGTATTACTTGTAAACTATACATTATATGCAGAGCTCCTGTGTATAATGTCACTGGTGATCACTGTATTACCTGTAAGCTACACATTATATACAAAGCTCCTGTGTATAATGTCACTGGTGATCACTGTATTACCTGTAAACTATACATTATATACAGAGCTCATGTGTATAATGTCACTGGTGATCACTGTATTACCTGGAAACTATACATTATATTCAGAGTTCCTGTTTATAATGTCACCGGTGATAACTGTAATACCTGTACACTATTCACTATATACAGAGCTCCTGTGTATAATGTCAATGGTGATCACTGTATTATCTGTACACTGACACTATATACACAGAGCTCCTGTGTATAAAATCACTGTTGATCACTGCATTACAAGTAGACTGACACTATATCTTATGCATAATGTCACTGGTGATCGCTGCATTACCTGTACACTGACACTACATACAGAGCTCCTGTGTATAATGTCACTGGTGAGTCACTTCATTACCTGTACACTATACACTGTATACTATGTACAGAGCTCCTGTGTATACTGGCACTTATGGTAATATTAGTGTTAGTATTGTGTTTTTTATTCACAATCAGTACTGTAGAATTTGGTCACTATGTGGTGGTAATATGTGGTCTGGTCATGGTGTGGCAGTATTTGTCTCTTGTATGTGGTATTATTCCAAGAGTGGGCAGTGGGACTGTGGAAAGTTTGAGGGGTGGAGTATCAAGGGGGCCAGAATATTTTACCAGTATGAGACAATTTCTTGTAATTTCTTGTTACAGCCCTGTTCTCATTTTTTATATGATGTGAGCATTCTAATGTTTTATAAGATGATACCTTGTGTGATTTTTCTAATAGTCTGTATATTGTGATCCTGCTTTCATGTGAGCCATCCAGCAGTTTCTATGATTAGAGTGGGGTAGTCTTCTTTTCCGTATATTAGAGTGTCGAAATGTTCATTACTTGATGGCATTTTAATGGTTAACGAGATGTTGTGCATTCTAGAACTGGTGTGAGCCATCTTTGCAATATGTACATTGTATTTGTATCTGTAATTTATGAACATTCTAAGGTTTCATTATGTGGGAATCTAATATTCCCTAATGATCTGTAGGAACAGTTTAGAAAAGCTAACAGTCTTCAGTAACCCTGCTACCACTACACTGGCTTTTACCTTCTCCTACCCTTACCGTCCTTTGTGGATTGTAAGCCCTCATGGGCGGGTTCTCCTGTTCCTATAAAACCATTTACTTTGTGTTTATTGAACAATGCAATGAAATAATAATAATAATAATAATAATAATAATAATAATATACTGCCATGATCTAATCCACTATTCACAAGTTGGCCCTATAAATATTTTTGGCATATTCAGTAAGCTGGGAACTTTGATACATACAATACCAATGCCGTGTGTACAGGGCCCAATGATGTATATAATATTAGCCAACTAATGTGTGACTGAAGTTTCATATCATGCATTTTCTATATACACAATGTAAACTTATGAATCCAAGAAAATATTCTTATATAATCCTCAGGTTTAGAACATTTTAACCTGATCTCTAATTCCTCCAAATTTCTGGTTAACCAATAAGTGGAAATACTCGATGTGGTATTCCCATTATTATTATAATTTATCACATTTCAGGTCTCTGTAACACATGGTTTTCCCTTTCATTGGAAAGGAAGGGTTTTAATAAAAGAAAATGAAAAACATAAATTTGAGTATCTGTAGATGGATTTTACTTACTTGTGTGTTGCTGCAACCAGCTGCAGTTCTCATTAGATGCGTCCTTCACATGATAAGGCGTGATGTGATATCTTTAATTCATTCCAATGAAAACTCACATAGCTGTTGTGTGGATTTTACGTCAGGGTTTCCTATTTGTAGATAGACCTCTGGATTACAGTTGACACACCAATTTTGGCTTACCAGGGTGACCATATATTCAGTATATTTTTGGGGGTATGAAAATTGGCTCTGTCTGTGGTCGATTAGAAACAAGCTTTGAGCCAGCAACTCCGACTATCAGTTCCCTTAGGACACCCTATGATACCTGTACAAGGATGTGGACTTACATAGGGACCCTAGATTGAGTTCTCAGAGTAGTTGATGGCTGTTGAAGCTGGCTGGCAGGAATAGTCAGAGAGTTGGGTCAAAACCAAGAGGTACAGAGAAGGAAAAAAATCGCAATACAAAAGAATAATCAGTAAATGGTCTGAGATTGGAACCACTAGAACTATCAGAGGTTAGCACAGAAGTATGGATCAGATAAAGAAGGACTTATAATTGGCAGTATAAGGCTGGAGTCAAACACAACGATTAAAAAATCGGACCGTTTTTGACCGACCAAAATCGCACAAATGTTTCATGAACAGTGATTTTTGCGCATCTAAGCATCCGTTTGACATCCGTGTGACATCCGTCTGCCGAGATTTTCTCGCAGGCTTGCAAAATGGACATATAATGGATCCCAATAACAGGTTAAAGCACAAACGAAAGAATAGATATAGACACATAGAATACATATATATATATACATACATGTCATTGAGAAACACACATATATATATTTATATTTCATACAGTTCTACATAGCAGAATAGCCGCTAAATCAATTGCCGGCTTCTGTAAAATCATTACAGAACCCGACATGAAATGACACATGGTTTACATACAGTAAACCATTTCATTTCATGTATTTTTTAAATGTCCCTGACTAATAATTAGATTATGATTTGTGTGTAAAATTTGGGACGCCTAGGTGTTAAATTAAGGGGTTAATTCGTTGGAAAAAAAATGCGTGGGCTCCCGCAGCAAAATCTCAACCAGAGAGGTAAAGCAGATGAGTGAGGGCAGATTTTAATAGCCTTAAGAGGGACCATTGTTTTTGGCCCCCCCCCCGGCTACAAAAATCTGCCCCCAGACACCCCAGAAAAGGCGCATTTATAAGATGTGCCTTTTCTGGCACTTATCCTCTCTATTCCCATGACCCTGCAGCGGTGAAATATAAATATATATATACAGTATGTGTCTCAATGCCACAAATATATATGTATTCTGTGTGTATATAACTATTCTTTCGTTTCTTTATTAATCATGTCAGTGTGATTCTACTGTATCGTGCACTGAATGGCCCGCTTTTGTTAAAGGACACCGGTGCGTATTTCTCGCAAGTCATACTTGTGGTCCGTGTGTAAACGGTTTTTTTTCTTGCACCCAGAGACTTGCATTGGCGAGTCTTGCCCAAAAATCGGTGACAATCGCAGCATGCTGTGATTGTCTCGGCCCGAGGAAAAGAGCCAAAAAAAAAATCGGCTGATTGGAGCTACACCATAGAATAACATTGGGACAATTGCAATGTGATTTTTTATTGCATTGCATTTGTCCGATTTTCTCGTTAGTGTGACTCCGGCCTAAGACTGAGACTCAGGAGTTTAAATAGAGAGCAGCCCTGCCCACTAGGCTAGCTACGGGGGGACAGAGGGGGCGGTCGCCCAGGGCCCCGTGCTCTGAGGGGGCCCACCCGGAGCTACGCTACTGTAACTGTATCGGCATGCACATCGCGCCGATACAGTTACATTCTGCAGTATAACAGGGAGAATCGATCTCCCTGCTCTGCCGCCCGGCCGGTATGGGCCCTTGAGCAGCCGGGAGGGCCCCGATGCCAGCAGTGGGCTGTCTGTCCAACATCGCAGGTGATGAGAGAGGGAGCCTAATGCTCCCTCTCCCCTCATCCCCCTGTCAGCATCTGACGTCGCCGACACTGACAGCGGGCGTGATGAAGTCAGTACTCGGCGCCTGCAGTCGGAGATGAGCGGGAGCAGGGAACAGCGCAGGAACCAGGAGGAAGAGAGGTGAGTATTTAGCTTATGGGGCTACATTACACTACAGAGGTTACATATAGGAGTGCATTACATTAAAGAGGATGCCTATGGGATGCATTACATTATAGAGGCTGCTTATGGGGGTGCAATACATTAAAGAGGCTGCCTATGGGGGAGCATTACATTTTAGAGGCTGCCTATGGGGGTACATTACACTACAGAGTCAGGCTATGTGGGTGCATTGCATTATAGAGGATGCCTATGGGGGTGCATTATGGGTCACACTCCCAGGGCCGCGGGGTACTCGGTACCGGGCCGGCGTCGGCAGGATGTGTCACAGCAGCGGTGACCCGGTCCGTGGCCCTGGGCGCCCAATTAATAGGGGAAGTTTGAATGGTGGAATGTAATTAATGGAATAGTTCGTGACGCCACCTGTGGTGTTCGGCAAGTGAGATGTTGAGCCGACGCTGCGTGCAGATCCTCTGGGGCTGGTGGTGTGTTGCAGCCAAGATGGTGAAGCTCCCCACAGGTGGAGCTGTAGCCCCAGGGCAGTGTAGATGTAGGAGTAGAGGAGAGGCACAAGCAGTGTAGAAGCTGGTACCCAGATGTTGCGGTGCTGGGTGTGTTGGCGCAAGAATCAATGGAGGAAAATTTCTTTAGTATACCGTTTACTAAATTCCAACATTTGTAAAACATTCAGTATAAAATCTGTCATTAAGCATTATCACGTTCTAGCTTTCTGTTTCAAAAATATATTAACCATTATCAACAAGTGCAAATAATAGACACGGGTCCGGCCAACATGTCTGGAAATGTCCTTATGCTGAGGTAATTCTTCCTTCAAGAAGAGAGAGTCCTATGTAAAACCAAGAGAGAGCACCTAAAGAGGTGCAAACTATATACAATAACAGTTCTGGACCATTCAAAGTACATGATCTCTGCAGTTCAAGTGGGGAAACTGCCAATACAACTGGGCAACAACTGGAAAAAAACAAAACTAAACCATGATGGTCAAAATAAGAAACAAAAGGCACAATGGTGCAAATACCCTCCTGGGTAACGAGAGTTATTTTAAAGAAGCATCTTGACTAATTGTTGTCCCCTCCTGGGGTTTCTGGACTTTGGGTGTCTTCATCCTGTCGCTGGTTGCTTGCCAATTGCATGTACTCTTCCTCCAAAGGGAGAGATAAGGATTGGTCGGGGTAATTGAAAGGGCCATGGAAATGTCAACTGCCTGCGGGGACGGCATATCCGCTACCACTGATGGCACTTCGGCTGCGGTTAGCGACTCAGCCGGTGTTGATGCTGCTACCTCGGAGTCCGATTCTTCTGTGTCCATCGGAACTTCAGCCAGCGGCACTGCAGTCGGGGGTCGCCGGCGGAGGTCAATGGGGCCATTCCTATTCATGGGTTCCGCTCCTAAAACTAGGGTGAGACCTGGAGCGGTAATCATACCTGGCGCTCCCAGCTGTGGTTCCGGTACCTGGTAGTGGACGGCGGCAGCCGCAACTCCCGGAGTTGCCGATGGGGTGGATCGCAGCTGGATTCGGGCAGGGGCAAGGCCGGTTTCTGCCGGGGCCGTCGGTGGAGGCCTGTGCAACCGCGCCCGGTCCAGACGGGGACGCGGTCCCGGCCCTCCATTCTGCTCCGGAACTATCATATATCTCCTCCGGACGGGGCTCATCCAATGGCAATATCGGTTGTGAGGTGGTGGCGGGCGCTGCAGGGGATGTATCAGCGGTCGTAGCCTCTGCAGGGGCGGCCTGAGGGCGAGTGGCTTCCCCTCCCCCCGTTCTTCTGACTCCTTTTCCCTTTCCATCATGGCATTCTGGCATTCTTCCTGTCTCGGCTCTTTTCCCACCACTGGCTTCCGCTACTCCTTCTTGGGGCGGCGTCTTCTTCCAGCTCCTCCATACCAAGCCAGTATACGAACCCCTCGGGGGGTGGGCCATGTTGCCGTTGCATAGTAATTCAGGCAGGGGAGGCCCAGGACAGTTTGTGGTCTTTTCTTAGGACCTCCCATGTTGTCACGCCCTTCTTCACCGCGCCAGCGGCCATTTTTAATGTTCATTTTACAGTCTATTAAATTGGGTCTTCGGCACATCTTCAAAAACTTTAAGTCTTAGGCACACAGAACCCGATGGCGTCGGGTCTCGTCATCCTGTTCGTGACGCGAAGTTGGGTCGCCCTCCCAGGGCCGCGGGGTACTCGGTACCGGGCCGGCGTCGGCGGGATGTGTCACAGCAGCGGTGACCCGGTCCGTGGCCCTGGGCGCCCAATTAATAGGGGAAGTTTGAATGGTGGAAAGTAATTAATGGAATAGTTCGTGACGCCACCTGTGGTGTTCGGCAAGTGAGATGTTGAGCCGACGCTGCATGCAGATCCTCTGGGGCTGGTGGTGTGTTGCAGCCAAGATGGTGAAGCTCCCCACAGGTGGAGCTGTAGCCCCAGGGCAGTGTAGATGTAGGGGTAGAAAAGAGGCACAAGCGGTGTAGAAGTTGGTACCCAGATGTAGCGGTGCTGGGTGTGTTGGCACAAGAATCAATGGAGGACACCAGGCTTGTAGTTCCAAAGCTTTACTCACAGTCTGTAGTACACATACAGGTGCCTGCCTCCGTGCTGTGTCCTCTGGGTCAGGGACTCAATCAACCTCCAGGCCAGATGGAATGCTCCCTTCCAACGCTCCGCCAACATGTGCCTTTCTGAACGTCTCCTCTTATAGCGCCTTTAAATGTGAAGTACTCCCAGTACTGAGTTACACTGGAGTGCCTCCTGACAGATGTTCCCAAGAACTCTACTTGTACGGCAGACAGCTGTAGCCTGCTTCGGGGACTCCTTACTCCTGAGTCCCGGCTCACTATCAAGGTTGCTGTTGTGCCCCCAAGTCTTAGATGGGAATAGTGCATTTACAGCCCACTACTCCACCGGTGTCTGCTGTAGGACCATTAGTATCCATACAACCTCGGGGACCGGGCACCGGCCTTGCGCTTAGAACTTCTAGGCAGGGTTCTTCCTCTATCCCACGTGCTCTGTTCCCTTTTACTCCTACGTTCTGTACTAGTCTTTCCTTCTTATGGAAGATCAGGTTTCAGTTCAATGTCTTTCTCCTTCTTTCCTTTCCCGTGCCAGCAGACCCAGGTCACTGAGATCTGCTGCAGCACCTCCTTCCTCCATCCCTCTCTCAGGGATCTTCTTTCCTCACTCCTCACCGAGTGACTCTCTCTGACTGACTGAACGACTGACCTCAAATCCTAAACCTTCCCGCTCTTTTATGTATTCTAACTCCACCCGCCTCCCAGCACGTCTCGTGTTCCAAGCAGGGAGCCACCAAAGGTGCTCTGCTACACTCCAAGCAGGGAGCCGCAATGTGGCTTTGCTGAACTACCGTGTTGTGTGGGATGCAGGTGTTGGAGCGTGGTCAGGAGCCGCCAACTTACCTGGATGGTGGGGTACCACACCTCAGGAGGAGGTGCAGTACCTCTGTGGTGACTGAGCCTCAGGGGCGCCACAATTACACTACAGAGGCTGCCTATGGGGGTACATTACATAATAGAGGATGCATATGGGTGCATTACATTATAGAGGATGCCTATGGGGGTGCATTACACTATAGAGGCTGCATATGGGAGTGCATTACATTATAGAGGATGCCTATGGTGGTGCATTACATTATAGAGGATGCCTATGGTGGTGCATTACACCACAGAGGATGCCTATGGGGATGCATTACACTACAGATGCTGCCTATGGGGTGCATTACATTATAGAGGATGCCTATGGGGGTGCATTACATTATAGAGGATGCCTATGGGGATGCACAACATTATAGAGGCTGCCTATGGGGGTGCATTACATTATGGAGGATGCCTATGGGGCTCCATTACACTACAGAGGATGCCTATGGGGGTGCATTACACTACAGAGGCTGTCTATGGGGCTGCATTACGCTATAGAGTCTGCCTATTGGGAGTGCATTATACAATATAGAGTCTGCCTATGTGGAGTGCATTATACTATATGGAGGCCTATGAGGGGTGCATTATACTATATGGAGGCATATGGGGAGGGCATTATACTATATAGAGTCTGCTTATGGGGAGTGCATTATACTTTATGGAGACTGTGGACCCATGGGAAGTGAATTATATTATATGGAGACGGTGGACCTATGGAGATTGCATTATACAATATGGAGACCTATGGGGAGTGCATTATACTATGTGGAGGCCTATGGGGAGCACATTACACTATATGGAGACCTATGACAGCAGAGAATACCCTCACTACTGCGCACCGACCAGGAGATGTCGCACTACAAGCAGGGTGTTCTATATGAAAGACTAGATAACCAAAAAAATATATGGCAACCTATGCGGAGTGCATTATGCTATATTGATGACTATCTGGTGCATTATGCTGTATGGAGGCTTTCTAGGGGGCCATCATACAGTGCAGAGATTACACTGAGGGGGTCATCATACATTGGAGCCAACAGTTTTGGAGATATTAAGTGGTCAGTATATATAGAGTGAAGGTGCATTGTACTGTGTATTTGAGCATCATATTATTATAGAGGAGCTGTACAGGGGGAGACTTGGGACATTATTAAATGTAAAGTATGCACTTATTGTTCTAGGGGAATTCAGGTTACTGTGACTATCAAAGGGGCACACAGGGCAATATTACTTTTTAGAGGACAAAAGGTGGGCCCTGTTGTCTAGGGCAACTGCACCCAGCATTACTATATTCTAGGAGCAGTGGTCCCCAACCTTTCTGACTTTAAGAGCCACATTCAGCTTAGAGAGAGGGTCGCGAGCCACATCCAGCTCCCACCCACTTCAAAGTAGTGTCAACCAAAGTCCCCATTACAGGTATAATGGTAACCAAAGCTTTTCCACAAAAATCACTCCAAAGAAGTACACTGAGATCCAGGGGTTCCCACAATACCACCATTCATTATTCTCCCATCAAGGACTCCCAACGCACTGTCACATCCAGCTTTGCACATCTCCTCTAACAGATAGTACCATCTTCCAGCGTACCATACCTAAAACATCTCTAAACATCTAAGAGCAGTATATGTGCATCCAGATCTGCTCTTCTGTGCAGGGCTACTCACAAAATTTACCATGTCGAAATGTACTCTTCATACCTGTTTGCTAGACCTGGAGTTAATGCACCAAGCTGGCAGACAGTTGCGAGCCCCAATTCATGGGACCACGAGCCACATGTGGCTCCCGAGCTATAGGTTGGGGACCCCTGTTCTAGAGGGTTGCTTTAGAATTTAGAGGTCACACAGAACCACACAATAGGTGAAGTAATAGGGACACATACGGCAGCAGCGGCTCAGTATTGGGGTATCAGCTGGATGAGGAGTTTGTGCAGGTTGGGAATAGTCCCGTTTTGGACAGTGCTGAGAATGTGAGATGTGAAATGTGACTTTGTTGTATTCTCTGTAGCCGAGTCCTGGCTGGAGGAGTCGTCATGTCAGTCTGGGCCAGATGGAAAAGGCGTGAAAAGTGAATGATTCCATCAGAAAGAACGTCAGCGGTAAGACACTATCTGTAACTCTGCTGTGATCTCTTATATATTCTGTAGGACTGGTATTTACAACTGACCATATGGCAGTAATATCAATATTGGTCTTTATATAGATATTATTTTCAGCAACAGCGCGATCATCTGCTTAGGTTCTCCTCCACTATTAGGGTGCATCACCCAGTTATAATGAAGTTTACCTGGTTAGGGGCCCACTCAGAAGTTCCTGTTTACCACATTGTTAATGTGGTAAATGACTATTCTAGCTGCAAACGTCTGGTTTGTAATGCAATATCTTCATAGGTGTATAGAGGCCCATTTCCAACAACCATCACTCCAGTGTTCTTATGGTACTTTGTGTTTGCTAACTGTTTAAGAAGGCTAATGGATGGTTAGAATACCCTTGAAAACCCTTGTGCAAGTATGTTAGCACAGCTGAAAACAGTTTGGCTGATTAGAGAAGCTATAAACCTGACCTACCTTTGAGCTAGTTGAGAATCTGGAGCATTACATTTGTTGGTTTCATTAAACTCTCAAAATGGCCAGAAAAAAAGAACTTTCATGTGAAACTCGACAGTCAATTCTTGTTCTTATAAATGAAGGCCATTCCATGTGAGAAATTGCCAAGAAACTGAAGATTTCCTACAGCGTTGTGTACTACTTCCTTCAGAGGAGAGCACAAACAGGCTCTAACCAGAGTAGAAAGAGAAGTGGGAGGCCCCGCTGCACAACTGAGCAACAAGACAAGTACATTAGAGTTTGAGAAATCGACGCCTCACAGGTCCTCATCCGGCAGCTTCATTAAATAGTACATGCAAAACGCCAGTGTCAACGCCTACAGTGAAGAGGTGACTCCGGGATGCTGGCCTTCAGGGCAGAGTGGCAAGGAAAAAGCCAAATCTGAGACTGGCTAATAAAAGGAAAAGATTAATATGGGCAAAAGAATACAGACATTGGACAGAGGAAGATTGGAAAAAAGTGTTATGGACAGACAAATCCAAGTTTGAGGTGTTTGAATCACACAGAAGAACATTTGTGAGATGCAGAACAACTGAAAAGATGCTGGAAGAGTGCCTGACGCCATCTGTCAAGCATGGTGGAGGTAATGTGATGGTCTGGGGTTGCTTTGGTGCTGGTAAAGTGGGAGATTTGTACAAGGTAAAAGGGATTTTGAATAAGGAAGGCTATCACTCCATTTTTGCAATGCAATGCCATACCCTGTGGACAGCGCTTGATTGGAGCCAATTTCATTCTGCAACAGGACAATGACCCAAAGCACAGCTCCAAATTATGCAAGAACTATTTAGGGAAGAAGCAGGCAGCTGGTGTTCTATCTGTAATGGAGTGGCCAGTGCAGTCACCAGATCTCAACCCCATTGAGCTGTTGTGGGAGCAGCTTGACCGTATGGTACGCAAAAAGTGCCCATCAAGCCAAACCAACTTGTGGGAGGGGCTTCTGGAGGCATGGGGTGACATTTCTCCAGATTACCTCAGCAAATTAACTGCTAGAATGCCAAAGGTCGGCAATGCTGGAATTGCTGCAAAGGGGGCATTGACAAAAGCAAAGTTTGAAGGAGAAAATTATTATTTCAAATAAAAATCTTTTTTTGGAACCTTGTCATTGTCTGGACTAGATTTTACATTCATTTGGTAACTCATTTGATTAATAAAAGTATTTACACGGTAGTGTATATGTATTCTATATGTACTGTATATATCTATCCTTTTCTAACCTGTCAATGTGATTTTGCCGTACACCGCATATGAATTTCTGGTTTTTCAAAGGACACTGAGCGTAAAAATCAGACAGCACTCGCATGGTCTGAGTGCTGTGCGATATTTCTCTCGCACCCATTGACTTCTATTGAGGGATGCGATGCGAATACTGATTACAGTTGCAGCATGCTGCAATTTTTTTACAGTCCGATCGTGATCCGATCTGAGCTGGAAAATAAAAAAAACGCAGATGAAGACACAATCATAGAATACAATTGATCCAAAGTCAATCTGATTTTTTTTTTTATATATTCTTTATTGGGAATGAGCCCGAGTTGAAGTTTTAGCGTTTTTTTTCTGATGCAAAATCGCTGAGTTTTACAGTAGCAGCTTAGTGAAGGAGATTTCTGACATCTCATTCACACACAGGGTTTTTGTTGTTGCATTTTTTAAAAATCTGCATTACGTCAGGTCTTTCAGGGGTTTTGCCGCGTTTTTCACCCATTGAAATGAATGGAAGGAAAATGCAAATAAAAAACACCACAAAATGTGTATATTGTGTCAAGTATTCTTTCTGGATTTTGGTGCAGAAAAAAATGCTACAAATAAGAAGCGTGTGAACCGACCCTAATCCTGGTGGTTGTGTTCTAATTGGAAATAAAAGAGAATGGCCAACAAAGCCTGGAGACATGTTTAATTCTATGGTGCTTCCACTTTACATATTGTCAGGCAGAATCTATTTGTGCAGAGTCGCCCCTTGAAGATTCCATCACAAGATTCCATTATGACATCACTGGTCATTCTCAGCCACAATGACATCACTGGTCATTCTCAGCCATTATGACATCACTGGTCATTCTCAGCCATTATGACATCACTGGTCATTCTCAGCCATTATGACATCACAATGCACAGTGGCTACTTACACAATGCGCACAGGGTAACGGGTGCCATTTATGGTTCTATAGTGATTGAGCGCACTTGCAATTTTTCACTATGGCTGAATTACTTCTCGACAATCTTCAGGCAGAAGCTTTATCGGAGATTCTCACCACCAATCGCCGTGACATTGAGCTTCTACCTCCCGATGGCGTCCTCAGCTTCTCTCACCGGCTGGTGCTGGAGCTAGTAAAGGATTGCCTGACCAAATACCAACGAGGTCATCTCACCTCAGAGTATCTGACGGATTTATCTCAGAACATCAAGACATTACTACAGCAGGTAAATGGCGGACGCTCCGCACACCACTTCTCCATAATTATAGATCATCATGGTGGGATAGAAGCTTCTTCTTTCCTCCCATATAAAACACGACGAGTCCCCAGATATGGAGTCGTCGTATCTGCAGAGAGGAGACGATGTCACAGACAATGGCCGCCTCCATTGTGTCTTTTCTCAACTCAGAATTTTACTTTTGTGTCTTTTCTTTTTTATAGGCTGAAAATCGATCTCAACATGGAGATTTGGCTTTTATTAAAGACCTGGCCGAAAAAGTCCTGTCTGTACTGGAACGTCCGGCCCGCTCATCGGAACGCCCGGTAAGGAGCCATCATCTTCTCTATCACACGTCCTTGTTTTCTGATCTTCTCCAGATCACCAGTCACATATCAGATCTGGTTCAGTCTTTCCTGATTTATGTATTTGGGGATTTAGTGACATCTTCCACATATTAATGACATATATTATTTCTACCAGGAAACAGCAGAAGGCGACAAAGAAGAGCAAAATGTCATCCCGGAAATCCCTGACCCTAATGGGAGTCAGCCGGAACTGAACAGCGAACTGATTGAAGGTGAGGCGATCACCCATCCTTCTACCGGGAATATCCAGATATTACAGGGAGCAGGGAATAATGGCAGATTTACTCTTCCCACTCGGTATAATGGGAACCTGTCAGCACACGTCACATATGGGAGTAGTGGGAGGACTGTGCCGGACATTTTCTCGCAATTTTTGCAGAAATCCAATGTCCCAGTCAGGAGAAATGTAACATAAAAGTCATATAAAAGTGAGGATGGAAGGGCACTGGGGGCGTGGAGAAATCAGAATGCAGTGACACGCCCCCTGTGCACTTACAGGCTAATTTGCATATGGCTGTTATGTTTCAGCTCTTTTCTCATCACATGGACAGCGAGGGTGGGGGGTTCCTCATTCCTGTGGTGATTGAGGGTTCCTCCATCATTTACTTTACATTTATCTATGGATGCGCCCTGCGTCCTCATATGTAGAATCCCCATATGACGACCATTAATCCCATTTACAGACGTCTTGTCATTTCCCCCTTATATTGCTGTATGATGTATGTTGGATTAATATCGTCTAATACATTTTATATCGTCATTATTTTATCACTATTTTAGAAATAACTTCGCTGGTGGATCCTGACAGTGTGATCTGCGAGATCCCGGAGATCCAAGAATCTGCTGATGTAAGTATCACTGATCATGGGGTGTGAATGACAGGTCCAGTATTATCCCCATAGAACCACGGAACATCTCTATTCTAAGAGGAGATGACATTATTTATTACATAATAGCTTTTATATTAAAGGGAATCTGTCACCAGGTTTTTGCTCCCATCTGAGAGCAGCATGATGTAGGGGCAGAGACACTGATTCCAGAGATATATCCATTACCTTACTGGGTGCAGCAGTTGTGATACAATCAGTATTTTCTCTGCTGCACATTTGGCAGTGCTCTGAATGCTGAGCCCTGTATAACCCTGCCCACACCAGTGATTGGATCTTTCTGTATATCATCCCTCCCACACTTGTGATTGGCAGTACATGGTATAGGCAGAAATATGCTAATCAGTGGTGGCGAGATTACACAGAGCAAGGACTACATGGCACGAGACAGATAGTCCTCTAGTGATAATCTCCTGCTGATAAAACACTGATTTTATTGAAACAACCACAAGCAGCCCTTGTTCTCAACATGGCACATCATTTGTAGAGTTACTATTGGTGCATCTGTGAATGCAGGCTTAGTCTTTCCTGATTTATGTATTTGGGGATTTAGTGACATCTTCCACATATTAATGACATATATTATATCTACCAGGAAACAGCAGAAGGCGACAAAGAAGAGCAAAATGTCATCCCGGAAATCCCTGACCCCAATGGGAGTCAGCCGGAGCTGAACAGCGAACTGATTACAGGTGAGGCGATCACCCAACCTTCTACCGGGAATATCCAGATATTACAGGGAGCAGGGAATAATGGCAGATTTACTCTTCCCACTCGGTGTAATGGGAACCTGTCAGCACACGTCACATATGGGAGTAGTGGGAGGACTGTGCCGGACATTTTCCTCTAATATAAAGGAACCTTTATTTGGCAGAAATCCAATGTCTCAGTTAGGAAACAAATAATGTAGAAGCCATATGCAAATCAGGATGGAAGTGCATTGGGGGCATGGAAGAAGTCAGTGCAGTGACACGCCCCCAGTGCACTTCCAGGTGTATTTGCATATGGCTGATAGGTTCCTCATTCATGTGGTGATTGGGGTTTCCTCCATCATTTACATGACATTTATCTGTCTATCAGATGTGTAGCTGGGGGTTCAGCTCAGGAGGCGAAACATCTGTGAGGGCTCCTAACCAGGTTACCCTGATTACTAGTGCGGTGGCGTTAGACCAGAGATCTCAAACTGCATTCCTCAAGGGCCGTAAGCAGGTCATGTTTTCAGGATTTCCTTGTATTGCATAGGTGATAATTTAATCACCTGCACAGATAATGATTCCAGCACCTTGTGCAATGCTAAGGAAATCTTGAAAACACACAAGGTTTGCAGCCCTCGAGGAATGCAGTTTGAGACCCATGCTTTAGACATTAGACTTCTCACATTTCCAGCCCCATCTATTCCCAACCTGCACAAACTCATCCTGTTGATACCCCAATACTGAGCCGCTGCTGCCGTATGTGTCCTTATTACTGCACCTGATACCCCAATACTGAGCCGCTGCTGCCGTATGTGTCCTTATTACTGCACCTGATACCCCAATACTGAGCCTCTGCTGCCGTATGTGTCCTTATTACTGCACCTGATACCCCAATACTGAGCCGCTGCTGCCGTATGTGTCCTTATTACTGCACCTGATACCCCAATACTGAGCCGCTGCTGCCGTATGTGTCCCTATTACTGCACCTGATACCCCAATACTGAGCCGCTGCTGCCGTATGTGTCCTTATTACTGCACCTGATACCCCAATACTGAGCCGCTGCTGCCGTATGTGTCCTTATTACTGCACCTGATACCCCAATACTGAGCCTCTGCTGCCGTATGTGTCCTTATTACTGCACCTGATACCCCAATACTGAGCCGCTGCTGCCGTATGTGTCCTTATTACTGCACCTGATACCCCAATACTGAGCCGCTGCTGCCGCATGTGTCCCTATTACTGCACCTGATACCCCAATGCTGAGCCGCTGCTGCCGCATGTGTCCTTATTACTGCACCTGATACCCCAATACTGAGCCGCTGCTGCCGTATGTGTCCTTATTACTGCACCTGATACCCCAATACTGAGCCGCTGCTGCCGTATGTGTCCTTATTATTGCACCTGATACCCCAATGCTGAGCCGCTGCTGCCGTATGTGTCCTTATTACTGCACCTGCTGTGTGGCACAAAAGCAGCGCTCCTCTTATTACCCCATACAGTAATGCCACCACTGAGCCCCTTACATAGTAAAATGCCCCTTTTTTCCTCTAGATGGTAAAAATGCCACCTAGAAAATGTCAATGCCGTGTTAATGCCATGAAAATGTTAATTGCCTCTAAAAAGTGATAATTTCTCCATGTGCAACTTTGTTGGTCAAAATAGTTGCGTGCCCCTATAATAATAATGCTAAAGTGCGCATTTAACATTTAATAATGTCCCCAGAATCCCCTCTTGTACAGCTCCACTATTCAGAGTATAGTGCCCCCATAGTTCCCCATATACCATATGATAGGCCCACAGCTCCCCTATACACAGTATAATACCCATACAGCTCCTCTATACACAGTATGATACCCCTTCAGCTCCACTATACACAGTATGATACCCCATCAGTTCCCCTATATATAGTATGTTGGTCCCAAAGCTCCCCTATACAAAGTATAATTCACCCACAGCTCCCCTATACACAGTATGATGGGCTGAAAGCTCCTCTCTACATAGCATGATGTCCTCAATACTCCCCCAAAACACAGTATAAAAACCCCTACAGTAGTCCTCATACTGTATAATGGCCCTCACATTAGCTCCCAAACTGTATAATGGCCATCATATTGGCTTGCATACTGTATAATGGCCCCTACAGCACCTTCACACTATATGATGGAACCTTCAGCAATTCCTAAACTGTATAATGGGCATCATATTGGCTTGCACACTGTATAATGGCTCCTACAGCACCCTCACACTATATGATGGAACCCTCAGTAGTCCCTAAACTATATAATGGCCCTCACACTTTATGATGGCTCTCTCAGAAGTTCTAACAATTTATAATGGCTCCTTCAGTAGACCCCACACTTTAAGAGCCCCCATACTGTATGACTGCCCTCACATTAGCCTCCATGCTGTATGATGGCCCTCACATTAGCCCCAATACTGTATGATTGCCCCCGTACTGAATGATTGCCCCCACATTAACCTCCATATTGAATGATCGCCCCCACATTAGCCTCCACATTGTATGATTGCCCTCATATTAGCCTCCATATTGTATGACTGCCCTCACATTAGCCTCCATATTGTATGATTGCCCCCACATTAGCCCCCATATTGTATGATTGCCCCCACATTAGCCCCCATATTGTATGATTGCCCCCACATTAGCCCCCATATTGTATGATTGCCCTCACATTAGCCCCCATACTGTATGATTGCCCCCACATAAGCCCCCATACTGTATGATGGCCCTTACATTAGTCCCCATAGTGTGCAATAAAACTCACACTTTATGGGCCCCCATAGTTGCCCCTACAATGTATGAGGGTTCCTCCACGTGAAGGTATGAAGGTCCCTCACATTTTATGGTGCCCCCACAGTCACACCAAAAAGTTTTAAGTAAAATACACAACCATCAGGTACTCATCTAATCCAGTATACTGATGAGACCACCGGCAGACGAACGCACCGTAAGCTCAGAGTGACACACAGGATGTCAGAATGCCGATGCATTCCGCGCCGTGATTCTGATGTCCTGTGAGTGCGCCGTCGCCTTGGTCACTGCATTATCCGGCTGTTCTGAAGACCACGGGCAAAAAGTGACCTGCAGTCTACAGAATGGAGAGTGGCAGTGCGGGGAGATCATGTGTGCCGGCTCCACCGCAGAGATGAACTTTATCGGCATGTTCAGCTAAGATAAGGGAAGTTAAGGTAGCGTTAGCTCCAGGTGGGACCCTCTGAATGCGGGGCCCAGGCGACCGCACCCTCTGCCCCCCACCTCCCCATGGGTAACTGCGCTACTGCTGTCTATGGATGCGCCGTCCATCCTCATATGTAGAATCCCCATATGACGACCATTAATCCCATTAACAGACGTCTTGTCATTTCCCCCTTATCTCGCTGTATGATGTATGTAGGATTAATATCATCTAATACTTTTTATTTCTTCATTATTTTATCACTATTTTAGAAATAACTTCCCTGGCGGATCCTGACAGTGTGATCCGCGAGATCCCAGAGATCCAAGAATCTGCTGATGTAAGTATCATAGAGGGAGATGTCTGTGTATCACTGATCATGGGGTGTGTTTGACACGTCCAGTATTATCCCCATATACCATGGGAGGAGGCCCCTTATATTACATCCGTGTCTGCGGAGCGTCCGGCTTGTATCATCCCTACAGCAGATCAGTGCACATCAGCTGGGACATAATATCAGAGAAGTTTCTGTATCTGGAGCTTTTTTCCTGCGGCTTCTATTTCCTAATATCATTTCTTCTTTTTCTATAGAACATGATGCAATCATTGATCCCGGCGAGAAAGCCGCATATGGACGACTATGAAACATACGATCTGATCAGCAGCGGAGCTTTTGGGTGAGATTTCTGTTCCCATAATCCCCATTTCTCAGGGTTCCCTATGACAATGCTTCAGCCTCTGTGCTCTGCCATTCAGTGTTATCATAGGGACATGAGACGAGTCCACATCACTGTCCTCAATGTCACTATTCAGCTCCGTTATATATGATGTTATGGTGGGAGGATAATAAACGTCTTCTTACGGCAATTGGAGAAGTTTCAGTTTGGACTAATTTTTATTTGGACTGAATAGTATCTACTGGTCAGTTATAGCGAATCTGCCCGGGATGAATTTCAATAGATTCTCTCATCTGTAATGTGACCTGATGAGGGCAGACGGGGCATGTGCAGACCTCCCATCAGCTATGTAATGTTATTTCATGGCTTTCTAGATGTGGACTTCTAGTACTAAACATTAGTATAGAAGATCATATAATGACTTCTATAGACTCTTAATAAGGGATCATTATAAACCATGGATTCTCTTTCTTTCCAGGGCCGTCTACTTAGTGCACCATAAAGACTCACAACAGACCTTCGCTATGAAGAAAATGGCCAAGAGGAACCTGGATGTGGAAGGGGCCTTTCTGGAGCGGGACATCCTAACATTCGCAGATTGTCCCTTTGTGGTCTCCACGCTCTGCTCCTTCCCTACTAGATCTCACCTGTGTATGGTCATGGAGTATGTAGGAGGTAGGACACGTACATTGTAATATATTCACCCCATGTCTGCTGACATCTTATCACCTCTCATATCATTAGGATTGTCCCCGTGGACGGTTACATCCCACGGAGCATTTACTATAGGTTATCTATTACCAAGATGCCCAGAAAGTCATTGATCTGTGTGATCTCCCTGTATGTCCGCACTGAGTACCTCAGTATCTCCAGATGTAGACGAGATGTGACATCACTTTATGTTATTAGTTACATGGCCGACATTTCACCCTAACTTCAGCCTAATATTCTGTGCACTCTACATTATATCTGTGTATATTGTCTCCTGCCCCAATGTCTCCGCTCACTTCCCATTATACTTCATGGTGATCTGCTGTATAAACCCCTCACCGGTCATATTTCCTTTCTTCTATAGGTGGAGATTGCAGGACCCTCCTAAGCACCAAGGGTCCATTATCTGTCCCCTTGGCCCGCTTGTATTTTGCAGAAACAGTTCTTGCTGTAGAATACCTCCATAGCTATGGAGTAGTGCACAGAGATTTGAAGCCAGATAAGTAAGTGCCCCCTATTGTATAATAAAGGGGAGGAATTATAGCTTATTATCACACAGTCAGTGAGGCTAAAACCATCTTTTCTTTCACAGCCTCCTGATTACATCTACTGGACACATCAAAGTCACTGATTTTGGACTTTCAAAAGTTGGTCGCATGATTCCAAAAACCAACACGCACAAGGAATCAGTGGTGGACATCTCCAAAGAGTTCCAAGACAAAGAGGTCGGCATCACTTACAGGAACTTAGCTTGTTTGTTAAATCTCATCATACTTTTGTCTCTTCCCTACGTTCTTCATTTCTAGAGAACTTTTCTACTGATATTTTATCTTCTGCTATTGTGTTTTTATGGAGAGAACTAGTCATAATAATCATTTCATCGATTCTCACCTCAATCTTCTCTTTATTTATAGTTCTGTGGCACCCCACATTACATGGCCCCTGAGGTCTTCCTGAAAGAAGGCTATGGAAGACCTGTGGACTGGTGGGCAATGGGGATCATCCTGCATGAATTTCTGTTGGGATTTGTACCATTTGAAAAAAATACCCTAGCTGAGCTTTATAAAACTGGCCAAATTAGTAAGTAGAATAATCTGATCATTGCCTTGACTGTTTACATTGGTTTAGTTATTTCCGTTATCTTACAGTCCAATACAGAGTTTTCATTTTCTGTAATTTTATATATAACAGGAGACCTCTTTCATGATTTGGATCACGCTCCTCCCCGTGATGCTCAAAATCTCATCAATGAGCTGCTCAGAAGAGATCCGGCACAAAGACTTGGGACAGGTAACATATATAAAAGCATTAATATTTATTCATTACACTGAGGACGTATTGCTCATGTCCATGAAGATCAGCTTGCCTATTTCTAGACCTCCATAATAGGACTTCCAATCTGACCCTTTCATGTCGGCTCAGTTATGTCAATAGTTCAGATTAAAGTAAAATGTTTAGATATGGAACAGTCTATGACAATATCCGCATCACTTCTGCTTTTCTTTTTCCAGGAGGATCATTTGAGATCAAGCGTCATCCGTTCCTGAGTGACATAGACTTTGACCATCTTCTAAGTCAGAATCCGGAGTACATTCCTCAGCTTGTGTCAGATGTGGACACCAGCTTATTTACCAGTAAGTAGGAGACGTCTTCAAGACTTAACAAATGTTTGTCTCATCTTCCCTATCATGTGACAATCGGTTCCCATTAATTTTAGTGATTAATGGTGATTGTGTTATACTGAAAACCTCTAATAACGCTTAATTACCTATGTTTTGTAGAACCCTCTGATGTAGGCAAATATCTGTTTGGGGAAGAGGAGGACGCGAGTGAGGACATTGAGAGTCTTGATTTACAAAATTTTATATCATCTTCTGAAAGGCTTTCTAAAGTAAGTATGTGATCAGTAAATCTAGAATATGTAAAAAAGACCTCTAAAAGTAAAAGAAAAGTATTTAGTTGCTTATTTTTGTCTGTATTTAGCTCTGTACCCCTTCTACCGGGATGATGAATGATGAGGATCCCAAGTCCCCTCTAGAGTGTATCCTAGGATCGAGCATAAACGCATCTGAAATGTGAGTAGATCAGATGATCATTACTGAGAGGCCCAGGCTGATATATGTGCACAACACCAAATGTAGGACATAAATACCATACTATCAAATACAGCATGCACAGCCCCATGATGAGCAGTCATTGCAGTTTTGGCTTCAGAAACCACTGGTGACAGTCCATAACCGCGGCCGGTCATTCTTTCTTACTGTTGCCCACACTGTAGGAGAGATGTAGCCACACTGTAGGACAGATGTAGTATTACATGCCAGCCATTCTTGGTAGTTGTTTTCTGCTCTGATCCATAGAAGGTAGTTTTGAGCAGGAGATCTTCCTCACTATGACTTCCATATGTCGTATTGGGTCTTATAGTTGATGTTCTTATATGGAGACAATCCATTTTATACTACAACTGCATTTACTTGTGATTTACATATTTTTTCTTCTTCCGAACAGGCAGAAAGAATCTTTCCATGAATCTGACAGAGAAAACGCTATAAGCAGCTTGCCATCTTCGTCCCCAGTGTCAGGTATGTACATGTCTATAGCACCAAAAATGGAAATCAAAACTCAAATATTTCCACATAGTTTTTCTGTAATCGGTCTCCTATGTTATCCATGTTTCACGGATCCCAATTATATTGCCCATGGGCCCATATTGTATCTCTATTTCCCTAATGTTGGACAGTTTTACCAGATTATCAGGACTATATGAGACAGGGCTAGAACAATTCTACTATACACAGGAAAGATACATAGCAGATCCCATAAGAATATGTTGTAGCTAAGGGTTTTTTTTACTTTTTGATCAGAAGTTCCAGCTGAGGAGGAAAGAAAATCTGAAGAAAATGTAAAAAAGGGGAAAAAGAGACGAGGTAAGTGTGAGAATCAGCTCCATGTCGTGTGATGTCAGTCAGTGGGAATCATTCATGTGGAGCAGATGTCATCTGTCAGTGATGGGATTATCACATATATGATGGCTGACAATGATCCCTGACCTCTGTGTGATAATATTCCTCTGCTGTCTGGCCACAGTGACCGCACAGTAGTATCATGTCATATGGAGTCCCATCACTTACATTATATTTATTTCTCTTCTTATAGGTTCCATCTTCCGCCGGATCTTATCATCTTGCCGGCGTGGATTATCCAGGGCTGCTCGAGTATTTGCTTGTTGTCACTGTTGCCCTAGAACCAGCTGAAAGACAGGACACCTAAGTATCGAGCACCCTGAAGTCTAGCAGATCCACCATCACTGCTGGACCTGTTTAGAAGCGGGACTAACTCCTAGCCGCGGTCTACGGACCAAACATTGGGCATGGGCAGGGCCTTGGGGGCAGATCCCAAGTGCGCTCAACCATGTGACATAGCTTACACTCAGGAACATTGAGGGATAGCGCTATCGGACAGCGCTACCCATTCATTTGCTTTAGGAATAGTTATGGGATAGCTCTACCCATGCACTTTCTTCATGGATAGCGCTATCGAATAGCTTTACCCGAACAGTATTAACAACAGAGCTTTTTCATACACATATTGATTCTGTTCCTAGTTTTACCCCTCCCTTATCCTTCTATCCTATTATTAATTAAAATTTAAAAAATAAAAAAAATTCTGTTTACTTAATTTTTTTCTCATTTATTAAACTTATCTATGTATTTTGTTTTCTGATAAAATTCAGTACATATACAGATACTGGCCGGTGGCCAAACCTTATACTGCATACACTTATTACCTTTTGTGTCCAACATTTTACTTATGAGTTGTGCCCCTAAAGACATCTAAAATACAGGAAACCACCACATCTCGCTCCTGTAGGAGGAGAGGCCCCCACTGAGTGTCCGGGCCGGAACCAAGGGGACCGTCATCTAGGTTCCTAGGGGGTCTATTTCCAGGGAGCAGAGTTAGGGGATGGACCGCTGAGACTTCCAGGATGGTTGGGGGAGGAGCCTATATAAAAGGGGCGGAGAACACCAGTCAGGGTGAGTCAGCAGACCGGGAGAGAAGGAGCAGGAGACCATGGGAACGCCAGGGTGCCAGAGCCTCCAGCAGTAACCAGAGGGGAGGACAGCGACAGAAGGGAGACTCTCGGTGGACCGCAGGGAGATGGCGCCAAGCCGACAGACAGAAGACCGCCACTTCTCAGCCGCCTGTGGCCGTTGCTGCCTCGCTCCAGCTCGCGGCTGCGGCCTGCCTGCTGACACCCGTGGCTGTTGCCGCCTCACTTCAGCCTGCGGCTGCGGCCTGCCCACAGCCACCCGCGGCCGTTGCCGCCTCGCTCCAGTCCGTGCCTGCGGCATGCCTGTAGCCACCAGCAGCTGTTGCCGCCTAGTTCCAGCTCCCGTCCGTGGCTGTGGCTTGTCCATTGCCGCCCGCAGCCACCACCGCCCCGCTCCAGTCCGGGGTAGGGGCCGGACCGTCGCCCTCCATGGGTCCCCTAGTGCAGCTGCTGGTTGTTCCGGTGGCCTACCAACCGCCACTCAACACCGCCGCTGCCTGCCCCTGTCCGGGGGCTGCGGCCTCCACACTCCCACTCCCAGGCGGTATCCCGCTGCCTCCGCTGAGGGGACATTCCGCCAAAGAACTCTTCTAGGGCCTGTTGTGCCCCTGCTTCGTCTGGGTGTCGGAACACCCGAAGACTACGCCAGATCCTCAGCGGCTGGGCTCAGCGGCTGCGACGCGAGGGACGTCAGGACGGCTAAGTGACACATTATAACTAAGGACCCGTAGTCGGCCATACCGCGGCCCTATAGTGACCAGCCTTTGCCAGAGTAGTCGTGTTCTCATAATCAGTGTTTTCTTGTATTTGGTCCCTGCGAGGACAATTGCTGTTATCTTGTTTGGTTGCTTAGGATAGCCCTACCGGCATCTATCTATAAAAGTTACTACCTAAAGTTTAATCCGTCTCGTGTCTCGTCACTGCATCCCGCGTACCTGCCATGACCACACTCCCACAAGTCCAGCAGATCCACCATCACTGCTGGACCTGTATAGAAGGACCTTCACCATCTACCTGTGGCCTTCTATTTCTCTACCCGGACATGTATCGTCTCTGTCACCAGGCTCTGCGGTATTCATACTGCTTGCCTGACTGGACTCTTACTGGTATCTGACCCCAGCTGTCCTCCTGACTATGATTTTGCCTATTGATTGTGTTCCCGATCTCCTCCCTCCCTTTTCCTTCTATCCTATTATCAATAAAAAAATTATAAATATTTTTACTGAGATTTTTTTCATCTTTTAATGATCAAACTTAACTCTGCATTTTGTTAATTGATATAATAATGCGGTAACATTTCTGTTTCTAATCAATCAATCAATCAATCAAATGTATTGTCGCCAAGTACATATTACATATATACAAGGAATTCTTTGTGACAAAGAGGCAACATAATATATAACAACAGATACAACAAGTAACATCTAACAAGACAGATACAGTATATAGTCTACACATGACGATTTAATTGTTGAACAGAGAGTGGATAGAAGCTGTTCATATGGCGGTTGGTGCTGCATTTGGGGACTCTGAAGCGACGTACTGAAGGGAGTAGTTGGAATGAGGAGTGTCCCGGGTGAGAGGGATCGGATGAAATTTTCAATGCGTGGGATCGAATACTCTTATCATAAAGATCCTGGATTTTAGGCAGGGGGGAACCTATAATTCTCTCTGCTGTTCTGAAAGTCCTTTGTAAGCGGAGTTTGTCATGCGCAGTGGCTCCCCCATACCAGACTATCAGAGAGGAACAAATCACAGATCTGATGACAGCATTAAAGAATAAGATCAGCAAATTCTTAGACAAGCCATATCTTTTCAGCTGATGCAGGAAGAACATCCTCTGTTGTGCTTTTCTTATAACAGCATCCACGTTTTTCCCCCATTTAAGATCATGAGAGATGATAACACCAAGGAATTTGGTCTCTGTGACCCTAAGAACCACTTTGTCATGGATGTAGATTGGAAGTATCTCATGTTGATCTTTCCTAAAATCCACAACCATCTCAGCAGTTTTTTTAGTGTTGAGTACAAGATTATTGGCTTTACACCAGTCACATATTCTTTACACCTAACTCCGATACAAGTCTTCAGCATTTCCCCTGATGAGACCAATCAGTGTCATATCATCGGCAAATTTCAAGATTTTTACTGAGTCTGCTGAAGAGATGCAATCATTCGTATAGAGAGAAAACAGTAACGGGGACAAAACACACCCCTGAGGTGCCCCGATGTTTGTGACCAAGGTGTCCGAAGTGAATGGTCCAACTTTTACACTCTGTATCCTGGCTGTCAGGAAGTTATAAATCCACAAGCATAAGTTGAGAGGGACTCCAAGAGCTACCATTTTCTTATGAAGTAAATTCGGATCAATGGTATTGAACGCTGAGCTAAAGTCCATGAAAAGAATCCGGACATATGAGTGCAGTTCATCTGTATGATCCAAAATGTACTTCAGTGCCAGATTGACAGTGTCGTTTGCCGAACGATTCTCCTTATAGGCAAACTGAAGCGGGTCCCATAGCTTCTGCGTGAATTTTATCAGGTGGGACATCATAATTCTTTCGAAGACTTTCATAGCTACAGATGTGAGTGCTACTGGTCTATAGTCATTCAACTCAGAGGATCCCACTTTCTTGGGGACAGGAATAATTGTGGAACTTTTCCAACACTGAGGTACAACGCACTCTTTCAGTGACACATTGTATATATTTGTCAGTATAGGGGCAAGCTGGGTAGCAAATACTTTTAGACACATTAGAGATACAACATCAGGGCCAGGTGCCTTTTTGACCTTAAGTCCCTTCAGGATGCGTATCACCTCTGCCTCGGAGATCACTACTTGGGTGTTGCACAATGAATGATCTTTATATGAACAGACTGAGGAGCTTAGAGATGAATAGCCACTGTGTATAGAGCTTGCCTCAAATCTGCAGTAGAATTCATTTAACTATGCTGCCAGACTTCTGCTGGGGTTCACTATAGTGGGGTGGCTTTTAAAATTGGTGACCTCTCTTAATCCTCTCCATGCAGATCTAGTATCTTTTGATGAGAACCTTTCCTCCAGAATCTTTGCATACTCATGTTTGGCTAACTTGATCTCTTTAGATAGCGAGTTCCTAAGTTTCTTGAATTCAGTAATATCGCCTGCTTTATAAGCCTCCTCTTTTCTCTTACGGATCAACCTGACTTTATTTGTAAACCACGGCTTGTTGTTTCCCCGAAAGTGGACAGATTTGGATGGAATAAACGTGTCTTCACAAAAACGGATATATGAGGACACTGCATCAACCCATTCATCCAGACCCGAGCATGTTTCCTGGAATACCTCCCAGTCCGTGCATTCAAAGCATGCTTGTAGTTGCAATTTTGCCTCAGACCATGTCTTCTTTGTATAAACTGTAGGTTTGGATGTTTTCAACCTTTGCCTGTAGGCTGGAATTAAATGAATTAGACAATGATCTGAAAAGCCCACTGCTGCTCTCCTCATTGCCCTGTAGGCCCCTTTTATGACTGTATAGCAGTGATCAAGCGTATTGTTCTCTCTCGTGAAGCAGTTTATATGTTGAGTAAATTTGGGGAGATCCAGGTTGAGTTTTCCTTTGTTAAAGTCCCCCATTACGATCACAAATGCTTCTGGAGATCCTTTCTCCCATTCTGATATTTTGCAAGCTAATTCACCAATAGCAGCTTTAACAGATGTTTGAGGGGGAATATATACTGCAACCAGAACCATAGATGAAAACTCTCTTGGAGAGTAAAATGGTCTACAATTGAGTGCAAGGTACTCTAGATCTGGAGAGCAACCTTTTCCCAGTATGTTAACATCACAGCACCAGCTAGTGTTGATGTAGAGACATACCCCACCCCCCTTTGTTTACCTGAAGCTACACAATCACGGTCAGCTCTGTAGATAACAAAACCAGGTAGATCCAGACTACAATCAGGGATGGTCTCATTCAACCAGGTCTCAGTAAAACAAAGAGCAGCTGAATTGGCCATATCAGATCTCATGTTACAAAGTAAGCTCAGATCCTCCATTTTGTTAGATAAGGAACGGACATTAGCCAAGTGGAGTGAAGGAAGAGCTGTTCTGAACCCTCTCCTCCGAAGGCGTGCCAGGACGCCTCCTCTCCTACCTCTCTTGCAGTACACCTCCACAGGTTTCACAGAAGTAATGGATTTTATGTACTCAATTGTTGAATTAGCAATCATGCTCCAAGAAAGGGAGTCCATGAGAAATTGCGGATGATTCCAGAATAATAAATCGTCCCTTGAAATCATAAGATTAGGTTTACAGAGTGCAGTGGCCATGATTACACTCAGCTTGTAGCTATAAAGACTGAACAGTCACAGCTTAGCAGAGTTAAATGTACAACTTTCCATAAAGAGTGCTCCCAGGAGGAGGGCATGGGTGCAACAAGACAGGGACATCAGGGGACACGCCAACAGTCAGTTCAAACCTGCCCAGCTCACCCCTTCAGCTCCACCTGGACCACAAGATCTCCAGAACATCTCCAGCACCGCACACTCCACCAGCTTTCCCATCCCGGGATCATCTGCTTGCTGGAAATGGGTACAAGTTGTAGGAAAGTTGGCAGGCAGCCAGCAGCTTCACTCTCTCCCAGCTGAAACCAGGCACGGAGCTCCACGAGGACAGAAAGACACCGGTCCCAGCTGGTCGCAGTCTCCACACTACTCCCAGCTCTGCCGAATCCTGTAGCCCTACAGCTCCACATGGACCACAAGGTCTCCAGAACAACTCCAGCACCGCACACTCCACCAGCTTTCCCATCCCGGGATCATCTGCTTGCTGGAAATGGGTACAAGTTGTAGGAAAGTTGGCAGGCAGCCAGCAGCTTCACTCTCTCCCAGCTGAATCCAGGCACGGAGCTCCACGAGGACAGAAAGACACCGGTCCCAGCTGATCGCAGTCTCCACACTACTCCCAGCTCTGCCGAATCCTGTAGCTACGCAATGGTGAGTGAACCAAAGGGAGAATTAACAATTAAACGGGGAAAAAACTCAGGAGCCTCATGCCAGAGCAGCCATCTCTCGGCGCTCCTCCTCCTCCTCAGCGTTCATAAACGTATGAATGTCTATATAAACAGCATATACATTATTGATTTTACTTATTATATAGAGCCATTAAGTTCACAGCACTTTACAAACATTGTTGAAATTGTCCCCATTGAGGCTCACAATCTAAATTCCATATCAGAATGTTTTTGGAATGTGAGAAAAAAGCAGAGAACCTAAAGGATACCCACACAAATATGGGAAAGCATTCAAACTCATGGAAGATGTTGTCTATGGTGGGATGTGAACACAGGTTGTCAGTGCTGTACGATAAAAATGCTAACCACTGAGCCAACGTGCTGCCCAAATGTATGCAGTCTGTATATACTGTACCTTTGAAACTTCAAAAGTTCTGACTGTACCTCTGAATCCTTTTCATCTTGAACTCACTGCTAATTGCACTTCTCACTATATATATATTTCTCACTTTCCGGAAAGCAGCAGTCAGGCTCATATTTCTGTCCAGCAGCTACACCGCCGCCACCACCCTGTACCAGTCATTGCACTCACCCACATAGCTCTCCACAGAGCTGCACCATCCTAAATCTTCTCCCACATCTCGATCTACTGCCATATCTACACTCCAATGAGCTAAGGCTAACATCCTCCATAATCAGGACTTCGGCCAGCATGATGGCTCAGTGGTTAGCACTGCAGCCTGACTGCGGCGACCCCCAAACAAACACTCCCCATTAGACCTCTCTCCGTCCCCTTCCCGGAAACCCAATTACCAATAACGAGACAACACAAGTAATTGCCGGGTGAGGGTCACAGCTTTAATTTCTTTTATATAAACATATATAACAATAAAAGGAAGCTCTTCAAACTTCCAACAGACCAGTAGCCAAATGCCCTGCAACATCTACAGGCAAGTCAGCCTACTTAGCCTTAATATTCCAGTGCTTCCTTTGTTGAAACAGCCAAGAAGGATCCCGAGTAGCACTACACAGGACTCCGACCCCCACCTAACAAGCACAATGCTTGATCAATCCCATCCTGGAGCCCCAACAAAAGGATATCTAAACCAATATCAGTAAGGTGGACTCAGTCTGGTCTAAGGACAGCTGAAATGTCACCCTCTAACTGGCGATGCCTTAGCACCACACCAAACTTGGACATACACTCACTGGCCACTTTATTAGGTACACCTGTCCAACTGTGTGTTAAGACTTAATTTCTAATCAGCCAATCACATGGCGGCAACTCAGTGCATTTAGGCATGTAGACATGGTCAAGACAATCTCCTGCAGTTCAAACCGAGCATCAGTATGGGGAAGAAAGGTGATTTGAGTGCCTTTGAACGTGGCATGATTGTTGGTGCCAGAAGGGCTGGTCTGAGAATTTCAGAAACTGCTGATCTACTGGGATTTTCACGCACAACCATCTCTAGGGTTTACAGAGAATGGTCCGAAAAAGAAAAAAAATCCAGTGAGCGGCAGTTCTGTGGCCGGAAATGCCATGTTGATGCCAGAGGTCAGAGGAGAATGGGCAGACTGGTTCGAGCTGATAGAAAGGCAACAGTGACTCAAATTGCCACCCGTTACAACCAAGGTAGGCAGAAGAGCATCTCTGAACGCACAGTGCGTCGAACTTTGAGGCAGATGGGCTACAGCAGCAGAAGATCACACTGTGTACCACTCCTCTCAGCTAAGAACAGGAAACTGAGGCTACAATTTGCACAAGCTCATCGAAATTGGACAGTAGAAGATTGGAAAAACGTTGCCTGGTCTGATGAGTCTCGATTTCTGCTGCGACATTCGGATGGTAGGGTCAGAATTTGGCGTAAACAACATGAAAGCATGGATCCATCCTGCCTTGTATCAACGGTTCAGGCTGGTGGTGGTGGTGTCATGGTGTGGGGAATTTTTTCTGGGCACTCTTTGGGCCCCTTGGTACCAATTGAGCATCGTTGCAACGCCACAGCCTACCTGAGTATTGTTGCTGACCATGTCCATCCCTTTATGACCACAATGTACCCAACATCTGATGGCTACTTTCAGCAGGATAATGCGCCATGTCATAAAGCTCGAATCATCTCAGATTGGTTTCTTGAACATGACAATGAGTTCACTGTACTCAAATGGCCTCCTCAGTCACCAGATCTCAATCCAATAGAGCATCTTTGGGATGTGGTGGAACGGGAGATTCGCATCAGGGATGTGCAGCCGACAAATCTGCGCCAACTGTGTGATGCCATCATGTCAATATGGTCCAAAATCTCTGAGGAATGCTTCCAGCACCTTGTTGAATCTCTGCCACGAAGAATTGAGGCAGTTCTGAAGGCAAAAGGGGGTCCAACCCGTTACTAGCATGGTGTACCTAATAAAGTGGCCAGTGAGTGTATGTACGTTTATGGTGCTTCTGGTCCACTCCACTGCCATCCCGTCCCGGGCACCCTGTCACACAGTTCTGGGGACTATCTCTGACCAAACTAATATGAGTTCCTGGAAAAAACTAGGAAACCGTTCTAGGTCCGATTTCATCATAGTCAACAGCTCGGCAATCTTATATGAACATAGGTCATTCCCCCCAGCATGTAGAACTAGTATTACTGGACCTATATCTCTCCCAATATCAACCACTTTCTGCAGCACCTGAGGCCATTTGAGACCTCCTAATGACTCTCCAATGCACATCCAAATCCTGAAAACCCATATTTCTTCCACCAGGACAGCATTCCGCTCTCTGAGCTGACCGGAAAATGTACGAGTGGCTCAGGAGCCACACTGTTGGTCTGGAGGAACCTAGACAATCAATAGAGAAATAAATTAAATCAATAAATCCAGTCTAATATACCTGGCATAGCAAGCAGAATGCCACTATCCTATCCTTTGTACCTTTGCCTCTGGCAGACCAGCCTTTGCAGCCTCAGTAGCGATCTCTATACGAAAAGAATGTGTCCCATATTCCCCCGGTTGCACACCAGATGCCTGCAGGCATTTGCGAAAATAGAAATGGGACGTCTACTTTCCCTTCTAGGTTGGGCCCTTTTCCAACCTTTAAAGGCCTGCTTGATTATAAAGGCCTTCGTGACATCCGCCCAGCCTAACAATTGAAAATAAAATGCCAAACAGAAAGGCGTTGTTGAGCTGACAAACCCAAAATACCCAAATTAAAAAGTAACATCACAAACTCAACTGTTACATCTATTCTGGCCTGACGACAAGTATGAACCAGTCTCCTGTTGTGATTTCACTTTCTGCCTTACCTCTGGTTACTACTGAAGGTAGTCAGCTGGTCAAATTGACAGAGGGATTGTGAGTTCTTTTTCTGGGCTCCCTCTGGTGGTTACTGGAGGTAATGGAGCTGATCTGATTAACAGACGCTTGCCACCTGATAATGAGGACGACGATTGGAGATCTGGGGTTTCAGACTGGGATTTAAGACAGCCGGCTCCCTCCATCCCTGCTGGTGATTTTCTTCCTGCCTCCTGAGGTCTTAGTTTCCTGCTCAGTCCCTGCATGTTCAGCTAAGTGTTCATTTGCTATTCTGTTTACATTTGATCTGGTTTTGCCTATTTCAGTTTTGTGTGGGTCAGCCAGCTCCGGCTGGGCCTGTGCTGAATCACCATCCATATGTTACTGCTTGTGCCAGTTTGTTTTTGTCCCTTATTAGATTGGCATCTTTTTGCTCAGTTTTCAAAATATACCAGAGTGCTGATATAGTGGGCGAAGTCGTGCGACTTCAGTATTTTTTGCATCAGACGTGTTGGACTTTTTTGCAGAGTTTTTTGCGTGATTGCAGACAGTGTCTTTCCTTTTCTGTCCTGTCTAGTCAGTGTGTCCCCCATCATTTGCTCAGTCTATTTTCCTACCTGCGTTTGTGTTTTCATCTTGTCTCTCTCCGACAATATATGTTTGGGGGCTATCTATTCCTTTGGGGTCTGCTTTGGGGCAGTTTAGATTTCCCCTTTCTTGCTTTAGGCTTAGTTAGCTCTCTGGCTGTACCTAGACGTCTAGGATCATCGTAGGCATGCTCCACGGCTACTGCTAGTTGTGTGGATAGGATCAGGGGTCTGCAATCTGCTTAGTTACCAACATCTCTGGTTTTCTGTGGCTTAGCTTGGGCTTGCTCTCCTCCTCGGTGACCCAATCATAACAGTCTCCCTTTTATCAAACTACACCACTCCGTCCAAGACTTACCGTATGACTGCCAAGTAGAGGAAACCACGGACGAGCGAACCAATGGCATCAACTTTTGGCAACTATGTCCCACAGGAAAGAGCGGCAAGGAAAACCTTCCGGTCGGGCACTGGGTAGAAGCTCCCTGAAGACCGGCCTATTAAAGCGTGACAAAGCATCAGCAATGCCATTTTCCACTCCTGGAACATGGCGAGCCCTGAACCATATGTTCTTTTTTAAACAAAGAAGAACTAAATGCCAGAGTAAGCAAAGCACCGGGTGGGAAGATGAAGTCAAGCGGTTTATTCAATGCACCACACTGACGTTATCACATCAAAAAACATATTTTTTTGTTATCAAATTGTGAGCCCCAAATCTCCACGGCCGCTACAATGGTAAACAGTTCCAACAGCGTAAGGTTTTTGCAAAGCCCTTCTGCTCTCATCGAATCCGGCCACGGGGCCGCGCACCACTGATCTCCAAAAATGGTGTTAAAAACCAGCCGACCCTGTGGCATCAGAAAATAATTTCAATTCCAGGCTTGAAATCTCTGAAGACATGAAGCACATGTGGCCATTGAATGAAGTAAAAAATGCTCTCCAGACTTCCAAATTGGACAGTAAATTTCTTGTTAACCGCATTCTGTGGCCGGGATGGGTAACCCCTCTGGTCGCTAATGATAAACGTCTTGAAAAAACCCTACCCGCCGGCATGACTCTGCAGGCAAAAACCAACAGCCCGAGTAAAGACTGCATTTGGTGCAAGGTGACCTTTTTGACAGAACAAAAGCCTTCAATCATGCACATGAGCTTCTCCACCTTTTCCGCAGGCAACTGATAAACCATGTCGACAGTATCGATTTTGATTCCTAAAAAAGACAGGGCTGTTACAGGACTGACAGTCTTTTCTGCTGACAAGGGAACACTAAACTGATGAGCTATATCTTTGAAAAATTCTAATAGCTGCCAACAAACTGCAGAATGTTTCTGTCCCACAAATAAAAAATCATCCAAATAGTGTGTGACAGATCTAGGACCTGTACCAGATCTAACAACCCAATCCAAAAAGGAGCTGAAGAGCTCGAAATAAAAACACGATATTGAACAACCCATCGGGAGGCACATGTCATAGTAAAAACCATCACTCACCCGGCAGCCCTAAAGGTGGAACCAATCAGGGTGTAGTGGTAATTGACGGAAAGCCAATTCGATATCAGATTTTGCAAGCAGGCCTCCGGCACCAGCCTGGTGAACCAAGGCTACTGCCCTGTCAAACAAAATGTCTGACACCTATGCGTCCTCCAACGAAATGCCGTCGTTAACAGACTCATCCTTGGGGTAGGATAGATGGTGTATAAGACAAAGCATACCCGTTCCTTTTTAGGAACTAGATCCAATGGAGAAACTCTAATGTTCCAAAAAGGAGGGGTTTTGAACGGGCCTGCCATCCACCCTAATCTCCCTTCTTTGTTGATCTTCTCCCCCAGGACCTCAGGATGGTCACTTGCAGACTTCAAATTGGCAGCAAACAAGGGAAACCGACTAAATTTGAAAGAGATAAAAATCACGGTTCCTTATTTTCACTATAGGAAGATGTGATGGTATGATATGTTATGTGGGTATCATTTTGTGTCTATTTATATTTTGCGGATTTCCATAGTGTTCTCCTGTTGCCCTGTATCATGCCGTGTATTCCCCATATTGCCTAGAGTCTCAATTATCTTCCAAAAGTCTGATAATTGAATTAGCTCACTTACTGTCTGCAGCCTGACTGTATCTATGCCTCTTGATGAACCCCTTGCAGTGCCTTAATCCCCAAGGCACCTTTGTCAGGACTGGGAGGCCTGAAAACTACCCCAACCTGGGGAGGACAGGAGCTGTACAAGTCAGACCCAGTGTGGTGATAATCGTGTGAAGTCGGCACGTCAGAGAGAAGGGGAAGCATATGTGACTCGCCCCTGGAGGTCGTGGGGTACTCGGTGCCGGGCCCGTTGATTTCAATGGGAGATGTCACAGTGGCAGGGACTCGGTCCGTGGCCTCAGGCAGTCAATGTAAAAGGGGTAGAGTGATGGGGATAAAGTTATTGAGATGATTTGTGAGGCCACCTGTGGTTTCTGGTCAGTTTGACCAGCGCTGCAGGGTTGCTTCTCTGAGACTGATGGTGTGGTGCAGCAATGATGTTGAAGCTCCCCACAGGTGGAGCTGTAGTTCCAGGGCAGTAGGAATAGGCGTTGAGGTAGATGGTGAGGTAGTGTAGAACGAAGGATGCAGCAGTGCGGGTAACGTGGCACAGAAATAAGTGGAGGACACAGTGGAATGTAGTTCCAAGGCTTTACTCACAGTCTGGTGCACACAGATGCCCACTTCGGTGCCGTGTCATCCCGGTCAGGGGCTCAGCCAACTCCCAGGCAAGATAGAGTACACCCTTCCAGCACTCCTCCAACATATGCCTTTCCTGAACGTCTCCTCACTAGCGCTTAAACTGAAGTACTTGTAGTTGTGAATTAAACTCAAGTTCCTTTTTCTAGATGTTTCTTGGAACTCCACTCACACGGCAGATAGCTGTAGCCTGCTTCGGGGACTTCCTACTCTCAGGTCCCGGCTCACACACGTTGCTATTGTGCCTCCGAGTCTTAAGTTGGAATAAAGTGGTGACGACTTCTATTCCTCCGGTTTCTGCTGCAGGATCTTCAGTATCCATACAACCTCGGAGACCGGACTCCGGACCATGCGCTTTAACTTAAGGAAGGGCTCTGCTCTCACCCTTGTCCTAAGTTCTCTTCTCCCCACGTTTCGTACTAATCTATCTTCCTTCTGACGAATTAGGCTTTCTTCTTGCTCTTTTCCATGCCAGCAGCTCCAGATCACAGGAGTCTGCTGAAGCACTTGCTTTCACTCCATCCCTCTCCAGGGATCTTCTCTCACTAACTGACCCTTTCCTAATCTTCTTCCCTCTCTTGTGCAGTCTAAGCTCCACCCGCTTCCCCAGCACCATTTGTGAACCAAAGCAGCTGACTTACAGGGTGCTCCACTATTCTAAACTGTCTGTACTGGGTGCAGGTGTTGGAGTGTGGTCAGGTGTCTCCACCTTACCTGGATAGTGGGGTACCACACCTCAGGAGGAGGTGCAGTACCTCTGTGGCGACTGAACCCTCAGGGGCGCCACATATGGACCCATTTTATCCTCTGTCTGCTGGATTATTGGACTCTCTTATCCTTGGACATTCATCCTGTTACTGAACTGCATTCATGTTCTGGACTATTGTATCTTCAGTGTGGTGGATTGTTTATGGACCTTTTAGTTTTGCCTATAATAAAGGTCTTGGGATTGTTCACACTTCCCTCGCTCTGTTGATTGTGTGGTATCGGAGAAGGACCCCGTGACAACTGGTGGCAGCAGTGGGATCAACAGAGTGTAACCCAATGGAGAACCACCCACAGAGTGAGTACAGAAATTGGACTGTATCCAGTTTACAGGAGAGAGCCAGAGACCTGGGCCTGAACTACCAGGGACTGACTAAAGAAGCCTTAATTGATCTACTGGTGGGTGGTAGCCCAGCCACCTTCTTCCAGATGTCTGAAGGACAAGCATTGGAGACAGGGATCCCCACCCCAAAAAGCCAGTGGTTGATGTGGTTTGAAGAAGAGATGGCGGTTCTGGACCCAGGCATCTCTCAGGAGTATAACGAAGAGGCTGCCCACTGGGCACCGCAGAGACAAGGAGCAGTGGAGCTTTAAAGAGGGTCTAATGTAATGTGGAGTGGAAACCCAATGATCCGGGAGCCTGTACGGATCACCCGGACAGAGTTTAAGCCATTTGATGAGGCTTCCGGAGATGTGGAGGGGTTCTTCAAGGACTTTGAGCAGCAGTGTGCTGTGATGGAGGTGCCCCACTCTGACTGGATGCGTTTGTTAGTGGGACTCCTGAACGGAAGCATGGCAGAGGCTTACCGAACCATTGACTCACAGTGGAATTGGGATTATAACACTGTAAAGCGGACTATCCTGGATTACCATGCTATCACCCCAGACTCATATAGGGCCAAGTTCCGAGACCTCCCATGCACCACGGGGGGATAGTTTAGTGTTATGAATAAGTCACCGAGGAGGAAAAAACAAAAAGCAAGCTAAGCCCAGAAAATCGGAGAGGTTGGTAACTAGCGGATTGCAGACCCCTGATCCTATCCACAACAACTAGCAGTAGCTGTGGAACGTGCCTACGGTGGTCCTAGATGCCTCGTCATGGCCAGAGAACTAAATAAGCCTAAAGAAAGAAAGTGAAAATCTAAACTGCCCCAGAGCAGACCCCAAAGCAATAGACAGCCCCCAACATGTATTGTCGGTGAAACAAGATGAAAACACAGACACAGGTAGAAAGATAGGCTGAGCAAACGATGGGGCCCTCGCTAACTAGAAAGGACAGGAAAGAAAAGCTGCTGTCTGCAATCACGCAAAAAACCCTGCCAAAAAGAATGTCCAACACGTCTGATAGAAAAAGGCCCTGAAGTCGCTAGACTTCAGAACACTATATCAGCACTCAGGTATATTCTGAAGACAGAGCAAAAGAGATCAACTGATCAGAGTCAAAATGGGATGGCTGGCTGAACACAAAACCTAAGTAAACCAGACAAAAACTCATATGAACAATAGCAGAGAAAACTTAGCTTTAGGAAGGCAGGAACCAAACTGGAAACCAGGAGCCACAGTCAGGAAAAATCACCAGCAAGAAACTAGGGAGTCGGCTGCCTTAAATCCAATCAGAAACTCCTGATGTCCAATCACAGTCCTCTTCCTCAGGTGGCCGGTCTCTGCCATTTAGATCAGCTTCATTACCTCCCTTCACCAACAGAGGGAGTCCAGATAGAGAACTCACTACTCCTCTGTCAGCACAGCCAGCTCCATAACTCTCACCAGAAGCCAGAGGCAAACCCGAAAATGAGCTCACAACAGTTTAGGATGTACACACATAAGATGTCCCAGGCATGTCGTTGATGGCTGGAAGCAGAAAACGCCTTTACTGTGGAAGATGTTATACAGGCGTTTCTTATAGAACATTTTCTGGTCAAGTGCCCCGCAGAGGTACGGGAATGGGTCCGGGAGCGCACGCTGTGTACCGTGGATAGAGCTGCAGCCCTGGCCGATGAAGCCCTTACTATCCAACCGCAATGGAGGAGGCTTCTGGTCAATGAACCACGGCTTGCTCCCGCGCCCCGTCCCCCTCCGATTATATCTGCCCTTCCACCTAGTCGTAAGCCGATGACAATCACGCCTCACAATCCTGGACCCCAACAGTTCTGACCATGACCTGCGGGTATCACAGAGAGGAGATGTTATGGGTGTGGGCAACCTGGACATTTGCAGTTTGGCTGTCCCTCAAGTATTCGGAGGGAGCCCCACCTCGTCCGGTGCATCTTATGCACTCCATCCCGCCTGAGGAAGAGCCACCCCCACCAGAGTGGACCACTGACCACGGCACCATAGATAACCCTCCTGGAGTGTACGGTACGGACTCCGGCCTTTGTCCTTTAGCTACCCAGAGCAACGGCAATGCCACCTGCAGGATGTCTTAATTGATGGATACAAAGTGTCAGGATTTAGAAACACTGGGGCATTCCTGACTAATTCACCAGGGTCCGGGAATTCCCATTGTCTTGGTGGGGGGTGCCCGCAAAGATATACAGCGACCTTCTGTGCATTTGGATTATGGTTATGGAGAAAAACTGTGTTGGATTGTAGTTATGGGAGGACATTCTGCAGATATCCTCCTTGGGAACGACATTGGGGAGTTACAGTGCCAATTTGTGGGAGCAGTCACTCGTCTACAGGCCCTTCAAGCACTTCGTCATCTGGACCTCACCGGGGAGCAACCACCACGAACCGCATCAGAGTTGGTAAGCGATACGTTCGCTGCTACTACATTGGGAGAGTCTAGGGACACAGAGGAGTTTAGGAGAGAAATAGAGGGCAACTACCTTAGCAGCCCTTAAGCTAAAGGCAGAAATTGGGCACATGGGAGATAATGGGGATGGCTTCACTCGAGAAAACGGACTGTATTATCGTGTAACAAAGGTCAGTGACTAGAGTTGAGCGAAACGGGTCAGTCAAACTCAAAAGTCGCCGACTTCAGCTAAAGTCGGGTTTCGCCGATCGAAACCAGACCATAGCGTGAAGTCGGCCATGAGGTCGCCGATCCGAGCGCCAAAGTCGCGTTTCAAATAATGCTTCCAGCGCCTTTTCTCAGCCAATGATGGAGGACGCACACTGTGGGCAACGCGATGACATGGGCAGCGGCCACCACCATCTTAGAGAAGGGCATTGAAGTGATTGGCTGGCTTTGTGTGGTGTCACAGTGGCTATAATAGGCCGTGAACGCCGACCGCCATCTTACTTCTGCCGATCTTAGAATAGGGAGAGGTGCTGCTGCTGATTCTGACTAGGGAGAGCGTTAGGCAGGGAAGAAGAAAAAAAAATAGCTTCTGCTGATAGCGCTTTTCACTGTACAGTTAGTGTGCAGTGAAAGGAGAGGATTTTTGTTGTGTGCAGCAGCGCTGGTGGTGATTAGGCTGCCTTTTAAGGCTACCTGATAGCTGCATTGCTGTGTGCACATTGCTGTTCAAACTGCTTTTTTCAAAGCACTTCAACTTTTATTATTTTGTTCTGCTCAGTTACCGAGCGTTCATTTCTTCACACACCGTATAGCAGTGTACGCTCCTCACACACTACCGTGTACTGGCTGGTATCATGGACAAATACAAGCTGTGTGTGACTCTGGAAAAACAAACCGAGGAGATTTTCCATTTTTCCAGACCTACACCATATAGAGCTGTCTGCTTTTCAAACAATTTCGTATATCTGCTGTTTGATCACGGTCAAAACTATACAGAGACAGTGTGTGTCACTCCGTATAAAAATAGATGGAGATTTATAATTTTCCATACAGACACCGTATAGCGCTGTACGCTCCTCACACACTACCGTGTACCGGCTGGTATCACGGACAAATACAAGCTATCTGCGTTTGACTCTGGAAAAACAAACCAAGATTTCCCATTTTTCCAGACCTACACCGTATAGAGCTGTCCGCTTTTCAAACAGTTTCGTATATCTGCTATTTGATCACGGTCAAAACTATACAGAGACAGCGTGTGTCACTCCGTATAAAAATAGACGGAGATTTACAATTTTCCATACAGACACCGTATAGAGCTGTCCGATTCTCAAACAGTATTGTATATCTGCTGTTCGTATTACAGTCACATCTATACAGAGTCAGCGTGTGACACTCCGTAAATACATATACAGACATTTCCATTTCTCCATACACTGTATTGAGCTGTCCAATTCTCAAACAGTATTGTATATCTGCTGTTCGCATTACAGTCACATCTATACAGAGTCAGCGTTTGTGTGTGACACTCCGTAAATACATATACGGAGATTGTTAGTTACACAAAAAACGTATACAGCTGTACACTTCTGATACAGTACCGTATATCTGCTTGTTGGATTACGGTCAAATACATACTGGGTGAGCGTCTGTGACTAACAAAATGTATACGTAGATTTAATTTTTTTAATACACCTTACACAGCTGGACGCTCCTCATACAGTACCATCTCTCTTCTGGTCATTTTGGTACATTTTCCTAAACATGAAGAAGTATGGTGGAAGAGGCCGCGGATGTGGGCAGGGGGGCGCGGCTGGTACTGATCGTGGTGGTGCAATGGCTGGCAAAAGGACAATAGCAGTTAAGGCAGGAGGTGTTGAGCCTGTGTCATCATCTGGCCCAAGAAGGCCTGTAAGCTTCCTTTTTCTTGGAGTAGGAAAACCGCTTTTAAAGCCGGAGCATCAGGAACAGGTTTTAGCGTACATTGCCGAAGCAGCCACCAGCTCTATTGCCTCCTCTTCTGAACGCTCAAAACCTGCAAGCACGGAGTCATCAGTGCAGGGTTCTGGTCAGGAAAAACCCCTTTCCTTGTGTCCTTCACCTCCACCAAAAGTTTAGGATGCAGCAGCCCACACTTCAGATTACTCTATGGAGCTCTTTTCACATACCATGCCTGGGTTATCCAGTTAAATCCTGAATTCCCCAGTCCAAGATGAATCTGACATGGAGTGCACTGATGCACAGCCACTGCTAGATGATTCTGCTTGTACATTGACCCAGAGCACTACATTGTCCTCGCAGTCTACTGAGCCAGAATCTGACCCTGATGAAACTGAGGTGCCCCTTCCCGCATACTATACCTCCTTACATGGTGACACAGAGGAAGGTAAAGAGGAAGGTGCAGATGACTTTGAAGAGGAGGTGATGGATGACCCAGTTCTTGACTCGGATTGGCATCCATTGGGGGAGGAGGGTGGTGCTGTCAATAGTTCAGATAAGGAGAAGGATCCGCAGCAGGCATTGACATCGCAGCAGCGGTTATCTGGCAGTCCCGTAGCTGTCCAAAAACGTAGACCAAAAACTAAAAGAGTTGCAGGACACCTTGGCCAGACGGTCAACTTAGCACAGCGTGCAAGGCCAGAAAATGTATACCCTAGTAGGAAGAGTGCAGTGTGGCACTTCTTTGTCCAAAATCCTACTGATGAGGCAAAGGTTACCTGTAAGAAGTGCGGAAGGACCTTTAGCCGAGATAAACAACTCAGAAATTTGAATACCAGTTGCATGCTTAGACATTTAATCAACATGCACTTGCAAGCGTGGACGGACTACAAAACCTCAGGTAGCACATGTGCACCTGCTCCGACTGAAGGCAGCCAGCAACGCTCCATCACTTCCCCCACTGTAAGACCACCGCCACCGTTAAGCACACCGCCAGCACTAAATGTTGAGGTGTCGTCGCATGGCCAAAGCACTCAGGAAATCACAATGGTTTTGCAACTCAACACTGAATCTAGGCCATCACCACCAATACCATCACCAACCCCCTCTCACTCCATCCAGTCCACCGCTACTTCCCCCATATGCAGCTCTTCAGTCCAGCTCATCCTACCAGACACTGTGAGTAGGACAAGACAGTACTCATCCTCTCATCCGCATAAACTGTGTTTGAATGCCTACATTGCCAAACTAATCTCATTAGAGATGATGCCCTACCATTTGGTTGAAAGCAAAACTTTCCGCGAGCTCATGGCCTACGCAGTCCCACGTTATGACCTACCCAGTCAGCATTTCTTTTCTCGAAAAGCCATCCCAGCCCTCCACCTGCATGTGAAAGACCGCATTGTCCATGCACTCAAGCAATCAGTGAGTGGAAAGGTGCACCTCACAACAGGTGCATGGTCCAGTAGGCATGGCAAGGGCCATTACGTGTCCATCACTGCGCACTGGGTTAATGTGGTGGATGCAGCTCCACAGGGGACAGCGGTGGTGGAACAGTGCTGCCTAGCCCACGATATAGGAAACAGTTGGCTGTAGGCTTTCGTCCCTCCTCCTCCATAAGCGAAAGCTCGTCCACAGAGCGCAGTCGCACGAGCACTCCATCCGCAGCTGGTAGTGTTGCACACGAGGTGTCCCACTATCGAACAGTGGTAAGCGTCAGCAGGCTGTGTTAAAGATGATGTCTTTGGGCGACAACAGACACACCGCGGAGGTACTGGCCGACTACTTGCAGCGACAAACTGTCATGGCTGGGCAGTCTACATCTTGAGCCAGGCAAGGTAGTCAGTGATAAAGGCTGTAATTTTGTGGCAGCCATAGCCCTTGCAAAACTCACACACATACCTTGCCTGGCTCACATTTTGAACCTGGTGATGCAGTGCTTCCTTAATAATTATCCAGAGTTAACATCCCTGCTCCATAAGGTGCAAAGACTGTGGTCGCACATCCATCGCTCGCCCGTACACTCCAGTCGTATGCAGAAGTTGCAGCGATTGCTCGACCTCCCCAAGCACCGCCTACTCATAGACATTGCAACAAGGTGGAACTCCACCCTGCACATGGTTGAGAGGCTGTGCGAACAGAGGCAGGCTGTAATGCATTTGTGGGAGGACACACGGGCAGGCAGTTTGAGGGAAGACATGGAATTGTTGGGTGTGCAGTGTTTTGAGGAATGCACACGGCTGGTAAGCGCAGACGATGCCATCATAAGCATGAGCATCCCACTTATGCGGCTGCTCATGCAAAGTTTGACGCACATTAAGGATCTGGCGTCTGCAGCAGAGGAGGAGGAACAAGAGCAGGAGAGAAGCCTTGCTGACAGTCAGCCATTATCTGGTCAGGGAACTGTCCTGGATGAGGTGGAGGAAGAAGAGGAAGGAAGAGGAGGAGGGGGAGGATGAGGGGGATGATTATTTTGGGCAGGAGGATGCTTTTCAGGGGGCAAGAGAAAATGTTGGCGTTCCAAGGTCAGGTACAGTGTTTGTGCGTGACTGTAGGGATGTGGATTTGCCAGAAAGTGCTCCTTCACCCAGCAGTGGCAGTGCATTATTGACACCTGGAACATTGGCCCACATGTGCGATTATGCCTTGCGGATCCTAAAAAGGGACCCCCACATTGCCAGAGTGATGAAGGATGACAACTACTGGCTGGCCAGCATCCTCGATCCACGCTACAAAGGCAAATTGCACAACATCATGCCACAGGAGAACCTAGAGATAATATTGGCAAACAAACAAGCAACTCTTGTAAACCGTTTGTTTGAGGCTTTCCCAGCACACAGCAGTGGTGCTGGTTCTCCCACGAGCCGTAGTGGGCACAATGGAAGAGGAGTTTGTGGTGCACACAGCAGAAGTGGCGTTGGTGACAGGAGTTTCATGACCATGTTGTGGACTGATTTCTCAAGTACCGCTCACACGACTGCTATTACTGCATCGATTCAAAGTGACAGGAGACAGCAGTTGTCAACTATGGTTACAAACTACTTCTCCTCCCATATGGATGTTCTCCCTCACAGGTCATTCCCCTTTGACTATTGGGCCTCTAAACTGGACACCTGGCCTGAATTGGCACAATATGCCTTACAGGAGCTCGCTTGCCCTGCTGCTAGTGTGTTTTCTGAAAGAGTCTTCAGTGCTGCTGGATCAATCCTGACAGAAAAAAGGACGCGTCTGTCGACCCAAAATGTTGATGATCTAACCTTCATTAAAATGAACCATGTTCAAAGTATTTTGTCCCACCTTCCCCTGATGACACACAGGTTGCCAGAAAACTGCCTCGCTTTTGTCCTCCTCTTCCTCGGACTTGCCCAATTCTGCCATTTGCAGCTGCTGGATGTCCAGCCTACACATCAACATATGCCATTTTTTAAACCTCCCTAACTGGGCTGCCCACCCCCCCAAGGGCTGGGGTCAACACCTGGCGCACCCGGGCAAGTGCCGTTGCTCTGAACAGGTGGATGGGCCCACTGATGGCCGACGGCACTGGCACAGGGCCCCTCATAGTACAATACAGTGTCTCTGATGGTGGGGGGCCCACTCACCGTCAGACACACCAGCGTACTATGAGGGGCCCTGTGACAGTACCATCGCCCATGAGTTCGCCCCCCCTGCTTGGTCAGGGACACAGCACTTGCAAGTTGCAATACTTACCTCTCCCTGCTCCGCCGCTGTGTAGTCTGGGCAGTTAAATCCTTCACAGGGACAGCAACTAGAAATTTGGTGTATTGATCGATGATGGTTAAGATGTAGCTATGGCCTGTCCTGCTGGCCTCTACCTTCAGATGATCAATGGCTACCATTTGTAATGGACGTCAACTTACAAGCGGATGCAGTGGTGCTTTATGATCATCTTTCACAGTTGTGATAGTCACAGACGTGTGACATTCCTGCCACCATTTTTCAATGTCTCCTCTCATGCCAATCCAATAGATTTGCCTATGTCCTGTGGTTTCTGTCTTTTGCACTCCAAAATGACCATACACATCATGATAGGCAGTGAGGACCATATCTACATCTCTCCCTGTGATTACAATTTGATGGACAGGAGTAACAGTGATGTGATCCACGCTACTGCGATAACGCAATCCTTTCTTCACAAAGAACCGTTTTCCCTGTTTCCACAGACACAGTAATTGAGGGTCTACATCACCTCTGCAACATCTACCAGGAAGTTTTCCCGCGATGAGTAATTCCCAAATTTCTGCTAACACTCGACTTTACGTCTGTACTTGTATCCATGTAGTTTCCAGTAGCGGTGAGTCTGGACTGGCTTACTGAGTTTGAAATATATACGAAGATTTAAAAGTACCATAACAGTGTATACTGTTGTACGCTTCAAATACCTTTCCCTTTTTCTACTTTTTAAATTCTGGTGTAATACATACTGAGCCTGTGAGTGTCTGTGTCTGACTCCGGAAGTATAGACGGAAATTTACAATTACCCCTAGACTGGATACACCTAGTATGTGCTGATACAGTACCTCTGTTCAAAATTTTGTATTACGGTATCATCCATGGTGAGTGAGCGTGTGTGGTTTACGCCTTCTATATATACGGTGAATCGGAGATACCAATTTTTACCCTATACTCGATACAGCTTGTATCTTGTATCTTTGTTCGACATTTAGTATTACGGTCAAATCCATACTGAGTAAGCGTCTGAGAGTGACTACGGGACTATGTATACGGACATTTCAATTGTACCCTATAATATATATACTTGCTATCTTGTTATCCAGTACCTTTTTTACAACATTTTTTATTATAGTCAAACTCAGACTGAGTGAGCGTCTGAGGGTGACTCCGGAAATATATACCGAGATATACCGAGATTTCAAATTTTGCCAATACTGTATGCAGCTGTACGCTTCTGATACAGTAACCTTTTTTGCTATTTAGATTCTGGTGTAATCCATAATGAGCCTGTGAACGTCTCTCTGTTTCTCCGGAAATATATTTGGAGATTTAAGATTACCCCAACACTGTATACAGCTGTACGCTTGTGTTACATTACCCATTTACAGCTTTTCATATTCTTGTGTAATCCATACTGGGCCTGAGAGCGTTTGTGTCTGCCTCCTGAAATATATACGGAGATTCCTAATGTTTACACTATACTACCGTGTATCTGGTGATACTGTACCTTTTTTCAACTTTTTATTTTTTTGTGTAATCCATACTGAGCCTGTGAGCGTCTGTGTATGACTCATGAAATATATACGGAGATTTACTGTTATCCCTAGACTGTATAGAGCTGTACGCTTCTGATACAGTACCATATATCTGCTGGTATTTTGGGTCCATTTTCCAAAACATGAGGAAGTATGGTGGAAGAGGACGCGGACGTGGGCGTGGGGGGCCACCTGATACTGATGGTGGTGGTAGTGCATCTGCTGGTAGTGCCAAAAACACAATAGCAGCTAAGGTAGACTGCTTTTAAAGCCGGAACTGTTTTTGGCTTACATTGCTGAAACAGCCTCCAGCTCTATCGCCTCCCCTTCTGAAGTTTCAAAAAATGCAAGCACTGAGTCGTCAGTGCAGGCTTCTGGTCAGGAGCAACCCCTTTCCTTGTGTCCTTCCCCCACACCAAAAGTGAAGGATTCGGCAGCACACACTTCATATTATTCCATGGAGCTCTTTTCATATACCATGCCTGGGTTCATTAAAAATGGAGCCCATCATATACTGGAGCATTCCAAATGGGGGACATCAGACACTGGAGCAGCATTTACGGGACCCTTTATACACTGGAGCATTAGAAATGGAGCCCATTATATATGGAGGATTATTAGGGCCCATCATACACTGGAGAATCATTCATGAGGCCCATCATATATTGGAACATTCTAAATGGGGCAGATCAGACACTGGAGCAGCATCTATGGGGCACATTATACACTGGAGTATTAGAAATGGGGCCCAATATATATGGAGCATTAGTAGGGCCCGTAAGACACTGGAGCATCATCCATGAGGCCCATCATATACTGGAGCATTCCAAATGGGGGACATCAGACACTGGAGCAGCATTTACAGGGCCCATTATACACTGGACCATTAGAAATGGAGCCCATTATATATGGAGCATTATTTGAGCCCATAACACACTGGAGCCATGGTCCATGGGGACCATCATATACTGTAGCATTATGTGGAGCTTATCATATACTGTATTGAACATTATATGTGACCAATTATTCTGTATGGAGAAATATATGGGGCTCATTATTCTGTATGGCGCACAATGTGGTGGCCATACTGTATGGAGTAATATACTGTCCTTTTTTTGAGCTATTGTACAATTTACAATAGATATCAGTCATGTCATGTAAGCAGTGAAGCATTTGTCAATGTACTATACCTATATTTCTGTGCCGTATCGGAGCATCATGAGTTGTGGTATGTGTAAAGGGGCGCACTGACACTCTTTGGCCCAGGGCACACGAAAACCAGGAGCCAGCCCTACCCCCCCACAACTTTATCCAAATAACTCCCAGTTTTCAATGCGTAACTATTATTATGAAGTAAATTAAGGTTGCCAAACTTCAATAATAAGAATTGATGTTTTGGCACTGAAATGGGCACTGTAGGTGTGTTTACTGTCCTCCACTCCCTGCCGACTTTGCTTCCCCAGTGATTTGCATTGGGTTTCATGTTTCAGTCGGCCTCCGACTTTTCTCTATAGTCGGCCGATTTCGTTCGACCCGACTTTTGCGAAAGTCGGGTTTCATGAAACCCGACTCGACCCTAAAAAAGGCAAAGTCGCTCATCTCTATCAGTGACAATGGCAACCCTGACCCAACGACCAGGCAACTCATTGTTCCTCAGAAGTACAGGGCACAGCTACTCCAACTGGCCCATGACATCCCCTTGGCTGGACATCAAGGGAGGAAAAGGACTGAAAAGAGACTCACCCAAAGTTTTTACTGGCCTGACATTTCGCAGTCAGCAGCCCATTATTGCCGCACCTGCGATGTGTGCCAGCGAATGCGGCATCCAGGAGCTCGACATAAGGTACCCCTGCAATCCCTGCCCATAATTAAAGAACCATTTCAATGTGTAGCTGTCGACATCATAGGTCCTCTGGCCCACCCCAGCCGGTCGGGGAAAAAATATATCCTGACAGTGGTGGAGTATGCCACTTCGTATCCTGAAGCTGTGGCCCTGTCCAGTATTACAGAAGTTAATGTAGCCGAGGCCCTTGTTACCATCTTTACCCGGGTAGGGTTTCCTAGTGAAATATTATTGGATCAAGGCACTCAGTTCACGTCAGATTTGGTCCAGTCCCTATGGCATACCTGTGGTGTTTGAGCCATTTGCACCACCCCACACCACCCGCATACCAACGGACTATGTGAACGCTTTAATGGAACCCTAAAAAATATGCTGAGGGCTTTTGCTGACGTTGAAAAATCTGGGAAAAATACTTGCCACATCTCCTCTTCGCCTATCGGGAGGTTCCCCAAGAGTCCACAGGGTTTTCTCCCTTCAAACTACTGTATAGGCGGAAAGTCCGTGGGCCTCTCACTCTTCTGAAAGAACTTTTGGAGGGAGACATCTCATATACCGGAATGCCCATCGTTCCCTTTGTTCTAGAGTTCAGAGACCGTCTCGCCCAGCTAGCTACCTTGGCAAAAGAACCACAGAGAATGGCCCAGTCCAGGCAAAAAACCTGGTATTACCGTAATGCCAGGACCCGGGAATTTATGGAAGGACAACAAGTGCTCATGATTACAGCATCCCCTGCCAACAATCTTCAAGCAGTGTGGGAAGGCCCTTATCAGGTTGTCAAGAAAATTAATGACACTAACTACGTTATTGCCCTGGACTCTAGTGGTCGACGACAGAAAACCGTCCACATTAACATGCTGAAAGAATACCACGACCGATCTCTGCCTGTTTTAGCTGTGTGCCTACCACCTAGTGATACCGCCGCCGACGAGTGTCTCCCCGATCTTCTCCAGGTCGCCCAAGCGTGATCACTGGAACAAGTGCCCCTGGGCTCCCATTTATAGGATATACAAAATGACGATATTGTCGCCGTACTAAGGCCGAGGGCTGCTGCTTTCTCCTCAAAACAGGGGAAGACTACTCTCACCAGCCACCATGTGGAAACCCCCGGACAATGCCCCATCCAGCAGGCTGCATACCGGGTTCCAAAGGCTGTTTAAGGCATGAAAAAGGACGAACTGGAGGAGATGAAATGACTGGGAGTTGTTCAGCCATCTCACAGTTCTTGGGCCTCTCCTGTCGTCCTGGTCCCCAAGAAGAATGGTACAGCACAATTCTGCGTTGATTACAGACGATTAAATGATGCCACAAAGAGTGATGCTTACCCCATGCCCAGGATTGATGATCTATTGCAGGGTCAGACTGGGGTGTCTGGGGCCCACCAGGGGAATGGACTCTAGGGGCCCACCCTACACTTATATGCAAATATCTGTCAGTTGTTATCCCCATTATAGTGGAGCATCGGCTGTAAAACACAGGAGGCTCCTGCACATCTACTGTGCGCCCCCATAACTGGGATGTATAATTACAGTAGCTTACATTAATGGGGTTCTTTGGTTAAAACAAGTTATCACCGATCCATGGGCTCCACAGGATAGGTGATCGCTTAGGTCCGACCATTAGAAACTGCACTGATCAGAACAATGAGGAAGTTTTATCGTTGATAGGACACTTATCCCCATTTTAAAATGGAGCGGCAGGTGGGATATCTGACCGAAGCTCCATTCATTCTCTTTGGGGATTCTATAAAAAAACAAGTGCAGCCACAGAGGGAATGAATGGATCAGTGATCAAGTCAGACATGCCACTCCAGTCTAATGGGGATAAAAGCTCCACATTCTGCCGATTGGGTCCACATAGTCCGCCATACAATATTATGGGCAAACACATAGTCCACCATACAATATTATGGGCAACCACATAGTCCACCATACAATATTATGGGCAACCACATAGTCCACCATACAATATTATGAGCAACCACATAGTCCGCCATACAGTATTATGGGCAACCACATAGTCCATCATACAGTATTATGGGCAACCACATAGTCCGCCATACAGTATTATGGGCAACCACATAGTCTGCCATACAGTATTATGGGCAACCACATAGTCCGCCATACAGTATTATGAGCACCAACATAGTCCGCCATACAGCAATACAGCATTATGGGAAACCACATAGACCGCCATACAGTATTATGAGAACCACATAGTCCGCCATACAGTATTATGGGCAACCACATAGTCCGCTGTACAGTATTATGGGCACCACATAGTCCGCCATACAGTATTATGGGCACCTCATAGTCCGCCATAGAGTATTTTGGGCCCCATAAAATGCTCCTTCATACAGTATTATGGGGCACCTGCTCCTTCATACCTTATTATGGGCCCCCTGCTCCTCCATGCAGCACATTATGGCCCCGCTGCTCCTCATTACAGCACATTATGGCCTCCCCTGCTCCTCCATGCAGCATACTATGGCCCTCCTGCTCCTCCATGCAGCACATTATGGCCTCACCTGCTCCTCCATGCAGCAAATTATGGCCTCCTCTTCTCCTCCATGCAGCATACTATGGCCTCCTCTGCTCCTCCAGGCAGCACATTATGAGCCCCTGCCCCCCCTGCAGCATACTATGACCATGCAGCACATTATGGCCTCACCTGCTCCTCCATGCAAATTATGGCCCCCCCTGCAGCACACTATGCCCCCCCTGCTTCTCCATGCAGCACATTATGGGCCCCCTGCATACATGAAAAAAAAAAAAATCAAGTACTCACCTCTCCCGTTCCCACCGCAGGTCTTGTTCACTCAGTGTCTCTCCAGACTCTGCAACACTCAGGACAGAGAGGCTGAGCATGCAGTGATGACATCATAGCTCCCTCTGCCCTGAGACATCGCAGAGTCACAGGGCACAGAAGACACTGCGGCTGCCGGAACGAGGAGAGGTGAGTATTAGAGGGGGCCCTGATGCCAGCACTGGTGCCGAGGGAGGGCCACAACTCACTGACGTCTGACCCCATGCTGTCTGTCCCACTCCCGTTCACCCAGGGCCCCCAACCCCTACCTGGTTCGTCGGGTGGTGGTGTTGCCTCCGGCCCTGGTCTTAGCGGTGGGTCGGGACAGTGTGCATGCGCCCGTGCGCCTCTGCCTCCTTCAGTTTTAAAGAGCCCGCGTCCTTAATTTTTTTTTCTTCCTCTTCCTCTCTGGGGCCCAGGGACCCCGGAGCCTACCGGGCATTTCACCGGTATCCCAGTGGGCCAGTCCGACCCTGATCTATTGGATCATCTGGCCAGTGCCCAATTTGTGACCACGTTAGACTTGAGCAAAGGGTACTAGCAGATACCCCTAACGGAGGACGCTCGGGAGAGCTCGGCCTTCATTACTCCATTTGGGCTTTTTGAGTTCCTGGGAATGCCCTTTGGGATGAAAACTGCCCCTGCTACTTTCCAGAGACTGGTAGATCGACTGTTAGAACAATGTCAGGACTTTGCCTGTGCTTACTTGGATGACATTGCCATTTTTAGCACAACCTGGGAGGAACATCTTAAACACTTGGGCATAGTGCTAGACTTACTGCAGGGCTGACCACTTGCCCTGATAAATGCCAAATAGGGATGGCTGAGGTACAGTACCTCAGGCATAGAGTAGGGGGTAGGACCCTAAGGCCTGAGCCTGACAAGGTGGAAGCAATTAGCAACTGGTGTAGACCCCAGACTAAAATGGAGGTACTTGCATTTTTAGGAACTGCTGGTTACTATCGAAAATTTGTTTCTAATTTCAGCACCTTGGCCAAGCCCCTAACCGCAAGAACATGCCTAGGAATGTGACGTGGACGACTGCATGCAAGGATGCCTTTTCAGAGTTAAAGACCGCCCTCATCACTGCTCCTATCTTGGCTGCCCCTGATTATATGCGCAGGTTCCTCGTGCAGACAGATGCATCCACCTTTGAGATTGGGGCAGTACTTAGCCAAGTGAATGCCGCTGGAGAAGAACATCCTGTTGCTTTTGCCAGTCTGAATCTACTGGACCGGGAAGTTGCCTATGCCACTATTGAAAAGGAGTGCCTTGCCATCGCATGGGCGCTAAAAAGATTGCAGCCATACTTGTATGGCAGACTCTTTACAATTGTTACAGACCACAACCCCCTCACATGGCTGTACCGTGTATTGGGGGACAATGGAAGATTGCTGCGGTGGTGCTTGTCCTTACAACCCTACAGCTTCACCATCCAATACAAGCACGAAATCCAACACCAGAATGCCAATGGACTCTCTCGACAAGAAGAACCATAGGCTCCCCAGGCCAACCTACCCCTGCCACTGTACAAGGAACTATAAATGATTAAGCAATGTGGACTAAAGTGAGCAGGCCAGAGGTCTGTGTAGACCTCATGGCATGCTCACTTATTATGAGGGGGAAGAGATTATGATGGTATGATATGTTATGTGGGTATCATTTTGTGTCTATTTATATTTTACGGATTTCCATAGTGTTCTCCTGTTGCCCTGTATCATTCCGTGTATTCCCCATATCGTCTAGAGTGTCAATTACCTTCCAAAAGTCTGATAATTGAATTAGCTCATTTACTGTCTGCGGTCTGACTGTATCTATGCCTCTTGATGAACCCCCTGCAGTGCCTTAATCCTCAAGGCACCTTTGTCAGGACTGGGAGGCCTGAAAACCACCCCAACCTGTCTGACTACCCCTGGACATAAGAAGGGGGCTGGGGAGGATAGGAGCTGCACAAGTCAGACCCTGTGTGGTGATAATCATGTGAAGTCAGCACGTCAGAGAGAAGGGGAAGCATATGGACCCATTTTATCCTCTGTCTGCTGGATTATTGGACTCTCATCTCCTTGGACATTCACCCTGTTACTGAACTGCATTCGCGTTCTGGACTGTTGTATCTTCAGTGAGGTGGATTATTTATGGACCTTTTAGTTTTGCCTATAATAAAGGTCTTGGGATTGTTCACACTTCCCTCTGTGACGACCGTCTGGTGCGAGTCTGGACTGCAATTGAGACAGCACCCCGAGCAACCTCGAGACCCTTTACCCCTATACAGGGATCTGGATTTACAGCAGAGCCCAGGAGGTAGCTGTCTATATAAGAGCAGTGGACCAGAGCAGGACGGTCGCCAGAAAGGGATAAATTAATGGAACCGAAGTAATCAGGAGTCCAGGTCTAAACCAGGCCGGGCGGCAGAGGTACAAAATCGGCAGACAGTAGCAGAGTCAAAATCCAGGCCAAGGTCAGAGTCTTAAACCAGGAGGGCAACAGAGGTACAAAATCAGCAGGCAGTATCAGTGTCAAAATCCAGGCTAAGGTCAGAGTCAGCAATAGCAAATAACACAGTAGCACACTGGGGAAACCAAGACTATATCTGGCGGCCTCTGCAAGACAGGCCCCAAGATATTTGAAGGATCAGGCTATCCCTCACAGGCTCACAGTCTGATGACGTCATTTGGACCGCCCCCAGGACCAGGCCAGATGGTGATGTACCAACCCCTTCATGACTGACAGAGGAGCGGAGCCTGCGCCCACCAGATGCCTGCGCAGGAGCCCATTCTCTGTCACCACCACCTACGGGCGAACCACGGCACCTCCTAGTGGTCGAGGCAGGAACAGCCGTCCCCGAGTCTGACAGCGACGTGACAGTCCAGCGCCTCCCAGTGGCCGAGACCGGAACAGCAGTCCTCGAGTCTGACAGCAACATGACAGTCCGGTGCCTCCCAGTGGCCGAAGTAGGAACAGCTGTCCCTGTTTCTGATGGCGACGTGACAGTCCGGCGCTTCCCAGTGGCCGAGGCAGGAACAGCAGTCCCTGTGTCTGACGGCGACGTGACACCCTCGCTCTGTTGATTGTGTGGTATCGGAGAAGGACCCTATGACAGAAGACTTGACTGATAATTTTCCTGAGGGGCGGGGGGCAGCGGGGTGAGCTCCACCGCAGGTAGAACATTTGTGTTTATACTTACAAAACCCAAATAAACAGCAGTGTCCCTCATTGAATAACCAGCAGGCACCAGGTCTCCGGACGGCCACTGAGTTGTGACTTGCTGCTGCTGCGGGGTGACTAGTGGCCGGAGTTGGAAAGCAGGGCTGTTTTTGAGACAACATTAACCTGATCGAAACATCAGTAGCTTTTACCCCCCCAACCTATTTCAGTCTGTAGGGCCAGCCGCCTCCGGAACTCCTCGTCGTACCGCCACCAGACCTGATAAATGAACAAATCAGAACACCGTTCTGGGTGCTTCTGGCCCATAACACAGCCGAAAACAGAAAAAGCTTGTAACCAATTGCTCATGGTTTTTGCAACCCTTTGCCTGCTCCTGTCAAACGGTACATCTCTTCATTCTCCTCTCCTTGTCAACCGTATGCTGGTCCACCGATATTAAAGACCAGATATCAATATAACTGTTCGACCATATTTTTTCTCTAATCTCATTATCTAAATGAGAACCTAGCGGGCTAAGTCCACAGTAAAGAGAATCTTTAAATATGCTAGCTAGCGGTGGCTCATTTTTTCTTTCCAAATTCGTTGGATTCGCTTGCTGCCTGGTGTAGAAAATCGCTCAAATAATGCCTTAACCCCTTTACTCTCAAGGGTGGTTTGCATGTTAATGACCAGGCCAATTTTTACAATTCTGACCACTGTCCCTTTATGAGGTAATAACTCTGGAACGCTTCTATGGATCCTGGTGATTCTGACATTGTTTCCTCGTGACATATTGTACTTCATGTTAGTGGTAAAATTTCATTCATATAACTTGCGTTTATTTGTGAAAAAAATGGAAATGTGGCGAAAATTTTGAAAATTTTGCAATTTTCCAACTTTGAATTTTATGCTCACAGAGATATGGCACTCAAAAAACTTAATAAGTAACATTTCCCACATGTTTACTTTACATCAGCACAATTTGGAAACCAAAATTTTTTTTGTTAGCAAGTTATAAGGGTTAAAAGTTGACCAGCGATTTCTCATATTTACAACACCATTTTATTTTTACGGACCACATCACATTTGAAGCCACTTTGAAGGGTCTATATGATAGAAAATACCCAAAAGTGACACCATTCTAAAAACTGAACCCCTTAAGGTGCTCAAAACCAGATTCAAGACGTTTATTAACCCTTCAGGTGCTTCACATGAATTTTTTGAATGTTCAAAAAAAATTACTTCAGGTTCAATTTTTTTATTTCACCAAGGGTAACAGGAGAAATTGGACTGGAAAAGTTATTGTGCAATTTGTCCTGAGTACATTGATACCTGATATGTGGGGGAACCACTGTTTGGACGCATGGCAGAGCTCAGAAGGGAAGGAGCGCCGTTTGACTTTTTCACTGCAAAATTGGCTGGAATTCAGATCGGATGCCATGTCAAGTTTGGAGAGCTCCTGATGTGCCTAAATAGTGGAAACCCCCCCAAGTGACCCCATTTTGGAAACTAGACCTCCCAAGGAACTTATCTAGATATTTGGTGAGCACTTTGAACCCCCAAGGGCTTCATAGAAGTTTATAACGTACAGCGGTTCAAATTAAAAAATCATATTTTTTCCACAAAAATGATCTTTTCACCCCAATTTTTATTTTCCCAAGGGTAACAGGACCCCAAAAGTTATTGTGCAATTTGTCCTGAGTACGCTGATACCCCATATGTGGGGGTAAACCACTATTTGGGCGCATGGCAGAGTTCGGAAGGGAAGCAGCGCCATTTGACTTTTTTGGCTGGAATTGAGATCGGACGCCATGTCGCGTTTGGAAAGCCCCTGATGTGCCAAACCAGTGGAAACCCCCCAATTCTAACTCCAACCCTAACCCCAACACACCCCTAGCCCTAACCCTAACCCTAACCCTAGCCCTAACCCTAACCCTAGCCCTAATGGGAAAATGGAAATAAATACATTTTATTTTATTATTTTTCCCTAACTAAGGGGGTGATAACGGGGGGTTTGATTTACTATTTATGGCGGTTTTTATATTTGGCAGCTGTCGCACGCTAAAAGACGCTTTTTATTGTAAAAATAGTTTATGCATCACCACATATTGAGAGCTATAATTTTTCCATATTTTGACCCACTGAGTCAGGTGAGGTCTTATTTTTTGTGGGACGAGTTGACATTGGTACCATTTTCGGGCATGTGACATTTTTTGATCGCTTTTTATTCCGATTTTTGGGACGCAGAATGAACAAAAACCAGCATTTCATGAATTTCTTTTGGGCGGTGCGTTTACACCGTTCCGCGTGCAGTAAATTTGATAAAGCGGTTTTATTCTTCGGGTCAGTACAGTTACAGCGATACCTCATTTATGTTGTGTTTTAATGTTTTGGCGCTTTTACACAATGAAAACAATTTAATTTAAAAAAAAAAAAATATTTTTGCATCGCTTTATTCTGCGAGCTATAATTTTTTTATGTTTTCGCTAATAACGCTGTGTGGCAGCGTGTTTTTTGCGGGACAAGATGACGTTTTCAACAGTACCATGGTTATTTATATCTGTCTTTTTGATCGCGCGTTATTGCACTTTTTGTTAGGCGGTATGATGATAAAGCATTATTTTTTGCTTCTTTTTTTATTTTTATTTTTTAAGGGGGTTCAATAAAGGGGTTAACTAGTGGGACAGTTTTATAGGGCAGGTCGGTACGGACGCGGCGATACCAAATATGTGCACTTTTATTGTTTTTTTTATTTCCAAAAAATGAATTTATTAGGGAATTTTTTGTTAAATTTATTTAACGATTTTTTATAAATTATTTTTACACTTTTTTTTCTTTTTGAACTTTATTACATTGTCCCAGGGGGGACATCACTGTCATGTGACATATCTCTGATCTGTCACATCACAGATCGCTGTGACAGATCAGCGATCTGACACAGGCGCTGCACAGGCTTCCTTGTGCCTGCGCTCTGCAGGCAGTGAGGAAGCCAGCTCCCTGCAGGCCCCCGAAGGTCCCCGCCACCGTATTGGATCTGGGGACCTGCAGGGAAGGAGGCCCCCAGAGCAGCGCAGCACATCGCGCTGCTCCGGGGGTCTCAGGGAAGCATGGAGGGAGCCCCCTGACACGCTCACCTGACACCCGTCCGCGATTAGCGGCGCTCTCCCCGTGAGCGCCGCTGATCGCGCTAGATGTACTTGTGGCGCCCCTGAGGGTTCCGTCGCCACAGAGGTACTGTACCTCCTCCTGAGGTGTGGTACCCCACCATCCAGGTAAGGTGGAGACACCTGACCACACTCCAACACCTGCACCCCACACCACAAAGTAGTGTAGCAAAGCACCTTCGGCGGCTCCCTGCTTGGAGTGTAGCATAGCACCCCTTGGTGGCTCCCTGCTTGGAACACGAAACGTGCTGGGAGGTGGGTGGAGTTTAGTTCACGCAAAAGAGCGGGAAGAGTTGAGTGAGTCATTCAGTCAGTCATTCAGTCAGTGAGTGAGGATGTAGAAGGACAGAGTGTGAGACAGAGAAGATCCCCGGGAGAGGGATGGAAGAAGGAAGTGCTGCAGCAGGCCACAGTGATCTGGGTCTGCTGGCACAGGAAAGAGACAGAGAAAGGAAGCTTGATTCTCCTTTGGGAAGAAGGATTAGCATGGAACATAAGGAGAATAAGAGAACAAGGACCAGGGTTAGAGGAGAACCCTTTTCAAGTTCTTAGCGCAAGGCCGGGGTCCGGTCCCCGAGGTTGTATGGATACTAATGGTCCTGCAGCAGACACTGGAGGAATAGAAGTAGTGACCACTTTATTCCCACACAAGGCTTTGGGGGCACAACAGCAACAACATATTAGTGAGCCGGGACTTAGTAGCAAGGAGTCCCCGAAGCAGGCTACAGCTGTCTGCCGTACAAGTAGAGTTCATAGGAACATCTGACAGGAGGAACTCCAGTGTAACTCAGTACTAGGAGTACTTCATTCAAAGGCGCTATAAGAGGAGATGTTCAGAAAAGGCAAATATGTTGTAGGAGTGTTGGAAAGGAGTACTTCATCTTGCCTGGAAGTTGGCTGAGCTTCTGACCCGGAGGACATGACACGGATGCGGGCACCTGTACCTGCAACAGACTGAGTAAAGCTTTGGAACTACATGCCCTGGTGTCCTCCACTTATTCCTGTGCCAACCTGCCCAGCACGGCTACATCCCTTGCGCCTGACACTACACCATCTATGTGTCACTTCACCTACACTGCCCTGGGACTACAGCCCTGCCTTTGGAGGGCTATAACATCACTGCTGCACCACAACATCTGTCTCAGAGGATCTGTCTGCAGCGTCGGCTTACATCTCTATTGCCGAACACCACAGGTGCCGTCACGAATCACTCATCATAAGCACACTGAACATTCCCCTTTTACAATGGGCGCCCAGGGCCACGGCCGGGTTCCAGCTGCCGTGACAACTCTCATTGAAGCTCATCGGGCCCGGTACCGAGTACCCCACAGCCCTGGGAGGGCGACCCATACTATTCCGTCCTTGGGACTTAGGTCCCAGGTCACATGGATGGAGTAGTATGTCTAATGTAGGAAAGGGGTTAACAGCAGGTAATAGTTCCGGATTAGCATTTTTTCCTGCAAGAGAAAAATTGCATTCTCCTAAAACTGCCGCAGGAGGAGGGGCTCCGACTGATGGAGGAACTCCATCACCTGGCTCAACAGATGCGTAGGTAAGGGCCAGGCTTTAAGCCCTGGATAACTCTCTCGGTTCAGCCAGGCTGGAAGCCCTGGCTGCTGGTTCCGACTCACGTCTCTCGCCCCGAGAGCAAAGCCGATAATAGGATCTCACCGATGCGCTCGAAGACCCTGACGATGACGGAGAGTGTCATCTTGAGGACCATGACCTACGACCCCTCCTGTGAGACCTGGACCTCTGACGTGCATGCGAGGAATGCTTGCTACGTCAGTGTAAGGAGCTATGTCTATGGCTATGATAACGGTATGGTGACTTTGATGAGGTTGAGCTAGAACCCCGGCGTCTACGCCTATATGGTTCAGCTTCATTGGATACATCCATGGCCAAAGCAGATGGAACCACCTGGGGCTGCGCAGAGGTTACAGTGACTCCAGATGCGTCCCTGCCAGCATCAGCAACACAGGGAACAGCAGCTGCCTGTAAAGGTGACACGCCTGTGTCCTGCTGCATCTCAACTGGCCTTGAGTCTGAGGTGTCCTCTGCCGAAGAAGCAGTATTGCCTTTGGACCCCATCTGCCCTAAAGATAGTATCTGCTGGGGTGTGTGAAATGGCTCTTGCAGGGCTAGTAATGGCGCTTTATTAACGGCACCAAATTCACTCCTTGTCCCGGAGAGGGGCTTCACTCCTTGCTAGGCCTGAATGAGGCAACGCTGGCCAGGGATTTATCAGAGCAGGGATTGTTGGCTGGGATAGAGTACGCACCGCACTACCGCCTGCACGGCGCGCCTGCAATCTCCCTGCAGACCCGGTGGGGAACAGCCACTGTTACCGGAGTCCCGGCAGCCTGAACTACAATGGATGGAGCGTCGGCCGCTGAACCGAGGGTGGGCGGAGCTACACAGCCTGCCCGGCGCTTGCGAGAGTGCCTGGCCGACACAGCAGCGGTGGGGATAGGGCTGGAGCTGTAGAGAAACCTGGTGGGAGGGCGGGTGCGCCGTGCGGACCGCCGCCGACCTGATGCCACAGCCACGAGAGAGGAAATATGTGCACTGAGCCCTGAAATTAGGGCCTGCACCCATTGCTCACCCTCCTGCGCTGCCCTGTCCCATAGCAACTCCAGCAGAGGATCTGTCACAGCTCTTCTCCAGACAGTGCTGACGAGCACCTCCGGGACCCAAAAGAGAAGAGGAGGATCTACGCAGCTGCTGCCATTAAATACCAGGTACTGGTGGGGGGGTTGAGAATAGCCCTATGGGCTATCATTGGCCAGCCTAAAACGAAGGGGCACCGCAGTCAGTGGCACATTCCTTAGATAGTGCTGTGCCATCCATTCAGTGCTGGGGTCCTGGGTTCAAATCCCATGAATGACAACATCGACAAGAAGCTCATGTGTGTTTCCTCCCACATTCCAAAGGCATACTGAGAGGGAATCTAGATGGAGAGCCTCATGGGGGAAAGTGCTCAATATCTGTGAAACACTGCAAAGTAAAATAGTGCTATTTAAGCAAAGCATAATAACTAGTGATGAGCGAGCACTAAAATGCTCAGGTGCTTGCTGCTCGGGTTGACCATATTGGAATGCTCGGCTGCTTGACACGAGCAATGAGTCCAATGTAAGTCTATGGGAAACTTGAGTATTTTTCTGGTGGCCCCCCGGGGGACTTTAGAGGGACTATTAAAATTGCAGAAATCGATGGGAAAAGTGCTCAAATGACATGGGAACATCATGGAGAACACCCCTGGAAGCATTTCTGACTCCCAGGTCACTGCTGTGAAAATGTTGTCAGAGTCTTACGCCACTTTCACAGGCGCACAATAAAACATACAAAGCTAAAATGGATTTTCCTGGGAAATATGTTAAGGAACATCCCTTTCAGGGTAACGACTTGTATATAAGGCAAAAAATAACAAAAAACAAAAATGATCCTCCACACCTTGGGCTATGCTCACACGTAGCGTTTTTATGTGTTTTTCAACTTTTAGCATCACTTTCAACCAAGACAAATGCATTCACTGGGAAATGTCATTTTAACATTTTACAACCTTAGCTTGCCATGTGGTGTGTGACACAACATCAGACACATCCTGTTTCATTTATGGAAGAGGGACTCTGAAAGTCACAAAGCCTATTTTTATAGGGCCATCAGGAGGCCTTTACTATTTATCTATCAGCCAGCTATGCTTTGTTGTTCCGATTATTAAACAATGGGTCTCATATACTGTTATTGCCTATGTGTGGGGAGGAGGACCCCCATATAGTGATTGGGCCGGAACCAAGGGGACCGCCATCAGAGTTATTGAAGGAACCACATCAGGAGGATTACAAAGGGAGACATGCGACTGAAGTTGTCAGGGCAACAGGGGGCGGGGCTAGGGTAAAAGGAGCAGGGGGCGCGCTGCGGTGGCAGTTGAGAGAGAGCGAGAGAAAAGGCTGGAGGCAGGGTGACTTGAAGGGGCACTCAGAGGAGCCTGAGAGTAGAAAGCTGCGCATTGACCAACAAGAGAGACGTGAGAGACTGTTACCAGGGACTGCTCCCTGCCCCCGTTCTGAGAGAATTATCCCTGCTGCCCCCCGCGTTGGTGGGAGAGGAACTTTACCTCAGGTTGTGTCCATGAGTACACGTAACAGGTCACAGAGGCCTGGACACTTCCCCCCCAGCCTTCCCCCATCGTGCCGACCCGGCCTGAAGATGCGCCACCTTGTCACAGGCGAGATAAAAGGCCCACTACCCCGGCTTTGGGAGAGACTCCTTGATAAAGGACGGCTACAGGTGATCTGGAGAACTGCGTCATCACAGCGCGCCACCATCATCGCTTACTTCAAGGCCTGTTGCGCCAAAACCGGCATCGTTTTCTTCAGGGCCTGTTGCGCCCCACCGGCATCGTTTTCTTCAGGGCCTGTTGCGCCCCACCGGCATCGCTTTCTTCAGGGCCTGTTGCGCCCCATTCCTTCCCGAAGTAGCGAGGCTTCAGGACAGCCGCCTCAGCGACCTCTACGCACCGCGCTCACGAAACTAGCAGTTCCTGGAAGGCTAAGTGGCATTATAATCTTGTTAAGATTGTTGAGTCCCTGCGTGGACTGTTTGTTTTTGTCCTTAATTTATGTTTGTTCAGCCAAGCCCAGTGACTACAGTTAGATAAAAGTTATTTCGCGAACCACCATCCGTCTAGTGTCTCGTCACTGCATCCTGCGAACCTGCTCAACCCTACACTTGGCGTAGTCGGCAGGATGCAGTCCCTGAGCACAGACAGTGGTGCCCCAGATCAGGGTAGAGTTGTAAACTCCTCAAATAAGGAGGGTCCCCGTATCAGTATATCCTTGGGGGCCATGCTGAACAACCTGCCTAGATTTTCCGGCTCCAATACTATGTTATGGAGCTGGACAGAGCGAATGCGGGGGCTCTTCCGGATGCATCCTATGACCCCTGATCTGGAGGCCGAGGTGGCACTCATGACACTGGATGGGGAGGCGCGGAGGTCTGTGATGTTGAAATCTCCGGGGCACCGCAACACGTTTGAAAAAGTGTTACAGATAGTAGAACAGACCCATGGGGACCCTACAGATGTGGGGGAGTAAAGAACCCGTTTGTTTAGTCGGATGCAAGTAGAGGGGGAGACGGTCACAGAGTATATGAATCTTCTCCAAGAATTGCATACGGCTATAGAAAGGAAAGATGGAGTAGGGGTAGGACCTGTTGACATTACCCTACGTGATCTACTGGTGACTGGACTGCGAGATCCACTAATAAAGCAGGCATTACAGGAGAAGATCAGAATGAATCCTCAAATAGGCTTTTCAGAATTGGGAAGTCAGGCACGGGTACGAGAGCAAGAGCAAGGGATCGTGGTCCCCGTGGGGAAGGTCCGAGGTGTGGAGGCCTCCTCAAACGCAGGTGAGGAGCCTCAGTGGGTGGAGGAGATGAAGAAAGAATTGAAGAATATTAAGGGCGAGTTGGCCGAAGTAAAGAGAAGAACCGAAACTGGGACTGGGCGACCTAGCTTTAATTCCGGCCCCAGGGGGCCACGTTCACCGCGGGGGGGAAGCCTATACCAGCTCGGTGTTATGAATGTGGAGAACCAGGCGACTTCGCCCATGAGTGTCCGCGGCGTGGGAGATACCCACCCCGGTGGCCATTAAACTAAAGGGCTCCGGGCTGGGGGAACGCCGCTCTGAGCCAAAACCACAACTAGGGGTGGTGGAAGTCCCGAAGATTTGGTAGCAAAGTGTCCGGTCGTTTGGGCAGAAGTAGAGGGCCGGGCCAACAGGTGTCTGGTGGATACGAGGTCACAAGTAACCACTATGCCCGCAGCGTACTTTCAACAAAACTTTCCGGAGGCAGCAAGGCCTCAGTGGGGGCCCATGATTAGACTAGTAGCCGCCAACCACTGCAACCTGCCACTACAAGCAGGGTGTTCTATATGAAAGACTAGATAACCAAAAAAATATATGGCAACCTATGCGGAGTGCATTATGCTATATTGATGACTATCTGGTGCATTATGCTGTATGGAGGCTTTCTAGGGGGCCATCATACAGTGCAGAGATTACACTGAGGGGGTCATCATACATTGGAGCCAACAGTTTTGGAGATATTAAGTGGTCAGTATATATAGAGTGAAGGTGCATTGTACTGTGTATTTGAGCATCATATTATGTATAGAGGAGCTGTACAGGGGGAGACTTGGGACATTATTAAATGTAAAGTATGCACTTATTGTTCTAGGGGAATTCAGGTTACTGTGACTATCAAAGGGGCACACAGGGCAATATTACTTTTTAGAGGACAAAAGGTGGGCCCTGTTGTCTAGGGCAACTGCACCCAGCATTACTATATTCTAGGAGCAGTGGTCCCCAACCTTTCTGACTTTAAGAGCCACATTCAGCTTAGAGAGAGGGTCGCGAGCCACATCCAGCTCCCACCCACTTCAAAGTAGTGTCAACCAAAGTCCCCATTACAGGTATAATGGTAACCAAAGCTTTTCCACAAAAATCACTCCAAAGAAGTACACTGAGATCCAGGGGTTCCCACAATACCACCATTCATTATTCTCCCATCAAGGACTCCCAACGCACTGTCACATCCAGCTTTGCACATCTCCTCTAACAGATAGTACCATCTTCCAGCGTACCATACCTAAAACATCTCTAAACATCTAAGAGCAGTATATGTGCATCCAGATCTGCTCTTCTGTGCAGGGCTACTCACAAAATTTACCATGTCGAAATGTACTCTTCATACCTGTTTGCTAGACCTGGAGTTAATGCACCAAGCTGGCAGACAGTTGCGAGCCCCAATTCATGGGACCACGAGCCACATGTGGCTCCCGAGCTATAGGTTGGGGACCCCTGTTCTAGAGGGTTGCTTTAGAATTTAGAGGTCACACAGAACCACACAATAGGTGAAGTAATAGGGACACATACGGCAGCAGCGGCTCAGTATTGGGGTATCAGCTGGATGAGGAGTTTGTGCAGGTTGGGAATAGTCCCGTTTTGGACAGTGCTGAGAATGTGAGATGTGAAATGTGACTTTGTTGTATTCTCTGTAGCCGAGTCCTGGCTGGAGGAGTCGTCATGTCAGTCTGGGCCAGATGGAAAAGGCGTGAAAAGTGAATGATTCCATCAGAAAGAACGTCAGCGGTAAGACACTATCTGTAACTCTGCTGTGATCTCTTATATATTCTGTAGGACTGGTATTTACAACTGACCATATGGCAGTAATATCAATATTGGTCTTTATATAGATATTATTTTCAGCAACAGCGCGATCATCTGCTTAGGTTCTCCTCCACTATTAGGGTGCATCACCCAGTTATAATGAAGTTTACCTGGTTAGGGGCCCACTCAGAAGTTCCTGTTTACCACATTGTTAATGTGGTAAATGACTATTCTAGCTGCAAACGTCTGGTTTGTAATGCAATATCTTCATAGGTGTATAGAGGCCCATTTCCAACAACCATCACTCCAGTGTTCTTATGGTACTTTGTGTTTGCTAACTGTTTAAGAAGGCTAATGGATGGTTAGAATACCCTTGAAAACCCTTGTGCAAGTATGTTAGCACAGCTGAAAACAGTTTGGCTGATTAGAGAAGCTATAAACCTGACCTACCTATGAGCTAGTTGAGAATCTGGAGCATTACATTTGTTGGTTTCATTAAACTCTCAAAATGGCCAGAAAAAAAGAACTTTCATGTGAAACTCGACAGTCAATTCTTGTTCTTATAAATGAAGGCCATTCCATGTGAGAAATTGCCAAGAAACTGAAGATTTCCTACAGCGTTGTGTACTACTTCCTTCAGAGGAGAGCACAAACAGGCTCTAACCAGAGTAGAAAGAGAAGTGGGAGGCCCCGCTGCACAACTGAGCAACAAGACAAGTACATTAGAGTTTGAGAAATCGACGCCTCACAGGTCCTCATCCGGCAGCTTCATTAAATAGTACATGCAAAACGCCAGTGTCAACGCCTACAGTGAAGAGGTGACTCCGGGATGCTGGCCTTCAGGGCAGAGTGGCAAGGAAAAAGCCAAATCTGAGACTGGCTAATAAAAGGAAAAGATTAATATGGGCAAAAGAATACAGACATTGGACAGAGGAAGATTGGAAAAACGTGTTATGGACAGACAAATCCAAGTTTGAGGTGTTTGAATCACACAGAAGAACATTTGTGAGATGCAGAACAACTGAAAAGATGCTGGAAGAGTGCCTGACGCCATCTGTCAAGCATGGTGGAGGTAATGTGATGGTCTGGGGTTGCTTTGGTGCTGGTAAAGTGGGAGATTTGTACAAGGTAAAAGGGATTTTGAATAAGGAAGGCTATCACTCCATTTTTGCAATGCAATGCCATACCCTGTGGACAGCGCTTGATTGGAGCCAATTTCATTCTGCAACAGGACAATGACCCAAAGCACAGCTCCAAATTATGCAAGAACTATTTAGGGAAGAAGCAGGCAGCTGGTGTTCTATCTGTAATGGAGTGGCCAGTGCAGTCACCAGATCTCAACCCCATTGAGCTGTTGTGGGAGCAGCTTGACCGTATGGTACGCAAAAAGTGCCCATCAAGCCAAACCAACTTGTGGGAGGGGCTTCTGGAGGCATGGGGTGACATTTCTCCAGATTACCTCAGCAAATTAACTGCTAGAATGCCAAAGGTCGGCAATGCTGGAATTGCTGCAAAGGGGGCATTCTTTGACAAAAGCAAAGTTTGAAGGAGAAAATTATTATTTCAAATAAAAATCTTTTTTTGGAACCTTGTCATTGTCTGGACTAGATTTTACATTCATTTGGTAACTCATTTGATTAATAAAAGTATTTACACGGTAGTGTATATGTATTCTATATGTACTGTATATATCTATCCTTTTCTAACCTGTCAATGTGATTTTGCCGTACACCGCATATGAATTTCTGGTTTTTCAAAGGACACTGAGCGTAAAAATCAGACAGCACTCGCATGGTCTGAGTGCTGTGCGATATTTCTCTCGCACCCATTGACTTCTATTGAGGGATGCGATGAGAATACTGATTACAGTTGCAGCATGCTGCAATTTTTTTACAGTCCGATCGTGATCCGATCTGAGCTGGAAAATAAAAAAAACGCAGATGAAGACACAATCATAGAATACAATTGATCCGAATTCAATCTGATTTTTTTTTTATATATTCTTTATTGGGAATGAGCCTGAGTTGATGTTTTAGCATTTTTTTTTCTGATGCAAAATCGCTGAGTTTTACAGTAGCAGCTTAGTGAAGGAGATTTCTGACATCTCATTCACACACAGGGTTTTTGTTGTTGCATTTTTTTAAAATCTGCATTACGTCAGGTCTTTCAGGGGTTTTGCCGCGTTTTTCACCCATTGAAATGAATGGAAGGAAAATGCAGATAAAAACACCACAAAATGTGTATATTGTGTCAAGTATTCTTTCTGGATTTTGGTGCAGAAAAAAATGCTACAAATAAGAAGCGTGTGAACCGACCCTAATCCTGGTGGTTGTGTTCTAATTGGAAATAAGAGAGAATGGCCAACAAAGCCTGGAGACATGTTTAATTCTATGGTGCTTCCACTTTACATATTGTCAGGCAGCATCTATTTGTGCAGAGTCGCCCCTTGAAGATTCCATCACAAGATTCCATAATGACATCACTGGTCATTCTCAGCCACAATGACATCACTGGTCATTCTCAGCCATTATGACATCACTGGTCATTCTCAGCCATAATGACATCACTGGTCATTCTCAGCCATTATGACATCACAATGCACAGTGGCTACTTACACAATGCGCACAGGGTAACGGGTGCCATTTATGGTTCTATAGTGATTGAGCGCACTTGCAATTTTTCACTATGGCTGAATTACTTCTCGACAATCTTCAGGCAGAAGCTTTATCGGAGATTCTCACCACCAATCGCCGTGACATTGAGCTTCTACCTCCCGATGGCGTCCTCAGCTTCTCTCACCGGCTGGTGCTGGAGCTAGTAAAGGATTGCCTGACCAAATACCAACGAGGTCATCTCACCTCAGAGTATCTGACGGATTTATCTCAGAACATTAAGACATTACTACAGCAGGTAAATGGCGGACGCTCCGCACACCACTTCTACATAATTATAGATCATCATGGTGGGATAGAAGCTTCTTCTTTCCTCCCATATAAAACACGACGAGTCCCCAGATATGGAGTCGTCGTATCTGCAGAGAGGAGACAATGTCACAGACAATGGCCGCCTCCATTGTGTCTTTTCTCAACTCAGAATTTTCCTTTTGTGTCTTTTCTTTTTTATAGGCTGAAAATCGATCTCAACATGGAGATTTGGCTTTTATTAAAGACCTGGCCGAAAAAGTCCTGTCTGTACTGGAACGTCCGGCCCGCTCATCGGAACGCCCGGTAAGGCGCCATCATCTTCTCTATCACACGTTCTTGTTTTCTGATCTTCTCCAGATCACCAGTCACATATCAGATCTGGTTCAGTCTTTCCTGATTTATGTATTTGGGGATTTATTGACATCTTCCACATATTAATGACATATATTATTTCTACCAGGAAACAGCAGAAGGCGACAAAGAAGAGCAAAATGTCATCCCGGAAATCCCTGACCCTAATGGGAGTCAGCCGGAACTGAACAGCGAACTGATAACAGGTGAGGCGATCACCCAACCTTCTACCGGGAATATCCAGATATTACAGGGAGCAGGGAATAATGGCAGATTTACTCTTCCCACTCGGTGTAATGGGAACCTGTCAGCACACGTCACATATGGGAGTAGTGGGAGGACTGTGCCGGACATTTTCTCGCAATTTTTGCAGAAATCCAATGTGCCAGTCAGGAGAAATGTAACATAAAAGTCATATAAAAGTGAGGATGGAAGGGCACTGGGGGCGTGGAGGAAGAAATCAGAATGCAGTGACACGCCCCCTGTGCACTTACAGGCTAATTTGCATATGGCTGTTATGTTTCAGCTCTTTTCTCATCACACGGACAGCGAGGGTGGGGGGTTCCTCATTCCTGTGGTGATTGAGGGTTCCTCCATCATTTACTTTACATTTATCTATGGATGCGCCCTACGCCCTCATATGTAGAATCCCCATATGACGACCATTAATCCCATTTACAGACGTCTTGTCATTTCCCCCTTATATTGCTGTATTATGTATGTTGGATTAATATCGTCTAATACATTTTATATCGTCATTATTTTATCACTATTTTAGAAATAACTTCGCTGGTGGATCCTGACAGTGTGATCTGCGAGATCCCGGAGATCCAAGAATCTGCTGATGTAAGTATCACTGATCATGGGGTGTGAATGACAGGTCCAGTATTATCCCCATAGAACCACGGAACATCTCTATTCTAAGAGGAGATGACATTATTTATTACATAATAGCTTTTATATTAAAGGGAATCTGTCACCAGGTTTTTGCTCCCATCTGAGAGCAGCATGATGTAGGGGCAGAGACACTGATTCCAGAGATATATCCATTACCTTACTGGGTGCAGCAGTTGTGATACAATCAGTATTTTCTCTGCTGCACATTTGGCAGTGCTCTGAATGCTGAGCCCTGTATAACCCTGCCCACACCAGTGATTGGATCTTTCTGTATATCATCCCTCCCACACTTGTGATTGGCAGTACATGGTATAGGCAGAAATATGCTAATCAGCGATGGCGAGATTACACAGAGCAAGGACTACATGGCACGAGACAGATAGTCCTCTAGTGATAATCTCCTGCTGATAAAACACTGATTTTATTGAAACAACCACAAGCAGCCCTTGTTCTCAACATGGCACATCATTTGTAGAGTTACTATTGGTGCATCTGTGAATGCAGGCTTAGTCTTTCCTGATTTATGTATTTGGGGATTTAGTGACATCTTCCACATATTAATGACATATATTATATCTACCAGGAAACAGCAGAAGGTGACAAAGAAGAGCAAAATGTCATCCCGGAAATCCCTGACCCCAATGGGAGTCAGCCGGAGCTGAATAGCGAACTGATTGAAGGTGAGGCGATCACCCAACCTTCTACCGGGAATATCCAGATATTACAGGGAGCAGGAAATAATGGCAGATTTACTCTTCCCACTCGGTGTAATGGGAACCTGTCAGCACACGTCACATATGGGAGTAGTGGGAGGACTGTGCCGGACATTTTCCTCTAATATAAAGGAACCTTTATTTGGCAGAAATCCAATGTCTCAGTTAGGAAACAAATAATGTAGAAGCCATATGCAAATCAGGATGGAAGTGCATTGGGGGCATGGAAGAAGTCAGTGCAGTGACACGCCCCCAGTGCACTTCCAGGTGTATTTTTATATGGCTGATAGGTTCCTCATTCATGTGGTGATTGGGGTTTCCTCCATCATTTACATGACATTTATCTGTCTATCAGATGTGTAGCTGGGGGTTCAGCTCAGGAGGCGAAACATCTGTGAGGGCTCCTAACCAGGTTACCCTGATTACTAGTGCGGTGGCGTTAGACCAGAGATCTCAAACTGCATTCCTCAAGGGCAGTAAGCAGGTCATGTTTTCAGGATTTCCTTGTATTGCATAGGTGATAATTTAATCACCTGCACAGATAATGATTCCAGCACCTTGTGCAATGCTAAGGAAATCTTGAAAACACACAAGGTTTGCAGCCCTCGAGGAATGCAGTTTGAGACCCATGCTTTAGACATTAGACTTCTCACATTTCCAGCCCCATCTATTCCCAACCTGCACAAACTCATCCTGTTGATACCCCAATACTGAGCCGCTGCTGCCGTATGTGTCCTTATTACTGCACCTGATACCCCAATACTGAGCCGCTGCTGCCGTATGTGTCCTTATTACTTCACCTGATACCCCAATACTGAGCCTCTGCTGCCGTATGTGTCCTTATTACTGCACCTGATACCCCAATACTGAGCCGCTGCTGCCGTATGTGTCCTTATTACTGCACCTGATACCCCGATACTGAGCCGCTGCTGCCGTATGTGTCCCTATTACTGCACCTGATACGCCAATACTGAGCCGCTGCTGCCGTATGTGTCCTTATTACTGCACCTGATACCCCAATACTGAGCCGCTGCTGCCGTATGTGTCCTTATTACTGCACCTGATACCCCAATACTGAGCCTCTGCTGCCGTATGTGTCCTTATTACTGCACCTGATACCCCAATACTGAGCCGCTGCTGCCGTATGTGTCCTTATTACTGCACCTGATACCCCAATACTGAGCCGCTGCTGCCGCATGTGTCCCTATTACTGCACCTGATACCCCAATGCTGAGCTGCTGCTGCCGCATGTGTCCTTATTACTGCACCTGATACCCCAATACTGAGCCGCTGCTGCCGTATGTGTCCTTATTACTGCACCTGATACCCCAATACTGAGCCGCTGCTGCCGTATGTGTCCTTATTATTGCACCTGATACCCCAATGCTGAGCCGCTGCTGCCGTATGTGTCCTTATTACTGCACCTGCTGTGTGGCACAAAAGCAGCGCTCCTCTTATTACCCCATACAGTAATGCCACCACTGAGCCCCTTACATAGTAAAATGCCCCTTTTTTTCCTCTAGATGGTAAAAATGCCACCTAGAAAATGTCAATGCCGTGTTAATGCCATGAAAATGTTAATTGCCTCTAAAAAGTGATAATTTCTCCATGTGCAACTTTGTTGGTCAAAATAGTTGCGTGCCCCTATAATAATAATGCTAAAGTGCGCATTTAACATTTAATAATGTCCCCAGAATCCCCTCTTGTACAGCTCCACTATTCAGAGTATAGTGCCCCCATAGTTCCCCATATACCATATGATAGGCCCACAGCTCCCCTATACACAGTATAATACCCATACAGCTCCTCTATACACAGTATGATACCCCTTCAGCTCCCCTATACACAGTATGATACCCCATCAGTTCCCCTATATATAGTATGTTGGTTCCAAAGCTCCCCTATACAAAGTATAATTCACCCACAGCTCCCCTATACACAGTATGATGGGCTGAAAGCTCCTCTCTACATAGCATGATGTCCTCAATACTCCCCCAAAACACAGTATAAAAACCCCTACAGTAGTCCTCATACTGTATAATGGCCCTCACATTAGCTCCCAAACTGTATAATGGCCATCATATTGGCTTGCATACTGTATAATGGCCCCTACAGCACCTTCACACTATATGATGGAACCTTCAGCAATTCCTAAACTGTATAATGGGCATCATATTGGCTTGCACACTGTATAATGGCTCCTACAGCACCCTCACACTATATGATGGAACCCTCAGTAGTCCCTAAACTATATAATGGCCCTCACACTTTATGATGGCTCTCTCAGAAGTTCTAACAATTTATAATGGCTCCTTCAGTAGACCCCACACTTTAAGAGCCCCCATACTGTATGACTGCCCTCACATTAGCCTCCATGTTGTATGATGGCCCTCACATTAGCCCCAATACTGTATGATTGCCCCGGTACTGAATGATTGCCCCTACATTAACCTCCATATTGAATGATCGCCCCCACATTAGCCTCCACATTGTATGATTGCCCTCATATTAGCCTCCATATTGTATGACTGCCCTCACATTAGCCTCCATATTGTATGATTGCCCCCACATTAGCCCCCATATTGTATGATTGCCCCCACATTAGCCCCCATATTGTATGATTGCCCCCACATTAGCCCCCATATTGTATGATCGCCCCCACATTAGCCTCCACATTGTATGATTGCCCTCACATTAGCCCCCATATTGTATGACTGCCCTCACATTAGCCTCCATATTGTATGATTGCCCTCACATTAGCCCCCATATTGTATGATTGCCCCCACATTAGCCCCCATATTGTATGATTGCCCTCACATTAGCCTCCATATTGTATGACTGCCCTCACATTAGCCTCCATATTGTATGATTGCCCCCACATTAGCCTCCACATTGTATGATTGCCCTCACATTAGCCCCCATATTGTATGACTGCCCTCACATTAGCCTCCATATTGTATGATTGCCCCCACATTAGCCCCCATATTGTATGATTGCCCCCACATTAGCCCCCATATTGTATGATTGCCCTCATATTAGCCTCCATATTGTATGACTGCCCTCACTTTAGCCTCCATATTGTATGATTGCCCCCACATTAGCCCCCATATTGTATGATTGCCCCCACATTAGCCCCCATATTGTATGATTGCCCTCACATTAGCCCCCATACTGTATGATTGCCCCCACATAAGCCCCCATACTGTATGATGGCCCTTACATTAGTCCCCATAGTGTGCAATAAAACTCACACTTTATGGGCCCCCATAGTTGCCCCTACAATGTATGAGGGTTCCTCCACGTGAAGGTATGAAGGTCCCTCACATTTTATGGTGCCCCCACAGTCACACCAAAAAGTTTTAAGTAAAATACACAACCATCAGGTACTCATCTAATCCAGTATACTGATGAGACCACCGGCAGACGAACGCACCGTAAGCTCAGAGTGACACACAGGATGTCAGAATGCCGATGCATTCCGCGCCGTGATTCTGATGTCCTGTGAGTGCGCCGTCGCCTTGGTCACTGCATTATCCGGCTGTTCTGAAGACCACGGGCAAAAAGTGACCTGCAGTCTACAGAATGGAGAGTGGCAGTGCGGGGAGATCATGTGTGCCGGCTCCACCGCAGAGATGAACTTTATCGGCATGTTCAGCTAACATAAGGGAAGTTAAGGTAGCGTTAGCTCCAGGTGGGACCCTCTGAATGCGGGGCCCAGGCGACCGCACCCTCTGCCCCCCACCTCCCCATGGGTAACTGCGCTACTGCTGTCTATGGATGCGCCGTCCATCCTCATATGTAGAATCCCCATATGACGACCATTAATCCCATTAACAGACGTCTTGTCATTTCCCCCTTATATCGCTGTATGATGTATGTAGGATTAATATCATCTAATACTTTTTATTTCTTCATTATTTTATCACTATTTTAGAAATAACTTCCCTGGCAGATCCTGACAGTGTGATCCGCGAGATCCCAGAGATCCAAGAATCTGCTGATGTAAGTATCATAGAGGGAGATGTCTGTGTATGACTGATCATGGGGTGTGTTTGACACGTCCAGTATTATCCCCATATACCATGGGAGGAGGCCCCTTATATTACATCCGTGTCTGCGGAGCGTCCGGCTTGTATCATCCCTACAGCAGATCAGTGCACATCAGCTGGGACATAATATCAGAGAAGTTTCTGTATCTGGAGCTTTTTTCCTGCAGCTTCTATTTCCTAATATCATTTCTTCTTTTTCTATAGAACATGATGCAATCATTGATCCCGGCGAGAAAGCCGCATATGGACGACTATGAAACATACGATCTGATCAGCAGCGGAGCTTTTGGGTGAGATTTCTGTTCCCATAATCCCCATTTCTCAGGGTTCCCTATGACAATGCTTCAGCCTCTGTGCTCTGCCATTCAGTGTTATCATAGGGACATGAGACGAGTCCACATCACTGTCCTCAATGTCACTATTCAGCTCCGTTATATATGATGTTATGGTGGGAGGATAATAAACGTCTTCTTACGGCAATTGGAGAAGTTTCAGTTTGGACTAATTTTTATTTGGACTGAATAGTATCTACTGGTCAGTTATAGCGAATCTGCCCGGGATGAATTTCAATAGATTCTCTCATCTGTAATGTGACCTGATGAGGGCAGACGGGGCATTGTGCAGACCTCCCATCAGCTATGTAATGTTATTTCATGGCTTTCTAGATGTGGACTTCTAGTACTAAACATTAGTATAGAAGATCATATAATGACTTCTATAGACTCTTAATAAGGGATCATTATAAACCATGGATTCTCTTTCTTTCCAGGGCCGTCTACTTAGTGCACCATAAAGACTCACAACAGACCTTCGCTATGAAGAAAATGGCCAAGAGGAACCTGGATGTGGAAGGGGCCTTTCTGGAGCGGGACATCCTAACATTCGCAGATTGTCCCTTTGTGGTCTCCACGCTCTGCTCCTTCCCTACTAGATCTCACCTGTGTATGGTCATGGAGTATGTAGGAGGTAGGACACGTACATTGTAATATATTCACCCCATGTCTGCTGACATCTTATCACCTCTCATATCATTAGGATTGTCCCCGTGGACGGTTACATCCCACGGAGCATTTACTATAGGTTATCTATTACCAAGATGCCCAGAAAGTCATTGATCTGTGTGATCTCCCTGTATGTCCGCACTGAGTACCTCAGTATCTCCAGATGTAGACGAGATGTGACATCACTTTATGTTATTAGTTACATGGCCGACATTTCACCCTAACTTCAGCCTAATATTCTGTGCACTCTACATTATATCTGTGTATATTGTCTCCTGCCCCAATGTCTCCGCTCACTTCCCATTATACTTCATGGTGATCTGCTGTATAAACCCCTCACCGGTCATATTTCCTTTCTTCTATAGGTGGAGATTGCAGGACCCTCCTAAGCACCAAGGGTCCATTATCTGTCCCCTTGGCCCGCTTGTATTTTGCAGAAACAGTTCTTGCTGTAGAATACCTCCATAGCTATGGAGTAGTGCACAGAGATTTGAAGCCGGATAAGTAAGTGCCCCCTATTGTATAATAAAGGGGAGGAATTATAGCTTATTATCACACAGTCAGTGAGGCTAAAACCATCTTTTCTTTCACAGCCTCCTGATTACATCTACTGGACACATCAAAGTCACTGATTTTGGACTTTCAAAAGTTGGTCGCATGATTCCAAAAACCAACACGCACAAGGAATCAGTGGTGGACATCTCCAAAGAGTTCCAAGACAAAGAGGTCGGCATCACTTACAGGAACTTAGCTTGTTTGTTAAATCTCATCATACTTTTGTCTCTTCCCTACGTTCTTCATTTCTAGAGAACTTTTCTACTGATATTTTATCTTCTGCTATTGTGTTTTTATGGAGAGAACTAGTCATAATAATCATTTCATCGATTCTCACCTCAATCTTCTCTTTATTTATAGTTCTGTGGCACCCCACATTACATGGCCCCTGAGGTCTTCCTGAAAGAAGGCTATGGAAGACCTGTGGACTGGTGGGCAATGGGGATCATCCTGCATGAATTTCTGTTGGGATTTGTACCATTTGAAAAAAATACCCTAGCTGAGCTTTATAAAACTGGCCAAATTAGTAAGTAGAATAATCTGATCATTGCCTTGACTGTTTACATTGGTTTAGTTATTTCCGTTATCTTACAGTCCAATACAGAGTTTTTATTTTCTGTAATTTTATATATAACAGGAGACCTCTTTCATGATTTGGATCACGCTCCTCCCCGTGATGCTCAAAATCTCATCAATGAGCTGCTCAGAAGAGATCCGGCACAAAGACTTGGGACAGGTAACATATATAAAAGCATTAATATTTATTCATTACACTGAGGACGTATTGCTCATGTCCATGAAGATCAGCTTGCCTATTTCTAGACCTTCATACTATGACTTCCAATCTGACCCTTTCATGTCGGCTCAGTTATGTCAATAGTTCAGATTAAAGTAAAATGTTTAGATATGGAACAGTCTATGACAATATCCGCATCACTTCTGCTTTTCTTTTTCCAGGAGGATCATTTGAGATCAAGCGTCATCCGTTCCTGAGTGACATAGACTTTGACCATCTTCTAAGTCAGAATCCGGAGTACATTCCTCAGCTTGTGTCAGATGTGGACACCAGCTTATTTACCAGTAAGTAGGAGACATCTTCAAGACTTAACAAATGTTTGTCTCATCTTCCCTATCATGTGACAATCGGTTCCCATTAATTTTAGTGATTAATGGTGATTGTGTTATACTGAAAACCTCTAATAACGCTTAATTACCTATGTTTTGTAGAACCCTCTGATGTAGGCAAATATCTGTTTGGGGAAGAGGAGGACGCGAGTGAGGACATTGAGAGTCTTGATTTACAAAATTTTATATCATCTTCTGAAAGGCTTTCTAAAGTAAGTATGTGATCAGTAAATCTAGAATATGTAAAAAAGACCTCTAAAAGTAAAAGAAAAGTATTTAGTTGCTTATTTTTGTCTGTATTTAGCTCTGTACCCCTTCTACCGGGATGATGAATGATGAGGATCCCAAGTCCCCTCTAGAGTGTATCCTAGGATCGAGCATAAACGCATCTGAAATGTGAGTAGATCAGATGATCATTACTGAGAGGCCCAGGCTGATATATGTGCACAACACCAAATGTAGGACATAAATACCATACTATCAAATACAGCATGCACAGCCCCATGATGAGCAGTCATTGCAGTTTTGGCTTCAGAAACCACTGGTGACAGTCCATAACCGCGGCCGGTCATTCTTTCTTACTGTTGCCCACACTGTAGGAGAGATGTAGCCACACTGTAGGACAGATGTAGTATTACATGCCAGCCATTCTTGGTAGTTGTTTTCTGCTCTGATCCATAGAAGGTAGTTTTGAGCAGGAGATCTGCCTCACTATGACTTCCATATGTCGTATTGGGTCTTATAGTTGATGTTCTTATATGGAGACAATCCATTTTATACTACAACTGCATTTACTTGTGATTTACATATTTTTTCTTCTTCCGAACAGGCAGAAAGAATCTTTCCATGAATCTGACAGAGAAAACGCTATAAGCAGCTTGCCATCTTCGTCCCCAGTGTCAGGTATGTACATGTCTATAGCACCAAAAATGGAAATCAAAACTCAAATATTTCCACATAGTTTTTCTGTAATCGGTCTCCTATGTTATCCATGTTTCACGGATCCCAATTATATTGCCCATGGGCCCATATTGTATCTCTATTTCCCTAATGTTGGACAGTTTTACCAGATTATCAGGACTATATGAGACAGGGCTAGAACAATTCTACTATACACAGGAAAGATACATAGCAGATCCCATAAGAATATGTTGTAGCTAAGGGTTTTTTTTACTTTTTGATCAGAAGTTCCAGCTGAGGAGGAAAGAAAATCTGAAGAAAATGTAAAAAAGGGGAAAAAGAGACGAGGTAAGTGTGAGAATCAGCTCCATGTCGTGTGATGTCAGTCAGTGGGAATCATTCATGTGGAGCAGATGTCATCTGTCAGTGATGGGATTATCACATATATGATGGCTGACAATGATCCCTGACCTCTGTGTGATAATATTCCTCTGCTGTCTGGCCACAGTGACCGCACAGTAGTATCATGTCATATGGAGTCCCATCACTTACATTATATTTATTTCTCTTCTTATAGGTTCCATCTTCCGCCGGATCTTATCATCTTGCCGGCGTGGATTATCCAGGGCTGCTCGAGTATTTGCTTGTTGTCACTGTTGCCCTAGAACCAGCTGAAAGACAGGACACCTAAGTATCGAGCACCCTGAAGTCTAGCAGATCCACCATCACTGCTGGACCTGTTTAGAAGCGGGACTAACTCCTAGCCGCGGTCTACGGACCAAACATTGGGCATGGGCAGGGCCTTGGGGGCAGATCCCAAGTGCGCTCAACCATGTGACATAGCTTACACTCAGGAACATTGAGGGATAGCGCTATCGGACAGCGCTACCCATTCATTTGCTTTAGGAATAGTTATGGGATAGCTCTACCCGTGCACTTTCTTCATGGATAGCGCTATCGAATAGCTTTACCCGAACAGTATTAACAACAGAGCTTTTTCATACACATATTGATTCTGTTCCTAGTTTTACCCCTCCCTTATCCTTCTATCCTATTATTAATTAAAATTTAAAAAATAAAAAAAATTCTAAGTTTACTTAATTTTTTTCTCATTTATTAAACTTATCTATGTATTTTGTTTTCTGATAAAATTCAGTACATATACAGATACTGGCCGGTGGCCAAACCTTATACTGCATACACTTATTACCTTTTGTGTCCAACATTTTACTTATGAGTTGTGCCCCTAAAGACATCTAAAATACAGGAAACCACCACATCTCGCTCCTGTAGGAGGAGAGGCCCCCACTGAGTGTCCGGGCCGGAACCAAGGGGACCGTCATCTAGGTTCCTAGGGGGTCTATTTCCAGGGAGCAGAGTTAGGGGATGGACCGCTGAGACTTCCAGGATGGTTGGGGGAGGAGCCTATATAAAAGGGGCGGAGAACACCAGTCAGGGTGAGTCAGCAGACCGGGAGAGAAGGAGCAGGAGACCATGGGAACGCCAGGGTGCCAGAGCCTCCAGCAGTAACCAGAGGGGAGGACAGCGACAGAAGGGAGACTCTCGGTGGACCGCAGGGAGATGGCGCCAAGCCGACAGACAGAAGACCGCCACTTCTCAGCCGCCTGTGGCCGTTGCTGCCTCGCTCCAGCTCGCGGCTGCGGCCTGCCTGCTGACACCCGTGGCTGTTGCCGCCTCACTTCAGCCTGCGGCTGCGGCCTGCCCACAGCCACCCGCGGCCGTTGCCGCCTCGCTCCAGTCCGTGCCTGCGGCATGCCTGTAGCCACCAGCAGCTGTTGCCGCCTAGTTCCAGCTCCCGTCCGTGGCTGTGGCTTGTCCATTGCCGCCCGCAGCCACCACCGCCCCGCTCCAGTCCGGGGTAGGGGCCGGACCGTCACCCTCCATGGGTCCCCTAGTGCAGCTGCTGGTTGTTCCGGTGGCCTACCAACCGCCACTCAACACCGCCGCTGCCTGCCCCTGTCCGGGGGCTGCGGCCTCCACACTCCCACTCCCAGGCGGTATCCCGCTGCCTCCGCTGAGGGGACATTCCGCCAAAGAACTCTTCTAGGGCCTGTTGTGCCCCTGCTTCGTCTGGGTGTCGGAACACCCGAAGACTACGCCAGATCCTCAGCGGCTGGGCTCAGCGGCTGCGACGCGAGGGACGTCAGGACGGCTAAGTGACACATTATAACTAAGGACCCGTAGTCGGCCATACCGCGGCCCTATAGTGACCAGCCTTTGCCAGAGTAGTCGTGTTCTCATAATCAGTGTTTTCTTGTATTTGGTCCCTGCGAGGACAATTGCTGTTATCTTGTTTGGTTGCTTAGGATAGCCCTACCGGCATCTATCTATAAAAGTTACTACCTAAAGTTTAATCCGTCTCGTGTCTCGTCACTGCATCCCGCGTACCTGCCATGACCACACTCCCACAAGTCCAGCAGATCCACCATCACTGCTGGACCTGTATAGAAGGACCTTCACCATCTACCTGTGGCCTTCTATTTCTCTACCCGGACATGTATCGTCTCTGTCACCAGGCTCTGCGGTATTCATACTGCTTGCCTGACTGGACTCTTACTGGTATCTGACCCCAGCTGTCCTCCTGACTATGATTTTGCCTATTGATTGTGTTCCCGATCTCCTCCCTCCCTTTTCCTTCTATCCTATTATCAATAAAAAAATTATAAATATTTTTACTGAGATTTTTTTCATCTTTTAATGATCAAACTTAACTCTGCATTTTGTTAATTGATATAATAATGCGGTAACATTTCTGTTTCTAATCAATCAATCAATCAATCAAATGTATTGTCGCCAAGTACATATTACATATATACAAGGAATTCTTTGTGACAAAGAGGCAACATAATATATAACAACAGATACAACAAGTAACATCTAACAAGACAGATACAGTATATAGTCTACACATGACGATTTAATTGTTGAACAGAGAGTGGATAGAAGCTGTTCATATGGCGGTTGGTGCTGCATTTGGGGACTCTGAAGCGACGTACTGAAGGGAGTAGTTGGAATGAGGAGTGTCCCGGGTGAGAGGGATCGGATGAAATTTTCAATGCGTGGGATCGAATACTCTTATCATAAAGATCCTGGATTTTAGGCAGGGGGGAACCTATAATTCTCTCTGCTGTTCTGAAAGTCCTTTGTAAGCGGAGTTTGTCATGCGCAGTGGCTCCCCCATACCAGACTATCAGAGAGGAACAAATCACAGATCTGATGACAGCATTAAAGAATAAGATCAGCAAATTCTTAGACAAGCCATATCTTTTCAGCTGATGCAGGAAGAACATCCTCTGTTGTGCTTTTCTTATAACAGCATCCACGTTTTTCCCCCATTTAAGATCATGAGAGATGATAACACCAAGGAATTTGGTCTCTGTGACCCTAAGAACCACTTTGTCATGGATGTAGATTGGAAGTATCTCATGTTGATCTTTCCTAAAATCCACAACCATCTCAGCAGTTTTTTTAGTGTTGAGTACAAGATTATTGGCTTTACACCAGTCACATATTCTTTACACCTAACTCCGATACAAGTCTTCAGCATTTCCCCTGATGAGACCAATCAGTGTCATATCATCGGCAAATTTCAAGATTTTTACTGAGTCTGCTGAAGAGATGCAATCATTCGTATAGAGAGAAAACAGTAACGGGGACAAAACACACCCCTGAGGTGCCCCGATGTTTGTGACCAAGGTGTCCGAAGTGAATGGTCCAACTTTTACACTCTGTATCCTGGCTGTCAGGAAGTTATAAATCCACAAGCATAAGTTGAGAGGGACTCCAAGAGCTACCATTTTCTTATGAAGTAAATTCGGATCAATGGTATTGAACGCTGAGCTAAAGTCCATGAAAAGAATCCGGACATATGAGTGCTGTTCATCTGTATGATCCAAAATGTACTTCAGTGCCAGATTGACAGTGTCGTTTGCCGAACGATTCTCCTTATAGGCAAACTGAAGCGGGTCCCATAGCTTCTGCGTGAATTTTATCAGGTGGGACATCATAATTCTTTCGAAGACTTTCATAGCTACAGATGTGAGTGCTACTGGTCTATAGTCATTCAACTCAGAGGATCCCACTTTCTTGGGGACAGGAATAATTGTGGAACTTTTCCAACACTGAGGTACAACGCACTCTTTCAGTGACACATTGTATATATTTGTCAGTATAGGGGCAAGCTGGGTAGCAAATACTTTTAGACACATTAGAGATACAACATCAGGGCCAGGTGCCTTTTTGACCTTAAGTCCCTTCAGGATGCGTATCACCTCTGCCTCGGAGATCACTACTTGGGTGTTGCACAATGAATGATCTTTATATGAACAGACTGAGGAGCTTAGAGATGAATAGCCACTGTGTATAGAGCTTGCCTCAAATCTGCAGTAGAATTCATTTAACTATGCTGCCAGACTTCTGCTGGGGTTCACTATAGTGGGGTGGCTTTTAAAATTGGTGACCTCTCTTAATCCTCTCCATGCAGATCTAGTATCTTTTGATGAGAACCTTTCCTCCAGAATCTTTGCATACTCATGTTTGGCTAACTTGATCTCTTTAGATAGCGAGTTCCTAAGTTTCTTGAATTCAGTAATATCGCCTGCTTTATAAGCCTCCTCTTTTCTCTTACGGATCAACCTGACTTTATTTGTAAACCACGGCTTGTTGTTTCCCCGAAAGTGGACAGATTTGGATGGAATAAACGTGTCTTCACAAAAACGGATATATGAGGACACTGTATCAACCCATTCATCCAGACCCGAGCATGTTTCCTGGAATACCTCCCAGTCCGTGCATTCAAAGCATGCTTGTAGTTGCAATTTTGCCTCAGACCATGTCTTCTTTGTATAAACTGTAGGTTTGGATGTTTTCAACCTTTGCCTGTAGGCTGGAATTAAATGAATTAGACAATGATCTGAAAAGCCCACTGCTGCTCTCCTCATTGCCCTGTAGGCCCCTTTTATGACTGTATAGCAGTGATCAAGCGTATTGTTCTCTCTCGTGAAGCAGTTTATATGTTGAGTAAATTTGGGGAGATCCAGGTTGAGTTTTCCTTTTTTTAAAGTCCCCCATTACGATCACAAATGCTTCTGGAGATCCTTTCTCCCATTCTGATATTTTGCAAGCTAATTCACCAATAGCAGCTTTAACAGATGTTTGAGGGGGAATATATACTGCAACCAGAACCATAGATGAAAACTCTCTTGGAGAGTAAAATGGTCTACAATTGAGTGCAAGGTACTCTAGATCTGGAGAGCAACCTTTTCCCAGTATGTTAACATCACAGCACCAGCTAGTGTTGATGTAGAGACATACCCCACCCCCCCTTTGTTTACCTGAAGCTACACAATCACGGTCAGCTCTGTAGATAACAAAACCAGGTAGATCCAGACTACAATCAGGGATGGTCTCATTCAACCAGGTCTCAGTAAAACAAAGAGCAGCTGAATTGGCCATATCAGATCTCATGTTACAAAGTAAGCTCAGATCCTCCATTTTGTTAGATAAGGAACGGACATTAGCCAAGTGGAGTGAAGGAAAAGCTGTTCTGAACCCTCTCCTCCGAAGGCGTGCCAGGACGCCTCCTCTCCTACCTCTCTTGCAGTACACCTCCACAGGTTTCACAGAAGTAATGGATTTTATGTACTCAATTGTTGAATTAGCAATCATGCTCCAAGAAAGGGAGTCCATGAGAAATTGCGGATGATTCCAGAATAATAAATCGTCCCTTGAAATCATAAGATTAGGTTTACAGAGTGCAGTGGCCATGATTACACTCAGCTTGTAGCTATAAAGACTGAACAGTCACAGCTTAGCAGAGTTAAATGTACAACTTTCCATAAAGAGTGCTCCCAGGAGGAGGGCATGGGTGCAACAAGACAGGGACATCAGGGGACACGCCAACAGTCAGTTCAAACCTGCCCAGCTCACCCCTTCAGCTCCACCTGGACCACAAGATCTCCAGAACATCTCCAGCACCGCACACTCCACCAGCTTTCCCATCCCGGGATCATCTGCTTGCTGGAAATGGGTACAAGTTGTAGGAAAGTTGGCAGGCAGCCAGCAGCTTCACTCTCTCCCAGCTGAAACCAGGCACGGAGCTCCACGAGGACAGAAAGACACCGGTCCCAGCTGGTCGCAGTCTCCACACTACTCCCAGCTCTGCCGAATCCTGTAGCCCTACAGCTCCACATGGACCACAAGGTCTCCAGAACAACTCCAGCACCGCACACTCCACCAGCTTTCCCATCCCGGGATCATCTGCTTGCTGGAAATGGGTACAAGTTGTAGGAAAGTTGGCAGGCAGCCAGCAGCTTCACTCTCTCCCAGCTGAATCCAGGCACGGAGCTCCACGAGGACAGAAAGACACCGGTCCCAGCTGATCGCAGTCTCCACACTACTCCCAGCTCTGCCGAATCCTGTAGCTACGCAATGGTGAGTGAACCAAAGGGAGAATTAACAATTAAACGGGGAAAAAACTCAGGAGCCTCATGCCAGAGCAGCCATCTCTCGGCGCTCCTCCTCCTCCTCAGCGTTCATAAACGTATGAATGTCTATATAAACAGCATATACATTATTGATTTTACTTATTATATAGAGCCATTAAGTTCACAGCACTTTACAAACATTGTTGAAATTGTCCCCATTGAGGCTCACAATCTAAATTCCATATCAGAATGTTTTTGGAATGTGAGAAAAAAGCAGAGAACCTAAAGGATACCCACACAAATATGGGAAAGCATTCAAACTCATGGAAGATGTTGTCTATGGTGGGATGTGAACACAGGTTGTCAGTGCTGTACGATAAAAATGCTAACCACTGAGCCAACGTGCTGCCCAAATGTATGCAGTCTGTATATACTGTACCTTTGAAACTTCAAAAGTTCTGACTGTACCTCTGAATCCTTTTCATCTTGAACTCACTGCTAATTGCACTTCTCACTATATATATATTTCTCACTTTCCGGAAAGCAGCAGTAAGGCTCATATTTCTGTCCAGCAGCTACACCGCCGCCACCACCCTGTACCAGTCATTGCACTCACCCACATAGCTCTCCACAGAGCTGCACCATCCTAAATCTTCTCCCACATCTCGATCTACTGCCATATGTACACTCCAATGAGCTAAGGCTAACATCCTCCATAATCAGGACTTCGGCCAGCATGATGGCTCAGTGGTTAGCACTGCAGCCTGACTGCGGCGACCCCCAAACAAACACTCCCCATTAGACCTCTCTCCGTCCCCTTCCCGGAAACCCAATTACCAATAACGAGACAACACAAGTAATTGCCGGGTGAGGGTCACAGCTTTAATTTCTTTTATATAAACATATATAACAATAAAAGGAAGCTCTTCAAACTTCCAACAGACCAGTAGCCAAATGCCCTGCAACATCTACAGGCAAGTCAGCCTACTTAGCCTTAATATTCCAGTGCTTCCTTTGTTGAAACAGCCAAGAAGGATCCCGAGTAGCACTACACAGGACTCCGACCCCCACCTAACAAGCACAATGCTTGATCAATCCCATCCTGGAGCCCCAACAAAAGGATATCTAAACCAATATCAGTAAGGTGGACTCAGTCTGGTCTAAGGACAGCTGAAATGTCACCCTCTAACTGGCGATGCCTTAGCACCACACCAAACTTGGACATACACTCACTGGCCACTTTATTAGGTACACCTGTCCAACTGTGTGTTAAGACTTAATTTCTAATCAGCCAATCACATGGCGGCAACTCAGTGCATTTAGGCATGTAGACATGGTCAAGACAATCTCCTGCAGTTCAAACCGAGCATCAGTATGGGGAAGAAAGGTGATTTGAGTGCCTTTGAACGTGGCATGATTGTTGGTGCCAGAAGGGCTGGTCTGAGAATTTCAGAAACTGCTGATCTACTGGGATTTTCACGCACAACCATCTCTAGGGTTTACAGAGAATGGTCCGAAAAAGAAAAAAAATCCAGTGAGCGGCAGTTCTGTGGCCGGAAATGCCATGTTGATGCCAGAGGTCAGAGGAGAATGGGCAGACTGGTTCGAGCTGATAGAAAGGCAACAGTGACTCAAATTGCCACCCGTTACAACCAAGGTAGGCAGAAGAGCATCTCTGAACGCACAGTGCGTCGAACTTTGAGGCAGATGGGCTACAGCAGCAGAAGATCACACTGGGTACCACTCCTCTCAGCTAAGAACAGGAAACTGAGGCTACAATTTGCACAAGCTCATCGAAATTGGACAGTAGAAGATTGGAAAAACGTTGCCTGGTCTGATGAGTCTCGATTTCTGCTGCGACATTCGGATGGTAGGGTCAGAATTTGGCGTAAACAACATGAAAGCATGGATCCATCCTGCCTTGTATCAACGGTTCAGGCTGGTGGTGGTGGTGTCATGGTGTGGGGAATTTTTTCTGGGCACTCTTTGGGCCCCTTGGTACCAATTGAGCATCGTTGCAACGCCACAGCCTACCTGAGTATTGTTGCTGACCATGTCCATCCCTTTATGACCACAATGTACCCAACATCTGATGGCTACTTTCAGCAGGATAATGCGCCATGTCATAAAGCTCGAATCATCTCAGATTGGTTTCTTGAACATGACAATGAGTTCACTGTACTCAAATGGCCTCCTCAGTCACCAGATCTCAATCCAATAGAGCATCTTTGGGATGTGGTGGAACGGGAGATTCGCATCAGGGATGTGCAGCCGACAAATCTGCGCCAACTGTGTGATGCCATCATGTCAATATGGTCCAAAATCTCTGAGGAATGCTTCCAGCACCTTGTTGAATCTCTGCCACGAAGAATTGAGGCAGTTCTGAAGGCAAAAGGGGGTCCAACCCGTTACTAGCATGGTGTACCTAATAAAGTGGCCAGTGAGTGTATGTACGTTTATGGTGCTTCTGGTCCACTCCACTGCCATCCCGTCCCGGGCACCCTGTCACACAGTTCTGGGGACTATCTCTGACCAAACTAATATGAGTTCCTGGAAAAAACTAGGAAACCGTTCTAGGTCCGATTTCATCATAGTCAACAGCTCGGCAATCTTATATGAACATAGGTCATTCCCCCCAGCATGTAGAACTAGTATTACTGGACCTATATCTCTCCCAATATCAACCACTTTCTGCAGCACCTGAGGCCATTTGAGACCTCCTAATGACTCTCCAATGCACATCCAAATCCTGAAAACCCATATTTCTTCCACCAGGACAGCATTCCGCTCTCTGAGCTGACCGGAAAATGTACGAGTGGCTCAGGAGCCACACTGTTGGTCTGGAGGAACCTAGACAATCAATAGAGAAATAAATTAAATCAATAAATCCAGTCTAATATACCTGGCATAGCAAGCAGAATGCCACTATCCTATCCTTTGTACCTTTGCCTCTGGCAGACCAGCCTTTGCAGCCTCAGTAGCGATCTCTATACGAAAAGAATGTGTCCCATATTCCCCCGGTTGCACACCAGATGCCTGCAGGCATTTGCGAAAATAGAAATGGGACGTCTACTTTCCCTTCTAGGTTGGGCCCTTTTCCAACCTTTAAAGGCCTGCTTGATTATAAAGGCCTTCGTGACATCCGCCCAGCCTAACAATTGAAAATAAAATGCCAAACAGAAAGGCGTTGTTGAGCTGACAAACCCAAAATACCCAAATTAAAAAGTAACATCACAAACTCAACTGTTACATCTATTCTGGCCTGACGACAAGTATGAACCAGTCTCCTGTTGTGATTTCACTTTCTGCCTTACCTCTGGTTACTACTGAAGGTAGTCAGCTGGTCAAATTGACAGAGGGATTGTGAGTTCTTTTTCTGGGCTCCCTCTGGTGGTTACTGGAGGTAATGGAGCTGATCTGATTAACAGACGCTTGCCACCTGATAATGAGGACGACGATTGGAGATCTGGGGTTTCAGACTGGGATTTAAGACAGCCGGCTCCCTCCATCCCTGCTGGTGATTTTCTTCCTGCCTCCTGAGGTCTTAGTTTCCTGCTCAGTCCCTGCATGTTCAGCTAAGTGTTCATTTGCTATTCTGTTTACATTTGATCTGGTTTTGCCTATTTCAGTTTTGTGTGGGTCAGCCAGCTCCGGCTGGGCCTGTGCTGAATCACCATCCATATGTTACTGCTTGTGCCAGTTTGTTTTTGTCCCTTATTAGATTGGCATCTTTTTGCTCAGTTTTCAAAATATACCAGAGTGCTGATATAGTGGGCGAAGTCGTGCGACTTCAGTATTTTTTGCATCAGACGTGTTGGACTTTTTTGCAGAGTTTTTTGCGTGATTGCAGACAGTGTCTTTCCTTTTCTGTCCTGTCTAGTCAGTGTGTCCCCCATCATTTGCTCAGTCTATTTTCCTACCTGCGTTTGTGTTTTCATCTTGTCTCTCTCCGACAATATATGTTTGGGGGCTATCTATTCCTTTGGGGTCTGCTTTGGGGCAGTTTAGATTTCCCCTTTCTTGCTTTAGGCTTAGTTAGCTCTCTGGCTGTACCTAGACGTCTAGGATCATCGTAGGCATGCTCCACGGCTACTGCTAGTTGTGTGGATAGGATCAGGGGTCTGCAATCTGCTTAGTTACCAACATCTCTGGTTTTCTGTGGCTTAGCTTGGGCTTGCTCTCCTCCTCGGTGACCCAATCATAACAGTCTCCCTTTTATCAAACTACACCACTCCGTCCAAGACTTACCGTATGACTGCCAAGTAGAGGAAACCACGGACGAGCGAACCAATGGCATCAACTTTTGGCAACTATGTCCCACAGGAAAGAGCGGCAAGGAAAACCTTCCGGTCGGGCACTGGGTAGAAGCTCCCTGAAGACCGGCCTATTAAAGCGTGACAAAGCATCAGCAATGCCATTTTCCACTCCTGGAACATGGCGAGCCCTGAACCATATGTTCTTTTTTAAACAAAGAAGAACTAAATGCCAGAGTAAGCAAAGCACCGGGTGGGAAGATGAAGTCAAGCGGTTTATTCAATGCACCACACTGACGTTATCACATCAAAAAACATATTTTTTTGTTATCAAATTGTGAGCCCCAAATCTCCACGGCCGCTACAATGGTAAACAGTTCCAACAGCGTAAGGTTTTTGCAAAGCCCTTCTGCTCTCATCGAATCCGGCCACGGGGCCGCGCACCACTGATCTCCAAAAATGGTGTTAAAAACCAGCCGACCCTGTGGCATCAGAAAATAATTTCAATTCCAGGCTTGAAATCTCTGAAGACATGAAGCACATGTGGCCATTGAATGAAGTAAAAAATGCTCTCCAGACTTCCAAATTGGACAGTAAATTTCTTGTTAACCGCATTCTGTGGCCGGGATGGGTAACCCCTCTGGTCGCTAATGATAAACGTCTTGAAAAAACCCTACCCGCCGGCATGACTCTGCAGGCAAAAACCAACAGCCCGAGTAAAGACTGCATTTGGTGCAAGGTGACCTTTTTGACAGAACAAAAGCCTTCAATCATGCACATGAGCTTCTCCACCTTTTCCGCAGGCAACTGATAAACCATGTCGACAGTATCGATTTTGATTCCTAAAAAAGACAGGGCTGTTACAGGACTGACAGTCTTTTCTGCTGACAAGGGAACACTAAACTGATGAGCTATATCTTTGAAAAATTCTAATAGCTGCCAACAAACTGCAGAATGTTTCTGTCCCACAAATAAAAAATCATCCAAATAGTGTGTGACAGATCTAGGACCTGTACCAGATCTAACAACCCAATCCAAAAAGGAGCTGAAGAGCTCGAAATAAAAACACGATATTGAACAACCCATCGGGAGGCACATGTCATAGTAAAAACCATCACTCACCCGGCAGCCCTAAAGGTGGAACCAATCAGGGTGTAGTGGTAATTGACGGAAAGCCAATTCGATATCAGATTTTGCAAGCAGGCCTCCGGCACCAGCCTGGTGAACCAAGGCTACTGCCCTGTCAAACAAAATGTCTGACACCTATGCGTCCTCCAACGAAATGCCGTCGTTAACAGACTCATCCTTGGGGTAGGATAGATGGTGTATAAGACAAAGCATACCCGTTCCTTTTTAGGAACTAGATCCAATGGAGAAACTCTAATGTTCCAAAAAGGAGGGGTTTTGAACGGGCCTGCCATCCACCCTAATCTCCCTTCTTTGTTGATCTTCTCCCCCAGGACCTCAGGATGGTCACTTGCAGACTTCAAATTGGCAGCAAACAAGGGAAACCGACTAAATTTGAAAGAGATAAAAATCACGGTTCCTTATTTTCACTATAGGAAGATGTGATGGTATGATATGTTATGTGGGTATCATTTTGTGTCTATTTATATTTTGCGGATTTCCATAGTGTTCTCCTGTTGCCCTGTATCATGCCGTGTATTCCCCATATTGCCTAGAGTCTCAATTATCTTCCAAAAGTCTGATAATTGAATTAGCTCACTTACTGTCTGCAGCCTGACTGTATCTATGCCTCTTGATGAACCCCTTGCAGTGCCTTAATCCCCAAGGCACCTTTGTCAGGACTGGGAGGCCTGAAAACTACCCCAACCTGGGGAGGACAGGAGCTGTACAAGTCAGACCCAGTGTGGTGATAATCGTGTGAAGTCGGCACGTCAGAGAGAAGGGGAAGCATATGTGACTCGCCCCTGGAGGTCGTGGGGTACTCGGTGCCGGGCCCGTTGATTTCAATGGGAGATGTCACAGTGGCAGGGACTCGGTCCGTGGCCTCAGGCAGTCAATGTAAAAGGGGTAGAGTGATGGGGATAAAGTTATTGAGATGATTTGTGAGGCCACCTGTGGTTTCTGGTCAGTTTGACCAGCGCTGCAGGGTTGCTTCTCTGAGACTGATGGTGTGGTGCAGCAATGATGTTGAAGCTCCCCACAGGTGGAGCTGTAGTTCCAGGGCAGTAGGAATAGGCGTTGAGGTAGATGGTGAGGTAGTGTAGAACGAAGGATGCAGCAGTGCGGGTAACGTGGCACAGAAATAAGTGGAGGACACAGTGGAATGTAGTTCCAAGGCTTTACTCACAGTCTGGTGCACACAGATGCCCACTTCGGTGCCGTGTCATCCCGGTCAGGGGCTCAGCCAACTCCCAGGCAAGATAGAGTACACCCTTCCAGCACTCCTCCAACATATGCCTTTCCTGAACGTCTCCTCACTAGCGCTTAAACTGAAGTACTTGTAGTTGTGAATTAAACTCAAGTTCCTTTTTCTAGATGTTTCTTGGAACTCCACTCACACGGCAGATAGCTGTAGCCTGCTTCGGGGACTTCCTACTCTCAGGTCCCGGCTCACACACGTTGCTATTGTGCCTCCGAGTCTTAAGTTGGAATAAAGTGGTGACGACTTCTATTCCTCCGGTTTCTGCTGCAGGAACTTCAGTATCCATACAACCTCGGAGACCGGACTCCGGACCATGCGCTTTAACTTAAGGAAGGGCTCTGCTCTCACCCTTGTCCTAAGTTCTCTTCTCCCCACGTTTCGTACTAATCTATCTTCCTTCTGACGAATTAGGCTTTCTTCTTGCTCTTTTCCATGCCAGCAGCTCCAGATCACAGGAGTCTGCTGAAGCACTTGCTTTCACTCCATCCCTCTCCAGGGATCTTCTCTCACTAACTGACCCTTTCCTAATCTTCTTCCCTCTCTTGTGCAGTCTAAGCTCCACCCGCTTCCCCAGCACCATTTGTGAACCAAAGCAGCTGACTTACAGGGTGCTCCACTATTCTAAACTGTCTGTACTGGGTGCAGGTGTTGGAGTGTGGTCAGGTGTCTCCACCTTACCTGGATAGTGGGGTACCACACCTCAGGAGGAGGTGCAGTACCTCTGTGGCGACTGAACCCTCAGGGGCGCCACATATGGACCCATTTTATCCTCTGTCTGCTGGATTATTGGACTCTCTTATCCTTGGACATTCATCCTGTTACTGAACTGCATTCATGTTCTGGACTATTGTATCTTCAGTGTGGTGGATTGTTTATGGACCTTTTAGTTTTGCCTATAATAAAGGTCTTGGGATTGTTCACACTTCCCTCGCTCTGTTGATTGTGTGGTATCGGAGAAGGACCCCGTGACAACTGGTGGCAGCAGTGGGATCAACAGAGTGTAACCCAATGGAGAACCACCCACAGAGTGAGTACAGAAATTGGACTGTATCCAGTTTACAGGAGAGAGCCAGAGACCTGGGCCTGAACTACCAGGGACTGACTAAAGAAGCCTTAATTGATCTACTGGTGGGTGGTAGCCCAGCCACCTTCTTCCAGATGTCTGAAGGACAAGCATTGGAGACAGGGATCCCCACCCCAAAAAGCCAGTGGTTGATGTGGTTTGAAGAAGAGATGGCGGTTCTGGACCCAGGCATCTCTCAGGAGTATAACGAAGAGGCTGCCCACTGGGCACCGCAGAGACAAGGAGCAGTGGAGCTTTAAAGAGGGTCTAATGTAATGTGGAGTGGAAACCCAATGATCCGGGAGCCTGTACGGATCACCCGGACAGAGTTTAAGCCATTTGATGAGGCTTCCGGAGATGTGGAGGGGTTCTTCAAGGACTTTGAGCAGCAGTGTGCTGTGATGGAGGTGCCCCACTCCGACTGGATGCGTTTGTTAGTGGGACTCCTGAACGGAAGCATGGCAGAGGCTTACCGAACCATTGACTCACAGTGGAATTGGGATTATAACACTGTAAAGCGGACTATCCTGGATTACCATGCTATCACCCCAGACTCATATAGGGCCAAGTTCCGAGACCTCCCATGCACCACGGGGGGATAGTTTAGTGTTATGAATAAGTCACCGAGGAGGAAAAAACAAAAAGCAAGCTAAGCCCAGAAAATCGGAGAGGTTGGTAACTAGCGGATTGCAGACCCCTGATCCTATCCACAACAACTAGCAGTAGCTGTGGAACGTGCCTACGGTGGTCCTAGATGCCTCGTCATGGCCAGAGAACTAAATAAGCCTAAAGAAAGAAAGTGAAAATCTAAACTGCCCCAGAGCAGACCCCAAAGCAATAGACAGCCCCCAACATGTATTGTCGGTGAAACAAGATGAAAACACAGACACAGGTAGAAAGATAGGCTGAGCAAACGATGGGGCCCTCGCTAACTAGAAAGGACAGGAAAGAAAAGCTGCTGTCTGCAATCACGCAAAAAACCCTGCCAAAAAGAATGTCCAACACGTCTGATAGAAAAAGGCCCTGAAGTCGCTAGACTTCAGAACACTATATCAGCACTCAGGTATATTCTGAAGACAGAGCAAAAGAGATCAACTGATCAGAGTCAAAATGGGATGGCTGGCTGAACACAAAACCTAAGTAAACCAGACAAAAACTCATATGAACAATAGCAGAGAAAACTTAGCTTTAGGAAGGCAGGAACCAAACTGGAAACCAGGAGCCACAGTCAGGAAAAATCACCAGCAAGAAACTAGGGAGTCGGCTGCCTTAAATCCAATCAGAAACTCCTGATGTCCAATCACAGTCCTCTTCCTCAGGTGGCCGGTCTCTGCCATTTAGATCAGCTTCATTACCTCCCTTCACCAACAGAGGGAGTCCAGATAGAGAACTCACTACTCCTCTGTCAGCACAGCCAGCTCCATAACTCTCACCAGAAGCCAGAGGCAAACCCGAAAATGAGCTCACAACAGTTTAGGATGTACACACATAAGATGTCCCAGGCATGTCGTTGATGGCTGGAAGCAGAAAACGCCTTTACTGTGGAAGATGTTATACAGGCGTTTCTTATAGAACATTTTCTGGTCAAGTGCCCCGCAGAGGTACGGGAATGGGTCCGGGAGCGCACGCTGTGTACCGTGGATAGAGCTGCAGCCCTGGCCGATGAAGCCCTTACTATCCAACCGCAATGGAGGAGGCTTCTGGTCAATGAACCACGGCTTGCTCCCGCGCCCCGTCCCCCTCCGATTATATCTGCCCTTCCACCTAGTCGTAAGCCGATGACAATCACGCCTCACAATCCTGGACCCCAACAGTTCTGACCATGACCTGCGGGTATCACAGAGAGGAGATGTTATGGGTGTGGGCAACCTGGACATTTGCAGTTTGGCTGTCCCTCAAGTATTCGGAGGGAGCCCCACCTCGTCCGGTGCATCTTATGCACTCCATCCCGCCTGAGGAAGAGCCACCCCCACCAGAGTGGACCACTGACCACGGCACCATAGATAACCCTCCTGGAGTGTACGGTACGGACTCCGGCCTTTGTCCTTTAGCTACCCAGAGCAACGGCAATGCCACCTGCAGGATGTCTTAATTGATGGATACAAAGTGTCAGGATTTAGAAACACTGGGGCATTCCTGACTAATTCACCAGGGTCCGGGAATTCCCATTGTCTTGGTGGGGGGTGCCCGCAAAGATATACAGCGACCTTCTGTGCATTTGGATTATGGTTATGGAGAAAAACTGTGTTGGATTGTAGTTATGGGAGGACATTCTGCAGATATCCTCCTTGGGAACGACATTGGGGAGTTACAGTGCCAATTTGTGGGAGCAGTCACTCGTCTACAGGCCCTTCAAGCACTTCGTCATCTGGACCTCACCGGGGAGCAACCACCACGAACCGCATCAGAGTTGGTAAGCGATACGTTCGCTGCTACTACATTGGGAGAGTCTAGGGACACAGAGGAGTTTAGGAGAGAAATAGAGGGCAACTACCTTAGCAGCCCTTAAGCTAAAGGCAGAAATTGGGCACATGGGAGATAATGGGGATGGCTTCACTCGAGAAAACGGACTGTATTATCGTGTAACAAAGGTCAGTGACTAGAGTTGAGCGAAACGGGTCAGTCAAACTCAAAAGTCGCCGACTTCAGCTAAAGTCGGGTTTCGCCGATCGAAACCAGACCATAGCGTGAAGTCGGCCATGAGGTCGCCGATCCGAGCGCCAAAGTCGCGTTTCAAATAATGCTTCCAGCGCCTTTTCTCAGCCAATGATGGAGGACGCACACTGTGGGCAACGCGATGACATGGGCAGCGGCCACCACCATCTTAGAGAAGGGCATTGAAGTGATTGGCTGGCTTTGTGTGGTGTCACAGTGGCTATAATAGGCCGTGAACGCCGACCGCCATCTTACTTCTGCCGATCTTAGAATAGGGAGAGGTGCTGCTGCTGATTCTGACTAGGGAGAGCGTTAGGCAGGGAAGAAGAAAAAAAAATAGCTTCTGCTGATAGCGCTTTTCACTGTACAGTTAGTGTGCAGTGAAAGGAGAGGATTTTTGTTGTGTGCAGCAGCGCTGGTGGTGATTAGGCTGCCTTTTAAGGCTACCTGATAGCTGCATTGCTGTGTGCACATTGCTGTTCAAACTGCTTTTTTCAAAGCACTTCAACTTTTATTATTTTGTTCTGCTCAGTTACCGAGCGTTCATTTCTTCACACACCGTATAGCAGTGTACGCTCCTCACACACTACCGTGTACTGGCTGGTATCATGGACAAATACAAGCTGTGTGTGACTCTGGAAAAACAAACCGAGGAGATTTTCCATTTTTCCAGACCTACACCATATAGAGCTGTCTGCTTTTCAAACAATTTCGTATATCTGCTGTTTGATCACGGTCAAAACTATACAGAGACAGTGTGTGTCACTCCGTATAAAAATAGATGGAGATTTATAATTTTCCATACAGACACCGTATAGCGCTGTACGCTCCTCACACACTACCGTGTACCGGCTGGTATCACGGACAAATACAAGCTATCTGCGTTTGACTCTGGAAAAACAAACCAAGATTTCCCATTTTTCCAGACCTACACCGTATAGAGCTGTCCGCTTTTCAAACAGTTTCGTATATCTGCTATTTGATCACGGTCAAAACTATACAGAGACAGCGTGTGTCACTCCGTATAAAAATAGACGGAGATTTACAATTTTCCATACAGACACCGTATAGAGCTGTCCGATTCTCAAACAGTATTGTATATCTGCTGTTCGTATTACAGTCACATCTATACAGAGTCAGCGTGTGACACTCCGTAAATACATATACAGACATTTCCATTTCTCCATACACTGTATTGAGCTGTCCAATTCTCAAACAGTATTGTATATCTGCTGTTCGCATTACAGTCACATCTATACAGAGTCAGCGTTTGTGTGTGACACTCCGTAAATACATATACGGAGATTGTTAGTTACACAAAAAACGTATACAGCTGTACACTTCTGATACAGTACCGTATATCTGCTTGTTGGATTACGGTCAAATACATACTGGGTGAGCGTCTGTGACTAACAAAATGTATACGTAGATTTAATTTTTTTAATACACCTTACACAGCTGGACGCTCCTCATACAGTACCATCTCTCTTCTGGTCATTTTGGTACATTTTCCTAAACATGAAGAAGTATGGTGGAAGAGGCCGCGGATGTGGGCAGGGGGGCGCGGCTGGTACTGATCGTGGTGGTGCAATGGCTGGCAAAAGGACAATAGCAGTTAAGGCAGGAGGTGTTGAGCCTGTGTCATCATCTGGCCCAAGAAGGCCTGTAAGCTTCCTTTTTCTTGGAGTAGGAAAACCTCTTTTAAAGCCGGAGCATCAGGAACAGGTTTTAGCGTACATTGCCGAAGCAGCCACCAGCTCTATTGCCTCCTCTTCTGAACGCTCAAAACCTGCAAGCACGGAGTCATCAGTGCAGGGTTCTGGTCAGGAAAAACCCCTTTCCTTGTGTCCTTCACCTCCACCAAAAGTTTAGGATGCAGCAGCCCACACTTCAGATTACTCTATGGAGCTCTTTTCACATACCATGCCTGGGTTATCCAGTTAAATCCTGAATTCCCCAGTCCAAGATGAATCTGACATGGAGTGCACTGATGCACAGCCACTGCTAGATGATTCTGCTTGTACATTGACCCAGAGCACTACATTGTCCTCGCAGTCTACTGAGCCAGAATCTGACCCTGATGAAACTGAGGTGCCCCTTCCCGCATACTATACCTCCTTACATGGTGACACAGAGGAAGGTAAAGAGGAAGGTGCAGATGACTTTGAAGAGGAGGTGATGGATGACCCAGTTCTTGACTCGGATTGGCATCCATTGGGGGAGGAGGGTGGTGCTGTCAATAGTTCAGATAAGGAGAAGGATCCGCAGCAGGCATTGACATCGCAGCAGCGGTTATCTGGCAGTCCCGTAGCTGTCCAAAAACGTAGACCAAAAACTAAAAGAGTTGCAGGACACCTTGGCCAGACGGTCAACTTAGCACAGCGTGCAAGGCCAGAAAATGTATACCCTAGTAGGAAGAGTGCAGTGTGGCACTTCTTTGTCCAAAATCCTACTGATGAGGCAAAGGTTACCTGTAAGAAGTGCGGAAGGACCTTTAGCCGAGATAAACAACTCAGAAATTTGAATACCAGTTGCATGCTTAGACATTTAATCAACATGCACTTGCAAGCGTGGACGGACTACAAAACCTCAGGTAGCACATGTGCACCTGCTCCGACTGAAGGCAGCCAGCAACGCTCCATCACTTCCCCCACTGTAAGACCACCGCCACCGTTAAGCACACCGCCAGCACTAAATGTTGAGGTGTCGTCGCATGGCCAAAGCACTCAGGAAATCACAATGGTTTTGCAACTCAACACTGAATCTAGGCCATCACCACCAATACCATCACCAACCCCCTCTCACTCCATCCAGTCCACCGCTACTTCCCCCATATGCAGCTCTTCAGTCCAGCTCATCCTACCAGACACTGTGAGTAGGACAAGACAGTACTCATCCTCTCATCCGCATAAACTGTGTTTGAATGCCTACATTGCCAAACTAATCTCATTAGAGATGATGCCCTACCATTTGGTTGAAAGCAAAACTTTCCGCGAGCTCATGGCCTACGCAGTCCCACGTTATGACCTACCCAGTCAGCATTTCTTTTCTCGAAAAGCCATCCCAGCCCTCCACCTGCATGTGAAAGACCGCATTGTCCATGCACTCAAGCAATCAGTGAGTGGAAAGGTGCACCTCACAACAGGTGCATGGTCCAGTAGGCATGGCAAGGGCCATTACGTGTCCATCACTGCGCACTGGGTTAATGTGGTGGATGCAGCTCCACAGGGGACAGCGGTGGTGGAACAGTGCTGCCTAGCCCACGATATAGGAAACAGTTGGCTGTAGGCTTTCGTCCCTCCTCCTCCATAAGCGAAAGCTCGTCCACAGAGCGCAGTCGCACGAGCACTCCATCCGCAGCTGGTAGTGTTGCACACGAGGTGTCCCACTATCGAACAGTGGTAAGCGTCAGCAGGCTGTGTTAAAGATGATGTCTTTGGGCGACAACAGACACACCGCGGAGGTACTGGCCGACTACTTGCAGCGACAAACTGTCATGGCTGGGCAGTCTACATCTTGAGCCAGGCAAGGTAGTCAGTGATAAAGGCTGTAATTTTGTGGCAGCCATAGCCCTTGCAAAACTCACACACATACCTTGCCTGGCTCACATTTTGAACCTGGTGATGCAGTGCTTCCTTAATAATTATCCAGAGTTAACATCCCTGCTCCATAAGGTGCAAAGACTGTGGTCGCACATCCATCGCTCGCCCGTACACTCCAGTCGTATGCAGAAGTTGCAGCGATTGCTCGACCTCCCCAAGCACCGCCTACTCATAGACATTGCAACAAGGTGGAACTCCACCCTGCACATGGTTGAGAGGCTGTGCGAACAGAGGCAGGCTGTAATGCATTTGTGGGAGGACACACGGGCAGGCAGTTTGAGGGAAGACATGGAATTGTTGGGTGTGCAGTGTTTTGAGGAATGCACACGGCTGGTAAGCGCAGACGATGCCATCATAAGCATGAGCATCCCACTTATGCGGCTGCTCATGCAAAGTTTGACGCACATTAAGGATCTGGCGTCTGCAGCAGAGGAGGAGGAACAAGAGCAGGAGAGAAGCCTTGCTGACAGTCAGCCATTATCTGGTCAGGGAACTGTCCTGGATGAGGTGGAGGAAGAAGAGGAAGGAAGAGGAGGAGGGGGAGGATGAGGGGGATGATTATTTTGGGCAGGAGGATGCTTTTCAGGGGGCAAGAGAAAATGTTGGCGTTCCAAGGTCAGGTACAGTGTTTGTGCGTGACTGTAGGGATGTGGATTTGCCAGAAAGTGCTCCTTCACCCAGCAGTGGCAGTGCATTATTGACACCTGGAACATTGGCCCACATGTGCGATTATGCCTTGCGGATCCTAAAAAGGGACCCCCACATTGCCAGAGTGATGAAGGATGACAACTACTGGCTGGCCAGCATCCTCGATCCACGCTACAAAGGCAAATTGCACAACATCATGCCACAGGAGAACCTAGAGATAATATTGGCAAACAAACAAGCAACTCTTGTAAACCGTTTGTTTGAGGCTTTCCCAGCACACAGCAGTGGTGCTGGTTCTCCCACGAGCCGTAGTGGGCACAATGGAAGAGGAGTTTGTGGTGCACACAGCAGAAGTGGCGTTGGTGACAGGAGTTTCATGACCATGTTGTGGACTGATTTCTCAAGTACCGCTCACACGACTGCTATTACTGCATCGATTCAAAGTGACAGGAGACAGCAGTTGTCAACTATGGTTACAAACTACTTCTCCTCCCATATGGATGTTCTCCCTCACAGGTCATTCCCCTTTGACTATTGGGCCTCTAACCTGGACACCTGGCCTGAATTGGCACAATATGCCTTACAGGAGCTCGCTTGCCCTGCTGCTAGTGTGTTTTCTGAAAGAGTCTTCAGTGCTGCTGGATCAATCCTGACAGAAAAAAGGACGCGTCTGTCGACCCAAAATGTTGATGATCTAACCTTCATTAAAATGAACCATGTTCAAAGTATTTTGTCCCACCTTCCCCTGATGACACACAGGTTGCCAGAAAACTGCCTCGCTTTTGTCCTCCTCTTCCTCGGACTTGCCCAATTCTGCCATTTGCAGCTGCTGGATGTCCAGCCTACACATCAACATATGCCATTTTTTAAACCTCCCTAACTGGGCTGCCCACCCCCCCAAGGGCTGGGGTCAACACCTGGCGCACCCAGGCAAGTGCCGTTGCTCTGAACAGGTGGATGGGCCCACTGATGGCCGACGGCACTGGCACAGGGCCCCTCATAGTACAATACAGTGTCTCTGATGGTGGGGGGCCCACTCACCGTCAGACACACCAGCGTACTATGAGGGGCCCTGTGACAGTACCATCGCCCATGAGTTCGCCCCCCCTGCTTGGTCAGGGACACAGCACTTGCAAGTTGCAATACTTACCTCTCCCTGCTCCGCCGCTGTGTAGTCTGGGCAGTTAAATCCTTCACAGGGACGGCAACTAGAAATTTGGTGTATTGATCGATGATGGTTAAGATGTAGCTATGGCCTGTCCTGCTGGCCTCTACCTTCAGATGATCAATGGCTACCATTTGTAATGGACGTCAACTTACAAGCGGATGCAGTGGTGCTTTATGATCATCTTTCACAGTTGTGATAGTCACAGACGTGTGACATTCCTGCCACCATTTTTCAATGTCTCCTCTCATGCCAATCCAATAGATTTGCCTATGTCCTGTGGTTTCTGTCTTTTGCACTCCAAAATGACCATACACATCATGATAGGCAGTGAGGACCATATCTACATCTCTCCCTGTGATTACAATTTGATGGACAGGAGTAACAGTGATGTGATCCACGCTACTGCGATAACGCAATCCTTTCTTCACAAAGAACCGTTTTCCCTGTTTCCACAGACACAGTAATTGAGGGTCTACATCACCTCTGCAACATCTACCAGGAAGTTTTCCCGCGATGAGTAATTCCCAAATTTCTGCTAACACTCGACTTTACGTCTGTACTTGTATCCATGTAGTTTCCAGTAGCGGTGAGTCTGGACTGGCTTACTGAGTTTGAAATATATACGAAGATTTAAAAGTACCATAACAGTGTATACTGTTGTACGCTTCAAATACCTTTCCCTTTTTCTACTTTTTAAATTCTGGTGTAATACATACTGAGCCTGTGAGTGTCTGTGTCTGACTCCGGAAGTATAGACGGAAATTTACAATTACCCCTAGACTGGATACACCTAGTATGTGCTGATACAGTACCTTTGTTCAAAATTTTGTATTACGGTATCATCCATGGTGAGTGAGCGTGTGTGGTTTACGCCTTCTATATATACGGTGAATCGGAGATACCAATTTTTACCCTATACTCGATACAGCTTGTATCTTGTATCTTTGTTCGACATTTAGTATTACGGTCAAATCCATACTGAGTAAGCGTCTGAGAGTGACTACGGGACTATGTATACGGACATTTCAATTGTACCCTATAATATATATACTTGCTATCTTGTTATCCAGTACCTTTTTTACAACAGTTTTTATTATAGTCAAACTCAGACTGAGTGAGCGTCTGAGGGTGACTCCGGAAATATATACCGAGATATACCGAGATTTCAAATTTTGCCAATACTGTATGCAGCTGTACGCTTCTGATACAGTAACCTTTTTTGCTATTTAGATTCTGGTGTAATCCATAATGAGCCTGTGAACGTCTCTCTGTTTCTCCGGAAATATATTTGGAGATTTAAGATTACCCCAACACTGTATACAGCTGTACGCTTGTGTTACATTACCCATTTACAGCTTTTCATATTCTTGTGTAATCCATACTGGGCCTGAGAGCGTTTGTGTCTGCCTCCTGAAATATATACGGAGATTCCTAATGTTTACACTATACTACCGTGTATCTGGTGATACTGTACCTTTTTTCAACTTTTTATTTTTTTGTGTAATCCATACTGAGCCTGTGAGCGTCTGTGTATGACTCATGAAATATATACGGAGATTTACTGTTATCCCTAGACTGTATAGAGCTGTACGCTTCTGATACAGTACCATATATCTGCTGGTATTTTGGGTCCATTTTCCAAAACATGAGGAAGTATGGTGGAAGAGGACGCGGACGTGGGCGTGGGGGGCCACCTGATACTGATGGTGGTGGTAGTGCATCTGCTGGTAGTGCCAAAAACACAATAGCAGCTAAGGTAGACTGCTTTTAAAGCCGGAACTGTTTTTGGCTTACATTGCTGAAACAGCCTCCAGCTCTATCGCCTCCCCTTCTGAAGTTTCAAAAAATGCAAGCACTGAGTCGTCAGTGCAGGCTTCTGGTCAGGAGCAACCCCTTTCCTTGTGTCCTTCCCCCACACCAAAAGTGAAGGATTCGGCAGCACACACTTCATATTATTCCATGGAGCTCTTTTCATATACCATGCCTGGGTTCATTAAAAATGGAGCCCATCATATACTGGAGCATTCCAAATGGGGGACATCAGACACTGGAGCAGCATTTACGGGACCCTTTATACACTGGAGCATTAGAAATGGAGCCCATTATATATGGAGGATTATTAGGGCCCATCATACACTGGAGAATCATTCATGAGGCCCATCATATATTGGAACATTCTAAATGGGGCAGATCAGACACTGGAGCAGCATCTATGGGGCACATTATACACTGGAGTATTAGAAATGGGGCCCAATATATATGGAGCATTAGTAGGGCCCGTAAGACACTGGAGCATCATCCATGAGGCCCATCATATACTGGAGCATTCCAAATGGGGGACATCAGACACTGGAGCAGCATTTACAGGGCCCATTATACACTGGACCATTAGAAATGGAGCCCATTATATATGGAGCATTATTTGAGCCCATAACACACTGGAGCCATGGTCCATGGGGACCATCATATACTGTAGCATTATGTGGAGCTTATCATATACTGTATTGAACATTATATGTGACCAATTATTCTGTATGGAGAAATATATGGGGCTCATTATTCTGTATGGCGCACAATGTGGTGGCCATACTGTATGGAGTAATATACTGTCCTTTTTTTGAGCTATTGTACAATTTACAATAGATATCAGTCATGTCATGTAAGCAGTGAAGCATTTGTCAATGTACTATACCTATATTTCTGTGCCGTATCGGAGCATCATGAGTTGTGGTATGTGTAAAGGGGCGCACTGACACTCTTTGGCCCAGGGCACACGAAAACCAGGAGCCAGCCCTACCCCCCCACAACTTTATCCAAATAACTCCCAGTTTTCAATGCGTAACTATTATTATGAAGTAAATTAAGGTTGCCAAACTTCAATAATAAGAATTGATGTTTTGGCACTGAAATGGGCACTGTAGGTGTGTTTACTGTCCTCCACTCCCTGCCGACTTTGCTTCCCCAGTGATTTGCATTGGGTTTCATGTTTCAGTCGGCCTCCGACTTTTCTCTATAGTCGGCCGATTTCGTTCGACCCGACTTTTGCGAAAGTCGGGTTTCATGAAACCCGACTCGACCCTAAAAAAGGCAAAGTCGCTCATCTCTATCAGTGACAATGGCAACCCTGACCCAACGACCAGGCAACTCATTGTTCCTCAGAAGTACAGGGCACAGCTACTCCAACTGGCCCATGACATCCCCTTGGCTGGACATCAAGGGAGGAAAAGGACTGAAAAGAGACTCACCCAAAGTTTTTACTGGCCTGACATTTCGCAGTCAGCAGCCCATTATTGCCGCACCTGCGATGTGTGCCAGCGAATGCGGCATCCAGGAGCTCGACATAAGGTACCCCTGCAATCCCTGCCCATAATTAAAGAACCATTTCAATGTGTAGCTGTCGACATCATAGGTCCTCTGGCCCACCCCAGCCGGTCGGGGAAAAAATATATCCTGACAGTGGTGGAGTATGCCACTTCGTATCCTGAAGCTGTGGCCCTGTCCAGTATTACAGAAGTTAATGTAGCCGAGGCCCTTGTTACCATCTTTACCCGGGTAGGGTTTCCTAGTGAAATATTATTGGATCAAGGCACTCAGTTCACGTCAGATTTGGTCCAGTCCCTATGGCATACCTGTGGTGTTTGAGCCATTTGCACCACCCCACACCACCCGCATACCAACGGACTATGTGAACGCTTTAATGGAACCCTAAAAAATATGCTGAGGGCTTTTGCTGACGTTGAAAAATCTGGGAAAAATACTTGCCACATCTCCTCTTCGCCTATCGGGAGGTTCCCCAAGAGTCCACAGGGTTTTCTCCCTTCAAACTACTGTATAGGCGGAAAGTCCGTGGGCCTCTCACTCTTCTGAAAGAACTTTTGGAGGGAGACATCTCATATACCGGAATGCCCATCGTTCCCTTTGTTCTAGAGTTCAGAGACCGTCTCGCCCAGCTAGCTACCTTGGCAAAAGAACCACAGAGAATGGCCCAGTCCAGGCAAAAAACCTGGTATTACCGTAATGCCAGGACCCGGGAATTTATGGAAGGACAACAAGTGCTCATGATTACAGCATCCCCTGCCAACAATCTTCAAGCAGTGTGGGAAGGCCCTTATCAGGTTGTCAAGAAAATTAATGACACTAACTACGTTATTGCCCTGGACTCTAGTGGTCGACGACAGAAAACCGTCCACATTAACATGCTGAAAGAATACCACGACCGATCTCTGCCTGTTTTAGCTGTGTGCCTACCACCTAGTGATACCGCCGCCGACGAGTGTCTCCCCGATCTTCTCCAGGTCGCCCAAGCGTGATCACTGGAACAAGTGCCCCTGGGCTCCCATTTATAGGATATACAAAATGACGATATTGTCGCCGTACTAAGGCCGAGGGCTGCTGCTTTCTCCTCAAAACAGGGGAAGACTACTCTCACCAGCCACCATGTGGAAACCCCCGGACAATGCCCCATCCAGCAGGCTGCATACCGGGTTCCAAAGGCTGTTTAAGGCATGAAAAAGGACGAACTGGAGGAGATGAAATGACTGGGAGTTGTTCAGCCATCTCACAGTTCTTGGGCCTCTCCTGTCGTCCTGGTCCCCAAGAAGAATGGTACAGCACAATTCTGCGTTGATTACAGACGATTAAATGATGCCACAAAGAGTGATGCTTACCCCATGCCCAGGATTGATGATCTATTGCAGGGTCAGACTGGGGTGTCTGGGGCCCACCAGGGGAATGGACTCTAGGGGCCCACCCTACACTTATATGCAAATATCTGTCAGTTGTTATCCCCATTATAGTGGAGCATCGGCTGTAAAACACAGGAGGCTCCTGCACATCTACTGTGCGCCCCCATAACTGGGATGTATAATTACAGTAGCTTACATTAATGGGGTTCTTTGGTTAAAACAAGTTATCACCGATCCATGGGCTCCACAGGATAGGTGATCGCTTAGGTCCGACCATTAGAAACTGCACTGATCAGAACAATGAGGAAGTTTTATCGTTGATAGGACACTTATCCCCATTTTAAAATGGAGCGGCAGGTGGGATATCTGACCGAAGCTCCATTCATTCTCTTTGGGGATTCTATAAAAAAACAAGTGCAGCCACAGAGGGAATGAATGGATCAGTGATCAAGTCAGACATGCCACTCCAGTCTAATGGGGATAAAAGCTCCACATTCTGCCGATTGGGTCCACATAGTCCGCCATACAATATTATGGGCAAACACATAGTCCACCATACAATATTATGGGCAACCACATAGTCCACCATACAATATTATGGGCAACCACATAGTCCACCATACAATATTATGAGCAACCACATAGTCCGCCATACAGTATTATGGGCAACCACATAGTCCATCATACAGTATTATGGGCAACCACATAGTCCGCCATACAGTATTATGGGCAACCACATAGTCTGCCATACAGTATTATGGGCAACCACATAGTCCGCCATACAGTATTATGAGCACCAACATAGTCCGCCATACAGCAATACAGCATTATGGGAAACCACATAGACCGCCATACAGTATTATGAGAACCACATAGTCCGCCATACAGTATTATGGGCAACCACATAGTCCGCTGTACAGTATTATGGGCACCACATAGTCCGCCATACAGTATTATGGGCACCTCATAGTCCGCCATAGAGTATTTTGGGCCCCATAAAATGCTCCTTCATACAGTATTATGGGGCACCTGCTCCTTCATACCTTATTATGGGCCCCCTGCTCCTCCATGCAGCACATTATGGCCCCGCTGCTCCTCATTACAGCACATTATGGCCTCCCCTGCTCCTCCATGCAGCATACTATGGCCCTCCTGCTCCTCCATGCAGCACATTATGGCCTCACCTGCTCCTCCATGCAGCAAATTATGGCCTCCTCTTCTCCTCCATGCAGCATACTATGGCCTCCTCTGCTCCTCCAGGCAGCACATTATGAGCCCCTGCCCCCCCTGCAGCATACTATGACCATGCAGCACATTATGGCCTCACCTGCTCCTCCATGCAAATTATGGCCCCCCCTGCAGCACACTATGCCCCCCCTGCTTCTCCATGCAGCACATTATGGGCCCCCTGCATACATGAAAAAAAAAAAAATCAAGTACTCACCTCTCCCGTTCCCACCGCAGGTCTTGTTCACTCAGTGTCTCTCCAGACTCTGCAACACTCAGGACAGAGAGGCTGAGCATGCAGTGATGACATCATAGCTCCCTCTGCCCTGAGACATCGCAGAGTCACAGGGCACAGAAGACACTGCGGCTGCCGGAACGAGGAGAGGTGAGTATTAGAGGGGGCCCTGATGCCAGCACTGGTGCCGAGGGAGGGCCACAACTCACTGACGTCTGACCCCATGCTGTCTGTCCCACTCCCGTTCACCCAGGGCCCCCAACCCCTACCTGGTTCGTCGGGTGGTGGTGTTGCCTTAGCGGTGGGTCGGGACAGTGTGCATGCGCCCGTGCGCCTCTGCCTCCTTCAGTTTTAAAGAGCCCGCGTCCTTAATTTTTTTTTCTTCCTCTTCCTCTCTGGGGCCCAGGGACCCCGGAGCCTACCGGGCATTTCACCGGTATCCCAGTGGGCCAGTCCGACCCTGATCTATTGGATCATCTGGCCAGTGCCCAATTTGTGACCACGTTAGACTTGAGCAAAGGGTACTAGCAGATACCCCTAACGGAGGACGCTCGGGAGAGCTCGGCCTTCATTACTCCATTTGGGCTTTTTGAGTTCCTGGGAATGCCCTTTGGGATGAAAACTGCCCCTGCTACTTTCCAGAGACTGGTAGATCGACTGTTAGAACAATGTCAGGACTTTGCCTGTGCTTACTTGGATGACATTGCCATTTTTAGCACAACCTGGGAGGAACATCTTAAACACTTGGGCATAGTGCTAGACTTACTGCAGGGCTGACCACTTGCCCTGATAAATGCCAAATAGGGATGGCTGAGGTACAGTACCTCAGGCATAGAGTAGGGGGTAGGACCCTAAGGCCTGAGCCTGACAAGGTGGAAGCAATTAGCAACTGGTGTAGACCCCAGACTAAAATGGAGGTACTTGCATTTTTAGGAACTGCTGGTTACTATCGAAAATTTGTTTCTAATTTCAGCACCTTGGCCAAGCCCCTAACCGCAAGAACATGCCTAGGAATGTGACGTGGACGACTGCATGCAAGGATGCCTTTTCAGAGTTAAAGACCGCCCTCATCACTGCTCCTATCTTGGCTGCCCCTGATTATATGCGCAGGTTCCTCGTGCAGACAGATGCATCCACCTTTGAGATTGGGGCAGTACTTAGCCAAGTGAATGCCGCTGGAGAAGAACATCCTGTTGCTTTTGCCAGTCTGAATCTACTGGACCGGGAAGTTGCCTATGCCACTATTGAAAAGGAGTGCCTTGCCATCGCATGGGCGCTAAAAAGATTGCAGCCATACTTGTATGGCAGACTCTTTACAATTGTTACAGACCACAACCCCCTCACATGGCTGTACCGTGTATTGGGGGACAATGGAAGATTGCTGCGGTGGTGCTTGTCCTTACAACCCTACAGCTTCACCATCCAATACAAGCACGAAATCCAACACCAGAATGCCAATGGACTCTCTCGACAAGAAGAACCATAGGCTCCCCAGGCCAACCTACCCCTGCCACTGTACAAGGAACTATAAATGATTAAGCAATGTGGACTAAAGTGAGCAGGCCAGAGGTCTGTGTAGACCTCATGGCATGCTCACTTATTATGAGGGGGAAGAGATTATGATGGTATGATATGTTATGTGGGTATCATTTTGTGTCTATTTATATTTTACGGATTTCCATAGTGTTCTCCTGTTGCCCTGTATCATTCCGTGTATTCCCCATATCGTCTAGAGTGTCAATTACCTTCCAAAAGTCTGATAATTGAATTAGCTCATTTACTGTCTGCGGTCTGACTGTATCTATGCCTCTTGATGAACCCCCTCCAGTGCCTTAATCCTCAAGGCACCTTTGTCAGGACTGGGAGGCCTGAAAACCACCCCAACCTGTCTGACTACCCCTGGACATAAGAAGGGGGCTGGGGAGGATAGGAGCTGCACAAGTCAGACCCTGTGTGGTGATAATCATGTGAAGTCAGCACGTCAGAGAGAAGGGGAAGCATATGGACCCATTTTATCCTCTGTCTGCTGGATTATTGGACTCTCATCTCCTTGGACATTCACCCTGTTACTGAACTGCATTCGCGTTCTGGACTGTTGTATCTTCAGTGAGGTGGATTATTTATGGACCTTTTAGTTTTGCCTATAATAAAGGTCTTGGGATTGTTCACACTTCCCTCTGTGACGACCGTCTGGTGCGAGTCTGGACTGCAATTGAGACAGCACCCCGAGCAACCTCGAGACCCTTTACCCCTATACAGGGATCTGGATTTACAGCAGAGCCCAGGAGGTAGCTGTCTATATAAGAGCAGTGGACCAGAGCAGGACGGTCGCCAGAAAGGGATAAATTAATGGAACCGAAGTAATCAGGAGTCCAGGTCTAAACCAGGCCGGGCGGCAGAGGTACAAAATAGGCAGACAGTAGCAGAGTCAAAATCCAGGCCAAGGTCAGAGTCTTAAACCAGGAGGGCAACAGAGGTACAAAATCAGCAGGCAGTATCAGTGTCAAAATCCAGGCTAAGGTCAGAGTCAGCAATAGCAAATAACACAGTAGCACACTGGGGAAACCAAGACTATATCTGGCGGCCTCTGCAAGACAGGCCCCAAGATATTTGAAGGATCAGGCTATCCCTCACAGGCTCACAGTCTGATGACGTCATTTGGACCGCCCCCAGGACCAGGCCAGATGGTGATGTACCAACCCCTTCATGACTGACAGAGGAGCGGAGCCTGCGCCCACCAGATGCCTGCGCAGGAGCCCATTCTCTGTCACCACCACCTACGGGCGAACCACGGCACCTCCTAGTGGTCGAGGCAGGAACAGCCGTCCCCGAGTCTGACAGCGACGTGACAGTCCAGCGCCTCCCAGTGGCCGAGACCGGAACAGCAGTCCTCGAGTCTGACAGCAACATGACAGTCCGGTGCCTCCCAGTGGCCGAAGTAGGAACAGCTGTCCCTGTTTCTGATGGCGACGTGACAGTCCGGCGCTTCCCAGTGGCCGAGGCAGGAACAGCAGTCCCTGTGTCTGACGGCGACGTGACACCCTCGCTCTGTTGATTGTGTGGTATCGGAGAAGGACCCTATGACAGAAGACTTGACTGATAATTTTCCTGAGGGGCGGGGGGCAGCGGGGTGAGCTCCACCGCAGGTAGAACATTTGTGTTTATACTTACAAAACCCAAATAAACAGCAGTGTCCCTCATTGAATAACCAGCAGGCACCAGGTCTCCGGACGGCCACTGAGTTGTGACTTGCTGCTGCTGCGGGGTGACTAGTGGCCGGAGTTGGAAAGCAGGGCTGTTTTTGAGACAACATTAACCTGATCGAAACATCAGTAGCTTTTACCCCCCCAACCTATTTCAGTCTGTAGGGCCAGCCGCCTCCGGAACTCCTCGTCGTACCGCCACCAGACCTGATAAATGAACAAATCAGAACACCGTTCTGGGTGCTTCTGGCCCATAACACAGCCGAAAACAGAAAAAGCTTGTAACCAATTGCTCATGGTTTTTGCAACCCTTTGCCTGCTCCTGTCAAACGGTACATCTCTTCATTCTCCTCTCCTTGTCAACCGTATGCTGGTCCACCGATATTAAAGACCAGATATCAATATAACTGTTCGACCATATTTTTTCTCTAATCTCATTATCTAAATGAGAACCTAGCGGGCTAAGTCCACAGTAAAGAGAATCTTTAAATATGCTAGCTAGCGGTGGCTCATTTTTTCTTTCCAAATTCGTTGGATTCGCTTGCTGCCTGGTGTAGAAAATCGCTCAAATAATGCCTTAACCCCTTTACTCTCAAGGGTGGTTTGCATGTTAATGACCAGGCCAATTTTTACAATTCTGACCACTGTCCCTTTATGAGGTAATAACTCTGGAACGCTTCTATGGATCCTGGTGATTCTGACATTGTTTCCTCGTGACATATTGTACTTCATGTTAGTGGTAAAATTTCATTCATATAACTTGCGTTTATTTGTGAAAAAAATGGAAATGTGGCGAAAATTTTGAAAATTTTGCAATTTTCCAACTTTGAATTTTATGCTCACAGAGATATGGCACTCAAAAAACTTAATAAGTAACATTTCCCACATGTTTACTTTACATCAGCACAATTTGGAAACCAAAATTTTTTTTGTTAGCAAGTTATAAGGGTTAAAAGTTGACCAGCGATTTCTCATATTTACAACACCATTTTATTTTTACGGACCACATCACATTTGAAGCCACTTTGAAGGGTCTATATGATAGAAAATACCCAAAAGTGACACCATTCTAAAAACTGAACCCCTTAAGGTGCTCAAAACCAGATTCAAGACGTTTATTAACCCTTCAGGTGCTTCACATGAATTTTTTGAATGTTCAAAAAAAATTACTTCAGGTTCAATTTTTTTATTTCACCAAGGGTAACAGGAGAAATTGGACTGGAAAAGTTATTGTGCAATTTGTCCTGAGTACATTGATACCTGATATGTGGGGGAACCACTGTTTGGACGCATGGCAGAGCTCAGAAGGGAAGGAGCGCCGTTTGACTTTTTCACTGCAAAATTGGCTGGAATTCAGATCGGATGCCATGTCAAGTTTGGAGAGCTCCTGATGTGCCTAAATAGTGGAAACCCCCCCAAGTGACCCCATTTTGGAAACTAGACCTCCCAAGGAACTTATCTAGATATTTGGTGAGCACTTTGAACCCCCAAGGGCTTCATAGAAGTTTATAACGTACAGCGGTTCAAATTAAAAAATCATATTTTTTCCACAAAAATGATCTTTTCACCCCAATTTTTATTTTCCCAAGGGTAACAGGACCCCAAAAGTTATTGTGCAATTTGTCCTGAGTACGCTGATACCCCATATGTGGGGGTAAACCACTATTTGGGCGCATGGCAGAGTTCGGAAGGGAAGCAGCGCCATTTGACTTTTTTGGCTGGAATTGAGATCGGACGCCATGTCGCGTTTGGAAAGCCCCTGATGTGCCAAACCAGTGGAAACCCCCCAATTCTAACTCCAACCCTAACCCCAACACACCCCTAGCCCTAACCCTAACCCTAACCCTAGCCCTAACCCTAACCCTAGCCCTAATGGGAAAATGGAAATAAATACATTTTATTTTATTATTTTTCCCTAACTAAGGGGGTGATAACGGGGGGTTTGATTTACTATTTATGGCGGTTTTTATATTTGGCAGCTGTCGCACGCTAAAAGACGCTTTTTATTGTAAAAATAGTTTATGCATCACCACATATTGAGAGCTATAATTTTTCCATATTTTGACCCACTGAGTCAGGTGAGGTCTTATTTTTTGTGGGACGAGTTGACATTGGTACCATTTTCGGGCCTGTGACATTTTTTGATCGCTTTTTATTCCGATTTTTGGGACGCAGAATGAACAAAAACCAGCATTTCATGAATTTCTTTTGGGCGGTGCGTTTACACCGTTCCGCGTGCAGTAAATTTGATAAAGCGGTTTTATTCTTCGGGTCAGTACAGTTACAGCGATACCTCATTTATGTTGTGTTTTAATGTTTTGGCGCTTTTACACAATGAAAACAATTTAATTTAAAAAAAAAAAATATTTTTGCATCGCTTTATTCTGCGAGCTATAATTTTTTTATGTTTTCGCTAATAACGCTGTGTGGCAGCGTGTTTTTTGCGGGACAAGATGACGTTTTCAACAGTACCATGGTTATTTATATCTGTCTTTTTGATCGCGCGTTATTGCACTTTTTGTTAGGCGGTATGATGATAAAGCATTATTTTTTGCTTCTTTTTTTATTTTTATTTTTTAAGGGGGTTCAATAAAGGGGTTAACTAGTGGGACAGTTTTATAGGGCAGGTCGGTACGGACGCGGCGATACCAAATATGTGCACTTTTATTGTTTTTTTTATTTCCAAAAAATGAATTTATTAGGGAATTTTTTGTTAAATTTATTTAACGATTTTTTATAAATTATTTTTACACTTTTTTTTCTTTTTGAACTTTATTACATTGTCCCAGGGGGGACATCACTGTCATGTGACATATCTCTGATCTGTCACATCACAGATCGCTGTGACAGATCAGCGATCTGACACAGGCGCTGCACAGGCTTCCTTGTGCCTGCGCTCTGCAGGCAGTGAGGAAGCCAGCTCCCTGCAGGCCCCCGAAGGTCCCCGCCACCGTATTGGATCTGGGGACCTGCAGGGAAGGAGGCCCCCAGAGCAGCGCAGCACATCGCGCTGCTCCGGGGGTCTCAGGGAAGCATGGAGGGAGCCCCCTCCCTGCGCGCTTCTCTCCTATGCCGCCGGTACACTGCGATCATGTTTGATCACAGTGTGCCAGGGGTTAATGTGTCGGTTGCGGTCCGTGACCGCCCCTGACACCTAGTGCCGTGTGTCAGCTGTGATAATCACCTGACACCCGGCCGCGATTAGCGGCGCTCTCCCCGTGAGCGCCGCTGATCGCGCTAGATGTACTTGTGGCGCCCCTGAGGGTTCCGTCGCCACAGAGGTACTGTACCTCCTCCTGAGGTGTGGTACCCCACCATCCAGGTAAGGTGGAGACACCTGACCACACTCCAACACCTGCACCCCACACCACAAAGTAGTGTAGCAAAGCACCTTCGGCGGCTCCCTGCTTGGAGTGTAGCATAGCACCCCTTGGTGGCTCCCTGCTTGGAACACGAAACGTGCTGGGAGGTGGGTGGAGTTTAGTTCACGCAAAAGAGCGGGAAGAGTTGAGTGAGTCATTCAGTCAGTCATTCAGTCAGTGAGTGAGGATGTAGAAGGACAGAGTGTGAGACAGAGAAGATCCCCGGGAGAGGGATGGAAGAAGGAAGTGCTGCAGCAGGCCACAGTGATCTGGGTCTGCTGGCACAGGAAAGAGACAGAGAAAGGAAGCTTGATTCTCCTTTGGGAAGAAGGATTAGCATGGAACATAAGGAGAATAAGAGAACAAGGACCAGGGTTAGAGGAGAACCCTTTTCAAGTTCTTAGCGCAAGGCCGGGGTCCGGTCCCCGAGGTTGTATGGATACTAATGGTCCTGCAGCAGACACTGGAGGAATAGAAGTAGTGACCACTTTATTCCCACACAAGGCTTTGGGGGCACAACAGCAACAACATATTAGTGAGCCGGGACTTAGTAGCAAGGAGTCCCCGAAGCAGGCTACAGCTGTCTGCCGTACAAGTAGAGTTCATAGGAACATCTGACAGGAGGAACTCCAGTGTAACTCAGTACTAGGAGTACTTCATTCAAAGGCGCTATAAGAGGAGATGTTCAGAAAAGGCAAATATGTTGTAGGAGTGTTGGAAAGGAGTACTTCATCTTGCCTGGAAGTTGGCTGAGCTTCTGACCCGGAGGACATGACACGGATGCGGGCACCTGTACCTGCAACAGACTGAGTAAAGCTTTGGAACTACATGCCCTGGTGTCCTCCACTTATTCCTGTGCCAACCTGCCCAGCACGGCTACATCCCTTGCGCCTGACACTACACCATCTATGTGTCACTTCACCTACACTGCCCTGGGACTACAGCCCTGCCTTTGGAGGGCTATAACATCACTGCTGCACCACAACATCTGTCTCAGAGGATCTGTCTGCAGCGTCGGCTTACATCTCTATTGCCGAACACCACAGGTGCCGTCACGAATCACTCATCATAAGCACACTGAACATTCCCCTTTTACAATGGGCGCCCAGGGCCACGGCCGGGTTCCAGCTGCCGTGACAACTCTCATTGAAGCTCATCGGGCCCGGTACCGAGTACCCCACAGCCCTGGGAGGGCGACCCATACTATTCCGTCCTTGGGACTTAGGTCCCAGGTCACATGGATGGAGTAGTATGTCTAATGTAGGAAAGGGGTTAACAGCAGGTAATAGTTCCGGATTAGCATTTTTTCCTGCAAGAGAAAAATTGCATTCTCCTAAAACTGCCGCAGGAGGAGGGGCTCCGACTGATGGAGGAACTCCATCACCTGGCTCAACAGATGCGTAGGTAAGGGCCAGGCTTTAAGCCCTGGATAACTCTCTCGGTTCAGCCAGGCTGGAAGCCCTGGCTGCTGGTTCCGACTCACGTCTCTCGCCCCGAGAGCAAAGCCGATAATAGGATCTCACCGATGCGCTCGAAGACCCTGACGATGACGGAGAGTGTCATCTTGAGGACCATGACCTACGACCCCTCCTGTGAGACCTGGACCTCTGACGTGCATGCGAGGAATGCTTGCTACGTCAGTGTAAGGAGCTATGTCTATGGCTATGATAACGGTATGGTGACTTTGATGAGGTTGAGCTAGAACCCCGGCGTCTACGCCTATATGGTTCAGCTTCATTGGATACATCCATGGCCAAAGCAGATGGAACCACCTGGGGCTGCGCAGAGGTTACAGTGACTCCAGATGCGTCCCTGCCAGCATCAGCAACACAGGGAACAGCAGCTGCCTGTAAAGGTGACACGCCTGTGTCCTGCTGCATCTCAACTGGCCTTGAGTCTGAGGTGTCCTCTGCCGAAGAAGCAGTATTGCCTTTGGACCCCATCTGCCCTAAAGATAGTATCTGCTGGGGTGTGTGAAATGGCTCTTGCAGGGCTAGTAATGGCGCTTTATTAACGGCACCAAATTCACTCCTTGTCCCGGAGAGGGGCTTCACTCCTTGCTAGGCCTGAATGAGGCAACGCTGGCCAGGGATTTATCAGAGCAGGGATTGTTGGCTGGGATAGAGTACGCACCGCACTACCGCCTGCACGGCGCGCCTGCAATCTCCCTGCAGACCCGGTGGGGAACAGCCACTGTTACCGGAGTCCCGGCAGCCTGAACTACAATGGATGGAGCGTCGGCCGCTGAACCGAGGGTGGGCGGAGCTACACAGCCTGCCCGGCGCTTGCGAGAGTGCCTGGCCGACACAGCAGCGGTGGGGATAGGGCTGGAGCTGTAGAGAAACCTGGTGGGAGGGCGGGTGCGCCGTGCGGACCGCCGCCGACCTGATGCCACAGCCACGAGAGAGGAAATATGTGCACTGAGCCCTGAAATTAGGGCCTGCACCCATTGCTCACCCTCCTGCGCTGCCCTGTCCCATAGCAACTCCAGCAGAGGATCTGTCACAGCTCTTCTCCAGACAGTGCTGACGAGCACCTCCGGGACCCAAAAGAGAAGAGGAGGATCTACGCAGCTGCTGCCATTAAATACCAGGTACTGGTGGGGGGGTTGAGAATAGCCCTATGGGCTATCATTGGCCAGCCTAAAACGAAGGGGCACCGCAGTCAGTGGCACATTCCTTAGATAGTGCTGTGCCATCCATTCAGTGCTGGGGTCCTGGGTTCAAATCCCATGAATGACAACATCGACAAGAAGCTCATGTGTGTTTCCTCCCACATTCCAAAGGCATACTGAGAGGGAATCTAGATGGAGAGCCTCATGGGGGAAAGTGCTCAATATCTGTGAAACACTGCAAAGTAAAATAGTGCTATTTAAGCAAAGCATAATAACTAGTGATGAGCGAGCACTAAAATGCTCAGGTGCTTGCTGCTCGGGTTGACCATATTGGAATGCTCGGCTGCTTGACACGAGCAATGAGTCCAATGTAAGTCTATGGGAAACTTGAGTATTTTTCTGGTGGCCCCCCGGGGGACTTTAGAGGGACTATTAAAATTGCAGAAATCGATGGGAAAAGTGCTCAAATGACATGGGAACATCATGGAGAACACCCCTGGAAGCATTTCTGACTCCCAGGTCACTGCTGTGAAAATGTTGTCAGAGTCTTACGCCACTTTCACAGGCGCACAATAAAACATACAAAGCTAAAATGGATTTTCCTGGGAAATATGTTAAGGAACATCCCTTTCAGGGTAACGACTTGTATATAAGGCAAAAAAATAACAAAAAACAAAAATGATCCTCCACACCTTGGGCTATGCTCACACGTAGCGTTTTTATGTGTTTTTCAACTTTTAGCATCACTTTCAACCAAGACAAATGCATTCACTGGGAAATGTCATTTTAACATTTTACAACCTTAGCTGGCCATGTGGTGTGTGACACAACATCAGACACATCCTGTTTCATTTATGGAAGAGGGACTCTGAAAGTCACAAAGCCTATTTTTATAGGGCCATCAGGAGGCCTTTACTATTTATCTATCAGCCAGCTATGCTTTGTTGTTCCGATTATTAAACAATGGGTCTCATATACTGTTATTGCCTATGTGTGGGGAGGAGGACCCCCATATAGTGATTGGGCCGGAACCAAGGGGACCGCCATCAGAGTTATTGAAGGAACCACATCAGGAGGATTACAAAGGGAGACATGCGACTGAAGTTGTCAGGGCAACAGGGGGCGGGGCTAGGGTAAAAGGAGCAGGGGGCGCGCTGCGGTGGCAGTTGAGAGAGAGCGAGAGAAAAGGCTGGAGGCAGGGTGACTTGAAGGGGCACTCAGAGGAGCCTGAGAGTAGAAAGCTGCGCATTGACCAACAAGAGAGACGTGAGAGACTGTTACCAGGGACTGCTCCCTGCCCCCGTTCTGAGAGAATTATCCCTGCTGCCCCCCGCGTTGGTGGGAGAGGAACTTTACCTCAGGTTGTGTCCATGAGTACACGTAACAGGTCACAGAGGCCTGGACACTTCCCCCCCAGCCTTCCCCCATCGTGCCGACCCGGCCTGAAGATGCGCCACCTTGTCACAGGCGAGATAAAAGGCCCACTACCCCAGCTTTGGGAGAGACTCCTTGATAAAGGACGGCTACAGGTGATCTGGAGAACTGCGTCATCACAGCGCGCCACCATCATCGCTTACTTCAAGGCCTGTTGCGCCAAAACCGGCATCGTTTTCTTCAGGGCCTGTTGCGCCCCACCGGCATCGTTTTCTTCAGGGCCTGTTGCGCCCCACCGGCATCGCTTTCTTCAGGGCCTGTTGCGCCCCATTCCTTCCCGAAGTAGCGAGGCTTCAGGACAGCCGCCTCAGCGACCTCTACGCACCGCGCTCACGAAACTAGCAGTTCCTGGAAGGCTAAGTGGCATTATAATCTTGTTAAGATTGTTGAGTCCCTGCGTGGACTGTTTGTTTTTGTCCTTAATTTATGTTTGTTCAGCCAAGCCCAGTGACTACAGTTAGATAAAAGTTATTTCGCGAACCACCATCCGTCTAGTGTCTCGTCACTGCATCCTGCGAACCTGCTCAACCCTACACTTGGCGTAGTCGGCAGGATGCAGTCCCTGAGCACAGACAGTGGTGCCCCAGATCAGGGTAGAGTTGTAAACTCCTCAAATAAGGAGGGTCCCCGTATCAGTATATCCTTGGGGGCCATGCTGAACAACCTGCCTAGATTTTCCGGCTCCAATACTATGTTATGGAGCTGGACAGAGCGAATGCGGGGGCTCTTCCGGATGCATCCTATGACCCCTGATCTGGAGGCCGAGGTGGCACTCATGACACTGGATGGGGAGGCGCGGAGGTCTGTGATGTTGAAATCTCCGGGGCACCGCAACACGTTTGAAAAAGTGTTACAGATAGTAGAACAGACCCATGGGGACCCTACAGATGTGGGGGAGTAAAGAACCCGTTTGTTTAGTCGGATGCAAGTAGAGGGGGAGACGGTCACAGAGTATATGAATCTTCTCCAAGAATTGCATACGGCTATAGAAAGGAAAGATGGAGTAGGGGTAGGACCTGTTGACATTACCCTACGTGATCTACTGGTGACTGGACTGCGAGATCCACTAATAAAGCAGGCATTACAGGAGAAGATCAGAATGAATCCTCAAATAGGCTTTTCAGAATTGGGAAGTCAGGCACGGGTACGAGAGCAAGAGCAAGGGATCGTGGTCCCCGTGGGGAAGGTCCGAGGTGTGGAGGCCTCCTCAAACGCAGGTGAGGAGCCTCAGTGGGTGGAGGAGATGAAGAAAGAATTGAAGAATATTAAGGGCGAGTTGGCCGAAGTAAAGAGAAGAACCGAAACTGGGACTGGGCGACCTAGCTTTAATTCCGGCCCCAGGGGGCCACGTTCACCGCGGGGGGGAAGCCTATACCAGCTCGGTGTTATGAATGTGGAGAACCAGGCGACTTCGCCCATGAGTGTCCGCGGCGTGGGAGATACCCACCCCGGTGGCCATTAAACTAAAGGGCTCCGGGCTGGGGGAACGCCGCTCTGAGCCAAAACCACAACTAGGGGTGGTGGAAGTCCCGAAGATTTGGTAGCAAAGTGTCCGGTCGTTTGGGCAGAAGTAGAGGGCCGGGCCAACAGGTGTCTGGTGGATACGAGGTCACAAGTAACCACTATGCCCGCAGCGTACTTTCAACAAAACTTTCCGGAGGCAGCAAGGCCTCAGTGGGGGCCCATGATTAGACTAGTAGCCGCCAACCACTGCAACCTGCCACTACAAGCAGGGTGTTCTATATGAAAGACTAGATAACCAAAAAAATATATGGCAACCTATGCGGAGTGCATTATGCTATATTGATGACTATCTGGTGCATTATGCTGTATGGAGGCTTTCTAGGGGGCCATCATACAGTGCAGAGATTACACTGAGGGGGTCATCATACATTGGAGCCAACAGTTTTGGAGATATTAAGTGGTCAGTATATATACAGTGATGGTGCATTGTACTGTGTATTTGAGCATCATATTATGTATAGAGGAGCTGTACAGGGGGAGACTTGGGACATTATTAAATGTAAAGTATGCACTTATTGTTCTAGGGGAATTCAGGTTACTGTGACTATCAAAGGGGCACACAGGGCAATATTACTTTTTAGAGGACAAAAGGTGGGCCCTGTTGTCTAGGGCAACTGCACCCAGCATTACTATATTCTAGGAGCAGTGGTCCCCAACCTTTCTGACTTTAAGAGCCACATTCAGCTTAGAGAGAGGGTCGCGAGCCACATCCAGCTCCCACCCACTTCAAAGTAGTGTCAACCAAAGTCCCCATTACAGGTATAATGGTAACCAAAGCTTTTCCACAAAAATCACTCCAAAGAAGTACACTGAGATCCAGGGGTTCCCACAATACCACCATTCATTATTCTCCCATCAAGGACTCCCAACGCACTGTCACATCCAGCTTTGCACATCTCCTCTAACAGATAGTACCATCTTCCAGCGTACCATACCTAAAACATCTCTAAACATCTAAGAGCAGTATATGTGCATCCAGATCTGCTCTTCTGTGCAGGGCTACTCACAAAATTTACCATGTCGAAATGTACTCTTCATACCTGTTTGCTAGACCTGGAGTTAATGCACCAAGCTGGCAGACAGTTGCGAGCCCCAATTCATGGGACCACGAGCCACATGTGGCTCCCGAGCTATAGGTTGGGGACCCCTGTTCTAGAGGGTTGCTTTAGAATTTAGAGGTCACACAGAACCACACAATAGGTGAAGTAATAGGGACACATACGGCAGCAGCGGCTCAGTATTGGGGTATCAGCTGGATGAGGAGTTTGTGCAGGTTGGGAATAGTCCCGTTTTGGACAGTGCTGAGAATGTGAGATGTGAAATGTGACTTTGTTGTATTCTCTGTAGCCGAGTCCTGGCTGGAGGAGTCGTCATGTCAGTCTGGGCCAGATGGAAAAGGCGTGAAAAGTGAATGATTCCATCAGAAAGAACGTCAGCGGTAAGACACTATCTGTAACTCTGCTGTGATCTCTTATATATTCTGTAGGACTGGTATTTACAACTGACCATATGGCAGTAATATCAATATTGGTCTTTATATAGATATTATTTTCAGCAACAGCGCGATCATCTGCTTAGGTTCTCCTCCACTATTAGGGTGCATCACCCAGTTATAATGAAGTTTACCTGGTTAGGGGCCCACTCAGAAGTTCCTGTTTACCACATTGTTAATGTGGTAAATGACTATTCTAGCTGCAAACGTCTGGTTTGTAATGCAATATCTTCATAGGTGTATAGAGGCCCATTTCCAACAACCATCACTCCAGTGTTCTTATGGTACTTTGTGTTTGCTAACTGTTTAAGAAGGCTAATGGATGGTTAGAATACCCTTGAAAACCCTTGTGCAAGTATGTTAGCACAGCTGAAAACAGTTTGGCTGATTAGAGAAGCTATAAACCTGACCTACCTATGAGCTAGTTGAGAATCTGGAGCATTACATTTGTTGGTTTCATTAAACTCTCAAAATGGCCAGAAAAAAAGAACTTTCATGTGAAACTCGACAGTCAATTCTTGTTCTTATAAATGAAGGCCATTCCATGTGAGAAATTGCCAAGAAACTGAAGATTTCCTACAGCGTTGTGTACTACTTCCTTCAGAGGAGAGCACAAACAGGCTCTAACCAGAGTAGAAAGAGAAGTGGGAGGCCCCGCTGCACAACTGAGCAACAAGACAAGTACATTAGAGTTTGAGAAATCGACGCCTCACAGGTCCTCATCCGGCAGCTTCATTAAATAGTACATGCAAAACGCCAGTGTCAACGCCTACAGTGAAGAGGTGACTCCGGGATGCTGGCCTTCAGGGCAGAGTGGCAAGGAAAAAGCCAAATCTGAGACTGGCTAATAAAAGGAAAAGATTAATATGGGCAAAAGAATACAGACATTGGACAGAGGAAGATTGGAAAAACGTGTTATGGACAGACAAATCCAAGTTTGAGGTGTTTGAATCACACAGAAGAACATTTGTGAGATGCAGAACAACTGAAAAGATGCTGGAAGAGTGCCTGACGCCATCTGTCAAGCATGGTGGAGGTAATGTGATGGTCTGGGGTTGCTTTGGTGCTGGTAAAGTGGGAGATTTGTACAAGGTAAAAGGGATTTTGAATAAGGAAGGCTATCACACCATTTTTGCAATGCAATGCCATACCCTGTGGACAGCGCTTGATTGGAGCCAATTTCATTCTGCAACAGGACAATGACCCAAAGCACAGCTCCAAATTATGCAAGAACTATTTAGGGAAGAAGCAGGCAGCTGGTGTTCTATCTGTAATGGAGTGGCCAGTGCAGTCACCAGATCTCAACCCCATTGAGCTGTTGTGGGAGCAGCTTGACCGTATGGTACGCAAAAAGTGCCCATCAAGCCAAACCAACTTGTGGGAGGGGCTTCTGGAGGCATGGGGTGACATTTCTCCAGATTACCTCAGCAAATTAACTGCTAGAATGCCAAAGGTCGGCAATGCTGGAATTGCTGCAAAGGGGGCATTCTTTGACAAAAGCAAAGTTTGAAGGAGAAAATTATTATTTCAAATAAAAATCTTTTTTTGGAACCTTGTCATTGTCTGGACTAGATTTTACATTCATTTGGTAACTCATTTGATTAATAAAAGTATTTACACGGTAGTGTATATGTATTCTATATGTACTGTATATATCTATCCTTTTCTAACCTGTCAATGTGATTTTGCCGTACACCGCATATGAATTTCTGGTTTTTCAAAGGACACTGAGCGTAAAAATCAGACAGCACTCGCATGGTCTGAGTGCTGTGCGATATTTCTCTCGCACCCATTGACTTCTATTGAGGGATGCGATGAGAATACTAATTACAGTTGCAGCATGCTGCAATTTTTTTACAGTCCGATCGTGATCCGATCTGAGCTGGAAAATAAAAAAAACGCAGATGAAGACACAATCATAGAATACAATTGATCCGAATTCAATCTGATTTTTTTTTTATATATTCTTTATTGGGAATGAGCCTGAGTTGATGTTTTAGCATTTTTTTTTCTGATGCAAAATCGCTGAGTTTTACAGTAGCAGCTTAGTGAAGGAGATTTCTGACATCTCATTCACACACAGGGTTTTTGTTGTTGCATTTTTTTAAAATCTGCATTACGTCAGGTCTTTCAGGGGTTTTGCCGCGTTTTTCACCCATTGAAATGAATGGAAGGAAAATGCAGATAAAAACACCACAAAATGTGTATATTGTGTCAAGTATTCTTTCTGGATTTTGGTGCAGAAAAAAATGCTACAAATAAGAAGCGTGTGAACCGACCCTAATCCTGGTGGTTGTGTTCTAATTGGAAATAAGAGAGAACGGCCAACAAAGCCTGGAGACATGTTTAATTCTATGGTGCTTCCACTTTACATATTGTCAGGCAGCATCTATTTGTGCAGAGTCGCCCCTTGAAGATTCCATCACAAGATTCCATAATGACATCACTGGTCATTCTCAGCCACAATGACATCACTGGTCATTCTCAGCCATTATGACATCACTGGTCATTCTCAGCCATAATGACATCACTGGTCATTCTCAGCCATTATGACATCACTGGTCATTCTCAGCCATTATGACATCACTGGTCATTCTCAGCCATTATGACATCACAATGCACAGTGGCTACTTACACAATGCGCACAGGGTAACGGGTGCCATTTATGGTTCTATAGTGATTGAGCGCACTTGCAATTTTTCACTATGGCTGAATTACTTCTCGACAATCTTCAGGCAGAAGCTTTATCGGAGATTCTCACCACCAATCGCCGTGACATTGAGCTTCTACCTCCCGATGGCGTCCTCAGCTTCTCTCACCGGCTGGTGCTGGAGCTAGTAAAGGATTGCCTGACCAAATACCAACGAGGTCATCTCACCTCAGAGTATCTGACGGATTTATCTCAGAACATTAAGACATTGCTACAGCAGGTAAATGGCGGACGCTCCGCACACCACTTCTCCATAATTATAGATCATCATGGTGGGATAGAAGCTTCTTCTTTCCTCCCATATAAAACACGACGAGTCCCCAGATATGGAGTCGTCGTATCTGCAGAGAGGAGACAATGTCACAGACAATGGCCGCCTCCATTGTGTCTTTTCTCAACTCAGAATTTTCCTTTTGTGTCTTTTCTTTTTTATAGGCTGAAAATCGATCTCAACATGGAGATTTGGCTTTTATTAAAGACCTGGCCGAAAAAGTCCTGTCTGTACTGGAACGTCCGGCCCGCTCATCGGAACGCCCGGTAAGGCGCCATCATCTTCTCTATCACACGTTCTTGTTTTCTGATCTTCTCCAGATCACCAGTCACATATCAGATCTGGTTCAGTCTTTCCTGATTTATGTATTTGGGGATTTATTGACATCTTCCACATATTAATGACATATATTATTTCTACCAGGAAACAGCAGAAGGCGACAAAGAAGAGCAAAATGTCATCCCAGAAATCCCTGACCCTAATGGGAGTCAGCCGGAACTGAACAGCGAACTGATAACAGGTGAGGCGATCACCCAACCTTCTACCGGGAATATCCAGATATTACAGGGAGCAGGGAATAATGGCAGATTTACTCTTCCCACTCGGTGTAACGGGAACCTGTCAGCACACGTCACATATGGGAGTAGTGGGAGGACTGTGCCGGACATTTTCTCGCAATTTTTGCAGAAATCCAATGTGCCAGTCAGGAGAAATGTAACATAAAAGTCATATAAAAGTGAGGATGGAAGGGCACTGGGGGCGTGGAGGAAGAAATCAGAATGCAGTGACACGCCCCCTGTGCACTTACAGGCTAATTTGCATATGGCTGTTATGTTTCAGCTCTTTTCTCATCACACGGACAGCGAGGGTGGGGGGTTCCTCATTCCTGTGGTGATTGAGGGTTCCTCCATCATTTACTTTACATTTATCTATGGATGCGCCCTACGCCCTCATATGTAGAATCCCCATATGACGACCATTAATCCCATTTACAGACGTCTTGTCATTTCCCCCTTATATTGCTGTATTATGTATGTTGGATTAATATCGTCTAATACATTTTATATCGTCATTATTTTATCACTATTTTAGAAATAACTTCGCTGGTGGATCCTGACAGTGTGATCTGCGAGATCCCGGAGATCCAAGAATCTGCTGATGTAAGTATCACTGATCATGGGGTGTGAATGACAGGTCCAGTATTATCCCCATAGAACCACGGAACATCTCTATTCTAAGAGGAGATGACATTATTTATTACATAATAGCTTTTATATTAAAGGGAATCTGTCACCAGGTTTTTGCTCCCATCTGAGAGCAGCATGATGTAGGGGCAGAGACACTGATTCCAGAGATATATCCATTACCTTACTGGGTGCAGCAGTTGTGATACAATCAGTATTTTCTCTGCTGCACATTTGGCAGTGCTCTGAATGCTGAGCCCTGTATAACCCTGCCCACACCAGTGATTGGATCTTTCTGTATATCATCCCTCCCACACTTGTGATTGGCAGTACATGGTATAGGCAGAAATATGCTAATCAGCGATGGCGAGATTACACAGAGCAAGGACTACATGGCACGAGACAGATAGTCCTCTAGTGATAATCTCCTGCTGATAAAACACTGATTTTATTGAAACAACCACAAGCAGCCCTTGTTCTCAACATGGCACATCATTTGTAGAGTTACTATTGGTGCATCTGTGAATGCAGGCTTAGTCTTTCCTGATTTATGTATTTGGGGATTTAGTGACATCTTCCACATATTAATGACATATATTATTTCTACCAGGAAACAGCAGAAGGTGACAAAGAAGAGCAAAATGTCATCCCGGAAATCCCTGACCCCAATGGGAGTCAGCCGGAGCTGAATAGCGAACTGATTGAAGGTGAGGCGATCACCCAACCTTCTACCGGGAATATCCAGATATTACAGGGAGCAGGGAATAATGGCAGATTTACTCTTCCCACTCGGTGTAATGGGAACCTGTCAGCACACGTCACATATGGGAGTAGTGGGAGGACTGTGCCGGACATTTTCCTCTAATATAAAGGAACCTTTATTTGGCAGAAATCCAATGTCTCAGTTAGGAAACAAATAATGTAGAAGCCATATGCAAATCAGGATGGAAGTGCATTGGGGGCATGGAAGAAGTCAGTGCAGTGACACGCCCCCAGTGCACTTCCAGGTGTATTTTTATATGGCTGATAGGTTCCTCATTCATGTGGTGATTGGGGTTTCCTCCATCATTTACATGACATTTATCTGTCTATCAGATGTGTAGCTGGGGGTTCAGCTCAGGAGGCGAAACATCTGTGAGGGCTCCTAACCAGGTTACCCTGATTACTAGTGCGGTGGCGTTAGACCAGAGATCTCAAACTGCATTCCTCAAGGGCAGTAAGCAGGTCATGTTTTCAGGATTTCCTTGTATTGCATAGGTGATAATTTAATCACCTGCACAGATAATGATTCCAGCACCTTGTGCAATGCTAAGGAAATCTTGAAAACACACAAGGTTTGCAGCCCTCGAGGAATGCAGTTTGAGACCCATGCTTTAGACATTAGACTTCTCACATTTCCAGCCCCATCTATTCCCAACCTGCACAAACTCATCCTGTTGATACCCCAATACTGAGCCGCTGCTGCCGTATGTGTCCTTATTACTGCACCTGATACCCCAATACTGAGCCGCTGCTGCCGTATGTGTCCTTATTACTTCACCTGATACCCCAATACTGAGCCTCTGCTGCCGTATGTGTCCTTATTACTGCACCTGATACCCCAATACTGAGCCGCTGCTGCCGTATGTGTCCTTATTACTGCACCTGATACCCCGATACTGAGCCGCTGCTGCCGTATGTGTCCCTATTACTGCACCTGATACGCCAATACTGAGCCGCTGCTGCCGCATGTGTCCCTATTACTGCACCTGATACCCCAATGCTGAGCTGCTGCTGCCGCATGTGTCCTTATTACTGCACCTGATACCCCAATACTGAGCCGCTGCTGCCGTATGTGTCCTTATTACTGCACCTGATACCCCAATACTGAGCCGCTGCTGCCGTATGTGTCCTTATTATTGCACCTGATACCCCAATGCTGAGCCGCTGCTGCCGTATGTGTCCTTATTACTGCACCTGCTGTGTGGCACAAAAGCAGCGCTCCTCTTATTACCCCATACAGTAATGCCACCACTGAGCCCCTTACATAGTAAAATGCCCCTTTTTTTCCTCTAGATGGTAAAAATGCCACCTAGAAAATGTCAATGCCGTGTTAATGCCATGAAAATGTTAATTGCCTCTAAAAAGTGATAATTTCTCCATGTGCAACTTTGTTGGTCAAAATAGTTGCGTGCCCCTATAATAATAATGCTAAAGTGCGCATTTAACATTTAATAATGTCCCCAGAATCCCCTCTTGTACAGCTCCACTATTCAGAGTATAGTGCCCCCATAGTTCCCCATATACCATATGATAGGCCCACAGCTCCCCTATACACAGTATAATACCCATACAGCTCCTCTATACACAGTATGATACCCCTTCAGCTCCCCTATACACAGTATGATACCCCATCAGTTCCCCTATATATAGTATGTTGGTTCCAAAGCTCCCCTATACAAAGTATAATTCACCCACAGCTCCCCTATACACAGTATGATGGGCTGAAAGCTCCTCTCTACATAGCATGATGTCCTCAATACTCCCCCAAAACACAGTATAAAAACCCCTACAGTAGTCCTCATACTGTATAATGGCCCTCACATTAGCTCCCAAACTGTATAATGGCCATCATATTGGCTTGCATACTGTATAATGGCCCCTACAGCACCTTCACACTATATGATGGAACCTTCAGCAATTCCTAAACTGTATAATGGGCATCATATTGGCTTGCACACTGTATAATGGCTCCTACAGCACCCTCACACTATATGATGGAACCCTCAGTAGTCCCTAAACTATATAATGGCCCTCACACTTTATGATGGCTCTCTCAGAAGTTCTAACAATTTATAATGGCTCCTTCAGTAGACCCCACACTTTAAGAGCCCCCATACTGTATGACTGCCCTCACATTAGCCTCCATGTTGTATGATGGCCCTCACATTAGCCCCAATACTGTATGATTGCCCCGGTACTGAATGATTGCCCCTACATTAACCTCCATATTGAATGATCGCCCCCACATTAGCCTCCACATTGTATGATTGCCCTCATATTAGCCTCCATATTGTATGACTGCCCTCACATTAGCCTCCATATTGTATGATTGCCCCCACATTAGCCCCCATATTGTATGATTGCCCCCACATTAGCCCCCATATTGTATGATCGCCCCCACATTAGCCTCCACATTGTATGATTGCCCTCACATTAGCCCCCATATTGTATGACTGCCCTCACATTAGCCTCCATATTGTATGATTGCCCTCACATTAGCCCCCATATTGTATGATTGCCCCCACATTAGCCCCCATATTGTATGATTGCCCTCACATTAGCCTCCATATTGTATGACTGCCCTCACATTAGCCTCCATATTGTATGATTGCCCCCACATTAGCCTCCACATTGTATGATTGCCCTCACATTAGCCCCCATATTGTATGACTGCCCTCACATTAGCCTCCATATTGTATGATTGCCCCCACATTAGCCCCCATCTTGTATGATTGCCCCCACATTAGCCCCCATATTGTATGATTGCCCTCATATTAGCCTCCATATTGTATGACTGCCCTCACATTAGCCTCCATATTGTATGATTGCCCCCACATTAGCCCCCATATTGTATGATTGCCCCCACATTAGCCCCCATATTGTATGATTGCCCTCACATTAGCCCCCATACTGTATGATTGCCCCCACATAAGCCCCCATACTGTATGATGGCCCTTACATTAGTCCCCATAGTGTGCAATAAAACTCACACTTTATGGGCCCCCATAGTTGCCCCTACAATGTATGAGGGTTCCTCCACGTGAAGGTATGAAGGTCCCTCACATTTTATGGTGCCCCCACAGTCACACCAAAAAGTTTTAAGTAAAATACACAACCATCAGGTACTCATCTAATCCAGTATACTGATGAGACCACCGGCAGACGAACGCACCGTAAGCTCAGAGTGACACACAGGATGTCAGAATGCCGATGCATTCCGCGCCGTGATTCTGATGTCCTGTGAGTGCGCCGTCGCCTTGGTCACTGCATTATCCGGCTGTTCTGAAGACCACGGGCAAAAAGTGACCTGCAGTCTACAGAATGGAGAGTGGCAGTGCGGGGAGATCATGTGTGCCGGCTCCACCGCAGAGATGAACTTTATCGGCATGTTCAGCTAAGATAAGGGAAGTTAAGGTAGCGTTAGCTCCAGGTGGGACCCTCTGAATGCGGGGCCCAGGCGACCGCACCCTCTGCCCCCCACCTCCCCATGGGTAACTGCGCTACTGCTGTCTATGGATGCGCCGTCCATCCTCATATGTAGAATCCCCATATGACGACCATTAATCCCATTAACAGACGTCTTGTCATTTCCCCCTTATATCGCTGTATGATGTATGTAGGATTAATATCATCTAATACTTTTTATTTCTTCATTATTTTATCACTATTTTAGAAATAACTTCCCTGGCAGATCCTGACAGTGTGATCCGCGAGATCCCAGAGATCCAAGAATCTGCTGATGTAAGTATCATAGAGGGAGATGTCTGTGTATGACTGATCATGGGGTGTGTTTGACACGTCCAGTATTATCCCCATATACCATGGGAGGAGGCCCCTTATATTACATCCGTGTCTGCGGAGCGTCCGGCTTGTATCATCCCTACAGCAGATCAGTGCACATCAGCTGGGACATAATATCGGAGAAGTTTCTGTATCTGGAGCTTTTTTCCTGCGGCTTCTATTTCCTAATATCATTTCTTCTTTTTCTATAGAACATGATGCAATCATTGATCCCGGCGAGAAAGCCGCATATGGACGACTATGAAACATACGATCTGATCAGCAGCGGAGCTTTTGGGTGAGATTTCTGTTCCCATAATCCCCATTTCTCAGGGTTCCCTATGACAATGCTTCAGCCTCTGTGCTCTGCCATTCAGTGTTATCATAGGGACATGAGACGAGTCCACATCACTGTCCTCAATGTCACTATTCAGCTCCGTTATATATGATGTTATGGTGGGAGGATAATAAACGTCTTCTTACGGCAATTGGAGAAGTTTCAGTTTGGACCAATTTTTATTTGGACTGAATAGTATCTACTGGTCAGTTATAGCGAATCTGCCCGGGATGAATTTCAATAGATTCTCTCATCTGTAATGTGACCTGATGAGGGCAGACGGGGCATTGTGCAGACCTCCCATCAGCTATGTAATGTTATTTCATGGCTTTCTAGATGTGGACTTCTAGTACTAAACATTAGTATAGAAGATCATATAATGACTTCTATAGACTCTTAATAAGGGATCATTATAAACCATGGATTCTCTTTCTTTCCAGGGCCGTCTACTTAGTGCACCATAAAGACTCACAACAGACCTTCGCTATGAAGAAAATGGCCAAGAGGAACCTGGATGTGGAAGGGGCCTTTCTGGAGCGGGACATCCTAACATTCGCAGATTGTCCCTTTGTGGTCTCCACGCTCTGCTCCTTCCCTACTAGATCTCACCTGTGTATGGTCATGGAGTATGTAGGAGGTAGGACACGTACATTGTAATATATTCACCCCATGTCTGCTGACATCTTATCACCTCTCATATCATTAGGATTGTCCCCGTGGACGGTTACATCCCACGGAGCATTTACTATAGGTTATCTATTACCAAGATGCCCAGAAAGTCATTGATCTGTGTGATCTCCCTGTATGTCCGCACTGAGTACCTCAGTATCTCCAGATGTAGACGAGATGTGACATCACTTTATGTTATTAGTTACATGGCCGACATTTCACCCTAACTTCAGCCTAATATTCTGTGCACTCTACATTATATCTGTGTATATTGTCTCCTGCCCCAATGTCTCCGCTCACTTCCCATTATACTTCATGGTGATCTGCTGTATAAACCCCTCACCGGTCATATTTCCTTTCTTCTATAGGTGGAGATTGCAGGACCCTCCTAAGCACCAAGGGTCCATTATCTGTCCCCTTGGCCCGCTTGTATTTTGCAGAAACAGTTCTTGCTGTAGAATACCTCCATAGCTATGGAGTAGTGCACAGAGATTTGAAGCCAGATAAGTACGTGCCCCCTATTGTATAATAAAGGGGAGGAATTATAGCTTATTATCACACAGTCAGTGAGGCTAAAACCATCTTTTCTTTCACAGCCTCCTGATTACATCTACTGGACACATCAAAGTCACTGATTTTGGACTTTCAAAAGTTGGTCGCATGATTCCAAAAACCAACACGCACAAGGAATCAGTGGTGGACATCTCCAAAGAGTTCCAAGACAAAGAGGTCGGCATCACTTACAGGAACTTAGCTTGTTTGTTAAATCTCATCATACTTTTGTCTCTTCCCTACGTTCTTCATTTCTAGAGAACTTTTCTACTGATATTTTATCTTCTGCTATTGTGTTTTTATGGAGAGAACTAGTCATAATAATCATTTCATCGATTCTCACCTCAATCTTCTCTTTATTTATAGTTCTGTGGCACCCCACATTACATGGCCCCTGAGGTCTTCCTGAAAGAAGGCTATGGAAGACCTGTGGACTGGTGGGCAATGGGGATCATCCTGCATGAATTTCTGTTGGGATTTGTACCATTTGAAAAAAATACCCTAGCTGAGCTTTATAAAACTGGCCAAATTAGTAAGTAGAATAATCTGATCATTGCCTTGACTGTTTACATTGGTTTAGTTATTTCCGTTATCTTACAGTCCAATACAGAGTTTTCATTTTCTGTAATTTTATATATAACAGGAGACCTCTTTCATGATTTGGATCACGCTCCTCCCCGTGATGCTCAAAATCTCATCAATGAGCTGCTCAGAAGAGATCCGGCACAAAGACTTGGGACAGGTAACATATATAAAAGCATTAATATTTATTCATTACACTGAGGACGTATTGCTCATGTCCATGAAGATCAGCTTGCCTATTTCTAGACCTTCATACTATGACTTCCAATCTGACCCTTTCATGTCGGCTCAGTTATGTCAATAGTTCAGATTAAAGTAAAATGTTTAGATATGGAACAGTCTATGACAATATCCGCATCACTTCTGCTTTTCTTTTTCCAGGAGGATCATTTGAGATCAAGCGTCATCCGTTCCTGAGTGACATAGACTTTGACCATCTTCTAAGTCAGAATCCGGAGTACATTCCTCAGCTTGTGTCAGATGTGGACACCAGCTTATTTACCAGTAAGTAGGAGACATCTTCAAGACTTAACAAATGTTTGTCTCATCTTCCCTATCATGTGACAATCGGTTCCCATTAATTTTAGTGATTAATGGTGATTGTGTTATACTGAAAACCTCTAATAACGCTTAATTACCTATGTTTTGTAGAACCCTCTGATGTAGGCAAATATCTGTTTGGGGAAGAGGAGGACGCGAGTGAGGACATTGAGAGTCTTGATTTACAAAATTTTATATCATCTTCTGAAAGGCTTTCTAAAGTAAGTATGTGATCAGTAAATCTAGAATATGTAAAAAAGACCTCTAAAAGTAAAAGAAAAGTATTTAGTTGCTTATTTTTGTCTGTATTTAGCTCTGTACCCCTTCTACCGGGATGATGAATGATGAGGATCCCAAGTCCCCTCTAGAGTGTATCCTAGGATCGAGCATAAACGCATCTGAAATGTGAGTAGATCAGATGATCATTACTGAGAGGCCCAGGCTGATATATGTGCACAACACCAAATGTAGGACATAAATACCATACTATCAAATACAGCATGCACAGCCCCATGATGAGCAGTCATTGCAGTTTTGGCTTCAGAAACCACTGGTGACAGTCCATAACCGCGGCCGGTCATTCTTTCTTACTGTTGCCCACACTGTAGGAGAGATGTAGCCACACTGTAGGACAGATGTAGTATTACATGCCAGCCATTCTTGGTAGTTGTTTTCTGCTCTGATCCATAGAAGGTAGTTTTGAGCAGGAGATCTGCCTCACTATGACTTCCATATGTCGTATTGGGTCTTATAGTTGATGTTCTTATATGGAGACAATCCATTTTATACTACAACTGCATTTACTTGTGATTTACATATTTTTTCTTCTTCCGAACAGGCAGAAAGAATCTTTCCATGAATCTGACAGAGAAAACGCTATAAGCAGCTTGCCATCTTCGTCCCCAGTGTCAGGTATGTACATGTCTATAGCACCAAAAATGGAAATCAAAACTCAAATATTTCCACATAGTTTTTCTGTAATCGGTCTCCTATGTTATCCATGTTTCACGGATCCCAATTATATTGCCCATGGGCCCATATTGTATCTCTATTTCCCTAATGTTGGACAGTTTTACCAGATTATCAGGACTATATGAGACAGGGCTAGAACAATTCTACTATACACAGGAAAGATACATAGCAGATCCCATAAGAATATGTTGTAGCTAAGGGTTTTTTTTACTTTTTGATCAGAAGTTCCAGCTGAGGAGGAAAGAAAATCTGAAGAAAATGTAAAAAAGGGGAAAAAGAGACGAGGTAAGTGTGAGAATCAGCTCCATGTCGTGTGATGTCAGTCAGTGGGAATCATTCATGTGGAGCAGATGTCATCTGTCAGTGATGGGATTATCACATATATGATGGCTGACAATGATCCCTGACCTCTGTGTGATAATATTCCTCTGCTGTCTGGCCACAGTGACCGCACAGTAGTATCATGTCATATGGAGTCCCATCACTTACATTATATTTATTTCTCTTCTTATAGGTTCCATCTTCCGCCGGATCTTATCATCTTGCCGGCGTGGATTATCCAGGGCTGCTCGAGTATTTGCTTGTTGTCACTGTTGCCCTAGAACCAGCTGAAAGACAGGACACCTAAGTATCGAGCACCCTGAAGTCTAGCAGATCCACCATCACTGCTGGACCTGTTTAGAAGCGGGACTAACTCCTAGCCGCGGTCTACGGACCAAACATTGGGCATGGGCAGGGCCTTGGGGGCAGATCCCAAGTGCGCTCAACCATGTGACATAGCTTACACTCAGGAACATTGAGGGATAGCGCTATCGGACAGCGCTACCCATTCATTTGCTTTAGGAATAGTTATGGGATAGCTCTACCCGTGCACTTTCTTCATGGATAGCGCTATCGAATAGCTTTACCCGAACAGTATTAACAACAGAGCTTTTTCATACACATATTGATTCTGTTCCTAGTTTTACCCCTCCCTTATCCTTCTATCCTATTATTAATTAAAATTTAAAAAATAAAAAAAATTCTAAGTTTACTTAATTTTTTTCTCATTTATTAAACTTATCTATGTATTTTGTTTTCTGATAAAATTCAGTACATATACAGATACTGGCCGGTGGCCAAACCTTATACTGCATACACTTATTACCTTTTGTGTCCAACATTTTACTTATGAGTTGTGCCCCTAAAGACATCTAAAATACAGGAAACCACCACATCTCGCTCCTGTAGGAGGAGAGGCCCCCACTGAGTGTCCGGGCCGGAACCAAGGGGACCGTCATCTAGGTTCCTAGGGGGTCTATTTCCAGGGAGCAGAGTTAGGGGATGGACCGCTGAGACTTCCAGGATGGTTGGGGGAGGAGCCTATATAAAAGGGGCGGAGAACACCAGTCAGGGTGAGTCAGCAGACCGGGAGAGAAGGAGCAGGAGACCATGGGAACGCCAGGGTGCCAGAGCCTCCAGCAGTAACCAGAGGGGAGGACAGCGACAGAAGGGAGACTCTCGGTGGACCGCAGGGAGATGGCGCCAAGCCGACAGACAGAAGACCGCCACTTCTCAGCCGCCTGTGGCCGTTGCTGCCTCGCTCCAGCTCGCGGCTGCGGCCTGCCTGCTGACACCCGTGGCTGTTGCCGCCTCACTTCAGCCTGCGGCTGCGGCCTGCCCACAGCCACCCGCGGCCGTTGCCGCCTCGCTCCAGTCCGTGCCTGCGGCATGCCTGTAGCCACCAGCAGCTGTTGCCGCCTAGTTCCAGCTCCCGTCCGTGGCTGTGGCTTGTCCATTGCCGCCCGCAGCCACCACCGCCCCGCTCCAGTCCGGGGTAGGGGCCGGACCGTCGCCCTCCATGGGTCCCCTAGTGCAGCTGCTGGTTGTTCCGGTGGCCTACCAACCGCCACTCAACACCGCCGCTGCCTGCCCCTGTCCGGGGGCTGCGGCCTCCACACTCCCACTCCCAGGCGGTATCCCGCTGCCTCCGCTGAGGGGACATTCCGCCAAAGAACTCTTCTAGGGCCTGTTGTGCCCCTGCTTCGTCTGGGTGTCGGAACACCCGAAGACTACGCAAGATCCTCAGCGGCTGGGCTCAGCGGCTGCGACGCGAGGGACGTCAGGACGGCTAAGTGACACATTATAACTAAGGACCCGTAGTCGGCCATACCGCGGCCCTATAGTGACCAGCCTTTGCCAGAGTAGTCGTGTTCTCATAATCAGTGTTTTCTTGTATTTGGTCCCTGCGAGGACAATTGCTGTTATCTTGTTTGGTTGCTTAGGATAGCCCTACCGGCATCTATCTATAAAAGTTACTACCTAAAGTTTAATCCGTCTCGTGTCTCGTCACTGCATCCCGCGTACCTGCCATGACCACACTCCCACAAGTCCAGCAGATCCACCATCACTGCTGGACCTGTATAGAAGGACCTTCACCATCTACCTGTGGCCTTCTATTTCTCTACCCGGACATGTATCGTCTCTGTCACCAGGCTCTGCGGTATTCATACTGCTTGCCTGACTGGACTCTTACTGGTATCTGACCCCAGCTGTCCTCCTGACTATGATTTTGCCTATTGATTGTGTTCCCGATCTCCTCCCTCCCTTTTCCTTCTATCCTATTATCAATAAAAAAATTATAAATATTTTTACTGAGATTTTTTTCATCTTTTAATGATCAAACTTAACTCTGCATTTTGTTAATTGATATAATAATGCGGTAACATTTCTGTTTCTAATCAATCAATCAATCAATCAAATGTATTGTCGCCAAGTACATATTACATATATACAAGGAATTCTTTGTGACAAAGAGGCAACATAATATATAACAACAGATACAACAAGTAACATCTAACAAGACAGATACAGTATATAGTCTACACATGACGATTTAATTGTTGAACAGAGAGTGGATAGAAGCTGTTCATATGGCGGTTGGTGCTGCATTTGGGGACTCTGAAGCGACGTACTGAAGGGAGTAGTTGGAATGAGGAGTGTCCCGGGTGAGAGGGATCGGATGAAATTTTCAATGCGTGGGATCGAATACTCTTATCATAAAGATCCTGGATTTTAGGCAGGGGGGAACCTATAATTCTCTCTGCTGTTCTGAAAGTCCTTTGTAAGCGGAGTTTGTCATGCGCAGTGGCTCCCCCATACCAGACTATCAGAGAGGAACAAATCACAGATCTGATGACAGCATTAAAGAATAAGATCAGCAAATTCTTAGACAAGCCATATCTTTTCAGCTGATGCAGGAAGAACATCCTCTGTTGTGATTTTCTTATAACAGCATCCACGTTTTTCCCCCATTTAAGATCATCAGAGATGATAACACCAAGGAATTTGGTCTCTGTGACCCTAAGAACCACTTTGTCATGGATGTAGATTGGAAGTATCTCATGTTGATCTTTCCTAAAATCCACAACCATCTCAGCAGTTTTTTTAGTGTTGAGTACAAGATTATTGGCTTTACACCAGTCACATATTCTTTACACCTAACTCCGATACAAGTCTTCAGCATTTCCCCTGATGAGACCAATCAGTGTCATATCATCGGCAAATTTCAAGATTTTTACTGAGTCTGCTGAAGAGATGCAATCATTCGTATAGAGAGAAAACAGTAACGGGGACAAAACACACCCCTGAGGTGCCCCGATGTTTGTGACCAAGGTGTCCGAAGTGAATGGTCCAACTTTTACACTCTGTATCCTGGCTGTCAGGAAGTTATAAATCCACAAGCATAAGTTGAGAGGGACTCCAAGAGCTACCATTTTCTTATGAAGTAAATTCGGATCAATGGTATTGAACGCTGAGCTAAAGTCCATGAAAAGAATCCGGACATATGAGTGCAGTTCATCTGTATGATCCAAAATGTACTTCAGTGCCAGATTGACAGTGTCGTTTGCCGAACGATTCTCCTTATAGGCAAACTGAAGCGGGTCCCATAGCTTCTGCGTGAATTTTATCAGGTGGGACATCATAATTCTTTCGAAGACTTTCATAGCTACAGATGTGAGTGCTACTGGTCTATAGTCATTCAACTCAGAGGATCCCACTTTCTTGGGGACAGGAATAATTGTGGAACTTTTCCAACACTGAGGTACAACGCACTCTTTCAGTGACACATTGTATATATTTGTCAGTATAGGGGCAAGCTGGGTAGCAAATACTTTTAGACACATTGGAGATACACCATCAGGGCCAGGTGCCTTTTTGACCTTAAGTCCCTTCAGGATGCGTATCACCTCTGCCTCGGAGATCACTACTTGGGTGTTGCACAATGAATGATCTTTATATGAACAGACTGAGGAGCTTAGAGATGAATAGCCACTGTGTATAGAGCTTGCCTCAAATCTGCAGTAGAATTCATTTAACTATGCTGCCAGACTTCTGCTGGGGTTCACTATAGTGGGGTGGCTTTTAAAATTGGTGACCTCTCTTAATCCTCTCCATGCAGATCTAGTATCTTTTGATGAGAACCTTTCCTCCAGAATCTTTGCATACTCATGTTTGGCTAACTTGATCTCTTTAGATAGCGAGTTCCTAAGTTTCTTGAATTCAGTAATATCGCCTGCTTTATAAGCCTCCTCTTTTCTCTTACGGATCAACCTGACTTTATTTGTAAACCACGGCTTGTTGTTTCCCCGAAAGTGGACAGATTTGGATGGAATAAACGTGTCTTCACTAGAGTTGAGCGATACCGTCCGATACTTCAAAGTATCGTATCGGATGGTATCGGCCGATCTTTAAAAAAAGTATCGGTATCGCCGATTCCGATACCGGAAGTCCCATTCAAGTCTATGGGACTTCCGGTATCGGAATAAGAAAAACCCTTTCCTGCCCTTGTACAGCCTCTCTGGGGTCTGTACGGGCCTTTAGGGGGGCTGTGCCGGCCTGCCAGGGGGTCTGTGCAGGCTCCGGTGGTCTGTGCCGGCCTGCCGGTGGTCTGTGCAGGCTCCGGGGGGCTGTGCCGGCCTGCCGGGGGGCTGTGCCGGCCTGCCGGGGGGCTGTGCCGGCCTGCCGGGGGGCTGTGCAGGCTCCGGGGGGCTGTGCCGGCCTGCCGGGGGGCTGTGCCGGCCTGCCGGTGGTCTGTGCAGGCTCCGGGGGTCTGTGCAGGCATCGTCCGATGGGACTACAAGTCCCATCGGGCGATGCCTGCTACCATGACAGTGATTGACACATTAGCCAATGATGGGACAGTAGTAGTCCCATCATCCGGCTAATGTGTTAAATGTAAAAAAAAAAAAAAAAAAAAATTACATGCTACATACATACGACATACTACATTCATGCTACATTCATACTACATAAATACTACATGCAACATACATACTACATATATACTACATGCATGCTACATACATACTGCATGCTACATACATACCACATATATACTACATATATACTACATGCATGCTACATGCATGCTACATGCTACATACATAACACATATATACTACATGCATGCTACATACATACTACATGCTACATACTACATATATACTACATGCATGCTACATACTACATGCTACATACATACTACATATATACTACATGCATGCTACATACATACTACATGCTACATACATACTACATATATACTACATGCATGCTACATACTACATGCTACATACATACTACATACATACTACATGCTACATACATACCACATATATACTACATACATACAATACATTCATACAATACATACATAGACATACAGTACATATAACATAGAGTAACATACTTACCAATACTTGTCACATTGTTCCCCGAAGCCATTGTCTTTTCCGGGATAAATATTAACATAACAAACCACAAAAATACTCACCCACGATCCGAAGCAGTCCACGAGTGTGTCCCACGACGATCTTGGGTAGAGAACTGCAGCATCAGCTGTTGCTGCCGTTCTCTACGGGCTGCAGGAATCCAATGACGGAAGGTAGGTATCCTTCCGCACTGTATTCCTCCGCCACTTAAAAAAAAAAAAGTCCCTAGTCTCACTTTATGCCATTGCTGTGTGGGAAATTCCCACGCAGCAATGGCATAAAGTGAGACTAGGGACTTTTTTTTTTTAAGTGGCGGAGGAATACAGTGCGGAAGGATACCTACCTTCCGTCATTGGATTCCTGCAGCCCGTAGAGAACGGCAGCATCATCTGATGCTGCAGTTCTCTACCCAAGATCGTCGTGGGACACACTCGTGGACTGCTTCGGATCGTGGGTGAGTATTTTTGTGGTTTGTTATGTTAATATTTATCCCGGAAAAGACAATGGCTTCGGGGAACAATGTGACAAGTATTGGTAAGTATGTTACTCTATGTTATATGTACTGTATGTCTATGTATGTATTGTATGAATGTATTGTATGTATGTAGTATATATGTGGTATGTATGTAGCATGTAGTATGTATGTAGTATGTATGTAGCATGCATGTAGCATGTAGTATGTATGTAGCATGCATGTAGTATATATGTAGTATGTATGTAGCATGCATGTAGTATATATGTAGCATGCATGTAGTATGTATGTAGCATGTATGTAGTATGTATGTAGCATGCAGTATGTATGTAGCATGTATGTAGTATGTATGTAGTATATATGTAGTATGTATGTAGCATGTAGTATGTATGTAGCATGCATGTAGTATATATGTAGTATGTATGTAGCATGCATGTAGTATGTATGTAGCATGCATGTAGTATGTATGTAGTATGTATGTAGTATGTATGTAGCATGCAGTATGTATGTAGCATGTATGTAGCATGTAGTATGTATGTAGTATGTATGTAGTATGTATGTAGTATGTATGTAGCATGCAGTATGTATGTAGTATGTATGTAGTATGTATGTAGTATGTATGTAGCATGCAGTATGTATGTAGCATGCATGTAGTATATATGTAGTATGTATGTAGCATGCATGTAGTATGTATGTAGCATGCATGTAGTATGTATGTAGCATGCATGTAGTATGTATGTAGTATGTATGTAGTATGTATGTAGCATGCAGTATGTATGTAGCATGTATGTAGTATGTATGTAGTATATATGTAGTATGTATGTAGCATGTAGTATGTATGTAGCATGCATGTAGTATATATGTAGTATGTATGTAGCATGCATGTAGTATGTATGTAGTATGTATGTAGTATGTATGTAGTATGTATGTAGCATGCAGTATGTATGTAGCATGTATGTAGTATGTATGTAGCATGTAGTATGTATGTAGCATGCATGTAGCATGTATGTAGTATGTATGTAGTATGTATGTAGCATGTAGTATGTATGTAGCATGCATGTAGTATATATGTAGTATGTATGTAGTATGTATGTAGCATGTAGTATGTATGTAGCATGCATGTAGTATGTATGTAGTATTTTTTTTTTTTTTTTTTTTTAACATTTAACACATTAGCCGGATGATGGGACTACTACTGTCCCATCATTGGCTAATGTGTCAATCACTGTCATGGTAGCAGGCATCGCCCGATGGGACTTGTAGTCCCATCGGACGATGCTTGCACAGACCCCCGGACATCAGCACAGCCCCCCGGCAGGCCGGCACAGCCCCCCGGCAGGCCGGTACAGACCCCCACAGGGTGCACAGACCACCGGCAGGCCGGCACAGCCCCCCGGCAGGCCGGTACAGACCCCGGGCAGTCCACACAGCCCCCCGGCAGGCCGGCACAGCCCCCCGGCAGGCCGGCAGAGACCCCCGGAAGGCCCGAAATGACGGCGCATCATGATGCGCACACACCGCGCATCATGATGACGTCAGGCCGTCAATCAACTGAACTTCCGATTCCGATGCCGAATTCCGATATTGAAAAAATATCGGAAGTCGGTATCGGAATTCCGATACAGCAAGTATCGGCCGATACCCGATACTTGCGGTATCGGAATGCTCAACACTAGTCTTCACAAAAACGGATATATGAGGACACTGCATCAACCCATTCATCCAGACCCGAGCATGTTTCCTGGAATACCTCCCAGTCCGTGCATTCAAAGCATGCTTGTAGTTGCAATTTTGCCTCAGACCATGTCTTCTTTGTATAAACTGTAGGTTTGGATGTTTTCAACCTTTGCCTGTAGGCTGGAATTAAATGAATTAGACAATGATCTGAAAAGCCCACTGCTGCTCTCCTCATTGCCCTGTAGGCCCCTTTTATGACTGTATAGCAGTGATCAAGCGTATTGTTCTCTCTCGTGAAGCAGTTTATATGTTGAGTAAATTTGGGGAGATCCAGGTTGAGTTTTCCTTTGTTAAAGTCCCCCATTACGATCACAAATGCTTCTGGAGATCCTTTCTCCCATTCTGATATTTTGCAAGCTAATTCACCAATAGCAGCTTTAACAGATGTTTGAGGGGGAATATATACTGCAACCAGAACCATAGATGAAAACTCTCTTGGAGAGTAAAATGGTCTACAATTGAGTGCAAGGTACTCTAGATCTGGAGAGCAACCTTTTCCCAGTATGTTAACATCACAGCACCAGCTAGTGTTGATGTAGAGACATACCCCACCCCCCCTTTGTTTACCTGAAGCTACACAATCACGGTCAGCTCTGTAGATAACAAAACCAGGTAGATCCAGACTACAATCAGGGATGGTCTCATTCAACCAGGTCTCAGTAAAACAAAGAGCAGCTGAATTGGCCATATCAGATCTCATGTTACAAAGTAAGCTCAGATCCTCCATTTTGTTAGATAAGGAACGGACATTAGCCAAGTGGAGTGAAGGAAGAGCTGTTCTGAACCCTCTCCTCCGAAGGCGTGCCAGGACGCCTCCTCTCCTACCTCTCTTGCAGTACACCTCCACAGGTTTCACAGAAGTAATGGATTTTATGTACTCAATTGTTGAATTAGCAATCATGCTCCAAGAAAGGGAGTCCATGAGAAATTGCGGATGATTCCAGAATAATAAATCGTCCCTTGAAATCATAAGATTAGGTTTACAGAGTGCAGTGGCCATGATTACACTCAGCTTGTAGCTATAAAGACTGAACAGTCACAGCTTAGCAGAGTTAAAGGTACAACTTTCCATAAAGAGTGCTCCCAGGAGGAGGGCATGGGTGCAACAAGACAGGGACATCAGGGGACACGCCAACAGTCAGTTCAAACCTGCCCAGCTCACCCCTTCAGCTCCACCTGGACCACAAGATCTCCAGAACATCTCCAGCACCGCACACTCCACCAGCTTTCCCATCCCGGGATCATCTGCTTGCTGGAAATGGGTACAAGTTGTAGGAAAGTTGGCAGGCAGCCAGCAGCTTCACTCTCTCCCAGCTGAAACCAGGCACGGAGCTCCACGAGGACAGAAAGACACCGGTCCCAGCTGGTCGCAGTCTCCACACTACTCCCAGCTCTGCTGAATCCTGTAGCCCTACAGCTCCACATGGACCACAAGGTCTTCAGAACAACTCCAGCACCGCACACTCCACCAGCTTTCCCATCCCGGGATCATCTGCTTGCTGGAAATGGGTACAAGTTGTAGGAAAGTTGGCAGGCAGCCAGCAGCTTCACTCTCTCCCAGCTGAATCCAGGCACGGAGCTCCACGAGGACAGAAAGACACCGGTCCCAGCTGATCGCAGTCTCCACACTACTCCCAGCTCTGCCGAATCCTGTAGCTACGCAATGGTGAGTGAACCAAAGGGAGAATTAACAATTAAACGGGGAAAAAAACTAAAAAACTCAGGAGCCTCATGCCAGAGCAGCCATCTCTCGGCGCTCCTCCTCCTCCTCGGCGTTCATAAACGTATGAATGTCTATATAAACAGCATATACATTATTGATTTTACTTATTATATAGAGCCATTAAGTTCACAGCACTTTACAAACATTGTTGAAATTGTCCCCATTGAGGCTCACAATCTAAATTCCATATCAGAATGTTTTTGGAATGTGAGAAAAAAGCAGAGAACCTAAAGGATACCCACACAAATATGGGAAAGCATTCAAACTCATGGAAGATGTTGTCTATGGTGGGATGTGAACACAGGTTGTCAGTGCTGTACGATAAAAATGCTAACCACTGAGCCAACGTGCTGCCCAAATGTATGCAGTCTGTATATACTGTACCTTTGAAACTTCAAAAGTTCTGACTGTACCTCTGAATCCTTTTCATCTTGAACTCACTGCTAATTGCACTTCTCACTATATATATATTTCTCACTTTCCGGAAAGCAGCAGTCAGGCTCATATTTCTGTCCAGCAGCTACACCGCCGCCACCACCCTGTACCAGTCATTGCACTCACCCACATAGCTCTCCACAGAGCTGCACCATCCTAAATCTTCTCCCACATCTCGATCTACTGCCATATCTACACTCCAATGAGCTAAGGCTAACATCCTCCATAATCAGGACTTCGGCCAGCATGATGGCTCAGTGGTTAGCACTGCAGCCTGACTGCGGCGACCCCCAAACAAACACTCCCCATTAGACCTCTCTCCGTCCCCTTCCCGGAAACCCAATTACCAATAACGAGACAACACAAGTAATTGCCGGGTGAGGGTCACAGCTTTAATTTCTTTTATATAAACATATATAACAATAAAAGGAAGCTCTTCAAACTTCCAACAGACCAGTAGCCAAATGCCCTGCAACATCTACAGGCAAGTCAGCCTACTTAGCCTTAATATTCCAGTGCTTCCTTTGTTGAAACAGCCAAGAAGGATCCCGAGTAGCACTACACAGGACTCCGACCCCCACCTAACAAGCACAATGCTTGATCAATCCCATCCTGGAGCCCCAACAAAAGGATATCTAAACCAATATCAGTAAGGTGGACTCAGTCTGGTCTAAGGACAGCTGAAATGTCACCCTCTAACTGGCGATGCCTTAGCACCACACCAAACTTGGACATATGTACGTTTATGGTGCTTCTGGTCCACTCCACTGCCATCCCGTCCCGGGCACCCTGTCACACAGTTCTGGGGACTATCTCTGACCAAACTAATATGAGTTCCTGGAAAAAACTAGGAAACCGTTCTAGGTCCGATTTCATCATAGTCAACAGCTCGGCAATCTTATATGAACATAGGTCATTCCCCCCAGCATGTAGAACTAGTATTACTGGACCTATATCTCTCCCAATATCAACCACTTTCTGCAGCACCTGAGGCCATTTGAGACCTCCTAATGACTCTCCAATGCACATCCAAATCCTGAAAACCCATATTTCTTCCACCAGGACAGCATTCCGCTCTCTGAGCTGACCGGAAAATGTACGAGTGGCTCAGGAGCCACACTGTTGGTCTGGAGGAACCTAGACAATCAATAGAGAAATAAATTAAATCAATAAATCCAGTCTAATATACCTGGCATAGCAAGCAGAATGCCACTATCCTATCCTTTGTACCTTTGCCTCTGGCAGACCAGCCTTTGCAGCCTCAGTAGCGATCTCTATACGAAAAGAATGTGTCCCATATTCCCCCGGTTGCACACCAGATGCCTGCAGGCATTTGCGAAAATAGAAATGGGACGTCTACTTTCCCTTCTAGGTTGGGCCCTTTTCCAACCTTTAAAGGCCTGCTTGATTATAAAGGCCTTCGTGACATCCGCCCAGCCTAACAATTGAAAATAAAATGCCAAACAGAAAGGCGTTGTTGAGCTGACAAACCCAAAATACCCGAATTAAAAAGTAACATCACAAACTCAACTGTTACATCTATTCTGGCCTGACGACAAGTATGAACCAGTCTCCTGTTGTGATTTCGCTTTCTGCCTTACCTCTGGTTACTACTGAAGGTAGTCAGCTGGTCAAATTGACAGAGGGATTGTGAGTTCTTTTTCTGGGCTCCCTCTGGTGGTTACTGGAGGTAATGGAGCTGATCTGATTAACAGACGCTTGCCACCTGATAATGAGGACGACGATTGGAGATCTGGGGTTTCAGACTGGGATTTAAGACAGCCGGCTCCCTCCATCCCTGCTGGTGATTTTCTTCCTGCCTCCTGAGGTCTTAGTTTCCTGCTCAGTCCCTGCATGTTCAGCTAAGTGTTCATTTGCTATTCTGTTTACATTTGATCTGGTTTTGCCTATTTCAGTTTTGTGTGGGTCAGCCAGCTCCGGCTGGGCCTGTGCTGAATCACCATCCATATGTTACTGCTTGTGCCAGTTTGTTTTTGTCCCTTATTAGATTGGCATCTTTTTGCTCAGTTTTCAAAATATACCAGAGTTCTGATATAGTGGGCGAAGTCGTGCGACTTCAGTATTTTTTGCATCAGACGTGTTGGACTTTTTTGCAGAGTTTTTTGCGTGATTGCAGACAGTGTCTTTCCTTTTCTGTCCTGTCTAGTCAGTGTGTCCCCCATCATTTGCTCAGTCTATTTTCCTACCTGCGTTTGTGTTTTCATCTTGTCTCTCTCCGACAATATATGTTTGGGGGCTATCTATTCCTTTGGGGTCTGCTTTGGGGCAGTTTAGATTTCCCCTTTCTTGCTTTAGGCTTAGTTAGCTCTCTGGCTGTACCTAGACGTCTAGGATCATCGTAGGCATGCTCCACGGCTACTGCTAGTTGTGTGGATAGGATCAGGGGTCTGCAATCTGCTTAGTTACCAACATCTCTGGTTTTCTGTGGCTTAGCTTGGGCTTGCTCTCCTCCTCGGTGACCCAATCATAACAGTCTCCCTTTTATCAAACTACACCACTCCGTCCAAGACTTACCGTATGACTGCCAAGTAGAGGAAACCACGGACGAGCGAACCAATGGCATCAACTTTTGGCAACTATGTCCCACAGGAAAGAGCGGCAAGGAAAACCTTCCGGTCGGGCACTGGGTAGAAGCTCCCTGAAGACCGGCCTATTAAAGCGTGACAAAGCATCAGCAATGCCATTTTCCACTCCTGGAACATGGCGAGCCCTGAACCATATGTTCTTTTTTAAACAAAGAAGAACTAAATGCCAGAGTAAGCAAAGCACCGGGTGGGAAGATGAAGTCAAGCGGTTTATTCAATGCACCACACTGACGTTATCACATCAAAAAACATATTTTTTTGTTATCAAATTGTGAGCCCCAAATCTCCACGGCCGCTACAATGGTAAACAGTTCCAACAGCGTAAGGTTTTTGCAAAGCCCTTCTGCTCTCATCGAATCCGGCCACGGGGCCGCGCACCACTGATCTCCAAAAATGGTGTTAAAAACCAGCCGACCCTGTGGCATCAGAAAATAATTTCAATTCCAGGCTTGAAATCTCTGAAGACATGAAGCACATGTGGCCATTGAATGAAGTAAAAAATGCTCTCCAGACTTCCAAATTGGACAGTAAATTTCTTGTTAACCGCATTCTGTGGCCGGGATGGGTAACCCCTCTGGTCGCTAATGATAAACGTCTTGAAAAAACCCTACCCGCCGGCATGACTCTGCAGGCAAAAACCAACAGCCCGAGTAAAGACTGCATTTGGTGCAAGGTGACCTTTTTGACAGAACAAAAGCCTTCAATCATGCACATGAGCTTCTCCACCTTTTCCGCAGGCAACTGATAAACCATGTCGACAGTATCGATTTTGATTCCTAAAAAAGACAGGGCTGTTACAGGACTGACAGTCTTTTCTGCTGACAAGGGAACACTAAACTGATGAGCTATATCTTTGAAAAATTCTAATAGCTGCCAACAAACTGCAGAATGTTTCTGTCCCACAAATAAAAAATCATCCAAATAGTGTGTGACAGATCTAGGACCTGTACCAGATCTAACAACCCAATCCAAAAAGGAGCTGAAGAGCTCGAAATAAAAACACGATATTGAACAACCCATCGGGAGGCACATGTCATAGTAAAAACCATCACTCACCCGGCAGCCCTAAAGGTGGAACCAATCAGGGTGTAGTGGTAATTGACGGAAAGCCAATTCGATATCAGATTTTGCAAGCAGGCCTCCGGCACCAGCCTGGTGAACCAAGGCTACTGCCCTGTCAAACAAAATGTCTGACACCTATGCGTCCTCCAACGAAATGCCGTCGTTAACAGACTCATCCTTGGGGTAGGATAGATGGTGTATAAGACAAAGCATACCCGTTCCTTTTTAGGAACTAGATCCAATGGAGAAACTCTAATGTTCCAAAAAGGAGGGGTTTTGAACGGGCCTGCCATCCACCCTAATCTCCCTTCTTTGTTGATCTTCTCCCCCAGGACCTCAGGATGGTCACTTGCAGACTTCAAATTGGCAGCAAACAAGGGAAACCGACTAAATTTGAAAGAGATAAAAATCACGGTTCCTTATTTTCACTATAGGAAGATGTGATGGTATGATATGTTATGTGGGTATCATTTTGTGTCTATTTATATTTTGCGGATTTCCATAGTGTTCTCCTGTTGCCCTGTATCATGCCGTGTATTCCCCATATTGCCTAGAGTCTCAATTATCTTCCAAAAGTCTGATAATTGAATTAGCTCACTTACTGTCTGCAGCCTGACTGTATCTATGCCTCTTGATGAACCCCTTGCAGTGCCTTAATCCCCAAGGCACCTTTGTCAGGACTGGGAGGCCTGAAAACTACCCCAACCTGGGGAGGACAGGAGCTGTACAAGTCAGACCCAGTGTGGTGATAATCGTGTGAAGTCGGCACGTCAGAGAGAAGGGGAAGCATATGTGACTCGCCCCTGGAGGTCGTGGGGTACTCGGTGCCGGGCCCGTTGATTTCAATGGGAGATGTCACAGTGGCAGGGACTCGGTCCGTGGCCTCAGGCAGTCAATGTAAAAGGGGTAGAGTGATGGGGATAAAGTTATTGAGATGATTTGTGAGGCCACCTGTGGTTTCTGGTCAGTTTGACCAGCGCTGCAGGGTTGCTTCTCTGAGACTGATGGTGTGGTGCAGCAATGATGTTGAAGCTCCCCACAGGTGGAGCTGTAGTTCCAGGGCAGTAGGAATAGGCGTTGAGGTAGATGGTGAGGTAGTGTAGAACGAAGGATGCAGCAGTGCGGGTAACGTGGCACAGCAATAAGTGGAGGACACAGTGGAATGTAGTTCCAAGGCTTTACTCACAGTCTGGTGCACACAGATGCCCACTTCGGTGCCGTGTCATCCCGGTCAGGGGCTCAGCCAACTCCCAGGCAAGATAGAGTACACCCTTCCAGCACTCCTCCAACATATGCCTTTCCTGAACGTCTCCTCACTAGCGCTTAAACTGAAGTACTTGTAGTTGTGAATTAAACTCAAGTTCCTTTTTCTAGATGTTTCTTGGAACTCCACTCACACGGCAGATAGCTGTAGCCTGCTTCGGGGACTTCCTACTCTCAGGTCCCGGCTCACACACGTTGCTATTGTGCCTCCGAGTCTTAAGTTGGAATAAAGTGGTGACGACTTCTATTCCTCCGGTTTCTGCTGCAGGAACTTCAGTATCCATACAACCTCGGAGACCGGACTCCGGACCATGCGCTTTAACTTAAGGAAGGGCTCTGCTCTCACCCTTGTCCTAAGTTCTCTTCTCCCCAGGTTTCGTACTAATCTATCTTCCTTCTGACGAATTAGGCTTTCTTCTTGCTCTTTTCCATGCCAGCAGCTCCAGATCACAGGAGTCTGCTGAAGCACTTGCTTTCACTCCATCCCTCTCCAGGGATCTTCTCTCACTAACTGACCCTTTCCTAATCTTCTTCCCTCTCTTGTGCAGTCTAAGCTCCACCCGCTTCCCCAGCACCATTTGTGAACCAAAGCAGCTGACTTACAGGGTGCTCCACTATTCTAAACTGTCTGTACTGGGTGCAGGTGTTGGAGTGTGGTCAGGTGTCTCCACCTTACCTGGATAGTGGGGTACCACACCTCAGGAGGAGGTGCAGTACCTCTGTGGCGACTGAACCCTCAGGGGCGCCACATATGGACCCATTTTATCCTCTGTCTGCTGGATTATTGGACTCTCTTCTCCTTGGACATTCATCCTGTTACTGAACTGCATTCATGTTCTGGACTATTGTATCTTCAGTGTGGTGGATTGTTTATGGACCTTTTAGTTTTGCCTATAATAAAGGTCTTGGGATTGTTCACACTTCCCTCGCTCTGTTGATTGTGTGGTATCGGAGAAGGACCCCGTGACAACTGGTGGCAGCAGTGGGATCAACAGAGTGTAACCCAATGGAGAACCACCCACAGAGTGAGTACAGAAATTGGACTGTATCCAGTTTACAGGAGAGAGCCAGAGACCTGGGCCTGAACTACCAGGGACTGACTAAAGAAGCCTTAATTGATCTACTGGTGGGTGGTAGCCCAGCCACCTTCTTCCAGATGTCTGAAGGACAAGCATTGGAGACAGGGATCCCCACCCCAAAAAGCCAGTGGTTGATGTGGTTTGAAGAAGAGATGGCGGTTCTGGACCCAGGCATCTCTCAGGAGTATAACGAAGAGGCTGCCCACTGGGCACCGCAGAGACAAGGAGCAGTGGAGCTTTAAAGAGGGTCTAATGTAATGTGGAGTGGAAACCCAATGATCCGGGAGCCTGTACGGATCACCCGGACAGAGTTTAAGCCATTTGATGAGGCTTCCGGAGATGTGGAGGGGTTCTTCAAGGACTTTGAGCAGCAGTGTGCTGTGATGGAGGTGCCCCACTCCGACTGGATGCGTTTGTTAGTGGGACTCCTGAACGGAAGCATGGCAGAGGCTTACCGAACCATTGACTCACAGTGGAATTGGGATTATAACACTGTAAAGCGGACTATCCTGGATTACCATGCTATCACCCCAGACTCATATAGGGCCAAGTTCCGAGACCTCCCATGCACCACGGGGGGATAGTTTAGTGTTATGAATAAGTCACCGAGGAGGAAAAAACAAAAAGCAAGCTAAGCCCAGAAAATCGGAGAGGTTGGTAACTAGCGGATTGCAGACCCCTGATCCTATCCACAACAACTAGCAGTAGCTGTGGAACGTGCCTACGGTGGTCCTAGATGCCTCGTCATGGCCAGAGAACTAAATAAGCCTAAAGAAAGAAAGTGAAAATCTAAACTGCCCCAGAGCAGACCCCAAAGCAATAGACAGCCCCCAACATGTATTGTCGGTGAAACAAGATGAAAACACAGACACAGGTAGAAAGATAGGCTGAGCAAACGATGGGGCCCTCGCTAACTAGAAAGGACAGGAAAGAAAAGCTGCTGTCTGCAATCACGCAAAAAACCCTGCCAAAAAGAATGTCCAACACGTCTGATAGAAAAAGGCCCTGAAGTCGCTAGACTTCAGAACACTATATCAGCACTCAGGTATATTCTGAAGACAGAGCAAAAGAGATCAACTGATCAGAGTCAAAATGGGCTGGCTGGCTGAACACAAAACCTAAGTAAACCAGACAAAAACTCATATGAACAATAGCAGAGAAAACTTAGCTTTAGGAAGGCAGGAACCAAACTGGAAACCAGGAGCCACAGTCAGGAAAAATCACCAGCAAGAAACTAGGGAGTCGGCTGCCTTAAATCCAATCAGAAACTCCTGATGTCCAATCACAGTCCTCTTCCTCAGGTGGCCGGTCTCTGCCATTTAGATCAGCTTCATTACCTCCCTTCACCAACAGAGGGAGTCCAGATAGAGAACTCACTACTCCTCTGTCAGCACAGCCAGCTCCATAACTCTCACCAGAAGCCAGAGGAAAACCCGAAAATGAGCTCACAACAGTTTAGGATGTACACACATAAGATGTCCCAGGCATGTCGTTGATGGCTGGAAGCAGAAAACGCCTTTACTGTGGAAGATGTTATACAGGCGTTTCTTATAGAACATTTTCTGGTCAAGTGCCCCGCAGAGGTACGGGAATGGGTCCGGGAGCGCACGCTGTGTACCGTGGATAGAGCTGCAGCCCTGGCCGATGAAGCCCTTACTATCCAACCGCAATGGAGGAGGCTTCTGGTCAATGAACCACGGCTTGCTCCCGCGCCCCGTCCCCCTCCGATTATATCTGCCCTTCCACCTAGTCGTAAGCCGATGACAATCACGCCTCACAATCCTGGACCCCAACAGTTCTGACCATGACCTGCGGGTATCACAGAGAGGAGATGTTATGGGTGTGGGCAACCTGGACATTTGCAGTTTGGCTGTCCCTCAAGTATTCGGAGGGAGCCCCACCTCGTCCGGTGCATCTTATGCACTCCATCCCGCCTGAGGAAGAGCCACCCCCACCAGAGTGGACCACTGACCACGGCACCATAGATAACCCTCCTGGAGTGTACGGTACGGACTCCGGCCTTTGTCCTTTAGCTACCCAGAGCAACGGCAATGCCACCTGCAGGATGTCTTAATTGATGGATACAAAGTGTCAGGATTTAGAAACACTGGGGCATTCCTGACTAATTCACCAGGGTCCGGGAATTCCCATTGTCTTGGTGGGGGGTGCCCGCAAAGATATACAGCGACCTTCTGTGCATTTGGATTATGGTTATGGAGAAAAACTGTGTTGGATTGTAGTTATGGGAGGACATTCTGCAGATATCCTCCTTGGGAACGACATTGGGGAGTTACAGTGTCAATTTGTGGGAGCAGTCACTCGTCTACAGGCCCTTCAAGCACTTCGTCATCTGGACCTCACCGGGGAGCAACCACCACGAACCGCATCAGAGTTGGTAAGCGATACGTTCGCTGCTACTACATTGGGAGAGTCTAGGGACACAGAGGAGTTTAGGAGAGAAATAGAGGGCAACTACCTTAGCAGCCCTTAAGCTAAAGGCAGAAATTGGGCACATGGGAGATAATGGGGATGGCTTCACTCGAGAAAACGGACTGTATTATCGTGTAACAAAGGTCAGTGACTAGAGTTGAGCGAAACGGGTCAGTCAAACTCAAAAGTCGCCGACTTCAGCTAAAGTCGGGTTTCGCCGATCGAAACCAGACCATAGCGTGAAGTCGGCCATGAGGTCGCCGATCCGAGCGCCAAAGTCGCGTTTCAAATAATGCTTCCAGCGCCTTTTCTCAGCCAATGATGGAGGACGCACACTGTGGGCAACGCGATGACATGGGCAGCGGCCACCACCATCTTAGAGAAGGGCATTGAAGTGATTGGCTGGCTTTGTGTGGTGTCACAGTGGCTATAATAGGCCGTGAACGCCGACCGCCATCTTACTTCTGCCGATCTTAGAATAGGGAGAGGTGCTGCTGCTGATTCTGACTAGGGAGAGCGTTAGGCAGGGAAGAAGAAAAAAAAATAGCTTCTGCTGATAGCGCTTTTCACTGTACAGTTAGTGTGCAGTGAAAGGAGAGGATTTTTGTTGTGTGCAGCAGCGCTGGTGGTGATTAGGCTGCCTTTTAAGGCTACCTGATAGCTGCATTGCTGTGTGCACATTGCTGTTCAAACTGCTTTTTTCAAAGCACTTCAACTTTTATTATTTTGTTCTGCTCAGTTACCGAGCGTTCATTTCTTCACACACCGTATAGCAGTGTACGCTCCTCACACACTACCGTGTACTGGCTGGTATCATGGACAAATACAAGCTGTGTGTGACTCTGGAAAAACAAACCGAGGAGATTTTCCATTTTTCCAGACCTACACCATATAGAGCTGTCTGCTTTTCAAACAATTTCGTATATCTGCTGTTTGATCACGGTCAAAACTATACAGAGACAGTGTGTGTCACTCCGTATAAAAATAGATGGAGATTTATAATTTTCCATACAGACACCGTATAGCGCTGTACGCTCCTCACACACTACCGTGTACCGGCTGGTATCACGGACAAATACAAGCTATCTGCGTTTGACTCTGGAAAAACAAACCAAGATTTCCCATTTTTCCAGACCTACACCGTATAGAGCTGTCCGCTTTTCAAACAGTTTCGTATATCTGCTATTTGATCACGGTCAAAACTATACAGAGACAGCGTGTGTCACTCCGTATAAAAATAGACGGAGATTTACAATTTTCCATACAGACACCGTATAGAGCTGTCCGATTCTCAAACAGTATTGTATATCTGCTGTTCGTATTACAGTCACATCTATACAGAGTCAGCGTGTGACTCTCCGTAAATACATATACAGACATTTCCATTTCTCCATACACTGTATTGAGCTGTCCAATTCTCAAACAGTATTGTATATCTGCTGTTCGCATTACAGTCACATCTATACAGAGTCAGCGTTTGTGTGTGACACTCCGTAAATACATATACGGAGATTGTTAGTTACACAAAAAACGTATACAGCTGTACACTTCTGATACAGTACCGTATATCTGCTTGTTGGATTACGGTCAAATACATACTGGGTGAGCGTCTGTGACTAACAAAATGTATACGTAGATTTAATTTTTTTAATACACCTTACACAGCTGGACGCTCCTCATACAGTACCATCTCTCTTCTGGTCATTTTGGTACATTTTCCTAAACATGAAGAAGTATGGTGGAAGAGGCCGCGGATGTGGGCAGGGGGGCGCGGCTGGTACTGATCGTGGTGGTGCAATGGCTGGCAAAAGGACAATAGCAGTTAAGGCAGGAGGTGTTGAGCCTGTGTCATCATCTGGCCCAAGAAGGCCTGTAAGCTTCCTTTTTCTTGGAGTAGGAAAACCGCTTTTAAAGCCGGAGCATCAGGAACAGGTTTTAGCGTACATTGCCGAAGCAGCCACCAGCTCTATTGCCTCCTCTTCTGAACGCTCAAAACCTGCAAGCACGGAGTCATCAGTGCAGGGTTCTGGTCAGGAAAAACCCCTTTCCTTGTGTCCTTCACCTCCACCAAAAGTTTAGGATGCAGCAGCCCACACTTCAGATTACTCTATGGAGCTCTTTTCACATACCATGCCTGGGTTATCCAGTTAAATCCTGAATTCCCCAGTCCAAGATGAATCTGACATGGAGTGCACTGATGCACAGCCACTGCTAGATGATTCTGCTTGTACATTGACCCAGAGCACTACATTGTCCTCGCAGTCTACTGAGCCAGAATCTGACCCTGATGAAACTGAGGTGCCCCTTCCCGCATACTGTACCTCCTTACATGGTGACACAGAGGAAGGTAAAGAGGAAGGTGCAGATGACTTTGAAGAGGAGGTGATGGATGACCCAGTTCTTGACTCGGATTGGCATCCATTGGGGGAGGAGGGGGGTGCTGTCAATAGTTCAGATAAGGAGAAGGATCCGCAGCAGGCATTGACATCGCAGCAGCGGTTATCTGGCAGTCCCGTAGCTGTCCAAAAACGTGGACCAAAAACTAAAAGAGTTGCAGGACACCTTGGCCAGACGGTCAACTTAGCACAGCGTGCAAGGCCAGAAAATGTATACCCTAGTAGGAAGAGTGCAGTGTGGCACTTCTTTGTACAAAATCCTACTGATGAGGCAAAGGTTACCTGTAAGAAGTGCGGAAGGACCTTTAGCCGAGATAAACAACTCAGAAATTTGAATACCAGTTGCATGCTTAGACATTTAATCAACATGCACTTGCAAGCGTGGACGGACTACAAAACCTCAGGTAGCACATGTGCACCTGCTCCGACTGAAGGCAGCCAGCAACGCTCCATCACTTCCCCCACTGTAAGACCACCGCCACCGTTAAGCACACCGCCAGCACTAAATGTTGAGGTGTCGTCGCATGGCCAAAGCACTCAGGAAATCACAATGGTTTTGCAACTCAACACTGAATCTAGGCCATCACCACCAATACCATCACCAACCCCCTCTCACTCCATCCAGTCCACCGCTACTTCCCCCATATGCAGCTCTTCAGTCCAGCTCATCCTACCAGACACTGTGAGTAGGACAAGACAGTACTCATCCTCTCATCCGCATAAACTGTGTTTGAATGCCTACATTGCCAAACTAATCTCATTAGAGATGATGCCCTACCATTTGGTTGAAAGCAAAACTTTCCGCGAGCTCATGGCCTACGCAGTCCCACGTTATGACCTACCCAGTCAGCATTTCTTTTCTCGAAAAGCCATCCCAGCCCTCCACCTGCATGTGAAAGACCGCATTGTCCATGCACTCAAGCAATCAGTGAGTGGAAAGGTGCACCTCACAACAGGTGCATGGTCCAGTAGGCATGGCAAGGGCCATTACGTGTCCATCACTGCGCACTGGGTTAATGTGGTGGATGCAGCTCCACAGGGGACAGCGGTGGTGGAACAGTGCTGCCTAGCCCACGATATAGGAAACAGTTGGCTGTAGGCTTTCGTCCCTCCTCCTCCATAAGCGAAAGCTCGTCCACAGAGCGCAGTCGCACGAGCACTCCATCCGCAGCTGGTAGTGTTGCACACGAGGTGTCCCACTATCGAACAGTGGTAAGCGTCAGCAGGCTGTGTTAAAGATGATGTCTTTGGGTGACAACAGACACACCGCGGAGGTACTGGCCGACTACTTGCAGCGACAAACTGTCATGGCTGGGCAGTCTACATCTTGAGCCAGGCAAGGTAGTCAGTGATAAAGGCTGTAATTTTGTGGCAGCCCTAGCCCTTGCAAAACTCACACACATACCTTGCCTGGCTCACATTTTGAACCTGGTGATGCAGTGCTTCCTTAATAATTATCCAGAGTTAACATCCCTGCTCCATAAGGTGCAAAGACTGTGGTCGCACATCCGTCGCTCGCCCGTACACTCCAGTCGTATGCAGAAGTTGCAGCGATTGCTCGACCTCCCCAAGCACCGCCTACTCATAGACATTGCAACAAGGTGGAACTCCACCCTGCACATGGTTGAGAGGCTGTGCGAACAGAGGCAGGCTGTAATGCATTTGTGGGAGGACACACGGGCAGGCAGTTTGAGGGAAGACATGGAATTGTTGGGTGTGCAGTGTTTTGAGGAATGCACACGGCTGGTAAGCGCAGACGATGCCATCATAAGCATGAGCATCCCACTTATGCGGCTGCTCATGCAAAGTTTGACGCACATTAAGGATCTGGCGTCTGCAGCAGAGGAGGAGGAACAGGAGCAGGAGAGAAGCCTTGCTGACAGTCAGCCATTATCTGGTCAGGGAACTGTCCTGGATGAGGTGGAGGAAGAAGAGGAAGGAAGAGGAGGAGGGGGAGGATGAGGGGGATGATTATTTTGGGCAGGAGGATGCTTTTCAGGGGGCAAGAGAAAATGTTGGCGTTCCAAGGTCAGGTACAGTGTTTGTGCGTGACTGTAGGGATGTGGATTTGCCAGAAAGTGCTCCTTCACCCAGCAGAGGCAGTGCATTATTGACACCTGGAACATTGGCCCACATGTGCGATTATGGCTTGCGGATCCTAAAAAGGGACCCCCACATTGCCAGAGTGATGAAGGATGACAACTACTGGCTGGCCAGCATCCTCGATCCACGCTACAAAGGCAAATTGCACAACATCATGCCACAGGAGAACCTAGAGATAATATTGGCAAACAAACAAGCAACTCTTGTAAACCGTTTGTTTGAGGCTTTCCCAGCACACAGCAGTGGTGCTGGTTCTCCCACGAGCCGTAGTGGGCACAATGGAAGAGGAGTTTGTGGTGCACACAGCCGAAGTGGCGTTGGTGACAGGAGTTTCATGACCATGTTGTGGACTGATTTCTCAAGTACCGCTCACACGACTGCTAATACTGCATCGATTCAAAGTGACAGGAGACAGCAATTGTCAACTATGGTTACAAACTACTTCTCCTCCCATATGGATGTTCTCCCTCACAGGTCATTCCCCTTTGACTATTGGGCCTCTAAACTGGACACCTGGCCTGAATTGGCACAATATGCCTTACAGGAGCTCGCTTGCCCTGCTGCTAGTGTGTTTTCTGAAAGAGTCTTCAGTGCTGCTGGATCAATCCTGACAGAAAAAAGGACCCGTCTGTCGACCCAGAATGTTGATGATCTAACCTTCATTAAAATGAATCATGTTCAAAGTATTTTGTCCCACCTTCCCCTGATGACACACAGGTTGCCAGAAAACTGCCTCGCTTTTGTCCTCCTCTTCCTCGGACTTGCCCAATTCTGCCATTTGCAGCTGCTGAATGTCCAGCCTACACATCAACATATGCCGTTTTTTAAACCTCCCTAACTGGGCTGCCCACCCCCCCAAGGGCTGGGGTCAACACCTGGCGCACCCGGGCAAGTGCCGTTGCTCTGAACAGGTGGATGGGCCCACTGATGGCCGACGGCACTGGCACAGGGCCCCTCATAGTACAATACAGTGTCTCTGACGGTGGGGGGCCCACTCACCGTCAGACACACCAGCGTACTATGAGGGGCCCTGTGACAGTACCATCGCCCATGAGTTCGCCCCCCCTGCTTGGTCAGGGACACAGCACTTGCAAGTTGCAATACTTACCTCTCCCTGCTCCGCCGCTGTGTAGTCTGGGCAGTTAAATCCTTCACAGGGACGGCAACTAGAAATTTGGTGTATTGATCGATGATGGTTAAGATGTAGCTATGGCCTGTCCTGCTGGCCTCTACCTTCAGATGATCAATGGCTACCATTTGTAATGGACGTCAACTTACAAGCGGATGCAGTGGTGCTTTATGATCATCTTTCACAGTTGTGATAGTCACAGACGTGTGACATTCCTGCCACCATTTTTCAATGTCTCCTCTCATGCCAATCCAATAGAATTGCCTACGGCCTGTGGCTTCTGTCTTTTGCACTCCAAAATGACCATACACATCATGATAGGCAGTGAGGACCATATCTACATCTCTCCCTGTGATTACAATTTGATGGACAGGAGTAACAGTGATGTGATCCACGCTACTGCGATAACGCAATCCTTTCTTCACAAAGAACCGTTTTCCCTGTTTCCGCAGACACAGTAATTGAGGGTCTACATCACCTCTGCAACATCTACCAGGAAGTTTTCCCGCGATGAGTAATTCCCAAATTTCTGCTAACACTCGACTTTACGTCTGTACTTGTATCCATGTAGTTTCCAGTAGCGGAGAATCTGGACTGGCTTACTCAGTTTGAAATATATACGAAGATTTAAAAGTACCATAACAGTGTATACTGTTGTACGCATCAAATACCTTTCCCTTTTTCTACTTTTTAAATTCTGGTGTAATACATACTGAGCCTGTGAGTGTCTGTGTTTGACTCCGGAAGTATAGACGGAAATTTACAATTACCCCTAGACTGGATACACCTAGTATGTGCTGATACAGTACCTTTGTTCAAAATTTTGTATTACGGTATCATCCATGGTGAGTGAGCGTGTGTGGTTTATGCCTTCTATATATACGGTGAATCGGAGATACCAATTTTTACCCTATACTCGATACAGCTTGTATCTTGTTATACAGTATCTTTGTTCGACATTTAGTATTACGGTCAAATCCATACTGAGTAAGCGTCTGAGAGTGACTACGGGACTATGTATATGGAGATTTCAATTGTACCCTATAATATATATACTTGCTATCTTGTTATCCAGTACCTTTTTTACAACATTTTTTATTATAGTCAAACTCAGACTGAGTGAGCGTCTGAGGGTGACTCCGGAAATATACACTCACTGGCCACTTTATTAGGTACACCATGCTAGTAAGGGGTTGGACCCCCTTTTGCCTTCAGAACTGCCTCAATTCTTCGTGGCAGAGATTCAACAAGGTGCTGGAAGCATTCCTCAGAGATTTTGGACCATATTGACATGATGGCATCACACAGTTGGCGCAGATTTGTCGGCTGCACATCCCTGATGCGAATCTCCCGTTCCACCACATCCCAAAGATGCTCTATTGGATTGAGATCTGGTGACTGAGGAGGCCATTTGAGTACAGTAAACTCATTGTCATGTTCAAGAAACCAATCTGAGATGATTCGAGCTTTATGACATGGCGCATTATCCTGCTGAAAGTAGCCATCAGATGTTGGGTACATTGTGGTCATAAAGGGATGGACATGGTCAGCAACAATACTCAGGTAGGCTGTGGCGTTGCAACGATGCTCAATTGGTACCAAGGGGCCCAAAGAGTGCCCAGAAAAAATTCCCCACAACATGACACCACCACCACCAGCCTGAACCGTTGATACAAGGCAGGATGGATCCATGCTTTCATGTTGTTTACGCCAAATTCTGACCCTACCATCCGAATGTCGCAGCAGAAATCGAGACTCATCAGACCAGGCAACGTTTTTCCAATCTTCTACTGTCCAATTTCGATGAGCTTGTGCAAATTTTAGCCTCAGTTTCCTGTTCTTAGCTGAGAGGAGTGGTACCCAGTGTGGTCTTCTGCTGCTGTAGCCCATCTGCCTCAAAGTTCGACGCACTGTGCATTCAGAGATGCTCTTCTGCCTACCTTGGTTGTAATGGGTGGCAATTTGAGTCACTGTTGCCTTTCTATCAGCTCGAACCAGTCTGCCCATTCTCCTCTGACCTCTGGCATCAACATGGCATTTCCGGCCACAGAACTGCAGCTCACTGTTTTTTTTTTCTTTTTCGGACCATTCTCTGTAAACCCTAGAGATGGTTGTGCGTGAAAATCCCAGTAGATCAGCAGTTTCTGAAATTCTCAGACCAGCCCTTCTGGCACCAACAATCATGCCACGTTCAAAGGCACTCAAATCACCTTTCTTCCCCATACTGATGCTCGGTTTGAACTGCAGGAGATTGTCTTGACCATGTCTACATGCCTAAATGCACTGAGTTGCCGCCATGTGATTGGCTGATTAGAAATTAAGTCTTAACACACAGTTGGACAGGTGTACCTAATAAAGTGGCCAGTGAGTGTATACCGAGATTTCAAATTTGGCCAATACTGTATGCAGCTGTACGCTTCTGATACAGTAACCTTTTTTGCTATTTAGATTCTGGTGTAATCCATAATGAGCCTGTGAACGTCTCTCTGTTTCTCTGGAAATATATTTGGAGATTTAAGATTACCCCAACACTGTATACAGCTGTACGCTTGTGTTACATTACCCATTTACAGCTTTTCATATTCTTGTGTAATCCATACTGGGCCTGAGAGCGTTTGTGTCTGCCTCCTGAAATATATACGGAGATTCCTAATGTTTACACTATACTACCGTGTATCTGGTGATACTGTACCTTTTTTCAACTTTTTATTTTTTTGTGTAATCCATACTGAGCCTGTGAGCGTCTGTGTATGACTCATGAAATATATACGGAGATTTACTGTTATCCCTAGACTGTATAGAGCTGTACGCTTCTGATACAGTACCATATATCTGCTGGTATTTTGGGTCCATTTTCCAAAACATGAGGAAGTATGGTGGAAGAGGACGCGGACGTGGGCGTGGGGGGCCACCTGATACTGATGGTGGTGGTAGTGCATCTGCTGGTAGTGCCAAAAACACAATAGCAGCTAAGGTAGACTGCTTTTAAAGCCGGAACTGTTTTTGGCTTACATTGCTGAAACAGCCTCCAGCTCTATCGCCTCCCCTTCTGAAGTTTCAAAAAATGCAAGCACTGAGTCGTCAGTGCAGGCTTCTGGTCAGGAGCAACCCCTTTCCTTGTGTCCTTCCCCCACACCAAAAGTGAAGGATTCGGCAGCACACACTTCATATTATTCCATGGAGCTCTTTTCATATACCATGCCTGGGTTCATTAAAAATGGGGCCCATCATATACTGGAGCATTCCAAATGGGGGACATCAGACACTGGAGCAGCATTTACGGGACCCTTTATACACTGGAGCATTAGAAATGGAGCCCATTATATATGGAGGATTATTTGAGCCCATAACACACTGGAGCCATGGTCCATGGGGACCATCATATACTGTAGCATTATGTGGAGCTTATCATATACTGTATTGAACATTATATGTGACCAATTATTCTGTATGGAGAAATATATGGGGCTCATTATTCTGTATGGCGCACAATGTGGTGGCCATACTGTATGGAGTAATATACTGTCCTTTTTTTGAGCTATTGTACAATTTACAATAGATATCAGTCATGTCATGTAAGCAGTGAAGCATTTGTCAATGTACTATACCTATATTTCTGTGCCGTATCGGAGCATCATGAGTTGTGGTATGTGTAAAGGGGCGCACTGACACTCTTTGGCCCAGGGCACACGAAAACCAGGAGCCAGCCCTACCCCCCCACAACTTTATCCAAATAACTCCCAGTTTTCAATGCGTAACTATTATTATGAAGTAAATTAAGGTTGCCAAACTTCAGTAATAAGAATTGATGTTTTGGCACTGAAATGGGCACTGTAGGTGTGTTTACTGTCCTCCACTCCCTGCTGACTTTGCTTCCCCATTGATTTGCATTGGGTTTCATGTTTCAGTCGGCCTCCGACTTTTCTCTATAGTCGGTCGATTTCGTTCGACCCGACTTTTGCGAAAGTCGGGTTTCATGAAACCCGACTCGACCCTAAAAAAGGCAAAGTCGCTCATCTCTATCAGTGACAATGGCAACCCTGACCCAACGACCAGGCAACTCATTGTTCCTCAGAAGTACAGGGCACAGCTACTCCAACTGGCCCATGACATCCCCTTGGCTGGACATCAAGGGAGGAAAAGGACTGAAAAGAGACTCACCCAAAGTTTTTACTGGCCTGACATTTCGCAGTCAGCAGCCCATTATTGCTGCACCTGCGATGTGTGCCAGCGAATGCGGCATTCAGGAGCTCGACATAAGGTACCCCTGCAATCCCTGCCCATAATTGAAGAACCATTTCAATGTGTAGCTGTCGACATCATAGGTCCTCTGGCCCACCCCAGCCGGTCGGGGAAAAAATATATCCTGACAGTGGTGGACTATGCCACTTCGTATCCTGAAGCTGTGGCCCTGTCCAGTATTACAGCAGTAAAGGTAGCCGAGGCCCTTGTTACCATCTTTACCCGGGTAGGGTTTCCTAGTGAAATATTATCGGATCAAGGCACTCAGTTCACGTCAGATTTGGTCCAGTCCCTATGGCATACCTGTGGTGTTCGAGCCATTTGCACCACCCCACACCACCCGCATACCAACGGACTATGTGAACGCTTTAATGGAACCCTAAAAAATATGCTGAGGGCTTTTGCTGACGTTGAAAAATCTGGGAAAAATACTTGCCACATCTCCTCTTCGCCTATCGGGAGGTTCCCCAAGAGTCCACAGGGTTTTCTCCCTTCAAACTACTGTATAGGCGGAAAGTCCGTGGGCCTCTCACTCTTCTGAAAGAACTTTTGGAGGGAGACATCTCATATACCGGAATGCCCATCGTTCCCTTTGTTCTAGAGTTCAGAGACCGTCTCGCCCAGCTAGCTACCTTGGCAAAAGAACCACAGAGAATGGCCCAGTCCAGGCAAAAAACCTGGTATTACCGTAATGCCAGGACCCGGGAATTTATGGAAGGACAACAAGTGCTCATGATTACAGCATCCCCTGCCAACAATCTTCAAGCAGTGTGGGAAGGCCCTTATCAGGTTGTCAAGAAAATTAATGACACTAACTACGTTATTGCCCTGGACTCTAGTGGTCGACGACAGAAAACAGTCCACATTAACATGCTGAAAGAATACCACAACCGATCTCTGCCTGTTTTAGCTGTGTGCCAAACACCTAGTGATACCGCTGCCGACGAGTGTCTCCCCGATCTTCTCCAGGTCGCCCAAGCGGGATCACTGGAACAAGTGCCCCTGGGCTCCCATTTATCGGATATACAAAATGACGATATTGTCGCCGTACTAAGGCCGAGGGCTGCTGGGGAAGACTACTCTCACCAGCCACCATGTGGAAACCCCCGGACAATGCCCCATCCAGCAGGCTGCATACCGGTTTCCAAAGGCTGTTCAAGGCATGACAAAGGACGAACTGGAGGAGATGAAATGACTGGGAGTTGTTCAGCCATCTCACAGTTCTTGGGCCTCTCCTGTCGTCCTGGTCCCCAAGAAGAATGGTACAGCACAATTCTGCGTTGATTACAGACGATTAAATGATGCCACAAAGAGTGATGCTTACCCCATGCCCAGGATTGATGATCTATTGCAGGGTCAGACTGGGGTGTCTGGGGACCACCAGGGGAATGGACTCTAGGGGCCCACCCTACACTTATATGCAAATATCTGTCAGTTGTTATCCCCATTATAGTGGAGCATCGGCTGTAAAACACAGGAGGCTCCTGCACATCTACTGTGCGCCCCCATAACTGGGATGTATAATTACAGTAGCTTACATTAATGGGGTTCTTTGGTTAAAACAAGTTATCACCGATCCATGGGCTCCACAGGATAGGTGATCGCTTAGGTCCGACCATTAGAAACTGCACTGATCAGAACAATGAGGAAGTTTTATCGTTGATAGGACACTTATCCCCATTTTAAAATGGAATGGCAGGTGGGATATCTGACCGAAGCTCCATTCATTCTCTTTGGGGATTCTATAAAAAAACAAGTGCAGCCACAGAGGGAATGAATGGATCAGTGATCAAGTCAGACATGCCACTCCAGTCTAATGGGGATAAAAGCTCCACATTCTGCCGATTGGGTCCACATAGTCCGCCATACAATATTATGGGCAACCACATAGTCCACCATACAATATTATGGGCAACCACATAGTCCACCATACAATATTATGGGCAACCACATAGTCCACCATACAATATTATGAGCAACCACATAGTCCGCCATACAGTATTATGGGCAACCACATAGTCCATCATACAGTATTATGGGCAACCACATAGTCCACCATACAATATTATGGGCAACCACATAGTCCACCATACAATATTATGAGCAACCACATAGTCCGCCATACAGTATTATGGGCAACCACATAGTCCATCATACAGTATTATGGGCAACCACATAGTCCGCCATACAGTATTATGGGCAACCACATAGTCTGCCATACAGTATTATGGGCAACCACATAGTCCGCCATACAGTATTATGAGCACCAACATAGTCCGCCATACAGCAATACAGCATTATGGGAAACCACATAGACCGCCATACACTATTATGAGAACCACATAGTCCGCTATACAGTATTATGGGCAACCACATAGTCCGCTGTACAGTATTATGGGCACCACATAGTCCACCATACAGTATTATGGGCACCTCATAGTCCGCCATAGAGTATTTTGGGCCCCATAAAATGCTCCTTCATACAGTATTATGGGGCTCCTGCTCCTTCATACCTTATTATAGGCCCCCTGCTCCTCCATGCAGCACATTATGGCCCCGCTGCTCCTCATTGCAGCACATTATGGCCTCCCCTGCTCCTCCATGCAGCATACTATGGCCCTCCTGCTCCTCCATGCAGCACATTATGGCCTCACCTGCTCCTCCATGCAGCAAATTATGGCCTCCTCTTCTCCTCCATGCAGCATACTATGGCCTCCTCTGCTCCTCCAGGCAGCACATTATGAGCCCCTGCCCCCCCTGCAGCATACTATGACCATGCAGCACATTATGGCCTCACCTGCTCCTCCATGCAAATTATGGCCCCCCCTGCAGCACACTATGCCCCCCCTGCTTCTCCATGCAGCACATTATGGGCCCCCTGCATACATGAAAAAAAAAAAATCAAGTACTCACCTCTCCCGTTCCCACCGCAGGTCTTGTTCACTCAGTATCTCTCCAGACTCTGCAACACTCAGGACAGAGAGGCTGAGCATGCAGTGATGACATCATAGCTCCCTCTGCCCTGAGGCATCGCAGAGTTACAGGGCACAGAAGACACTGCAGCTGCCGGAACGAGGAGAGGTGAGTATTAGAGGGGGCCCTGATGCCAGCACTGGTGCCGAGGGAGGGCCACAACTCACTGACGTCTGACCCCATGCTGTCTGTCCCACTCCCGTTCACCCAGGGCCCCCAACCCCTACCTGGTTCGTCGGGTGGTGGTGTTGCCTCCGGCCCTGGTCTTAGCGGTGGGTCGGGACAGTGTGCATGCGCCCGTGCGCCTCTGCCTCCTTCAGTTTTAAAGAGCCCGCGTCCTTAATTTTTTTTTCTTCCTCTTCCTCTCTGGGGCCCAGGGACCCCGGAGCCTACCGGGCATTTCACCGGTATCCCAGTGGGCCAGTCCGACCCTGATCTATTGGATCATCTGGCCAGTGCCCAATTTGTGACCACGTTAGACTTGAGCAAAGGGTACTAGCAGATACCCCTAACGGAGGACGCTCGGGAGAGCTCGGCCTTCATTACTCCATTTGGGCTTTTTGAGTTCCTGGGAATGCCCTTTGGGATGAAAACTGCCCCTGCTACTTTCCAGAGACTGGTAGATCGACTGTTAGAACAATGTCAGGACTTTGCCTGTGCTTACTTGGATGACATTGCCATTTTTAGCACAACCTGGGAGGAACATCTTAAACACTTGGGCATAGTGCTAGACTGTATACTTACTGCAGGGCTGACCACTTGCCCTGATAAATGCCAAATAGGGATGGCTGAGGTACAGTACCTCAGGCATAGAGTAGGGGGTAGGACCCTAAGGCCTGAGCCTGCCAAGGTGGAAGCAGTTAGCAACTGGTGTAGACCCCAGACTAAAATGGAGGTACTTGCATTTTTAGGAACTGCTGGTTACTATCGAAAATTTGTTTCTAATTTCAGCACCTTGGCCAAGCCCCTAACCGCAAGAACATGCCTAGGAATGTGACGTGGACGACTGCATGCAAGGATGCCTTTTCAGAGTTAAAGACCGCCCTCATCACTGCTCCTATCTTGGCTGCCCCTGATTATATGCGCAGGTTCCTCGTGCAGACAGATGCATCCACCTTTGAGATTGGGGCAGTACTTAGCCAAGTGAATGCCGCTGGAGAAGAACATCCTGTTGCTTTTGCCAGTCTGAATCTAATGGACCGGGAAGTTGCCTATGCCACTATTGAAAAGGAGTGCCTTGCCATCGCATGGGCGCTAAAAAGATTGCAGCCATACTTGTATGGCAGACTCTTTACAATTGTTACAGACCACAACCCCCTCACATGGCTGTACCGTGTATTGGGGGACAATGGAAGATTGTTGCGGTGGTGCTTGTCCTTACAACCCTACAGCTTCTCCATCCAATACAAGCACGAAAGCCAACACCAGAATGCCAATGGACTCTCTCGACAAGAAGAACCATAGGCTCCCCAGGCCAACCTACCCCTGCCACTGTACAAGGAACTATAAATGATTAAGCAATGTGGACTAAAGTGAGCAGGCCAGAGGTCTGTGTAGACCTCATGGCATGCTCACTTATTATGAGGGGGAAGAGGTTATGATGGTATGATATGTTATGTGGGTATCATTTTGTGTCTATTTATATTTTACGGATTTCCATAGTGTTCTCCTGTTGCCCTGTATCATTCCGTGTATTCCCCATATCGTCTAGAGTGTCAATTACCTTCCAAAAGTCTGATAATTGAATTAGCTCATTTACTGTCTGCGGTCTGACTGTATCTATGCCTCTTGATGAACCCCCTGCAGTGCCTTAATCCTCAAGGCACCTTTGTCAGGACTGGGAAGCCTGAAAACCACCCCAACCTGTCTGACTACCCCTGGACATAAGAAGGGGGCTGGGGAGGATAGGAGCTGCACAAGTCAGACCCTGTGTGGTGATAATCATGTGAAGTCAGCACGTCAGAGAGAAGGGGAAGCATATGGACCCATTTTATCCTCTGTCTGCTGGATTATTGGACTCTCATCTCCTTGGACATTCACCCTGTTACTGAACTGCATTCGCGTTCTGGACTGTTGTATCTTCAGTGAGGTGGATTATTTATGGACCTTTTAGTTTTGCCTATAATAAAGGTCTTGGGATTGTTCACACTTCCCTCTGTGACGACCGTCTGGTGCGAGTCTGGACTGCAATTGAGACAGCACCCCGAGCAACCTCGAGACCCTTTACCCCTATACAGGGATCTGGATTTACAGCAGAGCCCAGGAGGTAGCTGTCTATATAAGAGCAGTGGACCAGAGCAGGATGGTCGCCAGAAAGGGATAAATTAATGGAACCGAAGTAATCAGGAGTCCAGGTCTAAACCAGGCCGGGCGGCAGAGGTACAAAATCGGCAGACAGTAGCAGAGTCAAAATCCAGGCCAAGGTCAGAGTCTTAAACCAGGAGGGCAACAGAGGTACAAAATCAGCAGGCAGTATCAGTGTCAAAATCCAGGCTAAGGTCAGAGTCAGCAATAGCAAATAACACAGTAGCACACTGGGGAAACCAAGACTATATCTGGCGGCCTGCAAGACAGGCCCCAAGATATTTGAAGGATCAGGCTAGCCCTCACAGGCTCACAGTCTGATGATGTCATTTGGACCGCCCCCAGGACCAGGCCAGATGGTGATGTACCAACCCCTTCATGACTGACAGAGGAGCGGAGCCTGCGCCCACCAGATGCCTGCGCAGGAGCCCATTCTCTGTCACCACCACCTACGGGCGAACCACGGCACCTCCTAGTGGTCGAGGCAGGAACAGCCGTCCCCGAGTCTGACAGCGACGTGACAGTCCAGCGCCTCCCAGTGGCCGAGACCGGAACAGCAGTCCTCGAGTCTGACAGCAACATGACAGTCCGGTGCCTCCCAGTGGCCGAAGTAGGAACAGCTGTCCCTGTTTCTGATGGCGACGTGACAGTCCGGCGCTTCCCAGTGGCCGAGGCAGGAACAGCAGTCCCTGTGTCTGACGGCGACGTGACACCCTCGCTCTGTTGATTGTGTGGTATCGGAGAAGGACCCTATGACAGAAGACTTGACTGATAATTTTCCTGAGGGGCGGGGGGCAGCGGGGTGAGCTCCACCGCAGGTAGAACATTTGTGTTTATACTTACAAAACCCAAATAAACAGCAGTGTCCCTCATTGAATAACCAGCAGGCACCAGGTCTCCGGACGGCCACTGAGTTGTGACTTGCTGCTGCTGCGGGGTGACTAGTGGCCGGAGTTGGAAAGCAGGGCTGTTTTTGAGACAACATTAACCTGATCGAAACATCAGTAGCTTTTACCCCCCCAACCTATTTCAGTCTGTAGGGCCAGCCGCCTCCGGAACTCCTCGTCGTACCGCCACCAGACCTGATAAATGAACAAATCAGAACACCGTTCTGGGTGCTTCTGGCCCATAACACAGCCGAAAACAGAAAAAGCTTGTAACCAATTGCTCATGGTTTTTGCAACCCTTTGCCTGCTCCTGTCAAACGGTACATCTCTTCATTCTCCTCTCCTTGTCAACCGTATGCTGGTCCACCGATATTAAAGACCAGATATCAATATAACTGTTCGACCATATTTTTTCTCTAATCTCATTATCTAAATGAGAACCTAGCGGGCTAAGTCCACAGTAAAGATAATCTTTAAATATGCTAGCTAGCGGTGGCTCATTTTTTCTTTCCAAATTCGTTGGATTCGCTTGCTGCCTGGTGTAGAAAATCGCTCAAATAATGCCTTAACCCCTTTACTCTCAAGGGTGGTTTGCATGTTAATGACCAGGCCAATTTTTACAATTCTGACCACTGTCCCTTTATGAGGTAATAACTCTGGAACGCTTCTATGGATCCTGGTGATTCTGACATTGTTTCCTCGTGACATATTGTACTTCATGTTAGTGGTAAAATTTCATTCATATAACTTGCGTTTATTTGTGAAAAAAATGGAAATGTGGCGAAAATTTTGAAAATTTTGCAATTTTCCAACTTTGAATTTTATGCTCACAGAGATATGGCATTCAAAAAACTTAATAAGTAACATTTCCCACATGTTTACTTTACATCAGCACAATTTGGAAATCAAAATTTTTTTTGTTAGCAAGTTATAAGGGTTAAAAGTTGACCAGCGATTTCTCATATTTACAACACCATTTTATTTTTACGGACCACATCACATTTGAAGCCACTTTGAAGGGTCTATATGATAGAAAATACCCAAAAGTGACACCATTCTAAAAACTGAACCCCTTAAGGTGCTCAAAACCAGATTCAAGACGTTTATTAACCCTTCAGGTGCTTCACATGAATTTTTTGAATGTTCAAAAAAAATTACTTCAGGTTCAATTTTTTTATTTCACCAAGGGTAACAGGAGAAATTGGACTGGAAAAGTTATTGTGCAATTTGTCCTGAGTACATTGATACCTGATATGTGGGGGAACCACTGTTTGGACGCATGGCAGAGCTCAGAAGGGAAGGAGCGCCGTTTGACTTTTTCACTGCAAAATTGGCTGGAATTCAGATCGGATGCCATGTCAAGTTTGGAGAGCTCCTGATGTGCCTAAATAGTGGAAACCCCCCCAAGTGACCCCATTTTGGAAACTAGACCTCCCAAGGAACTTATCTAGATATTTGGTGAGCACTTTGAACCCCCAAGGGCTTCATAGAAGTTTATAACGTACAGCGGTTCAAATTAAAAAATCATATTTTTTCCACAAAAATGATCTTTTCACCCCAATTTTTATTTTCCCAAGGGTAACAGGACCCCAAAAGTTATTGTGCAATTTGTCCTGAGTACGCTGATACCCCATATGTGGGGGTAAACCACTATTTGGGCGCATGGCAGAGTTCGGAAGGGAAGCAGCGCCATTTGACTTTTTTGGCTGGAATTGAGATCGGACGCCATGTCGCGTTTGGAAAGCCCCTGATGTGCCAAACCAGTGGAAACCCCCCAATTCTAACTCCAACCCTAACCCCAACACACCCCTAGCCCTAACCCTAACCCTAACCCTAGCCCTAACCCTAACCCTAGCCCTAATGGGAAAATGGAAATAAATACATTTTATTTTATTTTATTATTTTTCCCTAACTAAGGGGGTGATAACGGGGGGTTTGATTTACTATTTATGGCGGTTTTTATATTTGGCAGCTGTCACACGCTAAAAGACGCTTTTTATTGTAAAAATAGTTTATGCATCACCACATATTGAGAGCTATAATTTTTCCATATTTTGACCCACTGAGTCAGGTGAGGTCTTATTTTTTGTGGGACGAGTTGACATTGGTACCATTTTCGGGCATGTGACATTTTTTGATCGCTTTTTATTCCGATTTTTGGGACGCAGAATGAACAAAAACCAGCATTTCATGAATTTCTTTTGGGCGGTGCGTTTACACCGTTCCGCGTGCAGTAAAATTGATAAAGCGGTTTTATTCTTCGGGTCAGTACAGTTACAGCGATACCTCATTTATGTTGTTTTTTAATGTTTTGGTGCTTTTACACAATGAAAACAATTTAATTTAAAAAAAAAAATTATTTTTGCATCGCTTTATTCTGCGAGCTATAATTTTTTTATGTTTTCGCTAATAACGCTGTGTGGCAGCATGTTTTTTGCGGGACAAGATGACGTTTTCAACAGTACCATGGTTATTTATATCTGTCTATTTGATCGCGCGTTATTGCACTTTTTGTTAGGCGGTATGATGATAAAGCATTATTTTTTGCTTCTTTTTTTATTTTTATTTTTTAAGGGGGTTCAATAAAGGGGTTAACTAGTGGGACAGTTTTATAGGGCAGGTCGGTACGGACGCGGCGATACCAAATATGTGCACTTTTATTGTTTTTTTTATTTCCAAAAAATGAATTTATTAGGGAATTTTTTGTTAAATTTATTTAACGATTTTTTATAAATTATTTTTACACTTTTTTTTCTTTTTGAACTTTATTACATTGTCCCAGGGGGGACATCACTGTCATGTGACATATCTCTGATCTGTCACATCACAGATCGCTGTGACAGATCAGCGATCTGACACAGGCGCTGCACAGGCTTCCTTGTGCCTGCGCTCTGCAGGCAGTGAGGAAGCCAGCTCCCTGCAGGCCCCCGAAGGTCCCCGCCACCGTATTGGATCTGGGGACCTGCAGGGAAGGAGGCCCCCAGAGCAGCGCAGCACATCGCGCTGCTCCGGGGGTCTCAGGGAAGCATGGAGGGAGCCCCCTCCCTGCGCGCTTCTCTCCTATGCCGCCGGTACACTGCGATCATGTTTGATCACGGTGTGCCAGGGGTTAATGTGTCGGTTGCGGTCCGTGACCGCCCCTGACACCTAGTGCCGTGTGTCAGCTGTGATAATCACCTGACACCCGGCCGCGATTAGCGGCGCTCTCCCCGTGAGCGCCGCTGATCGCGCTAGATGTACTTGTGGCGCCCCTGAGGGTTCCGTCGCCACAGAGGTACTGTACCTCCTCCTGAGGTGTGGTACCCCACCATCCAGGTAAGGTGGAGACACCTGACCACACTCCAACACCTGCACCCCACACCACAAAGTAGTGTAGCAAAGCACCTTCGGCGGCTCCCTGCTTGGAGTGTAGCATAGCACCCCTTGGTGGCTCCCTGCTTGGAACACGAAACGTGCTGGGAGGTGGGTGGAGTTTAGTTCACGCAAAAGAGCGGGAAGAGTTGAGTGAGTCATTCAGTCAGTCATTCAGTCAGTGAGTGAGGATGTAGAAGGACAGAGTGTGAGACAGAGAAGATCCCGGGAGAGGGATGGAAGAAGGAAGTGCTGCAGCAGGCCACAGTGATCTGGGTCTGCTGGCACAGGAAAGAGACAGAGAAAGGAAGCTTGATTCTCCTTTGGGAAGAAGGATTAGCATGGAACATAAGGAGAATAAGAGAACAAGGACCAGGGTTAGAGGAGAACCCTTTTCAAGTTCTTAGCGCAAGGCCGGGGTCCGGTCCCCGAGGTTGTATGGATACTAATGGTCCTGCAGCAGACACTGGAGGAATAGAAGTAGTGACCACTTTATTCCCACACAAGGCTTTGGGGGCACAACAGCAACAACATATTAGTGAGCCGGGACTTAGTAGCAAGGAGTCCCCGAAGCAGGCTACAGCTGTCTGCCGTACAAGTAGAGTTCATAGGAACATCTGACAGGAGGAACTCCAGTGTAACTCAGTACTAGGAGTACTTCATTCAAAGGCGCTATAAGAGGAGATGTTCAGAAAAGGCAAATATGTTGTAGGAGTGTTGGAAAGGAGTACTTCATCTTGCCTGGAAGTTGGCTGAGCTTCTGACCCGGAGGACATGACACGGATGCGGGCACCTGTACCTGCAACAGACTGAGTAAAGCTTTGGAACTACATGCCCTGGTGTCCTCCACTTATTCCTGTGCCAACCTGCCCAGCACGGCTACATCCCTTGCGCCTGACACTACACCATCTATGTGTCACTTCACCTACACTGCCCTGGGACTACAGCCCTGCCTTTGGAGGGCTATAACATCACTGCTGCACCACAACATCTGTCTCAGAGGATCTGTCTGCAGCGTCGGCTTACATCTCTATTGCCGAACACCACAGGTGCCATCACGAATCACTCATCATAAGCACACTGAACATTCCCCTTTTACAATGGGCGCCCAGGGCCACGGCCGGGTTCCAGCTGCCGTGACAACTCCCATTGAAGCTCATCGGGCCCGGTACCGAGTACCCCACAGCCCTGGGAGGGCGACCCATACTATTCCGTCCTTGGGACTTAGGTCCCAGGTCACATGGATGGAGTAGTATGTCTAATGTAGGAAAGGGGTTAACAGCAGGTAATAGTTCCGGATTAGCATTTTTTCCTGCAAGAGAAAAATTGCATTCTCCTAAAACTGCCGCAGGAGGAGGGGCTCCGACTGATGGAGGAACTCCATCACCTGGCTCAACAGATGCGTAGGTAAGGGCCAGGCTTGAAGCCCTGGATAACTCTCTCGGTTCAGCCAGGCTGGAAGCCCTGGCTGCTGGTTCCGACTCACGTCTCTCGCCCCGAGAGCAAAGCCGATAATAGGATCTCACCGATGCGCTCGAAGACCCTGACGATGACGGAGAGTGTCATCTTGAGGACCATGACCTACGACCCCTCCTGTGAGACCTGGACCTCTGACGTGCATGCGAGGAATGCTTGCTACGTCAGTGTAAGGAGCTATGTCTATGATAACGGTATGGTGACTTTGATGAGGTTGAGCTAGAACCCCGGCGTCTACGCCTATATGGTTCAGCTTCATTGGATACATCCATGGCCAAAGCAGATGGAACCACCTGGGGCTGCGCAGAGGTTACAGTGACTCCAGATGCGTCCCTGCCAGCATCAGCAACACAGGGAACAGCAGCTGCCTGTAAAGGTGACACGCCTGTGTCCTGCTGCATCTCAACTGGCCTTGAGTCTGAGGTGTCCTCTGCCGAAGAAGCAGTATTGCCTTTGGACCCCATCTGCCCTAAAGATAGTATCTGCTGGGGTGTGTGAAATGGCTCTTGCAGGGCTAGTAATGGCGCTTTATTAACGGCACCAAATTCACTCCTTGTCCCGGAGAGGGGCTTCACTCCTTGCTAGGCCTGAATGAGGCAACGCTGGCCAGGGATTTATCAGAGCAGGGATTGTTGGCTGGGATAGAGTACGCACCGCACTACCGCCTGCACGGCGCGCCTGCAATCTCCCTGCAGACCCGGTGGGGAACAGCCACTGTTACCGGAGTCCCGGCAGCCTGAACTACAATGGATGGAGCGTCGGCCGCTGAACCGAGGGTGGGCGGAGCTACAACGCCTGCCCGGCGCTTGCGAGAGTGCCTGGCCGACACAGCAGCGGTGGGGATAGGGCTGGAGCTGTAGAGAAACCTGGTGGGAGGGCGGGTGCGCCGTGCGGACCGCCGCCGACCTGATGCCACAGCCACGAGAGAGGAAATATGTGCACTGAGCCCTGAAATTAGGGCCTGCACCCATTGCTCACCCTCCTGCGCTGCCCTGTCCCATAGCAACTCCAGCAGAGGATCTGTCACAGCTCTTCTCCAGACAGTGCTGACGAGCACCTCCGGGACCCAAAAGAGAAGAGGAGGATCTACGCAGCTGCTGCCATTAAATACCAGGTACTGGTGGGGGGGTTGAGAATAGCCCTATGGGCTATCATTGGCCAGCCTAAAACGAAGGGGCACCGCAGTCAGTGGCACATTCCTTAGATAGTGCTGTGCCATCCATTCAGTGCTGGGGTCCTGGGTTCAAATCCCATGAATGACAACATCGACAAGAAGCTCATGTGTGTTTCCTCCCACATTCCAAAGGCATACTGAGAGGGAATCTAGATGGAGAGCCTCATGGGGGAAAGTGCTCAATATCTGTGAAACACTGCAAAGTAAAATAGTGCTATTTAAGCAAAGCATAATAACTAGTGATGAGCGAGCACTAAAATGCTCAGGTGCTTGCTGCTCGGGTTGACCATATTGGAATGCTCGGCTGCTTGACACGAGCAATGAGTCCAATGTAAGTCTATGGGAAACTTGAGTATTTTTCTGGTGGCCCCCCGGGGGACTTTAGAGGGACTATTAAAATTGCAGAAATCGATGGGAAAAGTGCTCAAATGACATGGGAACATCATGGAGAACACCCCTGGAAGCATTTCTGACTCCCAGGTCACTGCTGTGAAAATGTTGTCAGAGTCTTACGCCACTTTCACAGGCGCACAATAAAACATACAAAGCTAAAATGGATTTTCCTGGGAAATATGTTAAGGAACATCCCTTTCAGGGTAACGACTTGTATATAAGGCAAAAAAATAACAAAAAAAAAAAATGATCCTCCACACCTTGGGCTATGCTCACACGTAGCGTTTTTATGTGTTTTTCAACTTTTAGCATCGCTTTCAACCAAGACAAATGCATTCACTGGGAAATGTCATTTTAACATTTTACAACCTTAGCTGGCCATGTGGTGTGTGACACAACATCAGACACATCCTGTTTCATTTATGGAAGAGGGACTCTGAAAGTCACAAAGCCTATTTTTATAGGGCCATCAGGAGGCCTTTACTATTTATCTATCAGCCAGCTATGCTTTGTTGTTCCCATTATTAAACAATGGGTCTCATATACTGTTATTGCCTATGTGTGGGGAGGAGGACCCCCATATAGTGATTGGGCCGGAACCAAGGGGACCGCCATCAGAGTTATTGAAGGAACCACATCAGGAGGATTACAAAGGGAGACATGCGACTGAAGTTGTCAGGGCAACAGGGGGCGGGGCTAGGGTAAAAGGAGCAGGGGGCGTGCTGCGGTGGCAGTTGAGAGAGAGCGAGAGAAAAGGCTGGAGGCAGGGTGACTTGAAGGGGCACTCAGAGGAGCCTGAGAGTAGAAAGCTGCGCATTGACCAACAAGAGAGACGTGAGAGACTGTTACCAGGGACTGCTCCCCGCCCCCGTTCTGAGAGAATTATCCCTGCTGCCCCCCGCGTTGGTGGGAGAGGAACTTTACCTCAGGTTGTGTCCATGAGTACACGTAACAGGTCACAGAGGCCTGGACACTTCCCCCCCAGCCTTCCCCCATCGTGCCGACCCGGCCTGAAGATGCGCCACCTTGTCACAGGCGAGATAAAAGGCCCACTACCCCGGCTTTGGGAGAGACTCCTTGATAAAGGACGGCTACAGGTGATCTGGAGAACTGCGTCATCACAGCGCGCCACCATCATCGCTTACTTCAAGGCCTGTTGCGCCAAAACCGGCATCGTTTTCTTCAGGGCCTGTTGCGCCCCACCGGCATCGTTTTCTTCAGGGCCTGTTGCGCCCCACCGGCATCGCTTTCTTCAGGGCCTGTTGCACCCCATTCCTTCCCGGAGTGGCGAGGCTTCAGGACAGCCGCCTCAGCGACCTCTACGCACCGCGCTCACGAAACTAGCAGTTCCTGGAAGGCTAAGTGGCATTATAATCTTGTTAAGATTGTTGAGTCCCTGCGTGGACTGTTTGTTTTTGTCCTTAATTTATGTTTGTTCAGCCAAGCCCAGTGACTACAGTTAGATAAAAGTTATTTCGCGAACCACCATCCGTCTAGTGTCTCGTCACTGCATCCTGCGAACCTGCTCAACCCTACACTTGGCGTAGTCGGCAGGATGCTGTCCCTGAGCACAGACAGTGGTGCCCCAGATCAGGGTAGAGTTGTAAACTCCTCAAATAAGGAGGGTCCCCGTATCAGTATATCCTTGGGGGCCATGCTGAACAACCTGCCTAGATTTTCCGGCTCCAATACTATGTTATGGAGCTGGACAGAGCGAATGCGGGGGCTCTTCCGGATGCATCCTATGACCCCTGATCTGGAGGCCGAGGTGGCACTCATGACACTGGATGGGGAGGCACGGAGGTCTGTGATGTTGAAATCTCCGGGGCACCGCAACACGTTTGAAAAAGTGCTACAGATAGTAGAACAGACCCATGGGGACCCTACAGATGTGGGGGAGTAAAGAACCCGTTTGTTTAGTCGGATGCAAGTAGAGGGGGAGACGGTCACAGAGTATATGAATCTTCTCCAAGAATTGCATACGGCTATAGAAAGGAAAGATGGAGTAGGGGTAGGACCTGTTGACATTACCCTACGTGATCTACTGGTGACTGGACTGCGAGATCCACTAATAAAGCAGGCATTACAGGAGAAGATCAGAATGAATCCTCAAATAGACTTTTCAGAATTGGGAAGTCAGGCACGGGTACGAGAGCAAGAGCAAGGGATCGCGGTCCCCGTGGGGAAGGTCCGAGGTGTGGAGGCCTCCTCAAATGCAGGTGAGGAGCCTCAGTGGGTGGAGGAGATGAAGAAAGAATTGAAGAATATTAAGGGCGAGTTGGCCGAAGTAAAGAGAAGAACCGAAACTGGGACTGGGCGACCTAGCTTTAATTCCGGCCCCAGGGGGCCACGTTCACCGCGGGGGGGGAAGCCTATACCAGCTCGGTGTTATGAATGTGGAGAACCAGGCGACTTCGCCCATGAGTGTCCGCGGCGTGGGAGATACCCACCCCGGTGGCCATTAAACTAAAGGGCTCCGGGCTGGGGGAACGCCGCTCTGAGCCAAAACCACAACTAGGGGTGGTGGAAGTCCCGAAGATTTGGTAGCAATGTGTCCGGTAGTTTGGGCAGAAGTAGAGGGCCGGGCCATCCGGTGTCTGGTGGATACGAGGTCACAAGTAACCACTATGCCCGCAGCGTACTTTCAACAAAACTTTCCGGAGGCAGCAAGGCCTCAGTGGGGGCCCATGATTAGACTAGTAGCCGCCAACCACTGCAACCTGCCACTACAAGCAGGGTGTTCTATATGAAAGACTAGATAACCAAAAAAATATATGGCAACCTATGCGGAGTGCATTATGCTATATTGATGACTATCTGGTGCATTATGCTGTATGGAGGCTTTCTAGGGGGCCATCATACAGTGCAGAGATTACACTGAGGGGGTCATCATACATTGGAGCCAACAGTTTTGGAGATATTAAGTGGTCAGTATATATAGAGTGAAGGTGCATTGTACTGTGTATTTGAGCATCATATTATTATAGAGGAGCTGTACAGGGGGAGACTTGGGACATTATTAAATGTAAAGTATGCACTTATTGTTCTAGGGGAATTCAGGTTACTGTGACTATCAAAGGGGCACACAGGGCAATATTACTTTTTAGAGGACAAAAGGTGGGCCCTGTTGTCTAGGGCAACTGCACCCAGCATTACTATATTCTAGGAGCAGTGGTCCCCAACCTTTCTGACTTTAAGAGCCACATTCAGCTTAGAGAGAGGGTCGCGAGCCACATCCAGCTCCCACCCACTTCAAAGTAGTGTCAACCAAAGTCCCCATTACAGGTATAATGGTAACCAAAGCTTTTCCACAAAAATCACTCCAAAGAAGTACACTGAGATCCAGGGGTTCCCACAATACCACCATTCATTATTCTCCCATCAAGGACTCCCAACGCACTGTCACATCCAGCTTTGCATATCTCCTCTAACAGATAGTACCATCTTCCAGCGTACCATACCTAAAACATCTCTAAACATCTAAGAGCAGTATATGTGCATCCAGATCTCCTCTTCTGTGCAGGGCTACTCACAAAATGTACCATGTCGAAATGTACTCTTCATACCTGTTTGCTAGACCTGGAGTTAATGCACCAAGCTGGCAGACAGTTGCGAGCCCCAATTCATGGGACCACGAGCCACATGTGGCTCCCGAGCTATAGGTTGGGGACCCCTGTTCTAGAGGGTTGCTTTAGAATTTAGAGGTCACACAGAACCACACAATAGGTGAAGTAATAGGGACACATACGGCAGCAGCGGCTCAGTATTGGGGTATCAGCTGGATGAGGAGTTTGTGCAGGTTGGGAATAGTCCCGTTTTGGACAGTGCTGAGAATGTGAGATGTGAAATGTGACTTTGTTGTATTCTCTGTAGCCGAGTCCTGGCTGGAGGAGTCGTCATGTCAGTCTGGGCCAGATGGAAAAGGCGTGAAAAGTGAATGATTCCATCAGAAAGAACGTCAGCGGTAAGACACTATCTGTAACTCTGCTGTGATCTCTTATATATTCTGTAGGACTGGTATTTACAACTGACCATATGGCAGTAATATCAATATTGGTCTTTATATAGATATTATTTTCAGCAACAGCGCGATCATCTGCTTAGGTTCTCCTCCACTATTAGGGTGCATCACCCAGTTATAATGAAGTTTACCTGGTTAGGGGCCCACTCAGAAGTTCCTGTTTACCACATTGTTAATGTGGTAAATGACTATTCTAGCTGCAAACGTCTGGTTTGTAATGCAATATCTTCATAGGTGTATAGAGGCCCATTTCCAACAACCATCACTCCAGTGTTCTTATGGTACTTTGTGTTTGCTAACTGTTTAAGAAGGCTAATGGATGGTTAGAATACCCTTGAAAACCCTTGTGCAAGTATGTTAGCACAGCTGAAAACAGTTTGGCTGATTAGAGAAGCTATAAACCTGACCTACCTTTGAGCTAGTTGAGAATCTGGAGCATTACATTTGTTGGTTTCATTAAACTCTCAAAATGGCCAGAAAAAAAGAACTTTCATGTGAAACTCGACAGTCAATTCTTGTTCTTATAAATGAAGGCCATTCCATGTGAGAAATTGCCAAGAAACTGAAGATTTCCTACAGCGTTGTGTACTACTTCCTTCAGAGGAGAGCACAAACAGGCTCTAACCAGAGTAGAAAGAGAAGTGGGAGGCCCCGCTGCACAACTGAGCAACAAGACAAGTACATTAGAGTTTGAGAAATCGACGCCTCACAGGTCCTCATCCGGCAGCTTCATTAAATAGTACATGCAAAACGCCAGTGTCAACGCCTACTGTGAAGAGGTGACTCTGGGATGCTGGCCTTCAGGGCAGAGTGGCAAGGAAAAAGCCAAATCTGAGACTGGCTAATAAAAGGAAAAGATTAATATGGGCAAAAGAATACAGATATTGGACAGAGGAAGATTGGAAAAAAGTGTTATGGACAGACAAATCCAAGTTTGAGGTGTTTGAATCACACAGAAGAACATTTGTGAGATGCAGAACAACTGAAAAGATGCTGGAAGAGTGCCTGACGCCATCTGTCAAGCATGGTGGAGGTAATGTGATGGTCTGGGGTTGCTTTGGTGCTGGTAAAGTGGGAGATTTGTACAAGGTAAAAGGGATTTTGAATAAGGAAGGGAAGGCTATCACTCCATTTTTGCAATGCAATGCCATACCCTGTGGACAGCGCTTGATTGGAGCCAATTTCATTCTGCAACAGGACAATGACCCAAAGCACAGCTCCAAATTATGCAAGAACTATTTAGGGAAGAAGCAGGCAGCTGGTGTTCTATCTGTAATGGAGTGGCCAGTGCAGTCACCAGATCTCAACCCCATTGAGCTGTTGTGGGAGCAGCTTGACCGTATGGTACGCAAAAAGTGCCCATCAAGCCAAACCAACTTGTGGGAGGGGCTTCTGGAGGCATGGGGTGACATTTCTCCAGATTACCTCAGCAAATTAACTGCTAGAATGCCAAAGGTCGGCAATGCTGGAATTGCTGCAAAGGGGGCATTCTTTGACAAAAGCAAAGTTTGAAGGAGAAAATTATTATTTCAAATAAAAATCTTTTTTTGGAACCTTGTCATTGTCTGGACTAGATTTTACATTCATTTGGTAACTCATTTGATTAATAAAAGTATTTACACGGTAGTGTATATGTATTCTATATGTATATATCTATCCTTTTCTAACCTGTCAGTGTGATTTTGCCGTACACCGCATATGAATTTCTGGTTTTTCAAAGGACACTGAGCGTAAAAATCAGACAGCACTCGCATGGTCTGAGTGCTGTGCGATATTTCTCTCGCACCCATTGACTTCTATTGAGGGATGCGATGCGAATACTGATTACAGTTGCAGCATGCTGCAATTTTTTTACAGTCCGATCGTGATCCAATCTGAGCTGGAAAATAAAAAAAACGCAGATGAAGACACAATCATAGAATACAATTGATCCGAATTCAATCTGATTTTTTTTTTATATATTCTTTATTGGGAATGAGCCCGAGTTGATGTTTTAGCATTTTTTTTTCTGATGCAAAATCGCTGAGTTTTACAGTAGCAGCTTAGTGAAGGAGATTTCTGACATCTCATTCACACACAGGGTTTTTGTTGTTGCATTTTTTTAAAATCTGCATTACGTCAGGTCTTTCAGGGGTTTTGCCGCGTTTTTCACCCATTGAAATGAATGGAAGGAAAATGCAAATAAAAACACCACAAAATGTGTATATTGTGTCAAGTATTCTTTCTGGATTTTGGTGCAGAAAAAAATGCTACAAATAAGAAGCGTGTGAACCGACCCTAATCCTGGTGGTTGTGTTCTAATTGGAAATAAAAGAGAATGGCCAACAAAACCTGGAGACATGTTTAATTCTATGGTGCTTCCACTTTACATATTGTCAGGCAGCATCTATTTGTGCAGAGTCGCCCCTTGAAGATTCCATCACAAGATTCCATTATGACATCACTGGTCATTCTCAGCCACAATGACATCACTGGTCATTCTCAGCCATTATGACATCACTGGTCATTCTCAGCCACAATGACATCACTGGTCATTCTCAGCCATTATGACATCACTGGTCATTCTCAGCCATTATGACATCACAATGCACAGTGGCTACTTACACAATGCGCACAGGGTAACGGGTGCCATTTATGGTTCTATAGTGATTGAGCGCACTTGCAATTTTTCACTATGGCTGAATTACTTCTCGACAATCTTCAGGCAGAAGCTTTATCGGAGATTCTCACCACCAATCGCCGTGACATTGAGCTTCTACCTCCCGATGGCGTCCTCAGCTTCTCTCACCGGCTGGTGCTGGAGCTAGTAAAGGATTGCCTGACCAAATACCAACGAGGTCATCTCACCTCAGAGTATCTGACGGATTTATCTCAGAACATTAAGACATTGCTACAGCAGGTAAATGGCGGACGCTCCGCACACCACTTCTCCATAATTATAGATCATCATGGTGGGATAGAAGCTTCTTCTTTCCTCCCATATAAAACACGACGAGTCCCCAGATATGGAGTCGTCGTATCTGCAGAGAGGAGACAATGTCACAGACAATGGCCGCCTCCATTGTGTCTTTTCTCAACTCAGAATTTTCCTTTTGTGTCTTTTCTTTTTTATAGGCTGAAAATCGATCTCAACATGGAGATTTGGCTTTTATTAAAGACCTGGCCGAAAAAGTCCTGTCTGTACTGGAACGTCCGGCCCGCTCATCGGAACGCCCGGTAAGGAGCCATCATCTTCTCTATCACACGTCCTTGTTTTCTGATCTTCTCCAGATCACCAGTCACATATCAGATCTGGTTCAGTCTTTCCTGATTTATGTATTTGGGGATTTATTGACATCTTCCACATATTAATGACATATATTATTTCTACCAGGAAACAGCAGAAGGCGACAAAGAAGAGCAAAATGTCATCCCGGAAATCCCTGACCCTAATGGGAGTCAGCCGGAACTGAACAGCGAACTGATTACAGGTGAGGCGATCACCCAACCTTCTACCGGGAATATCCAGATATTACAGGGAGCAGGGAATAATGGCAGATTTACTCTTCCCACTCGGTGTAATGGGAACCTGTCAGCACACGTCACATATGGGAGTAGTGGTAGGACTGTGCAGGACATTTTCTCGCAATTTTTGCAGAAATCCAATGTGCCAGTCAGGAGAAATGTAACATAAAAGTCATATAAAAGTGAGGATGGAAGGGCACTGGGGGCGTGGAGGAAGAAATCAGAATGCAGTGACACGCCCCTGTGCACTTACAGGCTAATTTGCATATGGCTGTTATGTTTCAGCTCTTTTCTCATCACATGGACAGCGAGGGTGGGGGTTCCTCATTCCTGTGGTGATTGAGGGTTCCTCCATCATTTACTTTACATTTATCTATGGATGCGCCCTGCGTCCTCATATGTAGAATCCCCATATGACGACCATTAATCCCATTTACAGACGTCTTGTCATTTCCCCCTTATATTGCTGTATTATGTATGTTGGATTAATATCGTCTAATACATTTTATTTCTTCATCGTTTTATCACTATTTTAGAAATAACTTCGCTGGTGGATCCTGACAGTGTGATCTGCGAGATCCCGGAGATCCAAGAATCTGCTGATGTAAGTATCACTGATCATGGGGTGTGAATGACAGGTCCAGTATTATCCCCATAGAACCACGGAACATCTCTATTCTAAGAGGAGATGACATTATTTATTACATAATAGCATTTATATTAAAGGGAATCTGTCACCAGGTTTTTGCTCCCATCTGAGAGCAGCATGATGTAGGGGCAGAGACACTGATTCCAGAGATATATCCATTACCTTACTGGGTGCAGCAGTTGTGATACAATCAGTATTTTCTCTGCTGCACATTTGGCAGTGCTCTGAATGCTGAGCCCTGTATAACCCTGCCCACACCAGTGATTGGATCTTTCTGTATATCATCCCTCCCACACTTGTGATTGGCAGTACATGGTATAGGCAGAAATATGCTAATCAGTGGTGGCGAGATTACACAGAGCAAGGACTACATGGCACGAGACAGATAGTCCTCTAGTGATAATCTCCTGCTGATAAAACACTGATTTTATTGAAACAACCACAAGCAGCCCTTGTTCTCAACATGGCACATCATTTGTAGAGTTACTATTGGTGCATCTGTGAATGCAGGCTTAGTCTTTCCTGATTTATGTATTTGGGGATTTAGTGACATCTTCCACATATTAATGACATATATTATTTCTACCAGGAAACAGCAGAAGGCGACAAAGAAGAGCAAAATGTCATCCCGGAAATCCCTGACCCCAATGGGAGTCAGCCGGAGCTGAATAGCGAACTGATTGAAGGTGAGGCGATCACCCAACCTTCTACCGGGAATATCCAGATATTACAGGGAGCAGGGAATAATGGCAGATTTACTCTTCCCACTCGGTGTAATGGGAACCTGTCAGCACACGTCACATATGGGAGTAGTGGGAGGACTGTGCCGGACATTTTCCTCTAATATAAAGGAACCTTTATTTGGCAGAAATCCAATGTCTCAGTTAGGAAACAAATAATGTAGAAGCCATATGCAAATCAGGATGGAAGTGCATTGGGGGCATGGAAGAAGTCAGTGCAGTGACACGCCCCCAGTGCACTTCCAGGTGTATTTGCATATGGCTGATAGGTTCCTCATTCATGTGGTGATTGGGGTTTCCTCCATCATTTACATGACATTTATCTGTCTATCAGATGTGTAGCTGGGGGTTCAGCTCAGGAGGCGAAACATCTGTGAGGGCTCCTAACCAGGTTACCCTGATTACTAGTGCGGTGGCGTTAGACCAGAGATCTCAAACTGCATTCCTCAAGGGCCGTAAGCAGGTCATGTTTTCAGGATTTCCTTGTATTGCATAGGTGATAATTTAATCACCTGCACAGATAATGATTCCAGCACCTTGTGCAATGCTAAGGAAATCTTGAAAACACACAAGGTTTGCAGCCCTCGAGGAATGCAGTTTGAGACCCATGCTTTAGACATTAGACTTCTCACATTTCCAGCCCCATCTATTCCCAACCTGCACAAACTCATCCTGTTGATACCCCAATACTGAGCCGCTGCTGCCGTATGTGTCCTTATTACTGCACCTGATACCCCAATACTGAGCCTCTGCTGCCGTATGTGTCCTTATTACTGCACCTGATACCCCAATACTGAGCCTCTGCTGCCGTATGTGTCCTTATTACTGCACCTGATACCCCAATACTGAGCCGCTGCTGCCGTATGTGTCCTTATTACTGCACCTGATACCCCAATACTGAGCCGCTGCTGCCAAAACCAATATCAAGAAAAAAGAGGGGGAGAAGCCAGCGCTGCTTGTGGTCAGAACGTAATACAAGAAGTGTGAAAACACACATAGGTTTCAATCTGTATTCAAAAATGAGACATTTAGCAAAAAATTGATCAATTGTTTGATCTAGGCTGCTGTTCACATTAACAGCGGCCCTGCCCTGCCCTAGGCCTTATTTGATTACGCACCTGTATCTGGGCCTGGATCGTCCTTTATCTGTGGTGCTGGTCAGGCAGTGTGGAGGTTGGACCTGAAATGTCTGCATGGACCTGGCTAACCTTTATCTGCGCTTGTCCTCTGGTGCCATAGGAACGATTTTGAAATGCTTGAGGTACAGTGTGCAAGTAATGAGGTCTTGCTTTTATACATTTAGGAGGCCGCAATGGCACAGCGAACATAAAAAACGTAGAGTAGGACTCCCCATACGAGACTGCCTTGACGTGGCGGGGTAGCTCAAACAATTGATCAATTTTTTGCTAAATGTCTCATTTTTGAATACAGATAGAAACCAATGTGTGTTTTCACACTTTATGTATTACGTTCTGACCACAAGCAGCGCTGGCTTCTCCCCCTCTTTTTTCTTGATATTGGTTTTGTGGCTGACCACCACTGTAGCCGTGCGCGCTGGGTCATGTACGCTATTCTTTCTGTTTTCTTAGTGATTGATCTAGGCTGCTGTTCACATTAACAGCGGCCCTGCCCTGCCCTAGGCTTTATTTGATTACGCACCTGTATCTGGGCCTGGATCGTCCTTTATCTGTGGTGCTGGTCAGGCAGTGTGGAGGTTGGACCTGAAATGTCTGCATGGACCTGGCTAACCTTTATCTGCGCTTGTCCTCTGGTGCCATAGGAACGATTTTGAAATGCTTGAGGTACAGTGTGCATGTAATGAGGTCTTGCTTTTATACATTTAGGAGGCCACAATGGCACAGCGAACATAAAAAACGTAGAGTAGGACTCCCCATACGAGACTGCCTTGACGTGGCGGGGTAGCTCAAACAATTGATCAATTTTTTGCTAAATGTCTCATTTTTGAATACAGATAGAAACCAATGTGTGTTTTCACACTTTATGTATTACGTTCTGACCACAAGCAGCGCTGGCTTCTCCCCCTCTTTTTTCTTGAGCCGCTGCTGCCGTATGTGTCCCTATTACTGCACTTGATACCCCAATACTGAGCCGCTGCTGCCGTATGTGTCCTTATTACTGCACCTGATACCCCAATACTGAGCCGCTGCTGCCGTATGTGTCCTTATTACTGCACCTGATACCCCAATACTGAGCCTCTGCTGCCGTATGTGTCCTTATTACTGCACCTGATACCCCAATACTGAGCCGCTGCTGCCGCATGTGTCCCTATTACTGCACCTGATACCCCAATGCTGAGCCGCTGCTGCCGCATGTGTCCTTATTACTGCACCTGATACCCCAATACTGAGCCTCTGCTGCCGTATGTGTCCTTATTACTGCACCTGATACCCCAATACTGAGCCGCTGCTGCCGCATGTGTCCCTATTACTGCACCTGATACCCCAATGCTGAGCCGCTGCTGCCGCATGTGTCCTTATTACTGCACCTGATACCCCAATACTGAGCCGCTGCTGCCGTATGTGTCCTTATTACTGCACCTGATACCCCAATACTGAGCCGCTGCTGCCGTATGTGTCCTTATTATTGCACCTGATACCCCAATGCTGAGCCGCTGCTGCCGTATGTGTCCTTATTACTGCACCTGATACCCCAATACTGAGCCGCTGCTGCCGCATGTGTCCCTATTACTGCACCTGATACCCCAATGCTGAGCCGCTGCTGCCGCATGTGTCCTTATTACTGCACCTGATACCCCAATACTGAGCCGCTGCTGCCGTATGTGTCCTTATTACTGCACCTGATACCCCAATACTGAGCCGCTGCTGCCGTATGTGTCCTTATTATTGCACCTGATACCCCAATGCTGAGCCGCTGCTGCCGTATGTGTCCTTATTACTGCACCTGCTGTGTGGCACAAAAGCAGCGCTCCTCTTATTACCCCATACAGTAATGCCACCACTGAGCCCCTTACATAGTAAAATGCCCCTTTTTTTCCTCTAGATGGTAAAAATGCCACCTAGAAAATGTCAATGCCGTGTTAATGCCATGAAAATGTTAATTGCCTCTAAAAAGTGATAATTTCTCCATGTGCAACTTTGTTGGTCAAAATAGTTGCGTGCCCCTATAATAATAATGCTAAAGTGCGCATTTAACATTTAATAATGTCCCCAGAATCCCCTCTTGTACAGCTCCACTATTCAGAGTATAGTGCCCCCATAGTTCCCCATATACCATATGATAGGCCCACAGCTCCCCTATACACAGTATAATACCCATACAGCTCCTCTATACACAGTATGATACCCCTTCAGCTCCCCTATACACAGTATGATACCCCATCAGTTCCCCTATATATAGTATGTTGGTTCCAAAGCTCCCCTATACAAAGTATAATTCACCCACAGCTCCCCTATACACAGTATGATGGGCTGAAAGCTCCTCTCTACATAGCATGATGTCCTCAATACTCCCCCAAAACACAGTATAAAAACCCCTACAGTAGTCCTCATACTGTATAATGGCCCTCACATTAGCTCCCAAACTGTATAATGGCCATCATATTGGCTTGCATACTGTATAATGGCCCCTACAGCACCTTCACACTATATGATGGAACCTTCAGCAATTCCTAAACTGTATAATGGGCATCATATTGGCTTGCACACTGTATAATGGCTCCTACAGCACCCTCACACTATATGATGGAACCCTCAGTAGTCCCTAAACTATATAATGGCCCTCACACTTTATGATGGCTCTCTCAGAAGTTCTAACAATTTATAATGGCTCCTTCAGTAGACCCCACACTTTAAGAGCCCCCATACTGTATGACTGCCCTCACATTAGCCTCCATGCTGTATGATGGCCCTCACATTAGCCCCAATACTGTATGATTGCCCCGGTACTGAATGATTGCCCCCACATTAACCTCCATATTGAATGATCGCCCCCACATTAGCCTCCACATTGTATGATTGCCCTCATATTAGCCTCCATATTGTATGACTGCCCTCACATTAGCCTCCATATTGTATGATTGCCCCCACATTAGCCCCGATATTGTATGATTGCCCCCACATTAGCCCCCATATTGTATGATTGCCCCCACATTAGCCCCCATATTGTATGATTGCCCTCACATTAGCCCCCATACTGTATGATTGCCCCCACATAAGCCCCCATACTGTATGATGGCCCTTACATTAGTCCCCATAGTGTGCAATAAAACTCACACTTTATGGGCCCCCATAGTTGCCCCTACAATGTATGAGGGTTCCTCCACGTGAAGGTATGAAGGTCCCTCACATTTTATGGTGCCCCCACAGTCACACCAAAAAGTTTTAAGTAAAATACACAACCATCAGGTACTCATCTAATCCAGTATACTGATGAGACTACCGGCAGACGAACGCACCGTAAGCTCAGAGTGACACACAGGATGTCAGAATGCCGATGCATTCCGCGCCGTGATTCTAATGTCCTGTGAGTGCGCCGTCGCCTCGGTCACTGCATTATCCGGCTGTTCTGAAGACCACGGGCAAAAAGTGACCTGCAGTCTACAGAATGGAGAGTGGCAGTGCGGGGAGATCATGTGTGCCGGCTCCACCGCAGAGATGAACTTTATCGGCATGTTCAGCTAAGATAAGGGAAGTTAAGGTAGCGTTAGCTCCAGGTGGGACCCTCTGAATGCGGGGCCCAGGCGACCGCACCCTCTGCCCCCCACCTCCCCATGGGTAACTGCGCTACTGCTGTCTATGGATGCGCCGTCCATCCTCATATGTAGAATCCCCATATGACGACCATTAATCCCATTAACAGACGTCTTGTCATTTCCCCCTTATCTCGCTGTATGATGTATGTAGGATTAATATCATCTAATACTTTTTATTTCTTCATTATTTTATCACTATTTTAGAAATAACTTCCCTGGCGGATCCTGACAGTGTGATCCGCGAGATCCCAGAGATCCAAGAATCTGCTGATGTAAGTATCATAGAGGAAGATGTCTGTGTATCACTGATCATGGGGTGTGTTTGACACGTCCAGTATTATCCCCATATACCATGGGAGGAGGCCCCTTATATTACATCCGTGTCTGCGGAGCGTCCGGCTTGTATCATCCCTACAGCAGATCAGTGCACATCAGCTGGGACATAATATCAGAGAAGTTTCTGTATCTGGAGCTTTTTTCCTGCGGCTTCTATTTCCTAATATCATTTCTTCTTTTTCTATAGAACATGATGCAATCATTGATCCCGGCGAGAAAGCCGCATATGGACGACTATGAAACATACGATCTGATCAGCAGCGGAGCTTTTGGGTGAGATTTCTGTTCCCATAATCCCCATTTCTCAGGGTTCCCTATGACAATGCTTCAGCCTCTGTGCTCTGCCATTCAGTGTTATCATAGGGACATGAGACGAGTCCACATCACTGTCCTCAATGTCACTATTCAGCTCCGTTATATATGATGTTATGGTGGGAGGATAATAAACGTCTTCTTACGGCAATTGGAGAAGTTTCAGTTTGGACCAATTTTTATTTGGACTGAATAGTATCTACTGGTCAGTTATAGCGAATCTGCCCGGGATGAATTTCGGTAGATTCTCTCATCTGTAATGTGACCTGATGAGGGCAGACGGGGCATGTGCAGACCTCCCATCAGCTATGTAATGTTATTTCATGGCTTTCTAGATGTGGACTTCTAGTACTAAACATTAGTATAGAAGATCATATAATGACTTCTATAGACTCTTAATAAGGGATCATTATAAACCATGGATTCTATTTCTTTCCAGGGCCGTCTACTTAGTGCACCATAAAGACTCACAACAGACCTTCGCTATGAAGAAAATGGCCAAGAGGAACCTGGATGTGGAAGGGGCCTTTCTGGAGCGGGACATCCTAACATTCGCAGATTGTCCCTTTGTGGTCTCCACGCTCTGCTCCTTCCCTACTAGATCTCACCTGTGTATGGTCATGGAGTATGTAGGAGGTAGGACACGTACATTGTAATATATTCACCCCATGTCTGCTGACATCTTATCACCTCTCATATCAATAGGATTGTCCCCGTGGACGGTTACATCCCACGGAGCATTTACTATAGGTTATCTATTACCAAGATGCCCAGAAAGTCATTGATCTGTGTGATCTCCCTGTATGTCCGCACTGAGTACCTCAGTATCTCCAGATGTAGACGAGATGTGACATCACTTTATGTTATTAGTTACATGGCCGACATTTCACCCTAACTTCAGCCTAATATTCTGTGCACTCTACATTATATCTGTGTATATTGTCTCCTGCCCCAATGTCTCCGCTCACTTCCCATTATACTTCATGGTGATCTGCTGTATAAACCCCTCACCGGTCATATTTCCTTTCTTCTATAGGTGGAGATTGCAGGACCCTCCTAAGCACCAAGGGTCCATTATCTGTCCCCTTGGCCCGCTTGTATTTTGCAGAAGCAGTTCTTGCTGTAGAATACCTCCATAGCTATGGAGTAGTGCACAGAGATTTGAAGCCAGATAAGTAAGTGCCCCCTATTGTATAATAAAGGGGAGGAATTATAGCTTATTATCACACAGTCAGTGAGGCTAAAACCATCTTTTCTTTCACAGCCTCCTGATTACATCTACTGGACACATCAAAGTCACTGATTTTGGACTTTCAAAAGTTGGTCGCATGATTCCAAAAACCAACACGCACAAGGAATCAGTGGTGGACATCTCCAAAGAGTTCCAAGACAAAGAGGTCGGCATCACTTACAGGAACTTAGCTTGTTTGTTAAATCTCATCATACTTTTGTCTCTTCCCTACGTTCTTCATTTCTAGAGAACTTTTCTACTGATATTTTATCTTCTGCTATTGTGTTTTTATGGAGAGAACTAGTCATAATAATCATTTCATCGATTCTCACCTCAATCTTCTCTTTATTTATAGTTCTGTGGCACCCCACATTACATGGCCCCTGAGGTCTTCCTGAAAGAAGGCTATGGAAGACCTGTGGACTGGTGGGCAATGGGGATCATCCTGCATGAATTTCTGTTGGGATTTGTACCATTTGAAAAAAATACCCTAGCTGAGCTTTATAAAACTGGCCAAATTAGTAAGTAGAATAATCTGATCATTGCCTTGACTGTTTACATTGGTTTAGTTATTTCCGTTATCTTACAGTCCAATACAGAGTTTTTATATTCTGTAATTTTATATATAACAGGAGACCTCTTTCATGATTTGGATCACGCTCCTCCCCGTGATGCTCAAAATCTCATCAATGAGCTGCTCAGAAGAGATCCGGCACAAAGACTTGGGACAGGTAACATATATAAAAGCATTAATATTTATTCATTACACTGAGGACGTATTGCTCATGTCCATGAAGATCAGCTTGCCTATTTCTAGACCTTCATAATATGACTTCCAATCTGACCCTTTCATGTCGGCTCAGTTATGTCAATAGTTCAGATTAAAGTAAAATGTTTAGATATGGAACAGTCTATGACAATGTCCGCATCACTTCTGCTTTTCTTTTTCCAGGAGGATCATTTGAGATCAAGCGTCATCCGTTCCTGAGTGACATAGACTTTGACCATCTTCTAAGTCAGAATCCGGAGTACATTCCTCAGCTTGTGTCAGATGTGGACACCAGCTTATTTACCAGTAAGTAGGAGACGTCTTCAAGACTTAACAAATGTTTGTCTCATCTTCCCTATCATGTGACAATCGGTTCCCATTAATTTTAGTGATTAATGGTGATTGTGTTATACTGAAAACCTCTAATAACGCTTAATTACCTATGTTTTGTAGAACCCTCTGATGTAGGCAAATATCTGTTTGGGGAAGAGGAGGACGCGAGTGAGGACATTGAGAGTCTTGATTTACAAAATTTTATATCATCTTCTGAAAGGCTTTCTAAAGTAAGTATGTGATCAGTAAATCTAGAATATGTAAAAAAGACCTCTAAAAGTAAAAGAAAAGTATTTAGTTGCTTATTTTTGTCTGTATTTAGCTCTGTACCCCTTCTACCAGGATGATGAATGATGAGGATCCCAAGTCCCCTCTAGAGTGTATCCTAGGATCGAGCATAAACGCATCTGAAATGTGAGTAGATCAGATGATCATTACTGAGAGGCCCAGGCTGATATATGTGCACAACACCAAATGTAGGACATAAATACCATACTATCAAATACAGCATGCACAGCCCCATGATGAGCAGTCATTGCAGTTTTGGCTTCAGAAACCACTGGTGACAGTCCATAACCGCGGCCGGTCATTCTTTCTTACTGTTGCCCACACTGTAGGAGAGATGTAGCCACACTGTAGGACAGATGTAGTATTACATGCCAGCCATTCTTGGTAGTTGTTTTCTGCTCTGATCCATAGAAGGTAGTTTTGAGCAGGAGATCTGCCTCACTATGACTTCCATATGTCGTATTGGGTCTTATAGTTGATGTTCTTATATGGAGACAATCCATTTTATACTACAACTGCATTTACTTGTGATTTACATATTTTTTCTTCTTCCGAACAGGCAGAAAGAATCTTTCCATGAATCTGACAGAGAAAACGCTATAAGCAGCTTGCCATCTTCGTCCCCAGTGTCAGGTATGTACATGTCTATAGCACCAAAAATGGAAATCAAAACTCAAATATTTCCACATAGTTTTTCTGTAATCGGTCTCCTATGTTATCCATGTTTCACGGATCCCAATTATATTGCCCATGGGCCCATATTGTATCTCTATTTCCCTAATGTTGGACAGTTTTACCAGATTATCAGGACTATATGAGACAGGGCTAGAACAATTCTACTATACACAGGAAAGATACATAGCAGATCCCATAAGAATATGTTGTAGCTAAGGGTTTTTTTTACTTTTTGATCAGAAGTTCCAGCTGAGGAGGAAAGAAAATCTGAAGAAAATGTAAAAAAGGGGAAAAAGAGACGAGGTAAGTGTGAGAATCAGCTCCATGTCGTGTGATGTCAGTCAGTGGGAATCATTCATGTGGAGCAGATGTCATCTGTCAGTGATGGGATTATCACATATATGATGGCTGACAATGATCCCTGACCTCTGTGTGATAATATTCCTCTGCTGTCTGGCCACAGTGACCGCACAGTAGTATCATGTCATATGGAGTCCCATCACTTACATTATATTTATTTCTCTTCTTATAGGTTCCATCTTCCGCCGGATCTTATCATCTTGCCGGCGTGGATTATCCAGGGCTGCTCGAGTATTTGCTTGTTGTCACTGTTGCCCTAGAACCAGCTGAAAGACAGGACACCTAAGTATCGAGCACCCTGAAGTCTAGCAGATCCACCATCACTGCTGGACCTGTTTAGAAGCGGGACTAACTCCTAGCCGCGGTCTACGGACCAAACATTGGGCATGGGCAGGGCCTTGGGGGCAGATCCCAAGTGCGCTCAACCATGTGACATAGCTTACACTCAGGAACATTGAGGGATAGCGCTATCGGACAGCGCTACCCATTCATTTGCTTTAGGAATAGTTATGGGATAGCTCTACCCGTGCACTTTCTTCATGGATAGCGCTATCGAATAGCTTTACCCGAACAGTATTAACAACAGAGCTTTTTCATACACATATTGATTCTGTTCCTAGTTTTACCCCTCCCTTATCCTTCTATCCTATTATTAATTAAAATTTAAAAAATAAAAAAAATTCTAAGTTTACTTAATTTTTTTCTCATTTATTAAACTTATCTATGTATTTTGTTTTCTGATAAAATTCAGTACATATACAGATACTGGCCGGTGGCCAAACCTTATACTGCATACACTTATTACCTTTTGTGTCCAACATTTTACTTATGAGTTGTGCCCCTAAAGACATCTAAAATACAGGAAACCACCACATCTCGCTCCTGTAGGAGGAGAGGCCCCCACTGAGTGTCCGGGCCGGAACCAAGGGGACCGTCATCTAGGTTCCTAGGGGGTCTATTTCCAGGGAGCAGAGTTAGGGGATGGACCGCTGAGACTTCCAGGATGGTTGGGGGAGGAGCCTATATAAAAGGGGCGGAGAACACCAGTCAGGGTGAGTCAGCAGACCGGGAGAGAAGGAGCAGGAGACCATGGGAACGCCAGGGTGCCAGAGCCTCCAGCAGTAACCAGAGGGGAGGACAGCGACAGAAGGGAGACTCTCGGTGGACCGCAGGGAGATGGCGCCAAGCCGACAGACAGAAGACCGCCACTTCTCAGCCGCCTGTGGCCGTTGCTGCCTCGCTCCAGCTCGCGGCTGCGGCCTGCCTGCTGACACCCGTGGCTGTTGCCGCCTCACTTCAGCCTGCGGCTGCGGCCTGCCCACAGCCACCCGCGGCCGTTGCCGCCTCGCTCCAGTCCGTGCCTGCGGCATGCCTGTAGCCACCAGCAGCTGTTGCCGCCTAGTTCCAGCTCCCGTCCGTGGCTGTGGCTTGTCCATTGCCGCCCGCAGCCACCACCGCCCCGCTCCAGTCCGGGGTAGGGGCCGGACCGTCGCCCTCCATGGGTCCCCTAGTGCAGCTGCTGGCTGTTCCGGTGGCCTACCAACCGCCACTCAACACCGCCGCTGCCTGCCCCTGTCCGGGGGCTGCGGCCTCCACACTCCCACTCCCAGGCGGTATCCCGCTGCCTCCGCTGAGGGGACATTCCGCCAAAGAACTCTTCTAGGGCCTGTTGTGCCCCTGCTTCGTCTGGGTGTCGGAACACCCGAAGACTACGCCAGATCCTCAGCGGCTGGGCTCAGCGGCTGCGACGCGAGGGACGTCAGGACGGTTAAGTGACACATTATAACTAAGGACCCGTAGTCGGCCATACCGCGGCCCTATAGTGACCAGCCTTTGCCAGAGTAGTCGTGTTCTCATAATCAGTGTTTTCTTGTATTTGGTCCCTGCGAGGACAATTGCTGTTATCTTGTTTGGTTGCTTAGGATAGCCCTACCGGCATCTATCTATAAAAGTTACTACCTAAAGTTTAATCTGTCTCGTGTCTCGTCACTGCATCCCGCGTACCTGCCATGGCCACACTCCCACAAGTCCAGCAGATCCACCATCACTGCTGGACCTGTATAGAAGGACCTTCACCATCTACCTGTGGCCTTCTATTTCTCTACCCGGACATGTATCGTCTCTGTCACCAGGCTCTGCGGTATTCATACTGCTTGCCTGACTGGACTCTTACTGGTATCTGACCCCAGCTGTCCTCCTGACTATGATTTTGCCTATTGATTGTATTCCCGATCTCCTCCCTCCCTTTTCCTTCTATCCTATTATCAATAAAAAAATTATAAATATTTTTACTGAGATTTTTTTCATCTTTTAATGATCAAACTTAACTCTGCATTTTGTTAATTGATATAATAATGCGGTAACATTTCTGTTTCTAATCAATCAATCAATCAATCAAATGTATTGTCGCCAAGTACATATTACATATATACAAGGAATTCTTTGTGACAAAGAGGCAACATAATATATAACAACAGATACAACAAGTAACATCTAACAAGACAGATACAGTATATAGTCTACACATGACGATTTAATTGTTGAACAGAGAGTGGATAGAAGCTGTTCATATGGCGGTTGGTGCTGCATTTGGGGACTCTGAAGCGACATACTGAAGGGAGTAGTTGGAATGAGGAGTGTCCCGGGTGAGAGGGATCGGATGAAATTTTCAATGCGTGGGATCGAATACTCTTATCATAAAGATCCTGGATTTTAGGCAGGGGGGAACCTATAATTCTCTCTGCTGTTCTGAAAGTCCTTTGTAAGCGGAGTTTGTCATGCACAGTGGCTCCCCCATACCAGACTATCAGAGAGGAACAAATCACAGATCTGATGACAGCATTAAAGAATAAGATCAGCAAATTCTTAGACAAGCCATATCTTTTCAGCTGATGCAGGAAGAACATCCTCTGTTGTGCTTTTCTTATAACAGCATCCACGTTTTTCCCCCATTTAAGATCATGAGAGATGATAACACCAAGGAATTTGGTCTCTGTGACCCTAAGAACCACTTTGTCATGGATGTAGATTGGAAGTATCTCATGTTGATCTTTCCTAAAATCCACAACCATCTCAGCAGTTTTTTTAGTGTTGAGTACAAGATTATTGGCTTTACACCAGTCACATATTCTTTTCACCTCACTCCGATACAAGTCTTCAGCATTTCCCCTGATGAGACCAATCAGTGTCATATCATCGGCAAATTTCAAGATTTTTACTGAGTCTGCTGAAGAGATGCAATCATTCGTATAGAGAGAAAACAGTAACGGGGACAAAACACACCCCTGAGGTGCCCCGATGTTTGTGACCAAGGTGTCCGAAGTGAATGGTCCAACTTTTACACTCTGTATCCTGGCTGTCAGGAAGTTATAAATCCACAAGCATAAGTTGAGAGGGACTCCAAGAGCTACCATTTTCTTATGAAGTAAATTCGGATCAATGGTATTGAACGCTGAGCTAAAGTCCATGAAAAGAATCCGGACATATGAGTGCAGTTCATCTGTATGATCCAAAATGTACTTCAGTGCCAGATTGACAGTGTCGTTTGCTGAACGATTCTCCTTATAGGCAAACTGAAGCGGGTCCCATAGCTTCTGCGTGAATTTTATCAGGTGGGACATCATAATTCTTTCGAAGACTTTCATAGCTACAGATGTGAGTGCTACTGGTCTATAGTCATTCAACTCAGAGGATCCCACTTTCTTGGGGACAGGAATAATTGTGGAACTTTTCCAACACTGAGGTACAACGCACTCTTTCAGTGACACATTGTATATATTTGTCAGTATAGGGGCAAGCTGGGTAGCAAATACTTTTAGACACATTAGAGATACACCATCAGGGCCAGGTGCCTTTTTGACCTTAAGTCCCTTCAGGATGCGTATCACCTCTGCCTCGGAGATCACTACTTGGGTGTTGCACAATGAATGATCTTTATATGAACAGACTGAGGAGCTTAGAGATGAATAGCCACTGTGTGTAGAGCTTGCCTCAAATCTGCAGTAGAATTCATTTAACTATGCTGCCAGACTTCTGCTGGGGTTCACTATAGTGGGGTGGCTTTTAAAATTGGTGACCTCTCTTAATCCTCTCCATGCAGATCTAGTATCTTTTGATGAGAACCTTTCCTCCAGAATCTTTGCATACTCATGTTTGGCTAACTTGATCTCTTTAGATAGCGAGTTCCTAAGTTTCTTGAATTCAGTAATATCGCCTGCTTTATAAGCCTCCTCTTTTCTCTTACGGATCAACCTGACTTTATTTGTAAACCACGGCTTGTTGTTTCCCCGAAAGTGGACAGATTTGGATGGAATAAACGTGTCTTCACAAAAACGGATATATGAGGACACTGCATCAACCCATTCATCCAGACCCGAGCATGTTTCCTGGAATACCTCCCAGTCCGTGCATTCAAAGCATGCTTGTAGTTGCAATTTTGCCTCAGACCATGTCTTCTTTGTATAAACTGTAGGTTTGGATGTTTTCAACCTTTGCCTGTAGGCTGGAATTAAATGAATTAGACAATGATCTGAAAAGCCCACTGCTGCTCTCCTCATTACCCTGTAGGCCCCTTTTATGACTGTATAGCAGTGATCAAGCGTATTGTTCTCTCTCGTGAAGCAGTTTATATGTTGAGTAAATTTGGGGAGATCCAGGTTGAGTTTTCCTTTGTTAAAGTCCCCCATTACGATCACAAATGCTTCTGGAGATCCTTTCTCCCATTCTGATATTTTGCAAGCTAATTCACCAATAGCAGCTTTAACAGATGTTTGAGGGGGAATATATACTGCAACCAGAACCATAGATGAAAACTCTCTTGGAGAGTAAAATGGTCTACAATTGAGTGCAAGGTACTCTAGATCTGGAGAGCAACCTTTTCCCAGTATGTTAACATCACAGCACCAGCTAGTGTTGATGTAGAGACATACCCCACCCCCCCTTTGTTTACCTGAAGCTACACAATCACGGTCAGCTCTGTAGATAACAAAACCAGGTAGATCCAGACTACAATCAGGGATGGTCTCATTCAACCAGGTCTCAGTAAAACAAAGAGCAGCTGAATTGGCCATATCAGATCTCATGTTACAAAGTAAGCTCGGATCCTCCATTTTGTTAGATAAGGAACGGACATTAGCCAAGTGGAGTGAAGGAAGAGCTGTTCTGAACCCTCTCCTCCGAAGGCGTGCCAGGACGCCTCCTCTCCTACCTCTCTTGCAGTACACCTCCACAGGTTTCACAGAAGTAATGGATTTTATGTACTCAATTGTTGAATTAGCAATCATGCTCCAAGAAAGGGAGTCCATGAGAAATTGCGGATGATTCCAGAATAATAAATCGTCCCTTGAAATCATAAGATTAGGTTTACAGAGTGCAGTGGCCATGATTACACTCAGCTTGTAGCTATAAAGACTGAACAGTCACAGCTTAGCAGAGTTAAATGTACAACTTTCCATAAAGGGTGCTCCCAGCACTGCTGGGGGGGAGGGCATGGGTGCAACAAGACAGGGACATCAGGGGACACGCCAACAGTTAGTTCAAACCTGCCCAGCTCACCCCTTCAGCTCCACCTGGACCACAAGATCTCCAGAACATCTCCAGCACCGCACACTCCACCAGCTTTCCCATCCCGGGATCATCTGCTTGCTGGAAATGGGTACAAGTTGTAGGAAAGTTGGCAGGCAGCCAGCAGCTTCACTCTCTCCCAGCTGAAACCAGGCACGGAGCTCCACGAGGACAGAAAGACACCGGTCCCAGCTGGTCGCAGTCTCCACACTACTCCCAGCTCTGCCGAATCCTGTAGCCCTACAGCTCCACATGGACCACAAGGTCTCCAGAACAACTCCAGCACCGCACACTCCACCAGGTTTCCTATCCTGGGATCATCTGCTTGCTGGAAATGGGTACAAGTTGTAGGAAAGTTGGCAGTCAGCCAGCAGCTTCACTCTCTCCCAGCTGAATCCAGGCACGGAGCTCCACGAGGACAGAAAGACACCGGTCCCAGCTGATCGCAGTCTCCACACTACTCCCAGCTCTGCCGAATCCTGTAGCTACGCAATGGTGAGTGAACCAAAGGGAGAATTAACAATTAAACGGGGAAAAAAACTAAAAAACTCAGGAGCCTCATGCCAGAGCAGCCATCTCTCGGCGCTCCTCCTCCTCCTCGGCGTTCATAAACGTATGAATGTCTATATAAACAGCATATACATTATTGATTTTACTTATTATATAGAGCCATTAAGTTCACAGCACTTTACAAACATTGTTGAAATTGTCCCCATTGAGGCTCACAATCTAAATTCCATATCAGAATGTTTTTGGAATGTGAGAAAAAAGCAGAGAACCTAAAGGATACCCACACAAATATGGGAAAGCATTCAAACTCATGGAAGATGTTGTCTATGGTGGGATGTGAACACAGGTTGTCAGTGCTGTACGATAAAAATGCTAACCACTGAGCCAACGTGCTGCCCAAATGTATGCAGTCTGTATATACTGTACCTTTGAAACTTCAAAAGTTCTGACTGTACCTCTGAATCCTTTTCATCTTGAACTCACTGCTAATTGCACTTCTCACTATATATATATTTCTCACTTTCCGGAAAGCAGCAGTCAGGCTCATATTTCTGTCCAGCAGCTACACCGCCGCCACCACCCTGTACCAGTCATTGCACTGACCCACATAGCTCTCCACAGAGCTGCACCATCCTAAATCTTCTCCCACATCTCGATCTACTGCCATATCTACACTCCAATGAGCTAAGGCTAACATCCTCCATAATCAGGACTTCGGCCAGCATGATGGCTCAGTGGTTAGCACTGCAGCCTGACTGCGGCGACCCCCAAACAATCACTCCCCATTAGACCTCTCTCCGTCCCCTTCCCGGAAACCCAATTACCAATAACGAGACAACACAAGTAATTGCCGGGTGAGGGTCACAGCTTTAATTTCTTTTATATGAACATATATAACAATAAAAGGAAGCTCTTCAAACTTCCAACAGACCAGTAGCCAAATGCCCTGCAACATCTACAGGCAAGTCAGCCTACTTAGCCTTAATATTCCAGTGCTTCCTTTGTTGAAACAGCCAAGAAGGATCCCGAGTAGCATAACACAGGACTCCGACCCCCACCTAACAAGCACAATGCTTGATCAATCCCATCCTGGAGCCCCAACAAAAGGATATCTAAACCAATATCAGTAAGGTGGACTCAGTCTGGTCTAAGGACAGCTGAAATGTCACCCTCTAACTGGCGATGCCTTAGCACCACACCAAACTTGGACATATGTACGTTTATGGTGCTTCTGGTCCACTCCACTGCCATCCCGTCCCGGGCACCCTGTCACACAGTTCTGGGGACTATCTCTGACCAAACTAATATGAGTTCCTGGAAAAAACTAGGAAACCGTTCTAGGTCCGATTTCATCATAGTCAACAGCTCGGCAATCTTATATGAACATAGGTCATTCCCCCCAGCATGTAGAACTAGTATTACTGGACCTATATCTCTCCCAATATCAACCACTTTCTGCAGCACCTGAGGCCATTTGAGACCTCCTAATGACTCTCCAATGCACATCCAAATCCTGAAAACCCATATTTCTTCCACCAGGACAGCATTCCGCTCTCTGAGCTGACCGGAAAATGTACGAGTGGCTCAGGAGCCACACTGTTGGTCTGGAGGAACCTAGACAATCAATAGAGAAATAAATTAAATCAATAAATCCAGTCTAATATACCTGGCATAGCAAGCAGAATGCCACTATCCTATCCTTTGTACCTTTGCCTCTGGCAGACCAGCCTTTGCAGCCTCAGTAGCGATCTCTATACGAAAAGAATGTGTCCCATATTCCCCCGGTTGCACACCAGATGCCTGCAGGCATTTGCGAAAATAGAAATGGGACGTCTACTTTCCCTTCTAGGTTGGGCCCTTTTCCAACCTTTAAAGGCCTGCTTGATTATAAAGGCCTTTGTGACATCCGCCCAGCCTAACAATTGAAAATAAAATGCCAAACAGAAAGGCGTTGTTGAGCTGACAAACCCAAAATACCCGAATTAAAAAGTAACATCACAAACTCAACTGTTACATCTATTCTGGCCTGACGACAAGTATGAACCAGTCTCCTGTTGTGATTTCGCGTTCTGCCTTACCTCTGGTTACTACTGAAGGTAGTCAGCTGGTCAAATTGACAGAGGGATTGTGAGTTCTTTTTCTGGGCTCCCTCTGGTGGTTACTGGAGGTAATGGAGCTGATCTGATTAACAGACGCTTGCCACCTGATAATGAGGACGACGATTGGAGATCTGGGGTTTCAGACTGGGATTTAAGACAGCCGGCTCCCTCCATCCCTGCTGGTGATTTTCTTCCTGCCTCCTGAGGTCTTAGTTTCCTGCTCAGTCCCTGCATGTTCAGCTAAGTGTTCATTTGCTATTCTGTTTACATTTGATCTGGTTTTGCCTATTTCAGTTTTGTGTGGGTCAGCCAGCTCCGGCTGGGCCTGTGCTGAATCACCATCCATATGTTACTGCTTGTGCCAGTTTGTTTTTGTCCCTTATTAGATTGGCATCTTTTTGCTCAGTTTTCAAAATATACCAGAGTTCTGATATAGTGGGCGAAGTCGTGCGACTTCAGTATTTTTTGCATCAGACGTGTTGGACTTTTTTGCAGAGTTTTTTGCGTGATTGCAGACAGTGTCTTTCCTTTTCTGTCCTGTCTAGTCAGTGTGTCCCCCATCATTTGCTCAGTCTATTTTCCTACCTGCGTTTGTGTTTTCATCTTGTCTCTCTCCGACAATATATGTTTGGGGGCTATCTATTCCTTTGGGGTCTGCTTTGGGGCAGTTTAGATTTCCCCTTTCTTGCTTTAGGCTTAGTTAGCTCTCTGGCTGTACCTAGACGTCTAGGATCATCGTAGGCATGCTCCACGGCTACTGCTAGTTGTGTGGATAGGATCAGGGGTCTGCAATCTGCTTAGTTACCAACATCTCTGGTTTTCTGTGGCTTAGCTTGGGCTTGCTCTCCTCCTCGGTGACCCAATCATAACAGTCTCCCTTTTATCAAACTACACCACTCCGTCCAAGACTTACCGTATGACTGCCAAGTAGAGGAAACCACGGACGAGCGAACCAATGGCATCAACTTTTGGCAACTATGTCCCACAGGAAAGAGCGGCAAGGAAAACCTTCCGGTCGGGCACTGGGTAGAAGCTCGCTGAAGACCGGCCTATTAAAGCGTGACAAAGCATCAGCAATGCCATTTTCCACTCCTGGAACATGGCGAGCCCTGAACCATATGTTCTTTTTTAAACAAAGAAGAACTAAATGCCAGAGTAAGCAAAGCACCGGGTGGGAAGATGAAGTCAAGCGGTTTATTCAATGCACCACACTGACGTTATCACATCAAAAAACATATTTTTTTGTTATCAAATTGTGAGCCCCAAATCTCCACGGCCGCTACAATGGTAAACAGTTCCAACAGCGTAAGGTTTTTGCAAAGCCCTTCTGCTCTCATCGAATCCGGCCACGGGGCCGCGCACCACTGATCTCCAAAAATGGTGTTAAAAACCAGCCGACCCTGTGGCATCAGAAAATAATTTCAATTCCAGGCTTGAAATCTCTGAAGACATGAAGCACATGTGGCCATTGAATGAAGTAAAAAATGCTCTCCAGACTTCCAAATTGGACAGTAAATTTCTTGTTAACCGCATTCTGTGGCCGGGATGGGTAACCCCTCTGGTCGCTAATGATAAACGTCTTGAAAAAACCCTACCCGCCGGCATGACTCTGCAGGCAAAAACCAACAGCCCGAGTAAAGACTGCATTTGGTGCAAGGTGACCTTTTTGACAGAACAAAAGCCTTCAATCATGCACATGAGCTTCTCCACCTTTTCCGCAGGCAACTGATAAACCATGTCGACAGTATCGATTTTGATTCCTAAAAAAGACAGGGCTGTTACAGGACTGACAGTCTTTTCTGCTGACAAGGGAACACCAAACTGATGAGCTATATCTTTGAAAAATTCTAATAGCTGCCAACAAACTGCAGAATGTTTCTGTCCCACAAATAAAAAATCATCCAAATAGTGTGTGACAGATCTAGGACCTGTACCAGATCTAACAACCCAATCCAAAAAGGAGCTGAAGAGCTCGAAATAAAAACACGATATTGAACAACCCATCGGGAGGCACATGTCATAGTAAAAACCATCACTCACCCGGCAGCCCTAAAGGTGGAACCAATCAGGGTGTAGTGGTAATTGACGGAAAGCCAATTCGATATCAGATTTTGCAAGCAGGCCTCCGGCACCAGCCTGGTGAACCAAGGCTACTGCCCTGTCAAACAAAATGTCTGACACCTATGCGTCCTCCAATGAAATGCCGTCGTTAACAGACTCATCCTTGGGGTAGGATAGATGGTGTATAAGACAAAGCATACCCGGTTCCTTTTTAGGAACTAGATCCAATGGAGAAACTCTAATGTTCCAAAAAGGAGGGGTTTTGAACGGGCCTGCCATCCACCCTAATCTCCCTTCTTTGTTGATCTTCTCCCCCAGGACCTCAGGATGGTCACTTGCAGACTTCAAATTGGCAGCAAACAAGGGAAACCGACTAAATTTGAAAGAGATAAAAATCACGGTTCCTTATTTTCACTATAGGAAGATGTGATGGTATGATATGTTATGTGGGTATCATTTTGTGTCTATTTATATTTTGCGGATTTCCATAGTGTTCTCCTGTTGCCCTGTATCATGCCGTGTATTCCCCATATTGCCTAGAGTCTCAATTATCTTCCAAAAGTCTGATAATTGAATTAGCTCACTTACTGTCTGCAGCCTGACTGTATCTATGCCTCTTGATGAACCCCTTGCAGTGCCTTAATCCCCAAGGCACCTTTGTCAGGACTGGGAGGCCTGAAAACTACCCCAACCTGGGGAGGACAGGAGCTGTACAAGTCAGACCCAGTGTGGTGATAATCGTGTGAAGTCGGCACGTCAGAGAGAAGGGGAAGCATATGTGACTCGCCCCTGGAGGTCGTGGGGTACTCGGTGCCGGGCCCGTTGATTTCAATGGGAGATGTCACAGTGGCAGGGACTCGGTCCGTGGCCTCAGGCAGTCAATGTAAAAGGGGTAGAGTGATGGGGATAAAGTTATTGAGATGATTTGTGAGGCCACCTGTGGTTTCTGGTCAGTTTGACCAGCGCTGCAGGGTTGCTTCTCTGAGACTGATGGTGTGGTGCAGCAATGATGTTGAAGCTCCCCACAGGTGGAGCTGTAGTTCCAGGGCAGTAGGAATAGGCGTTGAGGTAGATGGTGAGGTAGTGTAGAACGAAGGATGCAGCAGTGCGGGTAACGTGGCACAGAAATAAGTGGAGGACACAGTGGAATGTAGTTCCAAGGCTTTACTCACAGTCTGGTGCACACAGATGCCCACTTCGGTGCCGTGTCATCCCGGTCAGGGGCTCAGCCAACTCCCAGGCAAGATAGAGTACACCCTTCCAGCACTCCTCCAACATATGCCTTTCCTGAACGTCTCCTCACTAGCGCTTAAACTGAAGTACTTGTAGTTGTGAATTAAACTCAAGTTCCTTTTTCTAGATGTTTCTTGGAACTCCACTCACACGGCAGATAGCTGTAGCCTGCTTCGGGGACTTCCTACTCTCAGGTCCCGGCTCACACACGTTGCTATTGTGCCTCCGAGTCTTAAGTTGGAATAAAGTGGTGACGACTTCTATTCCTCCGGTTTCTGCTGCAGGAACTTCAGTATCCATACAACCTCGGAGACCGGACTCCGGACCATGCGCTTTAACTTAAGGAAGGGCTCTGCTCTCACCCTTGTCCTAAGTTCTCTTCTCCCCACGTTTCGTACTAATCTATCTTCCTTCTGACGAATTAGGCTTTCTTCTTGCTCTTTTCCATGCCAGCAGCTCCAGATCACAGGAGTCTGCTGAAGCACTTGCTTTCACTCCATCCCTCTCCAGGGATCTTCTCTCACTAACTGACCCTTTCCTAATCTTCTTCCCTCTCTTGTGCAGTCTAAGCTCCACCCGCTTCCCCAGCACCATTTGTGAACCAAAGCAGCTGACTTACAGGGTGCTCCACTATTCTAAACTGTCTGTACTGGGTGCAGGTGTTGGAGTGTGGTCAGGTGTCTCCACCTTACCTGGATAGTGGGGTACCACACCTCAGGAGGAGGTGCAGTACCTCTGTGGCGACTGAACCCTCAGGGGCGCCACATATGGACCCATTTTATCCTCTGTCTGCTGGATTATTGGACTCTCTTCTCCTTGGACATTCATCCTGTTACTGAACTGCATTCATGTTCTGGACTATTGTATCTTCAGTGTGGTGGATTGTTTATGGACCTTTTAGTTTTGCCTATAATAAAGGTCTTGGGATTGTTCACACTTCCCTCGCTCTGTTGATTGTGTGGTATCGGAGAAGGACCCCGTGACAACTGGTGGCAGCAGTGGGATCAACAGAGTGTAACCCAATGGAGAACCACCCACAGAGTGAGTACAGAAATTGGACTGTATCCAGTTTACAGGAGAGAGCCAGAGACCTGGGCCTGAACTACCAGGGACTGACTAAAGAAGCCTTAATTGATCTACTGGTGGGTGGTAGCCCAGCCACCTTCTTCCAGATGTCTGAAGGACAAGCATTGGAGACAGGGATCCCCACCCCAAAAAGCCAGTGGTTGATGTGGTTTGAAGAAGAGATGGCGGTTCTGGACCCAGGCATCTCTCAGGAGTATAACGAAGAGGCTGCCCACTGGGCACCGCAGAGACAAGGAGCAGTGGAGCTTTAAAGAGGGTCTAATGTAATGTGGAGTGGAAACCCAATGATCCGGGAGCCTGTACGGATCACCCGGACAGAGTTTAAGCCATTTGATGAGGCTTCCGGAGATGTGGAGGGGTTCTTCAAGGACTTTGAGCAGCAGTGTGCTGTGATGGAGGTGCCCCACTCCGACTGGATGCGTTTGTTAGTGGGACTCCTGAACGGAAGCATGGCAGAGGCTTACCGAACCATTGACTCACAGTGGAATTGGGATTATAACACTGTAAAGCGGACTATCCTGGATTACCATGCTATCACCCCAGACTCATATAGGGCCAAGTTCCGAGACCTCCCATGCACCACGGGGGATAGTTTAGTGTTATGAATAAGTCACCGAGGAGGAAAAAACAAAAAGCAAGCTAAGCCCAGAAAATCGGAGAGGTTGGTAACTAGCGGATTGCAGACCCCTGATCCTATCCACAACAACTAGCAGTAGCTGTGGAACGTGCCTACGGTGGTCCTAGATGCCTCGTCATGGCCAGAGAACTAAATAAGCCTAAAGAAAGAAAGTGAAAATCTAAACTGCCCCAGAGCAGACCCCAAAGCAATAGACAGCCCCCAACATGTATTGTCGGTGAAACAAGATGAAAACACAGACACAGGTAGAAAGATAGGCTGAGCAAACGATGGGGCCCTCGCTAACTAGAAAGGACAGGAAAGAAAAGCTGCTGTCTGCAATCACGCAAAAAACCCTGCCAAAAAGAATGTCCAACACGTCTGATAGAAAAAGGCCCTGAAGTCGCTAGACTTCAGAACACTATATCAGCACTCAGGTATATTCTGAAGACAGAGCAAAAGAGATCAACTGATCAGAGTCAAAATGGGATGGCTGGCTGAACACAAAACCTAAGTAAACCAGACAAAAACTCATATGAACAATAGCAGAGAAAACTTAGCTTTAGGAAGGCAGGAACCAAACTGGAAACCAGGAGCCACAGTCAGGAAAAATCACCAGCAAGAAACTAGGGAGTCGGCTGCCTTAAATCCAATCAGAAACTCCTGATGTCCAATCACAGTCCTCTTCCTCAGGTGGCCGGTCTCTGCCATTTAGATCAGCTTCATTACCTCCCTTCACCAACAGAGGGAGTCCAGATAGAGAACTCACTACTCCTCTGTCAGCACAGCCAGCTCCATAACTCTCACCAGAAGCCAGAGGCAAACCCGAAAATGAGCTCACAACAGTTTAGGATGTACACACATAAGATGTCCCAGGCATGTCGTTGATGGCTGGAAGCAGAAAACGCCTTTACTGTGGAAGATGTTATACAGGCGTTTCTTATAGAACATTTTCTGGTCAAGTGCCCCGCAGAGGTACGGGAATGGGTCCGGGAGCGCACGCTGTGTACCGTGGATAGAGCTGCAGCCCTGGCCGATGAAGCCCTTACTATCCAACCGCAATGGAGGAGGCTTCTGGTCAATGAACCACGGCTTGCTCCCGCGCCCCGTCCCCCTCCGATTATATCTGCCCTTCCACCTAGTCGTAAGCCGATGACAATCACGCCTCACAATCCTGGACCCCAACAGTTCTGACCATGACCTGCGGGTATCACAGAGAGGAGATGTTATGGGTGTGGGCAACCTGGACATTTGCAGTTTGGCTGTCCCTCAAGTATTCGGAGGGAGCCCCACCTCGTCCAGTGCATCTTATGCACTCCATCCCGCCTGAGGAAGAGCCACCCCCACCAGAGTGGACCACTGACCACGGCACCATAGATAACCCTCCTGGAGTGTACGGTACGGACTCCGGCCTTTGTCCTTTAGCTACCCAGAGCAACGGCAATGCCACCTGCAGGATGTCTTAATTGATGGATACAAAGTGTCAGGATTTAGAAACACTGGGGCATTCCTGACTAATTCACCAGGGTCCGGGAATTCCCATTGTCTTGGTGGGGGGTGCCCGCAAAGATATACAGCGACCTTCTGTGCATTTGGATTATGGTTATGGAGAAAAACTGTGTTGGATTGTAGTTATGGGAGGACATTCTGCAGATATCCTCCTTGGGAACGACATTGGGGAGTTACAGTGCCAATTTGTGGGAGCAGTCACTCGTCTACAGGCCCTTCAAGCACTTCGTCATCTGGACCTCACCGGGGAGCAACCACCACGAACCGCATCAGAGTTGGTAAGCGATACGTTCGCTGCTACTACATTGGGAGAGTCTTGGGACACAGAGGAGTTTAGGAGAGAAATAGAGGGCAACTACCTTAGCAGCCCTTAAGCTAAAGGCAGAAATTGGGCACATGGGAGATAATGGGGATGGCTTCACTCGAGAAAACGGACTGTATTATCGTGTAACAAAGGTCAGTGACTAGAGTTGAGCGAAACGGGTCAGTCAAACTCAAAAGTCGCCGACTTCAGCTAAAGTCGGGTTTCGCCGATCGAAACCAGACCATAGCGTGAAGTCGGCCATGAGGTCGCCGATCCGAGCGCCAAAGTCGCGTTTCAAATAATGCTTCCAGCGCCTTTTCTCAGCCAATGATGGAGGACGCACACTGTGGGCAACGCGATGACATGGGCAGCGGCCACCACCATCTTAGAGAAGGGCATTGAAGTGATTGGCTGGCTTTGTGTGGTGTCACAGTGGCTATAATAGGCCGTGAACGCCGACCGCCATCTTACTTCTGCCGATCTTAGAATAGGGAGAGGTGCTGCTGCTGATTCTGACTAGGGAGAGCGTTAGGCAGGGAAGAAGAAAAAAAAATAGCTTCTGCTGATAGCGCTTTTCACTGTACAGTTAGTGTGCAGTGAAAGGAGAGGATTTTTGTTGTGTGCAGCAGCGCTGGTGGTGATTAGGCTGCCTTTTAAGGCTACCTGATAGCTGCATTGCTGTGTGCACATTGCTGTTCAAACTGCTTTTTTCAAAGCACTTCAACTTTTATTATTTTGTTCTGCTCAGTTACCGAGCGTTCATTTCTTCACACACCGTATAGCAGTGTACGCTCCTCACACACTACCGTGTACTGGCTGGTATCATGGACAAATACAAGCTGTGTGTGACTCTGGAAAAACAAACCGAGGAGATTTTCCATTTTTCCAGACCTACACCATATAGAGCTGTCTGCTTTTCAAACAATTTCGTATATCTGCTGTTTGATCACGGTCAAAACTATACAGAGACAGTGTGTGTCACTCCGTATAAAAATGGATGGAGATTTATAATTTTCCATACAGACACCGTATAGCGCTGTACGCTCCTCACACACTACCGTGTACCGGCTGGTATCACGGACAAATACAAGCTATCTGCGTTTGACTCTGGAAAAACAAACCAAGATTTCCCATTTTTCCAGACCTACACCGTATAGAGCTGTCCGCTTTTCAAACAGTTTCGTATATCTGCTATTTGATCACGGTCAAAACTATACAGAGACAGCGTGTGTCACTCCGTATAAAAATAGACGGAGATTTACAATTTTCCATACAGACACCGTATAGAGCTGTCCGATTCTCAAACAGTATTGTATATCTGCTGTTCGTATTACAGTCACATCTATACAGAGTCAGCGTGTGACACTCCGTAAATACATATACAGACATTTCCATTTCTCCATACACTGTATTGAGCTGTCCAATTCTCAAACAGTATTGTATATCTGCTGTTCGCATTACAGTCACATCTATACAGAGTCAGCGTTTGTGTGTGACACTCCGTAAATACATATACGGAGATTGTTAGTTACACAAAAAACGTATACAGCTGTACACTTCTGATACAGTACCGTATATCTGCTTGTTGGATTACGGTCAAATACATACTGGGTGAGCGTCTGTGACTAACAAAATGTATACGTAGATTTAATTTTTTTAATACACCTTACACAGCTGGACGCTCCTCATACAGTACCATCTCTCTTCTGGTCATTTTGGTACATTTTCCTAAACATGAAGAAGTATGGTGGAAGAGGCCGCGGATGTGGGCAGGGGGGCGCGGCTGGTACTGATCGTGGTGGTGCAATGGCTGGCAAAAGGACAATAGCAGTTAAGGCAGGAGGTGTTGAGCCTGTGTCATCATCTGGCCCAAGAAGGCCTGTAAGCTTCCTTTTTCTTGGAGTAGGAAAACCGCTTTTAAAGCCGGAGCATCAGGAACAGGTTTTAGCGTACATTAGAATCATAGAATCATAGAATCGTAGAGTTGGAAGGGACCTCCTGGGCCATCTGGTCCAACCCCCTGCTCAAAGCAGGATTCGCTAAATCATCCAAGTTAGATGTCTGTCCAGCCTCTGTTTGAAGACTTCCATTGAAGGAGAACTCACCACTTCTCGTGGCAGCCTGTTCCACTCATTGATCACTCTAACTGTCAAAAAGTTTTTTCTAATATCTAATCTGTGTCTCCTCCCATTCAGCTTCATCCCATTGCTTCTAGTCTTTCCTTGTGCAAATGAGAATAAAGTTGATCCTTCTACAATGTGACAGCCCTTTAGATATTTGTAGACAGCTATTAAGTCTCCTCTCAGTCTTCTCTTTTGCAAACTAAACATTCCCAAATCCTGCAACCTTTCCTCATAAGACAGGGTTTGCAGACCGGTCACCATTCTGGTCGCTCTTTTCTGAACTTGCTCCAGTTTGTTGATGTCTTTTTTAAAATGTGGTGCCCAAAATTGGACACAATATTCCAGATGAGGTCTGACCAAAGAGGAGTAGAGGGAAATAATTACTTCACGTGATCTAGACTGTATGCTTCTGTTAATACATCCTAGAATTGCATTTGCCTTTTTTGCTGCTGCATCACACTGTTGACTCATATTCAGTCTGTGATCTATTAGTATACCCAAGTCTTTTTCACATGTGCTGTCACTTAGCCCTATTCCTCCCATTCTATATATGCTTTTTTCATTTTTATTGCCCAGATGTAGTACTTTGCATTTCTCCCTGTTAAAAACCATTCTGTTAGTTGCTGCCCACTTCTCCAGTTTATTTAAATCTTTTTGAATCCTCTCTCTCTCTTCTCTAGTATTAGCTATCCCTCCTAGCTTTGTGTCATCAGCAAATTTAATCAGTTTACCCTCAATTCCTTCATCTAAATCGTTGATAAAGATGTTGAACAATACAGGGCCCAGGACAGAGCCCTGTGGTACCCCACTTGAGACATTCTTCCAACTGGATGTGCAGCCATTTACGACCACTCTTTGGGTCCGATCACTAAGCCAGTTATGAATCCACCTAACAGTTGCCTTGTCCATTCCATACTTAGTCATTTTTTCAATAAGGATTGTATGAGAGACTTTGTCAAATGCTTTGCTGAAGTCAAGATATACTATATCTACAGCATTTCCTTGATCCACCCAATCAGTAATACCGTCATAGAAGGAAATTAAATTAGTCTGACATGACTTATTAGTTACAAACCCATGCTGACTCTGTTTAATCACTTCATTCTTATCCAGGTATTGACATACATGTTGTTTAATAATTTGTTCAAAGATCTTTCCTGGTATAGAAGTCAGACTCACCGGCCTATAGTTGCCTGGGTCCACCTTCTTCCCCTTTTTGAAGATAGGAACAACATTTGCTCTTCTCCAGTCTTCTGGCACATCTCCTGTTCTCCAAGAATTTTCAAAGATTATGGAGAGGGGTTCAAAAATTTCTTCTGCTATCTCCTTCAGTACTCTGGGGTGTAATTCATCTGGACCTGGAGACTTGAATTCATTTAGGTTAGCTAAGTGTTTCCTCACTATCTTTCTGTTTATAGATATCCTGGATTCTTCTATTCCCTTAATAGGACAGTGAATAACAGTTGATGTTACATTTCCTTTCTGAGAGAAAACAGATGCAAAATAGGAATTTAAAAGTTCAGCCTTCTCAACATCCTGTCTTACCATTTCATCATTTTCATCCTGTAAAAATCCTATAGCATCTTTGACTTTTCTTTTACTTTTGACATATCCCCAAAATCCTTTATTATTGCTTTTGACATCACTTGCAAGCCTCAATTCATTTTCAGCTTTAGCTAATCTGATTTGTGCCCTGCAGGTTCTGCAGACAGCATTATATTCTTCTTTAGATATGCCTCCCTCTTTCCATTTTATAAACATTTTTTTCTTCCTTTTTAGCATGTGCTTAAGTTCTGTGTTCATCCATCCTGGTTTCCTTAAATGCTTCCTATTCTTCCCTCTTTTCGGAATTGTTAACAACTGTGCTTTGAGAATTTCATTTTTCAAGATTTCCCATCCTTCCTGGACATTTTTGTCTTTAAGGATATCCAGCCATTGGATCCCTCCAATTCTCTTTCTGAATCCCTTAAAATCTGCCTTTCTGAAATCTAACCTTGACGTCTGAGTCTTCACAGGTCTTCCGCCTCTAGTTATCCAAAATTCTAAAATAGCATGGTCGCTACCTCCTAGGGTCCCAGCCACTTTTACCTCCTCAACCATTTCCTCCCTGTTTATAAGGATTAGATCCAAGGTAGCAGTTCCCCTTGTTTTCTCCTTTACCTTTTGGAAGATAAAGTTGTCAGCAAGAGAGGCTAAGAATTTCCTTGACCTGTTAGTTTTGCCTGAGAGAGATTCCCAACAAATGTCTGGATAGTTGAAATCTCCCATGACAACTATGTCATATTTTTTGGAGAACTTGGCCATTTGATGCATAAAGAGTTCATCCATATCTTCAGCTTGCACAGGCGGCCTGTAGTAAATGCCTACAATGGTGTCCTTTCCATTGTTCTGTCCTTGTATTCTTACCCAAACAGTTTCCACAGAACTCCCAGTCTCTGAAGCTTCAATCTCTGTGCAGATATACGCATTTCTAACATACAATGCGACACCCCCTCCTCGTTTATCAAGTCTGTTTCTTGCAAATAAGTTGTATCCTTCTAGTCTTTTATTCCAATCATGTGTATTGTCCCACCAAGTTTCAGTGATTCCAATGACATCATATTTCTTTTCCTGTGTTAGTAGTTCCAATTCTCCTTGTTTGTTGCCCATGCTTTGTGCATTAGTATAGAAACATTTTAGTTTGTGATTGGTTTCTCTTTCTCCAATATTTTTATTAATTAGATTCTTTCGTCTTTGTTCTTCCTTTCCACTTCTAATAGCAGAGTTCTCAATAGCATTTGTCAGGTGTATGGCTTTTTCTGGTCTTTTGCTTCCCTTCCCATGTTGTTCTAGTTTAAAGCTCTCCTTACAAGTGTAGCAAGGCGACTTCCAAATACCTGCTTTCCAGTCTTCGTAAGGTGCACCCCATCATCATTGCCGAAGCAGCCACCAGCTCTATTGCCTCCTCTTCTGAACGCTCAAAACCTGCAAGCACGGAGTCATCAGTGCAGGGTTCTGGTCAGGAAAAACCCCTTTCCTTGTGTCCTTCACCTCCACCAAAAGTTTAGGATGCAGCAGCCCACACTTCAGATTACTCTATGGAGCTCTTTTCACATACCATGCCTGGGTTATCCAGTTAAATCCTGAATTCCCCAGTCCAAGATGAATCTGACATGGAGTGCACTGATGCACAGCCACTGCTAGATGATTCTGCTTGTACATTGACCCAGAGCACTACATTGTCCTCGCAGTCTACTGAGCCAGAATCTGACCCTGATGAAACTGAGGTGCCCCTTCCCGCATACTATACACATGGTGACACAGAGGAAGGTAAAGAGGAAGGTGCAGATGACTTTGAAGAGGAGGTGATGGATGACCCAGTTCTTGACTCGGATTGGCATCCATTGGGGGAGGAGGGTGGTGCTGTCAATAGTTCAGATAAGGAGAAGGATCCGCAGCAGGCATTGACATCGCAGCAGCGGTTATCTGGCAGTCCCGTAGCTGTCCAAAAATGTGGACCAAAAACTAAAAGAGTTGCAGGACACCTTGGCCAGACGGTCAACTTAGCACAGCGTGCAAGGCCAGAAAATGTATACCCTAGTAGGAAGAGTGCAGTGTGGCACTTCTTTGTACAAAATCCTACTGATGAGGCAAAGGTTACCTGTAAGAAGTGCGGAAGGACCTTTAGCCGAGATAAACAACTCAGAAATTTGAATACCAGTTGCATGCTTAGACATTTAATCAACATGCACTTGCAAGCGTGGACGGACTACAAAACCTCAGGTAGCACATGTGCACCTGCTCCGACTGAAGGCAGCCAGCAACGCTCCATCACTTCCCCCACTGTAAGACCACTGCCACCGTTAAGCACACCGCCAGCACTAAATGTTGAGGTGTCGTCGCATGGCCAAAGCACTCAGGAAATCACAATGGTTTTGCAACTCAACACTGAATCTAGGCCATCACCACCAATACCATCACCAACCCCCTCTCACTCCATCCAGTCCACCGCTACTTCCCCCATATGCAGCTCTTCAGTCCAGCTCATCCTACCAGACACTGTGAGTAGGACAAGACAGTACTCATCCTCTCATCCGCATAAACTGTGTTTGAATGACTACATTGCCAAACTAATCTCATTAGAGATGATGCCCTACCATTTGGTTGAAAGCAAAACTTTCCGCGAGCTCATGGCCTACGCAGTCCCACGTTATGACCTACCCAGTCAGCATTTCTTTTCTCGAAAAGCCATCCCAGCCCTCCACCTGCATGTGAAAGACCGCATTGTCCATGCACTCAAGCAATCAGTGAGTGGAAAGGTGCACCTCACAACAGGTGCATGGTCCAGTAGGCATGGCAAGGGCCATTACGTGTCCATCACTGCGCACTGGGTTAATGTGGTGGATGCAGCTCCACAGGGGACAGCGGTGGTGGAACAGTGCTGCCTAGCCCACGATATAGGAAACAGTTGGCTGTAGGCTTTCGTCCCTCCTCCTCCATAAGCGAAAGCTCGTCCACAGAGCGCAGTCGCACGAGCACTCCATCCGCAGCTGGTAGTGTTGCACACGAGGTGTCCCACTATCGAACAGTGGTAAGCGTCAGCAGGCTGTGTTAAAGATGATGTCTTTGGGCGACAACAGACACACCGCGGAGGTACTGGCCGAATACTTGCAGCGACAAACTGTCATGGCTGGGCAGTCTACATCTTGAGCCAGGCAAGGTAGTCAGTGATAAAGGCTGTAATTTTGTGGCAGCCATAGCCCTTGCAAAACTCACACACATACCTTGCCTGGCTCACATTTTGAACCTGGTGATGCAGTGCTTCCTTAATAATTATCCAGAGTTAACATCCCTGCTCCATAAGGTGCAAAGACTGTGGTCGCACATCCGTCGCTCGCCCGTACACTCCAGTCGTATGCAGAAGTTGCAGCGATTGCTCGACCTCCCCAAGCACCGCCTACTCATAGACATTGCAACAAGGTGGAACTCCACCCTGCACATGGTTGAGAGGCTGTGCGAACAGAGGCAGGCTGTAATGCATTTGTGGGAGGACACACGGGCAGGCAGTTTGAGGGAAGACATGGAATTGTTGGGTGTGCAGTGTTTTGAGGAATGCACACGGCTGGTAAGCGCAGACGATGCCATCATAAGCATGAGCATCCCACTTATGCGGCTGCTCATGCAAAGTTTGACGCACATTAAGGATCTGGCGTCTGCAGCAGAGGAGTAGGAACAAGAGCAGGAGAGAAGCCTTGCTGACAGTCAGCCATTATCTGGTCAGGGAACTGTCCTGGATGAGGTGGAGGAAGAAGCGGAAGGAAGAGGAGGAGGGGGAGGATGAGGGGGATGATTATTTTGGGCAGGAGGATGCTTTTCAGGGGGCAAGAGAAAATGTTGGCGTTCCAAGGTCAGGTACAGTGTTTGTGCGTGACTGTAGGGATGTGGATTTGCCAGAAAGTGCTCCTTCACCCAGCAGTGGCAGTGCATTATTGACACCTGGAACATTGGCCCACATGTGCGATTATGCCTTGCGGATCCTAAAAAGGGACCCCCACATTGCCAGAGTGATGAAGGATGATAACTACTGGCTGGCCAGCATCCTCGATCCACGCTACAAAGGCAAATTGCACAACATCATGCCACAGGAGAACCTAGAGATAATATTGGCAAACAAACAAGCAACTCTTGTAAACCGTTTGTTTGAGGCTTTCCCAGCACACAGCAGTGGTGCTGGTTCTCCCACGAGCCGTAGTGGGCACAATGGAAGAGGAGTTTGTGGTGCACACAGCAGAAGTGGCGTTGGTGACAGGAGTTTCATGACCATGTTGTGGACTGATTTCTCAAGTACCGCTCACACGACTGCTAATACTGCATCGATTCAAAGTGACAGGAGACAGCAGTTGTCAACTATGGTTACAAACTACTTCTCCTCCCATATGGATGTTCTCCCTCACAGGTCATTCCCCTTTGACTATTGGGCCTCTAAACTGGACACCTGGCCTGAATTGGCACAATATGCCTTACAGGAGCTCGCTTGCCCTGCTGCTAGTGTGTTTTCTGAAAGAGTCTTCAGTGCTGCTGGATCAATCCTGACAGAAAAAAGGACGCGTCTGTCGACCCAAAATGTTGATGATCTAACCTTCATTAAAATGAACCATGTTCAAAGTATTTTGTCCCACCTTCCCCTGATGACACACAGGTTGCCAGAAAACTGCCTCGCTTTTGTCCTCCTCTTCCTCGGACTTGCCCAATTCTGCCATTTGCAGCTGCTGAATGTCCAGCCTACACATCAACATATGCCATTTTTTAAACCTCCCTAACTGGGCTGCCCACCCCCCCAAGGGCTGGGGTCAACACCTGGCGCACCCGGGCAAGTGCCGTTGCTCTGAACAGGTGGATGGGCCCACTGATGGCCGACGGCACTGGCACAGGGCCCCTCATAGTACAATACAGTGTCTCTGATGGTGGGGGGCCCACTCACCGTCAGACACACCAGCGTACTATGAGGGGCCCTGTGACAGTACCATCGCCCATGAGTTCGCCCCCCCTGCTTGGTCAGGGACACAGCACTTGCAAGTTGCAATACTTACCTCTCCCTGCTCCGCCGCTGTGTAGTCTGGGCAGTTAAATCCTTCACAGGGACGGCAACTAGAAATTTGGTGTATTGATCGATGATGGTTAAGATGTAGCTATGGCCTGTCCTGCTGGCCTCTACCTTCAGATGATCAATGGCTACCATTTTTAATGGACGTCAACTTACAAGCGGATGCAGTGGTGCTTTATGATCATCTTTCACAGTTGTGATAGTCACAGACGTGTGACATTCCTGCCACCATTTTTCAATGTCTCCTCTCATGCCAATCCAATAGAATTGCCTATGTCCTGTGGTTTCTGTCTTTTGCACTCCAAAATGACCATACACATCATGATAGGCAGTGAGGACCATATCTACATCTCTCCCTGTGATTACAATTTGATGGACAGGAGTAACAGTGATGTGATCCACGCTACTGCGATAACGCAATCCTTTCTTCACAAAGAACCGTTTTCCCTGTTTCCACAGACACAGTAATTGAGGGTCTACATCACCTCTGCAACATCTACCAGGAAGTTTTCCCGCGAAGAGTAATTCCCAAATTTCTGCTAACACTCGACTTTACGTCTGTACTTGTATCCATGTAGTTTCCAGTAGTGGAGAATCTGGACTGGCTTACTGAGTTTGAAATATATACGAAGATTTAAAAGTACCATAACAGTGTATACTGTTGTACGCTTCAAATACCTTTCCCTTTTTCTACTTTTTAAATTCTGGTGTAATACATACTGAGCCTGTGAGTGTCTGTGTCTGACTCCGGAAGTATAGACGGAAATTTACAATTACCCCTAGACTGGATACACCTAGTATGTGCTGATACAGTACCTTTGTTCAAAATTTTGTATTACGGTATCATCCATGGTGAGTGAGCGTGTGTGGTTTACGCCTTCTATATATACGGTGAATCGGAGATACCAATTTTTACCCTATACTCGATACAGCTTGTATCTTGTTATACAGTATCTTTGTTCGACATTTAGTATTACGGTCAAATCCATACTGAGTAAGCGTCTGAGAGTGACTACGGGACTATGTATACGGAGATTTCAATTGTACCCTATAATATATATACTTGCTATCTTGTTATCCAGTACCTTTTTTACAACATTTTTTATTATAGTCAAACTCAGACTGAGTGAGCGTCTGAGGGTGACTCCGGAAATATATACCGAGATTTCAAATTTTGCCAATACTGTATGCAGCTGTACGCTTCTGATACAGTAACCTTTTTTGCTATTTAGATTCTGGTGTAATCCATAATGAGCCTGTGAACGTCTCTCTGTTTCTCCGGAAATATATTTGGAGATTTAAGATTACCCCAACACTGTATACAGCTGTACGCTTGTGTTACATTACCCATTTACAGCTTTTCATATTCTTGTGTAATCCATACTGGGCCTGAGAGCGTTTGTGTCTGCCTCCTGAAATATATACGGAGATTCCTAATGTTTACACTATACTACCGTGTATCTGGTGATACTGTACCTTTTTTCAACTTTTTATTTTTTTGTGTAATCCATACTGAGCCTGTGAGCGTCTGTGTATGACTCATGAAATATATACGGAGATTTACTGTTATCCCTAGACTGTATAGAGCTGTACGCTTCTGATACAGTACCATATATCTGCTGGTATTTTGGGTCCATTTTCCAAAACATGAGGAAGTATGGTGGAAGAGGACGCGGACGTGGGCGTGGGGGGCCACCTGATACTGATGGTGGTGGTAGTGCATCTGCTGGTAGTGCCAAAAACACAATAGCAGCTAAGGTAGACTGCTTTTAAAGCCGGAACTGTTTTTGGCTTACATTGCTGAAACAGCCTCCAGCTCTATCGCCTCCCCTTCTGAAGTTTCAAAAAATGCAAGCACTGAGTCGTCAGTGCAGGCTTCTGGTCAGGAGCAACCCCTTTCCTTGTGTCCTTCCCCCACACCAAAAGTGAAGGATTCGGCAGCACACACTTCATATTATTCCATGGAGCTCTTTTCATATACCATGCCTGGGTTCATTAAAAATGGGGCCCATCATATACTGGAGCATTCCAAATGGGGGACATCAGACACTGGAGCAGCATTTACGGGACCCTTTATACACTGGAGCATTAGAAATGGAGCCCATTATATATGGAGGATTATTAGGGCCCATCATACACTGGAGAATCATTCATGAGGCCCATCATATATTGGAACATTCTAAATGGGGCAGATCAGACACTGGAGCAGCATCTATGGGGCACATTATACACTGGAGTATTAGAAATGGGGCCCAATATATATGGAGCATTAGTAGGGCCCGTAAGACACTGGAGCATCATCCATGAGGCCCATCATATACTGGAGCATTCCAAATGGGGGACATCAGACACTGGAGCAGCATTTACAGGGCCCATTATACACTGGACCATTAGAAATGGAGCCCATTATATATGGAGCATTATTTGAGCCCATAACACACTGGAGCCATGGTCCATGGGGACCATCATATACTGTAGCATTATGTGGAGCTTATCATATACTGTATTGAACATTATATGTGACCAATTATTCTGTATGGAGAAATATATGGGGCTCATTATTCTGTATGGCGCACAATGTGGTGGCCATACTGTATGGAGTAATATACTGTCCTTTTTTTGAGCTATTGTACAATTTACAATAGATATCAGTCATGTCATGTAAGCAGTGAAGCATTTGTCAATGTACTATACCTATATTTCTGTGCCGTATCGGAGCATCATGAGTTGTGGTATGTGTAAAGGGGCGCACTGACACTCTTTGGCCCAGGGCACACGAAAACCAGGAGCCAGCCCTACCCCCCCACAACTTTATCCAAATAACTCCCAGTTTTCAATGCGTAACTATTATTATGAAGTAAATTAAGGTTGCCAAACTTCAGTAATAAGAATTGATGTTTTGGCACTGAAATGGGCACTGTAGGTGTGTTTACTGTCCTCCACTCCCTGCCGACTTTGCTTCCCCATTGATTTGCATTGGGTTTCATGTTTCAGTCGGCCTCCGACTTTTCTCTATAGTCGGCCGATTTCGTTCGACCCGACTTTTGCGAAAGTCGGGTTTCATGAAACCCGACTCGACCCTAAAAAAGGCAAAGTCGCTCATCTCTATCAGTGACAATGGCAACCCTGACCCAACGACCAGGCAACTCATTGTTCCTCAGAAGTACAGGGCACAGCTACTCCAACTGGCCCATGACATCCCCTTGGCTGGACATCAAGGGAGGAAAAGGACTGAAAAGAGACTCACCCAAAGTTTTTACTGGCCTGACATTTCGCAGTCAGCAGCCCATTATTGCCGCACCTGCGATGTGTGCCAGCGAATGCGGCATCCAGGAGCTCGACATAAGGTACCCCTGCAATCCCTGCCCATAATTAAAGAACCATTTCAATGTGTAGCTGTCGACATCATAGGTCCTCTGGCCCACCCCAGCCGGTCGGGGAAAAAATATATCCTGACAGTGGTGGACTATGCCACTTCGTATCCTGAAGCTGTGGCCCTGTCCAGTATTACAGCAGTAAAGGTAGCCGAGGCCCTTGTTACCATCTTTACCCGGGTAGGGTTTCCTAGTGAAATATTATTGGATCAAGGCACTCAGTTCACGTCAGATTTGGTCCAGTCCCTATGGCATACCTGTGGTGTTTGAGCCATTTGCACCACCCCACACCACCCGCATACCAACGGACTATGTGAACGCTTTAATGGAACCCTAAAAAATATGCTGAGGGCTTTTGCTGACGTTGAAAAATCTGGGAAAAATACTTGCCACATCTCCTCTTCGCCTATCGGGAGGTTCCCCAAGAGTCCACAGGGTTTTCTCCCTTCAAACTACTGTATAGGCGGAAAGTCCGTGGGCCTCTCACTCTTCTGAAAGAACTTTTGGAGGGAGACATCTCATATACCGGAATGCCCATCGTTCCCTTTGTTCTAGAGTTCAGAGACCGTCTCGCCCAGCTAGCTACCTTGGCAAAAGAACCACAGAGAATGGCCCAGTCCAGGCAAAAAACCTGGTATTACCGTAATGCCAGGACCCGGGAATTTATGGAAGGACAACAAGTGCTCATGATTACAGCATCCCCTGCCAACAATCTTCAAGCAGTGTGGGAAGGCCCTTATCAGGTTGTCAAGAAAATTAATGACACTAACTACGTTATTGCCCTGGACTCTAGTGGTTGACGACAGAAAACCGTCCACATTAACATGCTGAAAGAATACCACGACCGATCTCTGCCTGTTTTAGCTGTGTGCCAACCACCTAGTGATACCGCCGCCGACGAGTGTCTCCCTGATCTTCTCCAGGTCGCCCAAGCGGGATCACTGGAACAAGTGCCCCTGGGCTCCCATTTATAGGATATACAAAATGACGATATTGTCGCCGTACTAAGGCCGAGGGCTGCTGCTTTCTCCTCAAAACAGGGGAAGACTACTCTCACCAGCCACCATGTGGAAACCCCCGGACAATGCCCCATCCAGCAGGCTGCATACCGGGTTCCAAAGGCTGTTCAAGGCATGAAAAAGGACGAACTGGAGGAGATGAAATGACTGGGAGTTGTTCAGCCATCTCACAGTTCTTGGGCCTCTCCTGTCGTCCTGGTCCCCAAGAAGAATGGTACAGCACAATTCTGCGTTGATTACAGACGATTAAATGATGCCACAAAGAGTGATGCTTACCCCATGCCCAGGATTGATGATCTATTGCAGGGTCAGACTGGGGTGTCTGGGGCCCACCAGGGGAATGGACTCTAGGGGCCCACCCTACACTTATATGCAAATATCTGTCAGTTGTTATCCCCATTATAGTGGAGCATCGGCTGTAAAACACAGGAGGCTCCTGCACATCTACTGTGCGCCCCCATAACTGGGATGTATAATTACAGTAGCTTACATTAATGGGGTTCTTTGGTTAAAACAAGTTATCACCGATCCATGGGCTCCACAGGATAGGTGATCGCTTAGGTCCGACCATTAGAAACTGCACTGATCAGAACAATGAGGAAGTTTTATCGTTGATAGGACACTTATCCCCATTTTAAAATGGAGCGGCAGGTGGGATATCTGACCGAAGCTCCATTCATTCTCTTTGGGGATTCTATAAAAAAACAAGTGCAGCCACAGAGGGAATGAATGGATCAGTGATCAAGTCAGACATGCCACTCCAGTCTAATGGGGATAAAAGCTCCACATTCTGCCGATTGGGTCCACATAGTACGCCATACAATATTATGGGCAACCACGTAGTCCACCATACAATATTATGGGCAACCACATAGTCCACCATACAATATTATGGGCAACCACATAGTCCACCATACAATATTATGAGCAACCACATAGTCCGCCATACAGTATTATGGGCAACCACATAGTCCATCATACAGTATTATGGGCAACCACATAGTCCGCCATACAGTATTATGGGCAACCACATAGTCTGCCATACAGTATTATGGGCAACCACATAGTCCGCCATACAGTATTATGAGCACCAACATAGTCCGCCATACAGCAATACAGCATTATGGGAAACCACATAGACCGCCATACAGTATTATGAGAACCACATAGTCCGCCATACAGTATTATGGGCAACCACATAGTCCGCTGTACAGTATTATGGGCACCACATAGTCCGCCATACAGTATTATGGGCACCTCATAGTCTGCCATAGAGTATTTTGGGCCCCATAAAATGCTCCTTCATACAGTATTATGGGGCACCTGCTCCTTCATACCTTATTATGGGCCCCCTGCTCCTCCATGCAGCACATTATGGCCCCGCTGCTCCTCATTGCAGCACATTATGGCCTCCCCTGCTCCTCCATGCAGCATACTATGGCCCTCCTGCTCCTCCATGCAGCACATTATGGCCTCACCTGCTCCTCCATGCAGCAAATTATGGCCTCCTCTTCTCCTCCATGCAGCATACTATGGCCTCCTCTGCTCCTCCAGGCAGCACATTATGAGCCCCTGCCCCCCCCTGCAGCATACTATGACCATGCAGCACATTATGGCCTCACCTGCTCCTCCATGCAAATTATGGCCCCCCTGCAGCACACTATGCCCCCCCTGCTTCTCCATGCAGCACATTATGGGCCCCCTGCATACATGAAAAAAAAAAAAATCAAGTACTCACCTCTCCCGTTCCCACCGCAGGTCTTGTTCACTCAGTGTCTCTCCAGACTCTGCAACACTCAGGACAGAGAGGCTGAGCATGCAGTGATGACATCATAGCTCCCTCTGCCCTGAGACATCGCAGAGTCACAGGGCACAGAAGACACTGCGGCTGCCGGAACGAGGAGAGGTGAGTATTAGAGGGGGCCCTGATGCCAGCACTGGTGCCGAGGGAGGGCCACAACTCACTGACGTCTGACCCCATGCTGTCTGTCCCACTCCCGTTCACCCAGGGCCCCCAACCCCTACCTGGTTCGTCGGGTGGTGGTGTTGCCTCCGGCCCTGGTCTTAGCGGTGGGTCGGGACAGTGTGCATGCGCCCGTGCGCCTCTGCCTCCTTCAGTTTTAAAGAGCCCGCGTCCTTAATTTTTTTTTCTTCCTCTTCCTCTCTGGGGCCCAGGGACCCCGGAGCCTACCGGGCATTTCACCGGTATCCCAGTGGGCCAGTCCGACCCTGATCTATTGGATCATCTGGCCAGTGCCCAATTTGTGACCACGTTAGACTTGAGCAAAGGGTACTAGCAGATACCCCTAACGGAGGACGCTCGGGAGAGCTCGGCCTTCATTACTCCATTTGGGCTTTTTGAGTTCCTGGGAATGCCCTTTGGGATGAAAACTGCCCCTGCTACTTTCCAGAGACTGGTAGATCGACTGTTAGAACAATGTCAGGACTTTGCCTGTGCTTACTTGGATGACATTGCCATTTTTAGCACAACCTGGGAGGAACATCTTAAACACTTGGGCATAGTGCTAGACTGTATACTTACTGCAGGGCTGACCACTTGCCCTGATAAATGCCAAATAGGGATGGCTGAGGTACAGTACCTCAGGCATAGAGTAGGGGGTAGGACCCTAAGGCCTGAGCCTGCCAAGGTGGAAGCAATTAGCAACTGGTGTAGACCCCAGACTAAAATGGAGGTACTTGCATTTTTAGGAACTGCTGGTTACTATCGAAAATTTGTTTCTAATTTCAGCACCTTGGCCAAGCCCCTAACCGCAAGAACATGCCTAGGAATGTGACGTGGACGACTGCATGCAAGGATGCCTTTTCAGAGTTAAAGACCGCCCTCATCACTGCTCCTATCTTGGCTGCCCCTGATTATATGCGCAGGTTCCTCGTGCAGACAGATGCATCCACCTTTGAGATTGGGGCAGTACTTAGCCAAGTGAATGCCGCTGGAGAAGAACATCCTGTTGCTTTTGCCAGTCTGAATCTACTGGACCGGGAAGTTGCCTATGCCACTATTGAAAAGGAGTGCCTTGCCATCGCATGGGCGCTAAAAAGATTGCAGCCATACTTGTATGGCAGACTCTTTACAATTGTTACAGACCACAACCCCCTCACATGGCTGTACCGTGTATTGGGGGACAATGGAAGATTGCTGCGGTGGTGCTTGTCCTTACAACCCTACAGCTTCACCATCCAATACAAGCACGAAAGCCAACACCAGAATGCCAATGGACTCTCTCGACAAGAAGAACCATAGGCTCCCCAGGCCAACCTACCCCTGCCACTGTACAAGGAACTATAAATGATTAAGAAATGTGGACTAAAGTGAGCAGGCCAGAGGTCTGTGTAGACCTCATGGCATGCTCACTTATTATGAGGGGGAAGAGATTATGATGGTATGATATGTTATGTGGGTATCATTTTGTGTCTATTTATATTTTACAGATTTCCATAGTGTTCTCCTGTTGCCCTGTATCATTCCGTGTATTCCCCATATCGTCTAGAGTGTCAATTACCTTCCAAAAGTCTGATAATTGAATTAGCTCATTTACTGTCTGCGGTCTGACTGTATCTATGCCTCTTGATGAACCCCCTGCAGTGCCTTAATCCTCAAGGCACCTTTGTCAGGACTGGGAGGCCTGAAAACCACCCCAACCTGTCTGACTACCCCTGGACATAAGAAGGGGGCTGGGGAGGATAGGAGCTGCACAAGTCAGACCCTGTGTGGTGATAATCATGTGAAGTCAGCACGTCAGAGAGAAGGGGAAGCATATGGACCCATTTTATCCTCTGTCTGCTGGATTATTGGACTCTCATCTCCTTGGACATTCACCCTGTTACTGAACTGCATTCGCGTTCTGGACTGTTGTATCTTCAGTGAGGTGGATTATTTATGGACCTTTTAGTTTTGCCTATAATAAAGGTCTTGGGATTGTTCACACTTCCCTCTGTGACGACCGTCTGGTGCGAGTCTGGACTGCAATTGAGACAGCACCCCAAGCAACCTCGAGACCCTTTACCCCTATACAGGGATCTGGATTTACAGCAGAGCCCAGGAGGTAGCTGTCTATATAAGAGCAGTGGACCAGAGCAGGACGGTCGCCAGAAAGGGATAAATTAATGGAACCGAAGTAATCAGGAGTCCAGGTCTAAACCAGGCCGGGCGGCAGAGGTACAAAATCGGCAGACAGTAGCAGAGTCAAAATCCAGGCCAAGGTCAGAGTCTTAAACCAGGAGGGCAACAGAGGTACAAAATCAGCAGGCAGTATCAGTGTCAAAATCCAGGCTAAGGTCAGAGTCAGCAATAGCAAATAACACAGTAGCACACTGGGGAAACCAAGACTATATCTGGCGGCCTGCAAGACAGGCCCCAAGATATTTGAAGGATCAGGCTATCCCTCACAGGCTCACAGTCTGATGACGTCATTTGGACCGCCCCCAGGACCAGGCCAGATGGTGATGTACCAACCCCTTCATGACTGACAGAGGAGCGGAGCCTGCGCCCACCAGATGCCTGCGCAGGAGCCCATTCTCTGTCACCACCACCTACGGGCGAACCACGGCACCTCCTAGTGGTCGAGGCAGGAACAGCCGTCCCCGAGTCTGACAGCGACGTGACAGTCCAGCGCCTCCCAGTGGCCGAGACCGGAACAGCAGTCCTCGAGTCTGACAGCAACATGACAGTCCGGTGCCTCCCAGTGGCCGAAGTAGGAACAGCTGTCCCTGTTTCTGATGGCGATGTGACAGTCCGGCGCTTCCCAGTGGCCGAGGCAGGAACAGCAGTCCCTGTGTCTGACGGCGACGTGACACCCTCGCTCTGTTGATTGTGTGGTATCGGAGAAGGACCCTATGACAGAAGACTTGACTGATAATTTTCCTGAGGGGCGGGGGGCAGGGGGTGAGCTCCACCGCAGGTAGAACATTTGTGTTTATACTTACAAAACCCAAATAAACAGCAGTGTCCCTCATTGAATAACCAGCAGGCACCAGGTCTCCGGACGGCCACTGAGTTGTGACTTGCTGCTGCTGCGGGGTGACTAGTGGCCGGAGTTGGAAAGCAGGGCTGTTTTTGAGACAACATTAACCTGATCGAAACATCAGTAGCTTTTACCCCCCCAACCTATTTCAGTCTGTAGGGCCAGCCGCCTCCGGAACTCCTCGTCGTACCGCCACCAGACCTGATAAATGAACAAATCAGAACACCGTTCTGGGTGCTTCTGGCCCATAACACAGCCGAAAACAGAAAAAGCTTGTAACCAATTGCTCATGGTTTTTGCAACCCTTTGCCTGCTCCTGTCAAACGGTACATCTCTTCATTCTCCTCTCCTTGTCAACCGTATGCTGGTCCACCGATGTTAAAGACCAGATATCAATATAACTGTTCGACCATATTTTTTCTCTAATCTCATTATCTAAATGAGAACCTAGCGGGCTAAGTCCACAGTAAAGAGAATCTTTAAATATGCTAGCTAGCGGTGGCTCATTTTTTCTTTCCAAATTCGTTGGATTCGCTTGCTGCCTGGTGTAGAAAATCGCTCAAATAATGCCTTAACCCCTTTACTCTCAAGGGTGGTTTGCATGTTAATGACCAGGCCAATTTTTACAATTCTGACCACTGTCCCTTTATGAGGTAATAACTCTGGAACGCTTCTATGGATCCTGGTGATTCTGACATTGTTTCCTCGTGACATATTGTACTTCATGTTAGTGGTAAAATTTCATTCATATAACTTGCGTTTATTTGTGAAAAAAATGGAAATGTGGCGAAAATTTTGAAAATTTTGCAATTTTCCAACTTTGAATTTTATGCTCACAGAGATATGGCACTCAAAAAACTTAATAAGTAACATTTCCCACATGTTTACTTTACATCAGCACAATTTGGAAACCAAAATTTTTTTTGTTAGCAAGTTATAAGGGTTAAAAGTTGACCAGCGATTTCTCATATTTACAACACCATTTTATTTTTACGGACCACATCACATTTGAAGCCACTTTGAAGGGTCTATATGATAGAAAATACCCAAAAGTGACACCATTCTAAAAACTGAACCCCTTAAGGTGCTCAAAACCAGATTCAAGACGTTTATTAACCCTTCAGGTGCTTCACATGAATTTTTTGAATGTTCAAAAAAAATTACTTCAGGTTCAATTTTTTTATTTCACCAAGGGTAACAGGAGAAATTGGACTGGAAAAGTTATTGTGCAATTTGTCCTGAGTACATTGATACCTGATATGTGGGGGAACCACTGTTTGGACGCATGGCAGAGCTCAGAAGGGAAGGAGCGCCGTTTGACTTTTTCACTGCAAAATTGGCTGGAATTGAGATCGGACGCCATGTCGCGTTTGGAAAGCCCCTGATGTGCCAAACCAGTGGAAACCCCCCAATTCTAACTCCAACCCTAACCCCAACACACCCCTAGCCCTAGCTCTAACCCTAACCCTAGCCCTAATGGGAAAATGGAAATAAATACATTTTATTTTATTTTATTATTTTTCCCTAACTAAGGGGGTGATAACGGGGGGTTTGATTTACTATTTATGGCGGTTTTTATATTTGGCAGCTGTCGCACGCTAAAAGACGCTTTTTATTGTAAAAATAGTTTATGCATCACCACATATTGAGAGCTATAATTTTTCCATATTTTGACCCACTGAGTCAGGTGAGGTCTTATTTTTTGTGGGACGAGTTGACATTGGTACCATTTTCGGGCATGTGACATTTTTTGATCGCTTTTTATTCCGATTTTTGGGACGCAGAATGAACAAAAACCAGCATTTCATGAATTTCTTTTGGGCGGTGCGTTTACACCGTTCCGCGTGCAGTAAAATTGATAAAGCGGTTTTATTCTTCGGGTCAGTACAGTTACAGCGATACCTCATTTATGTTGTTTTTTAATGTTTTGGCGCTTTTACACAATGAAAACAATTTAATTTTAAAAAAAAAATTATTTTTGCATCGCTTTATTCTGCAAACTATAATTTTTTTATGTTTTCGCTAATAACGCTGTGTGGCAGCGTGTTTTTTGCGGGACAAGATGACGTTTTCAACAGTACCATGGTTATTTATATCTGTCTTTTTGATCGCGCGTTATTGCACTTTTTGTTAGGCGGTATGATGATAAAGCATTATTTTTTGCTTCTTTTTTTATTTTTATTTTTTAAGGGGGTTCAATAAAGGGGTTAACTAGTGGGACAGTTTTATAGGGCAGGTCGGTACGGACGCGGCGATACCAAATATGTGCACTTTTATTGTTTTTTTTATTTCCAAAAAATGAATTTATTAGGGAATTTTTTGTTAAATTTATTTAACGATTTTTTATAAATTATTTTTACACTTTTTTTTCTTTTTGAACTTTATTACATTGTCCCAGGGGGGACATCACTGTCATGTGACATATCTCTGATCTGTCACATCACAGATCGCTGTGACAGATCAGCGATCTGACACAGGCGCTGCACAGGCTTCCTTGTGCCTGCGCTCTGCAGGCAGTGAGGAAGCCAGCTCCCTGCAGGCCCCCGAAGGTCCCCCCCACCGTATTGGATCTGGGGACCTGCAGGGAAGGAGGCCCCCAGAGCAGCGCAGCACATCGCGCTGCTCCGGGGGTCTCAGGGAAGCATGGAGGGAGCCCCCTCCCTGCGCGCTTCTCTCCTATGCCGCCGGTACACTGCGATCATGTTTGATCACAGTGTGCCAGGGGTTAATGTGTCGGTTGCGGTCCGTGACCGCCCCTGACACCTAGTGCCGTGTGTCAGCTGTGATAATCACCTGACACCCGGCCGCGATTAGCGGCGCTCTCCCCGTGAGTGCCGCTGATCGCGCTAGATGTACTTGTGGCGCCCCTGAGGGTTCCATCGCCACAGAGGTACTGTACCTCCTCCTGAGGTGTGGTACCCCACCATCCAGGTAAGGTGGAGACACCTGACCACACTCCAACACCTGCACCCCACACCACAAAGTAGTGTAGCAAAGCACCTTCGGCGGCTCCCTGCTTGGAGTGTAGCATAGCACCCCTTGGTGGCTCCCTGCTTGGAACACGAAACGTGCTGGGAGGTGGGTGGAGTTTAGTTCACGCAAAAGAGCGGGAAGAGTTGAGTGAGTCATTCAGTCAGTCATTCAGTCAGTGAGTGAGGATGTAGAAGGACAGAGTGTGAGACAGAGAAGATCCCCGGGAGAGGGATGGAAGAAGGAAGTGCTGCAGCAGGCCACAGTGATCTGGGTCTGCTGGCACAGGAAAGAGACAGAGAAAGGAAGCTTGATTCTCCTTTGGGAAGAAGGATTAGCATGGAACATAAGGAGAATAAGAGAACAAGGACCAGGGTTAGAGGAGAACCCTTTTCAAGTTCTTAGCGCAAGGCCGGGGTCCGGTCCCCGAGGTTGTATGGATACTAATGGTCCTGCAGCAGACACTGGAGGAATAGAAGTAGTGACCACTTTATTCCCACACAAGGCTTTGGGGGCACAACAGCAACAACATATTAGTGAGCCGGGACTTAGTAGCAAGGAGTCCCCGAAGCAGGCTACATCTGTCTGCCGTACAAGTAGAGTTCATAGGAACATCTGACAGGAGGAACTCCAGTGTAACTCAGTACTAGGAGTACTTCATTCAAAGGCGCTCTAAGAGGAGATGTTCAGAAAAGGCAAATATGTTGTCGGAGTGTTGGAAAGGAGTACTTCATCTTGCCTGGAAGTTGGCTGAGCTTCTGACCCGGAGGACATGACACGGATGCGGGCACCTGTACCTGCAACAGACTGAGTAAAGCTTTGGAACTACATGCCCTGGTGTCCTCCACTTATTCCTGCGCCAACCTGCCCAGCACGGCTACATCCCTTGCGCCTGACACTACACCATCTATGTGTCACTTCACCTACACTGCCCTGGGACTACAGCCCTGCCTTTGGAGGGCTATAACATCACTGCTGCACCACAACATCTGTCTCAGAGGATCTGTCTGCAGCGTCGGCTTACATCTCTATTGCCGAACACCACAGGTGCCGTCACGAATCACTCATCATAAGCACACTGAACATTCCCCTTTTACAATGGGCGCCCAGGGCCACGGCCGGGTCCCAGCTGCCGTGACAACTCCCATTGAAGCTCATCGGGCCCGGTACCGAGTACCCCACAGCCCTGGGAGGGCGACCCATACTATTCCGTCCTTGGGACTTAGGTCCCAGGTCACATGGATGGAGTAGTATGTCTAATGTAGGAAAGGGGTTAACAGCAGGTAATAGTTCCGGATTAGCATTTTTTCCTGCAAGAGAAAAATTGCATTCTCCTAAAACTGCCGCAGGAGGAGGGGCTCCGACTGATGGAGGAACTCCATCACCTGGCTCAACAGATGCGTAGGTAAGGGCCAGGCTTGAAGCCCTGGATAACTCTCTCGGTTCAGCCAGGCTGGAAGCCCTGGCTGCTGGTTCCGACTCACGTCTCTCGCCCCGAGAGCAAAGCCGATAATAGGATCTCACCGATGCGCTCGAAGACCCTGACGATGACGTAGAGTGTCATCTTGAGGACCGTGACCTACGACCCCTCCTGTGAGACCTGGACCTCTGACGTGCATGCGAGGAATGCTTGCTACATCAGTGTAAGGAGCTATATCTATGGCTATGATAACGGTATGGTGACTTTGATGAGGTTGAGCTAGAACCCCGGCGTCTACGCCTATATGGTTCAGCTTCATTGGATACATCCATGGCCAAAGCAGATGGAACCACCTGGGGCTGCGCAGAGGTTACAGTGACTCCAGATGCGTCCCTGCCAGCATCAGCAACACAGGGAACAGCAGCTGCCTGTAAAGGTGACACGCCTGTGTCCTGCTGCATCTCAACTGGCCTTGAGTCTGAGGTGTCCTCTGCCGAAGAAGCAGTATTGCCTTTGGACCCCATCTGCCCTAAAGATAGTATCTGCTGGGGTGTGTGAAATGGCTCTTGCAGGGCTAGTAATGGCGCTTTATTAACGGCACCAAATTCACTCCTTGTCCCGGAGAGGGGCTTCACTCCTTGCTAGGCCTGAATGAGGCAACGCTGGCCAGGGATTTATCAGAGCAGGGATTGTTGGCTGGGATAGAGTACGCACCGCACTACCGCCTGCACGGCGCGCCTGCAATCTCCCTGCAGACCCGGTGGGGAACAGCCACTGTTACCGGAGTCCCGGCAGCCTGAACTACAATGGATGGAGCGTCGGCCGCTGAACCGAGGGTGGGCGGAGCTACAACGCCTGCCCGGCGCTTGCGAGAGTGCCTGGCCGACACAGCAGCGGTGGGGATAGGGCTGGAGCTGTAGAGAAACCTGGTGGGAGGGCGGGTGCGCCGTGCGGACCGCCGCCGACCTGATGCCACAGCCACGAGAGAGGAAATATGTGCACTGAGCCCTGAAATTAGGGCCTGCACCCATTGCTCACCCTCCTGCGCTGCCCTGTCCCATAGCAACTCCAGCAGAGGATCTGTCACAGCTCTTCTCCAGACAGTGCTGACGAGCACCTCCGGGACCCAAAAGAGAAGAGGAGGATCTACGCAGCTGCTGCCATTAAATACCAGGTACTGGTGGGGGGGTTGAGAATAGCCCTATGGGCTATCATTGGCCAGCCTAAAACGAAGGGGCACCGCAGTCAGTGGCACATTCCTTAGATAGTGCTGTGCCATCCATTCAGTGCTGGGGTCCTGGGTTCAAATCCCATGAATGACAACATCGACAAGAAGCTCATGTGTGTTTCCTCCCACATTCCAAAGGCATACTGAGAGGGAATCTAGATGGAGAGCCTCATGGGGGAAAGTGCTCAATATCTGTGAAACACTGCAAAGTAAAATAGTGCTATTTAAGGCCTGTTTCACACTTGCTTTTTTTTGCAGCGCGTTTTTCCCGCAAAAAAAACGCATTGAAAAACGCATACAAAAGCATACAACTGCTGCGTTTTTTTCAAGCATTTTTATGAGCATGCATGAAAAAAACGCAGCGTTTTTAAGCGTTTGTATGCGTTTTTAGTGCGTTTTTACCGCGTTTGCGTTTTTTTCCAACATTAGGTGGCCACTCACACTAACCCAAACCATGACTTTACTAACCCTAACCCTGACCCTAACCCTAACCCTTAACCAAACCATACTTAACCCTAACCCTGACCCTAACCCTAACCCTAACCCTGACCCTAACCCTAACCCTAACCCTGACCCTAACCCTGACCCTAACCCTAACCCTGACCCTAACCCTTAACCAAACCATACTTAACCCTAACCCTGACCCTAACCCTAACCCTAACCCTAACCCTGACCCTAACCCTAACCCTAACCCTTAACCAAACCATACTTAACCCTAACCCTGACCCTAACCCTGACCCTAACCCTAACCCTAACCCTGACCCTAACCCTAACCCTGACCCTAACCCTAACCCTAACCCTGACCCTAACCCTTAACCAAACCATACTTAACCCTAACCCTGACCCTAACCCTTAACCAAACCATACTTAACCTTAACCCTAACCCTAACCCTGACCCTAACCCTGACCCTAACCCTAACCCTAACCCTGACCTTAACCCTTAACCAAACCATACTTAACCCTAACCCTGACCCTAACCCTAACCCTAACCCTAACCCTGACCCTAACCCTAACCCTAACCCTGACCCTAACCCTAACCCTAACCCTAACCCTTAACCATGCCATACTTAACCCTAACCCTGACCCTAACCCTTAACCAAACCATACTTAACCTTAACCCTAACCCTAACCCTGACCCTAACCCTAACCCTAACCCTAACCCTGACCCTAACCCTTAACCAAACCATACTTAACCCAACCCTGACCCTAACCCTGACCCTAACCCTAACCCTGACCCTAACCCTAACCCTAACCCTGACCCTAACCCTTAACCAAACCATACTTAACCCTAACCCTGACCCTAACCCTAACCCTAACCCTAACCCTGACCCTAACCCTAACCCTAAACCCCCTTAACTAACCCTAACTTTACCCAAACCCCTAAATTCCATTGTCTAAACTAATGGTAAAAAAAAAAAGCATGTGCAAAAAAACGCATACATAAGCATGCCAATGCGCACATATGCTCACCATAGACTTATAATGGGTGTCTTGCTGTAAAAAAACGCATTGCGCGCGCATGCGTTTTTTTGAGGCAAATCGGACGCACAAAAAATGCAACAAGTTGCATTTTGTGCGCCCGAGCGCATACCGCAAAAAAACGCATGCGCGGTAAAACGCGTACAAACGCATGTGTGTGCGCACATAAGCGCATCCCATGCAAAGTATAGGAAAAAAAAACGCATGCGCTATTTAGCGCTAAATTACCGCAAAAAAAAACGCAAATGTGAAACCAGCCTCAGCAAAGCATAATAACTAGTGATGAGCGAGCACTAAAATGCTCAGGTGCTTGCTGCTCGGGTTGACCATATTGGAATGCTCGGCTGCTTGACACGAGCAATGAGTCCAATGTAAGTCTATGGGAAACTTGAGTATTTTTCTGGTGGCCCCCCGGGGGACTTTAGAGGGACTATAAAAATTGCAGAAATCGATGGGAAAAGTGCTCAAATGACATGGGAACATCATGGAGAACACTCCTGGAAGCATTTCTGACTCCCAGGTCACTGCTGTGAAAATGTTGTCAGAGTCTTACGCCACTTTCACAGGCGCACAATAAAACATACAAAGCTAAAATGGATTTTCCTGGGAAATATGTTAAGGAACATCCCTTTCAGGGTAACGACTTGTATATAAGGCAAAAAAATAACAAAAAACAAAAATGATCCTCCACACCTTGGGCTATGCTCACACGTAGCGTTTTTATGTGTTTTTCAACTTTTAGCATCGCTTTCAACCAAGACAAATGCATTCACTGGGAAATGTCATTTTAACATTTTACAACCTTAGCTGGCCATGTGGTGTGTGACACAACATCAGACACATCCTGTTTCATTTATGGAAGAGGGACTCTGAAAGTCACAAAGCCTATTTTTATAGGGCCATCAGGAGGCCTTTACTATTTATCTATCAGCCAGCTATGCTTTGTTGTTCCCATTATTAAACAATGGGTCTCATATACTGTTATTGCCTATGTGTGGGGAGGCGGACCCCCATATAGTGATTGGGCCGGAACCAAGGGGACCGCCATCAGAGTTATTGAAGGAACCACATCAGGAGGATTACAAAGGGAGACATGCGACTGAAGTTGTCAGGGCAACAGGGGGCGGGGCTAGGGTAAAAGGAGCAGGGGGCGTGCTGCGGTGGCAGTTGAGAGAGAGCGAGAGAAAAGGCTGGAGGCAGGGTGACTTGAAGGGGCACTCAGAGGAGCCTGAGAGTAGAAAGCTGCGCATTGACCGACAAGAGAGACGTGAGAGACTGTTACCAGGGACTGCTCCCCGCCCCCGTTCTGAGAGAATTATCCCCGCTGCCCCCCGCATTGGTGGGAGAGGAACTTTACCTCAGGTTGTGTCCATGAGTACACGTAACAGGTCACAGAGGCCTGGACACTTCCCCCCAGCCTTCCCCCATCGTGCCGACCCGGCCTGAAGATGCGCCACCTTGTCACAGGTGAGATAAAAGGCCCACTACCCCGGCTTTGGGAGAGACTCCTTGATAAAGGACGGCTACAGGTGATCTGGGGAACTGCATCATCACCGCGCGCCACCATCATCGCTTACTTCAAGGCCTGTTGCGCCAAAACCGGCATCGTTTTCTTCAGGGCCTGTTGCGCCCCACCGGCATCGTTTTCTTCAGGGCCTGTTGCGCCCCACCGGCATCGCTTTCTTCAGGGCCTGTTGCGCCCCATTCCTTCCCGGAGTAGCGAGGCTTCAGGACAGCCGCCTCAGCGACCTCTACGCACCGCGCTCACGAAACTAGCAGTTCCTGGAAGGCTAAGTGGCATTATAATCTTGTTAAGATTGTTGAGTCCCTGCGTGGACTGTTTGTTTTTGTCCTTAATTTATGTTTGTTCAGCCAAGCCCAGTGACTACAGTTAGATAAAAGTTATTTCGCGAACCACCATCCGTCTAGTGTCTCGTCACTGCATCCTGCGAACCTGCTCAACCCTACACTTGGCGTAGTCGGCAGGATGCAGTCCCTGAGCACAGACAGTGGTGCCCCAGATCAGGGTAGAGTTGTAAACTCCTCAAATAAGGAGGGTCCCCGTATCAGTATATCCTTGGGGGCAGCGTCGGACTGGCCCACCGGAGAACCGGTGGATTCTCCGGTGGGCCCTGGCATCTGGTGGGCCCTGGCACCTGCTGGCATACAGGGCCAGCAGTTGCCAAGGGCCCCCGCTGCTCCAGGGGCCCCCAGCCAGTGGTGTGTCGCACACCATGCAGCTGCTATGGGGGCCCCTGCCAGCGGAGCAGCAGTGGGTGTCAGGAGGCAGGAGCCCCTGTCCCCGCTGCTAAAGAGAAATGAATATTCACTGCGAAGCAGTGAATATCATTTCAGGTCTCCACCCCCAGAGGCCCCGCCCCCAGCCCAGTAAGCTGCTCTGCAGACTACAGCTGTAAATCAGGGCCGGCGCCGCCCTCAGTCCCCTCTGCTCCTGGCTCACAGCCAGTGCGCGATGACGTCACTACATCGCGCACCCGCTGTGTGTCTGGCAGAGGGGGCAGCTCCTGACACTGAAGCCGGGATCAGCGTGGGAGCGAGGAGGAGAGGTGAGTATTGTGTTTTGTTTTTTATCTCTCTCTCTCTCTCTCTATCTGTCTCTCTCTCTCTATCTCTATATCTCTATATATCTCTCTCTATCTCTCTTATATCTATCTATCTTTCTATCTCTATCTATTATCTATATCTATCTATCTCTATATCTATCTCTATCTATTATCTATATCTATCTATTTCTATATTTATCTCTATCTATCGCTCTATCTTTATATCTATCTTTCTATCTCTACATCTATCTCTATATCTATCTATCTATCTTACTCTATCTATCGCTATATCTATTATCTCTATATTTATTATCTATCTAGCTACCATATATATCTATCTATCTTTATCTATATATATCTCTATCTAATATCTATATCTATCTATCTATCTCTATACCTATCTATCTATTTATCTATCCGTTATCTATCTCTATATCTTTTCTCTGTATCTATCTATCTCTATATCTATTTCTCTCGCTATCTATCGCTCTATCTCTATATCTATCTTTATATCTATATATATATATCTATCTCTATCTATCTCTATATCTATATCTATTTCTCTCTATATCTATCTCTATATCTCTCTCTATAGCTATCTATCTATATATCTCTATCTATCACTATATCTATCTCTCTGTATATCTATCTATCGCTCTATCTCTATATCTATCTTTCTATCTCTATATCTATATATGTATCTATCTATCTTTCTCTATCTATTTATCTCTATATCTTTATTCTGTATCTATCTCTCTCTATATCTATATCTATCTATCTCTATATATATCTATATCTATTTCTCTCTATATCTCTCTCTATATCTATCTATCTATTTATCTCTATCTCTATATCTATCTCTCTGTATATCTATCTATCTTTCTATCTCTATATCTATCTTTCTCTATCTATCTATCTATTTATCTCTATCTATTATCTATATCTATCTCTATCTATCTATCGCTCTATCTCTATATCTATCTTTCTATCTCTACATCTATCTCTATATCTGTCTTTCTATCTATCTCTATATCTATATCTATCTATTATGTCTATCTATCTAGCTATCTCTATTATCTATATCTACCTATCTCTATATCTTTCTGTCTTACTCTATCTCTATATCTATCTGTTATCTCTATATTTATTATCTATCTTTATCTATCTATCTCTATCTATTATCTATATCCATATCTATCTCTCTATCTATTTATTGATCTCTGTATCTATCTCTCTCTATATCTATCTCTCTCTATATCTACCGCTCTCTCTATCTCTATCTATCTTTATATCTATATCTATCTATCTCTATATCTATATCTATCTACCTATCTATATATCTGTTTCTCTCTATATCTATCTCTATATCTCTCTCTCTATAGCTATCTATATATTATCTCTATATCTATCTATCTATATATTATCTCTATATCTATCTATCTATCTCTATATCTATCTGTTATCTCTATATCCATATCTATCTCTATATCCATATCTATCTCTATATCTATCTATCTCTATATCTATCTTTCTATCTAACACCATATCTTTATATCTATCTCTATATCTCATTATCTATCTATCTCTATCTCTCTCTTTATCTATCTATCTATTGATCTATCCATCTATCTCTATATCTATCTATTATATCTATCTATTATCTCTATTATCTATATCTATCTATCCATCTATCTATCTAGCTATCTCTATCTATCTCTATATCTCTCTATATCTATCTTTCTAACTCTATATCTATCTATCTCTATACATATCTCTATATCTAGCTATTATCTCTATATATATCTCTATATCTATCTTTCTATATCTATCTGTCTCTATATCTATCTATCTCTATATCTATTATCTCTATATATATCTCTATATCTATCTTTCTATATCTATCTATCTCTATATCTATTATCTCTATATCTATCTATCTCTATATATATCTCTATATCTATTTTTATTTATAGCCATCTATCTATATATATTTATCTCTATATCTATCTATATATGTCTATATTATTATTATTATTATATCTGTATATCTCTGTCTATTATCTATCTCTATCTATTATCTATCTCTATATATCTCTATATATTTCTATCTATAGCTATCTATCTATCTATCTATCTATCTATCTATCTATCCATTATCTATTTTCTATCTATCTCTATATCTATCTACCTATCGATCTATCTATCTATATTTCTTTCTATATCTATCTTTATATCTATCTCTATCTATCTCTATGAATCTTTCTATCTATATCTATCCATTATCTACTTTCTATCCATTATCTACTATCTATCTCTATATCTATCTATTTCTACATCTATCTTTCTATCTATATCTATCTAACTCTATATATCTATATATCTATATAGCATTATACCCTATGAGGAGGCAGCATTATACCCTATGAGGGGGCAGCATTATACCCTATGAGGGGGCAGCATTATACCCTATGAGGAGGCAGCATTATACCCTATGAGGAGGCAGCATTATACCCTATGAGGAGGCAGCATTATACCCTATGAGGAGGGCAGCATTATTCCCTATGACGGGGTGCATTATTCCCTATGAGGGGGGTGTATTATACCCTATGAGGGGGGCAGTATTATACCCTATGAGGGGGCAGCATTATACCCTATGAGGGGGTGCATTATTCCCTATGAGGGGGGCAGTATTATACCCTATGAGGGGGGCAGTATTATACCCTATGAGGGGGGCAGTATTATACCCTATGAGGGGGTGTATTATACCCTATGAGGGGGTGCATTATACCCTATGAGGGGGTGCATTATTCCCTATGAGGGGGGCAGTATTATACCCTATGAGGGGGGCAGTATTATACCCTATGAGGGGGGCAGTATTATACCCTATGAGGGGGTGCATTATACCCTATGAGGGGGTGCATTATACCCTATGAGGGGGCAGTATTATACCCTATGAGGGGGGCAGTATTATACCCTATGAGGGGGGCAGTATTATACCCTATGAGGGGGGCAGTATTATACCCTATGAGGGGGTGCATTATACCCTATGAGGGGGTGCATTATACCCTATCATTATACCCTATGAGGGGGGCAGTATTATATTCTATGAGATGGCTGCATTATATTCTATGAGATGGCTGCATTATATTCTATGAGGGGTCTACATTATATTCTATGAGGGGGCTGCTTTATATTCTATGAGGGGGCTACCCCAACTCCTGCTACATAATTAAGACATGTACAACCTTATATTATACCCGGATATTAGTGTGTTTTACCGCACAATTGGTGGTCTGGTATTTAACTCTATGCAGCTACATAGTGGGCCCCAAGAATGATTTTCTCTGGTGGGCCCAAGGTGTTCCAGTCCGACGCTGCTTGGGGGCCATGCTGAACAACCTGCCTAGATTTTCCGGCTCCAATACTATGTTATGGAGCTGGACAGAGCGAATGCGGGGGCTCTTCCGGATGCATCCTATGACCCCTGATCTGGAGGCCGAGGTGGCAATCATGACACTGGATGGGGAGGCGCGGAGGTCTGTGATGTTGAAATCTCCGGGGCACCGCAACACGTTTGAAAAAGTGTTACAGATAGTAGAACAGACCCATGGGGACCCTACAGATGTGGGGGAGTAAAGAACCCGTTTGTCGGATGCAAGTAGAGGGGGAGACGGTCACAGAGTATATGAATCTTCTCCAAGAATTGCATACGGCTATAGAAAGGAAAGATGGAGTAGGGGTAGGACATGTTGACATTACCCTACGTGATCTACTGGTGACTGGACTGCGAGATCCACTAATAAAGCAGGCATTACAGGAGAAGATCAGAATGAATCCTCAAATAGACTTTTCAGAATTGGGAAGTCAGGCACGGGTACGAGAGCAAGAGCAAGGGATCGTGGTCCCCGTGGTGAAGGTCCGAGGTGTGGAGGCCTCCTCAAATGCAGGTGAGGAGCCTCAGTGGGTGGAGGAGATGAAGAAAGAATTGAAGAATATTAAGGGCGAGTTGGCCGAAGTAAAGAGAAGAACCGAAACTGGGACTGGGCGACCTAGCTTTAATTCCGGCCCCAGGGGGCCACGTTCCCCGCGGGGGGGAAGCCTATACCAGCTCGGTGTTATGAATGTGGAGAACCAGGCGACTTCGCCCATGAGTGTCCGCGGCGTGGGAAATACCCACCCCGGTGGCCATTAAACTAAAGGGCTCCGGGCTGGGGGAACGCCGCTCTGAGCCAAGACCACAACTAGGGGTGGTGGAAGTCCCGAAGATTTGGTAGCAAAGTGTCCGGTAGTTTGGGCAGAAGTAGAGGGCCGGGCCATCCGGTGTCTGGTGGATACGAGGTCACAAGTAACCACTATGCCCGCAGCGTACTTTCAACAAAACTTTCCGGAGGCAGCAAGGCCTCAGTGGGGGCCCATGATTAGACTAGTTGCCGCCAACCAACTGCCGGTCCCGGTTGCCGGGGTAGTGTGGGTGCAGGTGACGTTGTGCGGTAAACCCCTTGGCCGCAGAGGGGTGTTGCTGACTAAAGGAGAAGCTGATCAACGAGACCCCATCACCCTAGGCATGAATATTTTAAAAGAGTTTGGTAACTTGTTGCTTAATGATCCCACACAAAAGATACTGAAGCAGTGGGGTTCTCGCACAGCTCAGGGACAGGTATTCCAACAGCTGGTGCGAGGTGCGTGGGTGCATCAGGACTGCCAGGAGGGTGAGGCTCTGGGCAAGGTCATCGCGTCAGCGGCACCCCTGCTTGTGCTACCTCCTGGACAGACAGTGGTGGCCCTGCCAATTCGGGCCCCGATACCTTTGGAGGGTGTGGAGGTGCAGGTGGAGCCGTGTCACTCAGAGCACTTACCTCCTGGCATACTGGTGGCCCATTCCCTCGCTACGGTGCAAAAAGGAACCGTCCTGGTACGCTGCATTAACCTTGAAGACCGAGATACCATTCTGAAAGCACGGACTGTACTGGCCAAACTAGTAAAGCCTTTAGAAGAAGTGCTGCCCGCTCCTGCGGTTCAATTACGTACGAGTACACCCCGAGGATCCTTGGGAGGTAACAATACGAACCTTACAGGCCCACGAAGTCTCGGCACAAGAGAAGGGCCGAAATATTTTGGAGCAGATGCGGGCTGAGCTTTCTGGACTAACTGCAGCCCAACTTTCACATGTAAAAGCATTGCTGGGACAGTACCATGAAGTATTTGCTAGCCATGAGGACGACTTTGGGTGTACCACCGCCATCACTCATGAGATCCCCACAGCAGGAGTGGCCCCTATCCGAGAACGATATCGACAGATTCCGCCACAACTCTATCAAGAGGTGAAAACTTTGCTGGCCCAAATGCTGCGAAAAGGGGTGATACGGGAAAGTCAAAGCCCCTGGGTGGCCCCAATCGTGTTGGTCCGGAAGAAAGATGGTACACTACGATTCTGTGTGGATTTTCGTAAATTGAATGCTTGCACTATTAAAGACTCATACCCATTGCCCCGCATAGAAGAATCCCTGTCTGCATTGGGCAAGGCAACATATTTTTCGACCTTGGACTTGGCCAGTGGGTACTGGCAGGTGCTCATGTCTGAAGAGGACAGAGCTAAGACGGCGTTCATAATGCCCATGGGACTGTTTGAGTTTAATCGGATGCCATTCGGGCTGGCCAACGCCCCCGGGATCTTTGAGCGATTGATGGAGCGATGTCTAAGGGATCTCAATTTTGAGGCCACGTTGATCTACCTGGAAAACATCATTGTCTATGCCGCCTCCTTCGAGGACCACCTGAAGCGGTTGGGACAGGTACTCAGCCGCCTGCAAAAGTACGGGTTGAAGGTGAAGCCTCAGAAATGCCACCTATTTCACTCTCAGATTGAGTATCTGGGTCATGTCGTTTTGGCAGAGGGTGTGAGGCTATTCCGGGAGAAGACTGCTGCTATCCAGAAATGGCCTACCCCCGAGACGGTGAAAGACGTGCAGGCTTTTCTGGGGTTAGCTGGATATTACCGTCGCTTCGTAAAGAATTTTGCACGTCGAGCTCGAGCCCTGCATGACCTGCTGAAGGGGGCTCCCGCTGGGGCCAATGGGCAGAAAGTCCAGTGGCAACACCCTCAGGAAGAGGCCTTCCGAGACCTCAAGGCTGCACTTTCGGATGCCCCAGTGTTGGCTTATGCGGATTTCTCTCAGCCGTTCATCCTGCACACTGACGGGAGTCTTCACGGGCTGGGGGCTGTGTTGCCACAGGTTCAGGATGGCCGGGAGAGGGTGATCGCATATGGAAGCCGTTCACTCCATGACTCCGAGAGTAACCCTGACAATTACAGCTCTTTTAAGCTCGAGCTCCTCGCAGTGGTGTGGGCTATGACGGAGAGATTTGCAGAGTACCTAGCGGGCTCCGAGGTTTTAGTGCGAACCGACAACAACCCACTGGCTCATTTGGAAAATGCCAAGTTGGGGGCTTTGGAGTAGCGATGGGAGGCCCAGATGGCGAAGTACAATTACAAGATTATTTACAAAAGAGGGGCCGACAATGTTCATGCAGATGCCCTCTCCAGGATTCGACATACAACTCCCGGACAGAATCGAGACGAAGAATTAGAAGGTGAGGAAATACCGTTCGTTCTTACCGCTGCCGTGCTCACCAATGTTGATTCAAAAGTATCTTCCCCAGAGGCCCACAGGGGCATCCTGGAACAATCTCGGGATAAGTGGATACAACAGCAACAAGAAGATGAAGAAGTTGGACTTCTCCGGACATGGGTCGCCGCTGGTCAATTACCCTCTGATACTCAGCGGCAAACTTTGACCCAAGACCTGTCGCTGATGCTGCGACAATGGGAGAGACTGATTATCCAAAAGGGACTACTGTACCGTAAAATCACTTTGCAAACAACCTCAACGACTGTGTGGCAGGTGGTTACGCCCGGAGCTCAACTACACGAGCTGGCTCGAGAGGCTCACGAAAAAGGGGCCCACTTTGTAGTCAAAAAGACTTTGCAATGGTTACAACAGAAAGTTTATCACCCACGCTTGTCGGCTGTTGTGGACGAAGTTTGCCGTATCTGCCGCTTATGTGAATTGGCCAAACCGCCCGCTCAGAGAGCTGCAACACAGACGATTGTGACTTCAGCACCCCTTGAGCTCCTGACGGTGGATTACCTGAACATTGGTCCCTCATTCCAGGGATACGAACACTGCCTCGTCATGGTGGATCATTTCACCAAGTTCGCTGTGGTCACCCCTACTCGAGACCAGACCACGGAGTCGGCCGCCTCCGCAATTTGCAGAAATTTTATACAAGGCTGTCCTCAGCGTATACATTCCGACCAGGGAGCATGTTTTTTGGGGAAAGTTATGGAGGAACTACATCATCTTTTTCGGATTGACAAATCCCGGACCACACCATATCACCCGCAAGGGAATGGGGCTTGTGAGCGATTTAATCGAACATTGATTCAAATGCTACCCACTCTGGAGAGTGACAAGAAAGCTCGTTGGCCTGAATATGTTTCTGAATTAGTATGGGTTTATAATAATCGGGTACATCGAGTTACGGGCTATACTCCTTATTCCCTGCTGTTTGGACGAGAGGGTAAAGGGATCACGGAGGTAGAGTTGGACCCCGAAGAGCATTGGCCCTGGACCGGAGTGTCTTCTTGGGTCCGAAATCATCGTCACAAGCTGCAAACTCGTCATCGAATTGTACATACCAAACTTCAAGACTGGGAACACCCAGGGAAGAATACAACTTCCCCTCCTCATCTCCAAAGCGGGGACCGTGTGCTTGTACTGGATCAACGCCACCAGAACAAACTGGAGTCACGTTGGGAAGAGAGTCCTTATCGGGTACTACGCCGTATCCATCCAGAAGGACCTGTGTATGAAATACGGCCTGAGCAGGATGAAACACTGCCCAGCCGCATTGTGCATCGTAATATGTTACGCCCGTGTATTTCCACCGACCCGAAACAACTGGAACCCGTCCCGTTGACATCCGAACCGGAGTCCATATGCTGGGACTCGGACGACGAGGATTTCCATCCAGACCCCAAGGGCCCTCCACCCAATAATGAGCCAGTTGACACAATTAACCCGCCTGCATCATGCAGCCCACCGACGTTCACCACCCCAGAAGATTCCACCCCAGTCGAACTTAGACGCTCCGAGCCGTCAACAGCCGGCAAACCCCCCGAACGGTATGAACAAGACCAGTTTGTATGGCAACGAATCTTGACACCTTTACAGGCCAATCTCAATAGACTAACACCCTCGCCCGAGGACTGGTGAGCTTACAGGGTGGGAGAATGTGGGGAGGAGGACCCCCATATAGTGATTGGGCCGGAACCAAGGGGACCGCCATCAGAGTTATTGAAGGAACCACATCAGGAGGATTACAAAGGGAGACATGCGACTAAAGTTGTCAGGGCAACAGGGGGTGGGGCTAGGGTAAAAGGAGCAGGGGGCGTGCTGCGGTGGCAGTTGAGAGAGAGCGAGAGAAAAGGCAGGAGGCAGGGTGACTTGCAGGGGCACCGAAAGGAGCCTGAGAGTAGAAAGCTGCGCATTGACCGACAAGAGAGACGTGAGAGACTGTTACCAGGGACTGCTCCCTGCTCCCGTTCTGAGAGAATTATCCCCGCTGCCCCCCGCGTTGGTGGGAGAGGAACTTTACCTCAGATTGTGTCCGTGAGTACACGTAACCAGGTCACAGAGGCCTGGACACTTCCCCCCAGCCTTCCCCCATCACGCCGACCCGGCCGTCACCGGCCTGAAGATACGCCACCTCGTCACAGGCGAGATAAAAGGCCCACTGCCCCGACTTTGGGAGAGACTCCTTGATAAAGGACGGCTACAGGTGATCTGGGGAACTGCGTCATCACCGCGCGCCACCATCATCGCTTACTTCAGGGCCTGTTGCGCCCCACCGGCATCGTTTTCTTCAGAGCCTGTTGCACCCCACCGGCATCGTTTTCTTCAGGGCCTGTTGCGCCCCACCGGCATCGCTTTCTTCAGGGCCTGTTGTGCCCCACCGGCATCGCTTTCTTCAGGGCCTGTTGCACCCCACCGGCATCGCTTACTTCAGGGCCTGTTGCGCCCCACCGGCATCTCTTTCTTCAGGGCCTGTTGTGCCCCATCGGCATTGCTTTCTTCAGGGCCTGTTGCGCCCAAGCGGCATCGCTTTCTTCAGGGCCTGTTGCGCCCCACCGACATCGCTTTCTTCAGAGCCTGTTGAGCCCAATTCCTTCCCGGAGTAGCGAGGCTTCAGGACAGCCTCCTCAGCGACCTCTACGCGGCCGCGCTCACGAAATCAGCAGTCCCTGGAAGACTAAGTGGCATTATAATCTTGTTAAGATTGTTGAGTCCCTGCGTGTACTGTTTGTTTTTGTCCTTAATTTATGTTTGTTCAGCCAAGCCCAGTGGCTACAGTTAGATAAAAGTTATTTTGCGAACCACCATCCGTCTAGTGTCTCGTCACTGCATCCTGCGAACCTGCTCAACCCTACATATGCAGTGAGTGGCAGGGCTGCCAAAAATTTGGACGCACCCCAATAACCCTTTGAAGAGACATACAGGAGGCCCACCTGAAAGCAATGTTCCCATTATTAGGAAGTTGATACAATTTCAACATTTCCATTTACTTATCTAGACACGATATCTAATTGGCGGTATACCTTGTGTAGTACGGGTAGACCTGCGTAACACTGGTGTGATTGGGAATCTTACTGGTTGTCTGGCGCTAACTGCTGGTGTAGTTAAACTAGGTAGTATTCTCCTACTGACTCTTAGTCTCACCATGGGTATGACAGATTCACCATTGGCAGGGCGAGGGTTCTCTGGCTCCACTGCAGGTATGGCATCTGCAACCTGAACTTCTTGATTTTCAGAGTTCTCAGGAGTCACTTCTTCTTGTACTACCAGTTGGAGGAATGTCAACACTGGCACTATAGCATCATTTACTTTAGTCCAATTTGCAGGGAATTCTCCAAGTATGGTGCTGACCTTTTCTTCTTCTATGAGTTGGACGTTATCTTGTTCTTCCATTCTTTCTCTTAACTGGTCAGGGCATAATTTCAAATGATCCCTGGATACTGATGCTGAGGTTTCTCCTCCATCTTTACTAATAAGGCACACCTTGGTATTGTCAAAGTTTGAGGGTAGAATGGCATAAGGCTCAGCTTCCCATTGGTCATTCAATTTATGCAATCTTCTTTTCCTCTTTAAGACTTGTTCTCCTGGTGACAAGGGAACTGCCGGTGCATGCTGATTGTAGTTCCTCTCCTGCTTTTGTCTTGCCTGAACTAAACTCTTTTCCACACATTCTTGTACTCTTCTGTACTGTTGCTGCCTCTCTGTATCCCAGTCAGCATCTGGTGACGTCACCTCAGGTGTCAGAACTCCCATGTCCAAATCAATAGGCAGCTTACCAGGCCTTGCTCTCATTAGGTGGGCTGGCGTGCAGGTGGTGGAATTCACAGGAATGTGGTTGTAGAGGTCTACCAGATCTGGCAACTTTTTTGGCCACAGATTCCTCTCTTCCAAAGGCAAGGTCTTCAGTAGGTCAATCACTACCTGGTTCATCTTCTCACACATGCCATTGGTCTGTGGGTGGTATGGTGTTGTCCGGATCTTCTTACAACCATACAAGTTACAGAATTCTTGGAACACTTCTGCCTCAAAAGCTGGACCTTGATCTGTAAGCACTTGCTCAGGATATCCATGTGGTCTACAGAAGTGTTGTTGGAAAGCTCTGGCTACTGTCCTGGCTGTTTGATCTTTGACAGGCACAACTACCAGGAATCTTGAGTAGTGGTCAACGATGGTAAGAGCATAGATGTAGCCCGACTGGCTTGGGACCAACTTCACATGGTCCAGGTCAACCAACTTGAGTGGCTGCTTTGTCACTATTGGCTGTAGAGGAGCTCTCTGGCTGTTTTGATCCTTTCAGCGCAGGTTACATTGTCCACACTCCCGGCACCACTTTTCAATGGCTTTCCTCATACTAGCCCAATAGAATCTCTCCCGGAGGAATGCTTCCAACTTCTTCCATCCGAAGTGGCCAGCTCCATTGTGGTATGCTTCCATGAGCATTGATGCCTCTATCTTTGGGACTATCACCTGCCAAACCAGCTCATGAGTGCGGGCATTGATACTCCTCCGACACAGCTTTCCTGCATATATGAACAGCCGACCTCTTTCCTTCCACAACTGCAGGGTTTCTTCAGGAGCATCCGACTCTGGGCGTGAGTCAGCTTGTGACAGTAGCTCCTTCACCAGGTGGACTGCAGGGTCATTATCCTGAGTTTCTGCCCAGTCATGATGGGGCAATGGATTTAGGGTGACCTCTTTCAAGCGAGACCATCTGTTTCTCACTCCTTGGGCACGTTGGGCTGCAATTGGCCAGTGGAAGGGAAGTAACGCTATCTCTTCAAGAGCCTCAGGGTCTTCTCCTGCATCTGGCAGATTAGGCATTCTGGACAGTGCACCAGCATTGGCATTCTTGTGCCCTGCTCGGTACTTGATGGTAAACTCATAGTTAGACAGCCGAGCCATCCATCGCTGTTCCAGTGCACCTAGTTTTGCAGTGTCCAAGTGAGTCAACGGGTTGTTGTCCGTGAAGATGGTAAACTTGGCTGAAGCTAGGTAATGCTTGAATCTTTCAGTCACAGCCCAGACTATGGCGAGGAACTCCAGCTTGAAGGAACTATAGTTGTCTGGGTTCCTTTCAGTGGGACGAAGCTTCCTGCTGGCATAGGAGATCACTCTTTCTTTGCCATTCTGTACCTGTGACAGTACGGCTCCCAGTCCCACATTGCTGGCATCAGTATACAACACAAAGGGTTTGTCATAATCTGGGTAGGCCAGAACTTCATCTCCTGTGAGAGCCATCTTTAGTCTGGTGAAGGACCTCTCCAACTCCTCAGTCCATTCAAATGTGGAACTTTTCTGTTTGGCTTTCTTGGACTGTCCCACCAGGAGATTTTGCATAGGAGTGGCTATTTCAGTGAAGCCTTTGATGAACCTTCGGTAGTAGCCTACCAACCCGAGGAATTGGCGTACTTCATGGAGGTTGCTGGGCTTCGACCAGTCCCGGATGACTGTGACCTTGTCAGGATCTGGTGCCACACCTTCTGCACTCAATACATGACCGAGGTACTGTACCTTGGGCTTCAGGAGGTGGCATTTGGAAGGCTTCACCTTTAGGCCAAAGTTGGACAAGGCTTCAAACACCTCAGCCAGGTGCTCCAGATGGTCTTCATAAGTCTTGGAGAAAACAATGACATCATCAAGGTATAACAGGACTGTCTCAAAGTTCATGTGTCCCAGGCAGCACTCCATCAGCCGTTGAAATGTTCCTGGGGCGGTGCAGAGCCCAAATGGCATATAATTGAACTCACAGAGACCCATTGGGGTGGTAAATGCTGTTTTCTCCTTGTCTGCCTCTGCCACGGGAACCTGCCAATACCCACTAGTGAGATCTAAGGTGGAAAAGTAGTTAGCAGTTTTAAGTGCAGCTAATGACTCTTCAATTCTGGGTAATGGGTAGGCATCTTTATGTGTAATGCTGTTAATTTTTCTGTAATCAACACACATTCTCATGGTACCATCCTTTTTGTTTACAAAAACTATTCGAGCTGCCCAGGGGCTACAACTGTCTCTGATAACCCCTGCTTCCTTCATGTCTCTCAACATCCCTTTTGCACATTGGTATTGTGTTGGGGGTATAGGCCGGTACCTTTCTTTTATGGGTGGATGATCTCCAGTGGGGATATGATGTTGAACCCCTTTTGCCTGCCCAAAATCTAGTGGGTGTTTACTGAATACCCGCTCATATTCTTGCGTCACTCTGTAAACCCCATTTTTCTGGTATGAAGGTGTAGAGTCAGTCCCCACCTGCAGTTGCTGGCACCACTCCTCCATCTGCTTCACAGAGCCATTGTCCTCGACCTGATCGGATGAGTTCAAGGGCTCTGCTGCCTGCAAAGAGTTGTTATTAACAGTGAGCAGCTTAGCAACTGTGGCGTATCGAGGTATTGTGGCCTCCTCCTCCCCACAATTCAAAAGGCATACAGGTAATTTCCCTTTACGTACAACAACTACCCCTCTGGCTGTCAGGACAATGGGTCTGCTATCAGAGTATACTGGCTCTACCAATGCCTGGTAATCCTTTCCTCTGAGGCCTATGGCTGCCTGACACCAAATCAACATTTCACATCTGGGGGGTATTGCAATGGGGAAAGCATCACTCACTCTGACACTACCAATTTCTCCGCCAGAGAGTTCTACCTGCTGTCTTTGCATCAGGGCCTTGATCTCCTTTTGCAGGACTCGTTGCTCACTGGAACCAGCAGTCTCAGCCACCTGTTGCAACAAGACAATAACCTCGGAAAGACAATTTTCAATTACATTTGTACCAAGAGTCATCATGGGATTACATTCTCGTCGATCAATATCCACAACTATCAGACCTTGAGATTTCAACTCCACCCTCCCCACTTTAACAGTAATTTCTTTACATCCCACATGTGGTAAAGACTGACCATTACTGGCAACTACTGTTAGTTCATCAGTTGGGCCACGGGTGAGATCAGAGTCAGGCCAATACCGCTTGTAGAGAATATAGGGCATAGTGGTCACCTGGGAGCCAGTGTCCATCAAAGCGTTCATGGGGATGCCGTCATTCACCACAGGAAGGACCGGTCTCCCTCCCACATACTTGGCTCACCAGTTCCTTGGGCCTTGTGGTCCTACTCCTGGGGGTTGGCCCTCTGCCCCAGGGATTGCTCATTTAAAGGACAAAATCTTGCAAGATGACCTGCCTTGCAGCAGCGACGACAGATGGGACGTCCGTCCTGGTCATAGCAGTCGTTGTTCCTACCTCGGAGTGGTGGGGTTCTCCTCTTCCGCAGCCACGGGACATCCTCTGAACTGGAAACAAGCTGGATCTTCTCTTTGGAGGACACCTGCAGGGACTGCACGGTTTTAGTAAGTGCAGCCATACCCCTGGTCAACTCCTGGACCTGAAGACGCAGCTCTTCAGTTGGATCTTTATCCAGAGCCTGTGCATCAGCCTCCACAGGGATGGAAGGAAAAGATGTTGTTTCTTGATGGTAGGTGATAGCTGGGTGCCTAGGGGGCGCTGGACGGCTGTCAGTTGATTCCTGCAGGACCCGAATAGCCCTGTCCTTAAAATCAGCAAAGTCCAGATCAGGGTTTTGCAGGGTTATGATGTGCAACTGTCCTCTGTGGGTACTGGATAGGAGTCCTTCAATGAACTGCTCCTTTAACAGTTTATCGTCCCCTTTCACACTGTCAGGATCAACTTGCTTTACTGCTCGCAGCGCCTCCTGCAGGTTAAGAGCATAGTCCCTTATACTGTCCTGCGTTCTCTGCTTACATCCAAAGAATCGCATCTTAATTTCAGCTGCAGTGCGGGTGTCAAAGGTGCTTCTTAGCTTGGCCAAAATCTTTTTAACAGTCTCTTTGTCAGTGTCCTGCCAGGCTTTCACCTCTCTCTGTGCTGCACCCGTTAGCTGTCCAGTAAGGATGCTCACTTTCTGGCTTTCAGACAGAGGGTATACTTTAAACAAACTGCACAGTCTCTCTTTAAATTCACTCAGGGTATGTGACTCACCCGAGTAGTGCGGTAGCCAGGCCGCAACCGGAAGGTAGGGCATAGACAGCGGCATTATGGGGACCGCTGCGGCGGGCGCTACTCCTTGCGGCGCTGTGGGGTTGGCGGCGGCGTCCGCCGCTGCATTGCTGCGTGGCACAGACATTCTCTCCCCCCCTAGTTAACGTTAGCCAGGGCCGGGGGTTGAGTGAGCTTACCGGCGGCCACTTCGCAGGCCTGATGCTCCGGGCTGTAGGCCTCAGCTCCTCCCACTTCTCACACGCTGTCCTCTCTTCCAGCGCGGCTCTTCTCTTCTTCGCGCTCTGCGGCAGGCTCCGCCCATGAAGGCCTGCCCCTTTTCTTCCCGCACGCCAATCAGCGGGATAATGGCGGCAATGGCGCCAACTTCGCACACAGTTTATAGCACACAACAGTCTCTGGCATACAGGACCCGGGGATACCAGGCTCCGTAATCCTGTTCGTGACGTCAAGTTGGGTCGCCCTCCCAGGGCTGTGGGCTACTCGGTACCGGGCCGGTGTCAGCGGGATGTGTCACAGCAGTGGTGACCCGGTCCGTGTCCCTGGGCGCCCAAGTAATGGGGGAGATTGAATGGTGGAATGTAGTTGATTAGATGAATAGTTCGTGACGCCACCTGTGGTGCTCGGCAAGTGAGATGTTAAGCTGACGCTGCATGCAGATCCACTGGGACAGATGGTATGGTGCAGCAAAGATGTAAAAGCTCCCCACAGGTGAAGCTGTAGTCCCAGGACAGTGTAGATGTGGTTGGCACGGGGATGTAGCAGTGCCAGAAGGGTGGGAAGCAGACAAAGACACAGCCACAGCAAGGTGCACTTTCTGTACCTTTACTTGATAAATGCAGTCCAGGGTCCTGATTACAGATGGTACCGGAGCAGGCTAGCCTGGAAGCAGCTCAGGATTCTCTCTCAGCAGATGGGCTGTGCAATCTCCTTCCCTAGCGCTTATTTGAGTGAAGTACTCCTAGTACTGAGTTACACTGAAGTTCCTTCTAATTATCTTCTACTAGCACTCCTCGTATGGCAGACAGCTGTAGCCACTATTCCTCTCTTGACTCACTCCGTGCTGTTGTGACTCCGAGTCTTAGATGGGGGTAGGGCATTTACAGCTTCCTACTCCTCTGATGTCTGTTGCAGGACCATTAGTATCCGTACAAATGTGGAGACCAAGCTCCAGTTCATGCGCTCTCACTGGAGATGAGCCTTTCCTCTCCGCTCGATCTCTGCGCTTCCTCCTCATGTCTGCACACTTCACCCTCCTCACACTAACTGACAATTCCGGTTCAGAGTCCCCCCTGCTGGCCTGGAGTGGAACGGTGTTGCATGCATAGGTTAACTGCGAGAGAGACCCTTCACTGCTTCCAAGCCTGGCATTACCCTCCCTGGAGGAAGGCAAAGCCACTGTGGCGGCCATACTCCTGGGGGCGCCACAGAACTTCATTGTTCATGCTGAAGCATCTACAATAGAATATTGCAATGTTGATGCTTTCCCAACGGTGTTTGAAAGGGTCGCCGAGAGGGAGAAACTCCTGCCAGAGCAGTGGGAACAGGTAGTGGCGCCATACTTGGTGGGGGAACCCCAGAAAGCATACTATGATTTAGTATGGCAACTAAAAACGGAGATTCTTGAACGCTTGGGGGTAACAATGGCTCTCATGGCCTTGCGGGTTCACTGTTGGCCGTATCACTGGGACAAACCACCACACTCGCAAATGTTTGACTTGTTGCACCTGGTCCAGAAGTGGCTGCAGCGAGCGTTCTCTATGCCTGCGCAGATGGTAGAACGGGTGGTGATGGACTGGTTTTTGCACTTCCTGCCGAGGACCGTACAGACTTGGGTTGCTCAGGGTGATCCCCGGAGTGCCGATGAACTGATCGGACTGGTCGAGAGATACCAGGGGATGGAAGGTTCCGTGGGAAAGAAGCCCACTCCATACTGGGGGTCATCCCAACAGGGGGCAGAAGCCCAAAAGGGTGTGTGTCTCCCATAGTGTTTGCCTATGCAGTGAATGCTTGAGCTGGCCCAAATTTGGACGCACCCCAATACCCCTTGGAAGAGACTTGGAGGAGGGCCTCATAAAATAATTTTCCCATTATTAGAACTGGGTGTCCCATACTGATTGACTATGTAGTGATTGCAAGGGCTACCAAAAATTTGGACGCACCCCAATACCCCTTTTTCGAGATGTGGAGGAGGGCCTCATAAAAAATGTTCCCATTAGAAAGGAGCGGGTCTCCTATACTTGTAATGCTCCTGCACTAAGTGTATGGGCTGACAAACATTTACCCCTGGGGGGTATACATGAACATACTGTATAACCATTTTTTTGGTACGGGCATCATAAACACCCTTTTAAAAAATTTATGTGGGTGTTGCATCACGGACCACGGTCACCTTGGTGAACTGGTGGTGTAGGGTGAGGATGAGGAGAAGGAGGAGGGCAACATCAAATAGCAAAAATCAGCAAGCATATACCCATGTGTGGGTGTGAAGAGGTGCATGGGAATAGATCTCACAAGAAAAGGCACTGGATTTCAGTTTATGTTATGCGGCTATCATTCGGTGATGTTGAGAAGTTTGGCCAAATCAAGCCCTTGATCATTTTTATAGTCAGCTTGTCAGCATTTTCAGTTGTCAGGTGGATGCGCTTATCAGTTATAATTCCACCAGCGGCACTAAATACCCGCTCTGACAAAACACTAGCAGCAGGGCAGACCAGTACCTCCAAGGCGTGGAGAGCCAGTTCATGCTGCGTGTCCAGCTTGGAATACCCAACAATTATAAGGCACAGATGAATCACGGAGGATGTTGGAACAGTCACCAAGGTACTCCCTTAGCATCTTCCAAAACTCTGCACTCCTTGTGAGAGTACCCCGTGCCTCAGGAACCTGTGCGATGGGAGGGTCTGAGAAAATGTTATGTGCATGCCGCTAGGTTCAGATAGGGGAGGGACAGGTCTCATGAATTCTTTGAAACTCTGGGGGACCATTACTCAGGGCAACCATTTACTGCAGCTTCCTCAGTCACAAGATGGATCCACTTGCTCACATAGATACAATTGATACGAGATGAACAGTATAGTTTAATGTCACAGCACATTCAGTACAATTCACGTCTCTTAAGCATAGGCGTCATAAACAGTACAGCTGCTTCTTAGAGGCACATTGATTAACAGTCTCTTTTTATAGCACAGTTCTGCACAGATCAAGACTCTTTACTAGAGTTGAGCGACTTTTGGTTTTTTAGGGTCGCGTTTCGTTTCGTGAAACCCGACTTTTCCAAAAGTCGGGTCGAGCAAGATCGTCCGATTATAGGGAAAAGTCGGGGTCGTCCCGAAACACGAAACCCAATGTAAGTCAATGGGGAATAAAAGTCGGCAGTGAGAGGAGGACAGGAAACACACCTACAGTGCCCATTTGAATGCCAAAAGCATCAATTCTTCTTACTTAAGCTTGTCAACCTTAATTAACTTCATAATACAAGTTACGCACTGAAAAATGGGGGTTATTTGGCTAAAGTTGTGGGGGGGGAGGGCTACCTGCAGGTTTTCATGTGCCCTGGGCGAAAGAGCGCCCCTTTAACACATACCACAACTCATCATGCTCCGATACGGCAGAGAAATAGCGGTATAGTACAATGAAAAATACCTCACTTTTTACATCTCATGACGAGGCCCATCTATTTCTCCATACAGAATCATTGGTCCCATATAACGTTTGAAACAGTATATGATGAGCTCCACATAATGCTACAGTATATGTTGGTCCCCATGGTTGAAGCTCCACTGTCTTATGGGCCCAAATAATGCTCCAAACATAATGGGCCCCATTTCTAATGCTCTAGTGTATAATGGGCCCTGTAAATGCTGCTCCAGTGTCTGATGTCCACCTTTGGAATGTTCCAGTGTATGGTGGGCCCCATCTATCATTCTCCAGAGTATAGTGCTCCCCAAAAATTGCTGTCCCAACATTGAAAACAATCAAATAAGTCTCCTCGCTAGGGAATCCCTGGACTAGTCTGGACTCCTCGTCGTCCCCATCTTCCATCTCACTGCACAGTATTTCAACCTTGCAAGTGCTGTGATCCTGAGCAAGTGGGGGGGCCCACTCGTTGGCGACGGCACTGGCACAGGGCCCCTGATAGTACGGTGGTGTGTCTGATGGCGGGTGGGCCGAACCTGCACTTTCATCTGCAGCTTCCTCTTTGTCACCGTGTAAGATGGAACTGTATATGTGAAGGGTAACCTGAGTTTCATCAGGGTCAGATTCAGGCCGTGTAACGTGACAGGGGAATGTAGTGGTCTGGGTCAATGTACCAGCAGATTCATCGAGCAGTGGCTGGGCATCAGTGCACTTGTGTCGCCCCCAGGAGTACAGTCGCCACAGTGGCATTACCTTCCTCCTAGGGAGTGTGATGTCATGCTTGGGAGCAACGAAGGATCTCTCTAGCAGGTTAACTGATTGGGCGTCGTTATTCCAACGAGTCATGACCCTCCAAACAGCGTTCATGAAGGCAAAGTGTTTGTTTTACGTGGGCAGTATGGTTGCAAAGCTGAACCTTAAAGGAATGTCCAGAAGGGCACCACCAGGAGTGGAGCCTACGGTTAAATTCGACTCCACCTGGGAAACCTCAACCATGCCAGCTACAGAACAGATGCACACATTGCAAGCTTAATTCCGTTAACGAACGAGACTCCGTCATGCCCCGCGGTCCGAGTCCGGCTTACTAGAGGGACACGTGAGGCTCTGGAACATGAGATTGGCCAATAACTGGTGTGTCATGCCCTTACATGTCCGTGGCTGCATGTGCGCTACACTGAAAAGGCCAGCGTTTGTCGCTTACAGGTGCAGATAACCCGCTGAACAACGTTAGTGATGGGGATCACTGAGTGATTACAATTATTACCCGCGAACAATGATTTCCCAGTAAGTGCAGGTCAACTGCAGTTCCGGAATTAGGCCTAACCATCATTCCTGAAAAAATGAAAAACTTACGTGTGCAAACCACAGGTGCTGTAGCTTGCCAGCCGTTCTCACGCCCAGTATGGATTACACGTGATTGCACAAAGGTTAGAAAGGGTACCGTATCCCCAGATAACATGTATGGATAGCGTACACATTCAAAATATATGTCTCAGGAGGCAGGCTCAGACGGTGTTAGGCCCAGTATGGATTGCACGTGATTGCACAAAGGTTAGAAAGGGTACCGTATCCCCGGATAACATGTATGGATAGCGTACACATTCAAAATATATGTCTCAGGAGGCAGGCTCAGACGGTGTCAGGCCCAGTATGGATTGCACGTGATTGCACAAAGGTTAGAAAGGGTACCGTATCCCCGGATAACATGTATGGATAGCGTACATATTCAAAATATATGTCTCAGGAGGCAGGCTCAGACAGTGTCAGGCCCAGTATGGATTGCACGTGATTGCACAAAGGTTAGAAAGGGTACCGTATCCCCGGATAACATGTATGGATAGCGTACACATTCAAAATATATGTCTCAGGAGGCAGGCTCAGACGGTGTCAGGCCCAGTATGGATTGCACGTGATTGCACAAAGGTTAGAAAGGGTACCGTATCCCCGGATAACATGTATGGATAGCGTACACATTCAAAATATATGTCTCAGGAGGCAGGCTCAGACGGTGTCAGGCCCAGTATGGATTGCACGTGATTGCACAAAGGTTAGAAAGGGTACCGTATCCCCGGATAACATGTATGGATAGCGTACACATTCAAAATATATGTCTCAGGAGGCAGGCTCAGACGGTGTCAGGCCCAGTATGGATTGCACGTGATTGCACAAAGGTTAGAAAGGGTACCGTATCACCAGGATAACATGTATGGATAGCGTACACATTCAAAATATATGTCTCAGGAGGCAGGCTCAGACGGTGTCAGGCCCAGTATGGATTGCACGTGATTGCACAAATGTTAGAAAGGGTACCGTATCCCCGGATAACATGTATGGATAGCGTACACATTCAAAATATATGTCTCAGGAGGCAGGCTCAGACGGTGTCAGGCCCAGTATGGATTGCACGTGATTGCACAAAGGTTAGAAAGGGTACCGTATCCCCGGATAACATGTATGGATAGCGTACACATTCAAAATATATGTCTCAGGAGGCAGGCTCAGACGGTGTCAGGCCCAGTATGGATTGCACGTGATTGCACAAAGGTTAGAAAGGGTACCGTATCCCCGGATAACATGTATGGATAGCGTACACATTCAAAATATATGTCTCAGGAGGCAGGCTCAGACGGTGTCAGGCCCAGTATGGATTGCACGTGATTGCACAAAGGTTAGAAAGGGTACCGTATCCCCGGATAACATGTATGGATAGCGTACACATTCAAAATATATGTCTCAGTAGGCAGGCTCAGACGGGGTCAGGCCCAGTGTGGATTGCACGTGATTGCACAAAGGTTAGAAAGGGTACCGTATCCCCGGATAACATGTATGGATAGCGTACACATTCAAAATATATGTCTCAGGAGGCAGGCTCAGACGGTGTCAGGCACAGTATGGATTGCACGTGATTGCACAAAGGTTAGAAAGGGTACCGTATCCCCGGATAACATGTATGGATAGCGTACACATTCAAAATATATGTCTCAGGAGGCAGGCTCAGACGGTGTCAGGCACAGTATGGATTTGACGGCCCAGATTACACAGCGGAGGAGCAGGGAGAAGTAAAGATTGCAAATGCTGGGGCCCTGCCCAAGCAAGGGGGGCCCACTCGTGGTCGTCGGTACTGGCACTGGGCCCCTCATAGTACAGCGGTGTGTCTGACGGCGGGTGTGCACCACCACCGTCAGAGACACTTGATTGCACTATGAGGGACCCTGTGCCAGTGCCCGCGCCCAAGAGTCGGCCTACCCACCTGTCCAGGGCAACGGCACTCGCACGGTGTCGTGCGCTAGGTGGTGACCCCAGCCATGGGGGGGGAGGCAGCACAGTTAGGGAGTTTTAGAAAGTGGCATATGTTGATGTTGGACATTCAGCTGATGCAAAAGGCGAAATAGGTGAAGTCCCATGAAGAGGTGGACCAAAGCAAGCCATTTTTCTGTCACCCTATGTGTCATCAGGGGAAGGTGGGACAAAATCCTTGGAAACCCATGCATGGTTCATTTTAATGAAGGTTACATCATCCACATTTTGGGTTGCCAGACGGGTCCTTTTTTCTGTCAGGATTGATCCAGCTGCACTGAAGACTCTTTCCAATAGCACACTTGCAGCTGGGCAAGCGAGCTCTTGTAAGGCATATTGTGCCAATTCAGGCCAGGTGTCCAGTTTAGCGGCCCAATAGTCAAAGGGGAATGACCTGTGTGGGAGAACATCGATATGGGAGGAAAAGTAGTTTGTAACCATGGTTGACAACTGCTGTCTCCTGTCACTTTCCATCGATGCAGTATTACCAGTTGTGTGAGCGGTATTTGAAAAATCAGTCCACAACATTGTCATGAAACCCCTGTCTCCAACGCCAATTCTGCTGTGTGCACCACGAACACCTCTGCCAAGCTGCCCCCGGCCCGTACGGCTCGTGTGAGAACCATCACCGCTGCTGTGTGCTGGGAATGCCTCAAGCAACCGATTTACCAGAGTTGCTTGTTTATTAGCCAATATTAGGTCAAGGTTCTCCTGTGGCATGATGTTTTGTAATTTGCCTTTATAGCGTGGATCCAGGATGCTGGCCAACCAGTAGTCGTCATCGTTCATCATTTTGGCAATGCGGGGGTCCCTTTTTAGGATCCGCAAGGCATAATCTGACATGTGGGCCAATGTTCCCGGTGTCAATGATAAACTGCGAGTGCTGGTTGGAGGAGCACTTTCTGGCAAATCCACATCCCTCCAGTCACGCACAAACCCTGTACCAGACCTTGCCACGCCAACATTTTCACTTGCCCCATGAGATGCATCCTCCTCCCCTAAGTAATCATCCCCATCATCATCCTCCTCCTCCTCTTCTTCCTCCACCTCGTCCAGGAGAGGTCCCTGAGCAGACAATGGCTGAATGTCATCAAGGATTCCCTCCTCCTCTTCCTCCTCATCAACATTGGCTGCAGACGCCTGCTCCTTAAGGTGCGTCAAAGTTTGCATGAGCAGACGCATAAGTGGGATGCTCATGCTTAGGATGGCGTCGTCTGCGCTTACCAGCCGTGTGCATTCCTCAAAACACTGAAGGACTTTACAGAGGTCTTTCAGCTTCGACCACTGCAGACCTGTCAACTCCATGTCTGCTCTCAAAGTGCCTGGCCGTGTATCCTCCCACAAATGCATTATGGCCTGCCTCTGCTCGCACAGCCGCTCCACCATGTGCAGGGTGGAGTTCCACCTTGTTGCAATGTCGATAATGAGGCGGTGGTTGGGAAGGTGGAGCAATCGCTGCAGCTTCTGCATACGAACGGAGTGTACAGGCGACCTGCGGATGTGCGCGCACAGTCTTCGCACCTTCTGGAGCAGGGCTGTTAACTCCGGATAATTTTTGAGGAAGCACTGCACCACCAGGTTCAAGGTGTGAGCCAAGCAAGGTATGTGGCTGAGTTTTGAAAGGGCTATGGCTGCCACAAAATTACGGCCGTTATCACTAACTACCTTGCCTGCCTCAAGATGTACACTGCCCAGCCATGACTCAGTTTGTCGCTTCAAGTACTCGGCCAGCACCTCGGCGGTATGTCTGTCACCCAAACACATCATCTGCAACACAGCCTGCTGACGCTTTCCACTAGCTGCTCGATAGGGGGACACATCGTGTGCAACAGTGGCAGCTGCAGATGGAGTGCTCGTACGACTGCGCTCTGTGGACGAGCTTTCGCTTCTGGAGGAGGAGGAGGAGGAGGAGGAGGAGGAGGGTGGAACGCCTACAGCCAACTGTTTCCTATACCGTGGGCTAGGCAGCACTGTCCCACCACCGCTGTCCCCTGTGGACCCTGCATCCACCACATTAACCCAGTGCGCAGTGATGGACACGTAACGGCCCTGGCCATGCCGACTGGACCATGCATCAGTTGTGAGGTGCACCTTTCCGCTCACTGACTGCTTGAGTGCATGGACAATGCGGTCTTTCACATGATGGTGGAGGGCTGGGATGGCTTTGCGAGAGAAGAAGTGGCGACTGGGTAGGTCATAGCGTGGTACTGCATAGGCCATGAGTTCGCGGAAAGCTGTGCTTTCCACCAACCGAAAGGGCATCATCTCAAACGAGATTAGTTTGGCAATGTGGGCGTTCAAACCCAGTGTACGCGGATGAGAGACTGAGTACTTTCTTGACCTACTCATAGTGTCTGGGAGGGTGAGCTGGACTTGAGAGCTGCATATGGTGGAAGTAGCGGTGGACAGGGCGGACTGAGAGAGGGTTGATGATGGTGATGGGGTTGGTGTTCTTTCTGATGGCCTAGAATCAGTCTTTCGTTGATATAACAGTGGGATTCCCTGACTGCTGTGGCCTTGCAATGACACCTCAACATTTGCTGCTGTGCTAACCGGTGGGCTTACAGTGGGGGAAACAATGTAGCATTGCTGACTACCTTCGTTGTGATCAGTTGCACATGTGGCACTTGAGGTTTGGTGTTGTGTCCACGCTTGCAAGTGCATGCTGGTTAAATGTCTAAGCATGCAACTGGTATTCAAATTTTTCAGATTTTTCCCTTGGCTAAAGGTCTTTGCGCACTTCTTACAGATAACTTTGGCCTGATCATGAGGATTTTGTTCAAAAAAGTGCCACACTGCACTCTTCCTACTTTGGCAGACATTTTGCGGCCTAGCACGCTGTGATCTTTTGACCCTCTGGACAAGCTGTCCAGCAACTATTTTGATGTTTGGAACCTGTCTTTGGAGTGCTCCGGGCCTGCCAGATAACAGCTGTTGCGATGTCGATGTCTGCTGTGGATGCTCCTCATCTGAGCTATTGGAAGCAGCACCCTCTTCCCCCAATGGATGCCAATCTGGGTCAACAACTGGGTCATCCATCACCTCCTCTTCTATGTCATGTGCACCTTCCTCTGTGTCACCGTGTATGGTGGTATAGTGTGCGGGAAGGGGCACCTGAGTCTCATCAGGGTCAGAATCTGGCTCTGTACACTGCGAGGACAATGTAGTGCTCTGAGTGAATGTACCAGCAGAATCATCCATCAGCGGCTGTGCATCAGTGCACTCCATGTCAGATTCATCTTGGCCTGGGTAATTCACCATTTCACTTGATAATCCAGGCATGGTATGTGAAAACAGCTCCATGGAGTAACCAGTAGTATGGCCTGCGTCATCCTTCAATCTTGGTTGGGGTGAAGGACACAAGGAAAGGTGTGGTTCATGAACATGAGTCTCCAATGACGACTCAGTGCTTTTACTTTTTACAACTGAAGAAGAGGAGGCGATAGAGCTGGAGGCTGAGTCAGCATTGTAAGACAAAACTTTTTCCTGATGCTCTGGCTTTAAAAGCGGTTTGCCAACTCCTAGAAAACTAAGCGTTCGAGGCCTTATGTAGCCAGACGATGACGCAGGCTCAACACCTCCTGCATTCGGTCCTATTTTGCTCTTGCCACTACCATCAGATCCACCACCAACACCATCATTACCAGCTGCCAACCCCCGCCCAATTCCACGGCCTCTTCCACCAGCCTTTCTCATTTTTGATAGAAATGTAGACAAAATCCAACAAACTATATAGTATGTAAAACAAGGTGTCTATAGGACAGGGGAGATTTTGAATTTCTGCACACACTTTTGGACACTGGACACTTTTGGATTGTGTGAGGCCCACTGATATCTGAGCGCTATGTGACAGGCTCGATGGCACAGCTGTGACCTAAGTGACTAGAGAATAAGTGAGATTTTGAATCTCTGCACACACTTTTGGACACTGGACACTTTTGGATTGTGTGAGGCCCAATGAATATCTGAGCGCTATGTGACAAGCTCGATGGCACAGCTGTGACCTAAGTGACTAGAGAATAAGTGAGATTTTGAATCTCTGCACACACTTTTGGACACTGGACACTTTTGGATTGTGTGAGGCCCACTGATATCTGAGCGCTATGTGACAGGCTCGATGGCACAGCTGTGACCTAAGTGACTAGAGAATAAGTGAGATTTTGAATCTCTGCCCACACTTTTGGACACTGGACACTTTTGGATTGTGTGAGGCCCACTGATATCTGAGCGCTATGTGACAAGCTCGATGGCACAGCTGTGACCTAAGTGACTAGAGGATAAGTGAGAGTTTGAATCTCTGCACACACTTTTGGACATTGGACACTTTTGGATTGTGTGAGGCCCAATGAATATCTGAGCGCTATGTGACAAGCTCGATGGCACAGCTGTGACCTAAGTGACTAGAGGATAAGTGAGAGTTTGAATCTCTGCCCACACTTTTGGACACTGGACACTTTTGGATTGTGTGAGGCCCAATGAATATCTGAGCGCTATGTGACAAGCTCGATGGCACAGCTGTGACCTAAGTGACTAGAGAATAAGTGAGATTTTGAATCTCTGCACACACTTTTGGACACTGGACACTTTTGGATTGTGTGAGGCCCACTGATATCTGAGCGCTATGTGACAAGCTCAATGGCACAGCTGTGACCTAAGTGACTAGAGGATAAGTGAGAGTTTGAATCTCTGCACACACTTTTGGACACTGGACACTTTTGGATTGTGTGAGGCCCAATGAATATCTGAGCGCTATGTGACAAGCTCGATGGCACAGCTGTGACCTAAGTGACTAGAGAATAAGTGAGATTTTGAATCTCTGCACACACTTTTGGACACTGGACACTTTTGGATTGTGTGAGGCCCACTGATATCTGAGCGCTATGTGACAGGCTCGATGGCACAGCTGTGACCTAAGTGACTAGAGAATAAGTGAGATTTTGAATCTCTGCACACACTTTTGGACACTGGACACTTTTGGATTGTGTGAGGCCCACTGATATCTGAGCGCTATGTGACAAGCTCGATGGCACAGCTGTGACCTAAGTGACTAGAGGATAAGTGAGAGTTTGAATCTCTGCACACACTTTTGGACATTGGACACTTTTGGATTGTGTGAGGCCCAATGAATATCTGAGCGCTATGTGACAAGCTCGATGGCACAGCTGTGACCTAAGTGACTAGAGGATAAGTGAGAGTTTGAATCTCTGCCCACACTTTTGGACACTGGACACTTTTGGATTGTGTGAGGCCCAATGAATATCTGAGCGCTATGTGACAGGCTCGATGGCACAGCTGTGACCTAAGTGACTAGAGGATAAGTGAGAGTTTGAATCTCTGCACACACTTTTGGACACTGGACACTTTTGGATTGTGTGAGGCCCAATGAATATCTGAGCGCTATGTGACAAGCTCGATGGCACAGCTGTGACCTAAGTGACTAGAGGATAAGTGAGAGTTTGAATCTCTGCACACACTTTTGGACACTGGACACTTTTGGATTGTGTGAGGCCCAATGAATATCTGAGCGCTATGTGACAAGCTCGATGGCACAGCTGTGACCTAAGTGACTAGAGGATAAGTGAGAGTTTGAATCTCTGCACACACTTTTGGACACTGGACACTTTTGGATTGTGTGAGGCCCAATGAATATCTGAGCGCTATGTGACAAGCTCGATGGCACAGCTGTGACCTAAGTGACTAGAGGATAAGTGAGATTGGATTGCTTTTAAAAAAGCAGTTTGCGGAGCAGTGGGTAAACAGCAATGCCAGCCTGTCAGGAAGCCTTAGAAGGCAGCCCAACAACCAACACCACTGATACACCACTATATAGCCTCCCCTTGCACTGCACACACAGTGACTGGTGTGTTGTGCAGGCCAAATCGCTAGCAGCAGAAGCAGTTTTTTGGTCTTCTTCCCTGCCTAACGCTCTCCCTACAGAATCAGCAGCAACCTCTCCCTATGCTAAGATCGGCAGAAGTAAGATGGCGGTCGGCGTGCACGCCCTTTTATACCCCCTGTGACGCCCACCAAAGCAAGCCAATCACTTGCATGCCCTTCTGAAAGATGGTGGTGACCCGTGCCTATGTTATCACGTTGCCCACAGTGTCCGTGGATCCTGATTGGCTGAAAAAGAGCGCAAAACAAACTTTTGAAACCCGACTTTGCCAACTAGAGTTGAGCGAAACGGGTCGAAAAAATTCAAAAGTCGCCGACTTTTGGCAAAGTCGGGTTTCATGAAACGAAACCCGACCCTAGGATGAGGTCGGCCACGAGGTCGGCGACTTACGCGCCAAAGTCGCGTTTCAAAAGTTTGTTTTGCGCTCTTTTTCAGCCAATCAGGATCCACGGACACTGTGGGCAACGTGATGACATAGGCACGGGTCACCACCATCTTTCAGAAGGGCATGCAAGTGATTGGCTTGCTTTGGTGGGCGTCACAGGGGGTATAAAAGGGCGTGCATGCCGACCGCCATCTTACTTCTGCCGATCTTAGCATAGGGAGAGGTTGCTGCTGATTCTGTAGGGAGAGCGTTAGGCAGGGAAGAAGACCAAAAAACTGCTTCTGCTGCTAGCGATTTGGCCTGCACAACACACCAGTCACTGTGTGTGCAGTGCAAGGGGAGGCTATATAGTGGTGTATCAGTGGTGTTGGTTGTCGGGCTGCCTTCTAAGGCTTCCTGACAGGCTGGCATTGCTGTTTACCCACTGCTCCGCAAACTGCTTTTTTAAAAGCAATCCAATCTCACTTATCCTCTAGTCACTTAGGTCACAGCTGTGCCATCGAGCTTGTCACATAGCGCTCAGATATTCATTGGGCCTCACACAATCCAAAAGTGTCCAGTGTCCAAAAGTGTGTGCAGAGATTCAAACTCTCACTTATCCTCTAGTCACTTAGGTCACAGCTGTGCCATCGAGCTTGTCACATAGCACTCAGATATTCATTGGGCCTCACACAATCCAAAAGTGTCCAGTGTCCAAAAGTGTGTGCAGAGATTCAAACTCTCACTTATCCTCTAGTCACTTAGGTCACAGCTGTGCCATCGAGCTTGTCACATAGCGCTCAGATATTCATTGGGCCTCACACAATCCAAAAGTGTCCAGTGTCCAAAAGTGTGTGCAGAGATTCAAACTCTCACTTATCCTCTAGTCACTTAGGTCACAGCTGTGCCATCGAGCTTGTCACATAGCGCTCAGATGTTCATTGGGCCTCACACAATCCAAAAGTGTCCAGTGTCCAAAAGTGTGTGCAGAGATTCAAACTCTCACTTATCCTCTAGTCACTTACGTCACAGCTGTGCCATCGAGCCTGTCACATAGCGCTCAGATATTCATTGGGCCTCACACGATCCGAAAGTGTCCAGTGTCCAAAAGTGTGTGCAGAGATTCAAACTCTCACTTATCCTCTAGTCACTTAGGTCACAGCTGTGCCATCGAGCTTGTCACATAGCGCTCAGATATTCATTGAGCCTCACACAATCCAAAAGTGTCCAGTGTCCAAAAGTGTGTGCAGAGATTCAAACTCTCACTTATCCTCTAGTCACTTAGGTCACAGCTGTGCCATCGAGCTTGTCACATAGCGCTCAGATATCAGTGGGCCTCACACAATCCAAAAGTGTCCAGTGTCCAAAAGTGTGTGCAGAGATTCAAAATCTCACTTATTCTCTAGTCACGTAGGTCACAGCTGTGCCATCGAGCCTGTCACATAGCGCTCAGATATCAGTGGGCCTCACACAATCCAAAAGTGTCCAGTGTCCAAAAGTGTGTGCAGAGATTCAAAATCTCACTTATTCTCTAGTCACTTAGGTCACAGCTGTGCCATCGAGCTTGTCACATAGCGCTCAGATATTCATTGGGCCTCACACAATCCAAAAGTGTCCAGTGTCCAAAAGTGTGTGCAGAGATTCAAACTCTCACTTATCCTCTAGTCACTTAGGTCACAGCTGTGCCATCGAGCTTGTCACATAGCGCTCAGATATTCATTGGGCCTCACACAATCCAAAAGTGTCCAGTGTCCAAAAGTGTGTGCAGAGATTCAAACTCTCACTTATCCTCTAGTCACTTAGGTCACAGCTGTGCCATCGAGCTTGTCACATAGCGCTCAGATATCAGTGGGCCTCACACAATCCAAAAGTGTCCAGTGTCCAAAAGTGTGTGCAGAGATTCAAAATCTCACTTATTCTCTAGTCACTTAGGTCACAGCTGTGCCATCGAGCCTGTCACATAGCGCTCAGATATCAGTGGGCCTCACACAATCCAAAAGTGTCCAGTGCCCAAAAGTGTGTGCAGAGATTCAAAATCTCACTTATTCTCTAGTCACTTAGGTCACAGCTGTGCCATCGAGCTTGTCACATAGCGCTCACATATTCATTGGGCCTCACACAATCCAAAAGTGTCCAGTGTCCAAAAGTGTGTGCAGAGATTCAAACTCTCACTTATCCTCTAGTCACTTAGGTCACAGCTGTGCCATCGAGCTTGTCACATAGCGCTCAGATATTCATTGGGCCTCACACAATCCAAAAGTGTCCAGTGTCCAAAAGTGTGTGCAGAGATTCAAACTCTCACTTATCCTCTAGTCACTTAGGTCACAGCTGTGCCATCGAGCTTGTCACATAGCGCTCAGATATTCATTGGGCCTCACACAATCCAAAAGTGTCCAGTGTCCAAAAGTGTGTGCAGAGATTCAAACTCTCACTTATCCTCTAGTCACTTAGGTCACAGCTGTGCCATCGAGCTTGTCACATAGCGCTCAGATATCAGTGGGCCTCACACAATCCAAAAGTGTCCAGTGTCCAAAAGTGTGTGCAGAGATTCAAAATCTCACTTATTCTCTAGTCACTTAGGTCACAGCTGTGCCATCGAGCCTGTCACATAGCGCTCAGATATCAGTGGGCCTCACACAATCCAAAAGTGTCCAGTGTCCAAAAGTGTGTGCAGAGATTCAAAATCTCACTTATTCTCTAGTCACTTAGGTCACAGCTGTGCCATCGAGCTTGTCACATAGCGCTCAGATATTCATTGGGCCTCACACAATCCAAAAGTGTCCAGTGTCCAAAAGTGTGTGCAGAGATTCAAAATCTCACTTATTCTCTAGTCACTTAGGTCACAGCTGTGCCATCGAGCCTGTCACATAGCGCTCAGATATCAGTGGGCCTCACACAATCCAAAAGTGTCCAGTGTCCAAAAGTGTGTGCAGAAATTCAAAATCTCCCCTGTCCTATAGACACCTTGTTTTACATACTATATAGTTTGTTGGATTTTGTCTACATTTCTACCAAAAATGAGGAAGGCTGGTGGAAGAGGCCGTGGAATTGGGCGGGGGTTGGCAGCTGGTAATGATGGTGTTGGTGGTGGATCTGATGGTAGTGGCAAGAGCAAAATAGGACCGAATGCAGGAGGTGTTGAGCCTGCGTCATCGTCTGGCTACATAAGGCCTCGAACGCTTAGTTTTCTAGGAGTTGGCAAACCGCTTTTAAAGCCAGAGCATCAGGAAAAAGTTTTGTCTTACATTGCTGACTCAGCCTCCAGCTCTATCGCCTCCTCTTCTTCAGTTGTAAAAAGTAAAAGCACTGAGTCGTCATTGGAGGCTCATGTTCATGAACCACACCTTTCCTTGTGTCCTTCACCCCAACCAAGATTGAAGGATGACGCAGGCCATACTACTGATTACTCCATGGAGCTGTTTTCACATACCATGCCTGGATTATCAAGTGAAATGGTGAATTACCCAGGCCAAGATGAATCTGACATGGAGTGCACTGATGCACAGCCGCTGATGGATGATTCTGCTGGTACATTCACTCAGAGCACTACATTGTCCTCGCAGTGTACAGAGCCAGATTCTGACCCTGATGAGACTCAGGTGCCCCTTCCCGCACACTGTACCACCATACACGGTGACACAGAGGAAGGTGCACATGACATAGAAGAGGAGGTGATGGATGACCCAGTTGTTGACCCAGATTGGCATCCATTGGGGGAAGAGGGTGCTGCTTCCAATAGCTCAGATGAGGAGCATCCACAGCAGACATCGACATCGCAACAGCTGTTATCTGGCAGGCCCGGAGCACTCCAAAGACAGGTTCCAAACATCAAAATAGTTGCTGGACAGCTTGTCCAGAGGGTCAAAAGATCACAGCGTGCTAGGCCGCAAAATGTCTGCCAAAGTAGGAAGAGTGCAGTGTGGCACTTTTTTGAGCAAAATCCTCATGATCAGGCCAAGGTTATCTGTAAGAAGTGCGCAAAGACCTTTAGCCGAGGGAAAAATCTGAAAAATTTGAATACCAGTTGCATGCTTAGACATTTAACCAGCATGCACTTGCAAGCGTGGACACAACACCAAACCTCAAGTGCCACATGTGCAACTGATCACAACGAAGGTAGTCAGCAACGCTACATTGTTTCCCCCACTGTAAGCCCACCGGTTAGCACAGCAGCAAATGTTGAGGTGTCGTTGCAAGGCCACAGCAGTCAGGGAATCCCACTGTTATATCAACGAAAGACTGATTCTAGGCCATCAGAAAGAACACCAACTCCATCACCATCATCAACCCTCTCTCAGTCCGCCCTGTCCACCGCTACTTCCACCATATGCAGCTCTCAAGTCCAGCTCACCCTCCCAGACACTATGAGTAGGTCAAGAAAGTACTCAGTCTCTCATCCGCGTACACTGGGTTTGAACGCCCACATTGCCAAACTAATCTCGTTTGAGATGATGCCCTTTCGGTTGGTGGAAAGCACAGCTTTCCGCGAACTCATGGCCTATGCAGTACCACGCTATGACCTACCCAGTCGCCACTTCTTCTCTCGCAAAGCCATCCCAGCCCTCCACCATCATGTGAAAGACCGCATTGTCCATGCACTCAAGCAGTCAGTGAGCGGAAAGGTGCACCTCACAACTGATGCATGGTCCAGTCAGCATGGCCAGGGCCGTTACGTGTCCATCACTGCGCACTGGGTTAATGTGGTGGATGCAGGGTCCACAGGGGACAGCGGTGGTGGGACAGTGCTGCCTAGCCCACGGTATAGGAAACAGTTGGCTGTAGGCGTTCCACCCTCCTCCTCCTCCTCCTCCTCCTCCAGAAGCGAAAGCTCGTCCACAGAGCGCAGTCGTACGAGCACTGCATCTGCAGCTGCCACTGTTGCACACGATGTGTCCCCCTATCGAGCAGCTAGTGGAAAGCGTCAGCAGGCTGTGTTGCAGATGATGTGTTTGGGCGACAGACATACCGCCGAGGTGCTGGCCGAGTACTTGAAGCGACAAACTGAGTCATGGCTGGGCAGTGTACATCTTGAGGCAGGCAAGGTAGTTAGTGATAACGGCCGTAATTTTGTGGCAGCCATAGCCCTTTCAAAACTCAGCCACATACCTTGCTTGGCTCACACCTTGAACCTGGTGGTGCAGTGCTTCCTCAAAAATTATCCGGAGTTAACAGCCCTGCTCCAGAAGGTGCGAAGACTGTGCACGCACATCCGCCGGTCGCCTGTACACTCCGTTCGTATGCAGAAGCTGCAGCGATTGCTCCACCTTCCCAACCACCGCCTCATTATCGACATTGCAACAAGGTGGAACTCCACCCTGCACATGGTGGAGCGGCTGTGCGAGCAGAGGCAGGCCATAATGCATTTGTGGGAGGATACACGGCCAGGCACTTTGAGAGCAGACATGGAGTTGACAGGTGTGCAGTGGTCGAAGCTGAAAGACCTCTGTAAAGTCCTTCAGTGTTTTGAGGAATGCACACGGCTGGTAAGCGCAGACGACGCCATCCTAAGCATGAACATCCCACTTATGCGTCTGCTCATGCAAACTTTGACGCACCTTAAGGAGCAGGCGTCTGCAGCCAATGTTGATGAGGAGGAAGAGGAGGAGGGAATCCTTGATGACATTCAGCCATTGTCTGCTCAGGGACCTCTCCTGGACGAGGTGGAGGAAGAAGAGGAGGAGGAGGATGATGATGGGGATGATTACTTAGGGGAGGAGGATGCATCTCGTGGGGCAAGTGAAAATGTTGGCGTGGCAAGGTCTGGTACAGGGTTTGTGCGTGACTGGAGGGATGTGGATTTGCCAGAAAGTGCTCCTCCAACCAGCACTCGCAGTGCATCATTGACACCGGGAACATTGGCCCACATGTCAGATTATGCCTTGCGGATCCTAAAAAGGGACCCCCGCATTGCCAAAATGATGAACGATGACGACTACTGGTTGGCCAGCATCCTGGATCCACGCTATAAAGGCAAATTACAAAACATCATGCCACAGGAGAACCTTGACCTAATATTGGCTAATAAACAAGCAACTCTGGTAAATCGGTTGCTTGAGGCATTCCCAGCACACAGCAGCGGTGATGGTTCTCACACGAGCCGTACGGGCCGGGGGCAGCTTGGCAGAGGTGTTCGTGGTGCACACAGCAGAAGTGGCGTTGGAGACAGGGGTTTCATGACAATGTTGTGGACTGATTTTTCAAATACCGCTCACACAACTGGTAATACTGCATCGATGGAAAGTGACAGGAGACAGCAGTTGTCAACCATGGTTACAAACTACTTTTCCTCCCATATCGATGTTCTCCCACACAGGTCATTCCCCTTTGACTATTGGGCCGCTAAACTGGACACCTGGCCTGAATTGGCACAATATGCCTTACAGGAGCTTGCTTGCCCAGCTGCAAGTGTGCTATCAGAAAGAGTCTTCAGTGCAGCTGGATCAGTCCTGACAGAAAAAAGGACCCGTCTGTCAACCCAAAATGTGGATGATCTAACCTTCATTAAAATGAACCATGCATGGGTTTCCAAGGATTTTGTCCCACCTTCCCCTGATGACACATAGGGTGACAGAAAAATGGCTTGCTTTGGTCCACCTCTTCCTGGGACTTCACCTATTTCGCCTTTTGCATCAGCTGAATGTCCAACATCAACATATGCCACTTTCTAAAACTCCCTAACTGTGCTGCCTCCCCCCCCATGGCCGGGGTCACCACCTAGCGCACGACACCGTGCGAGTGCCGTTGCCTTGGACAGGTGGGTAGGCCGACTCTTGGGCGCGGGCACTGGCACAGGGTCCCTCATAGTGCAATCAAGTGTCTCTGACGGTGGTGGTGCACACCCGCCGTCAGACACACCGCTGTACTATGAGGGGCCTAGTGCCAGTACCGACGCCCACGAGTGGGCCCCCCTTGCTTGGGCAGGGCCCCAGCATTTGCAATCTTTACTTCTCCCTGCTCCTCCGCTGTGTAATCTGGGCCGTCAAATCCATACTGTGCCTGACACCGTCTGAGCCTGCCTCCTGAGACATATATTTTGAATGTGTACGCTATCCATACATGTTATCCGGGGATACGGTACCCTTTCTAACCTTTGTGCAATCACGTGCAATCCATACTGTGCCTGACACCGTCTGAGCCTGCCTCCTGAGACATATATTTTGAATGTGTACGCTATCCATACATGTTATCCGGGGATACGGTACCCTTTCTAACCTTTGTGCAATCACGTGCAATCCATACTGGGCCTGACACCGTCTGAGCCTGCCTCCTGAGACATATATTTTGAATGTGTACGCTATCCATACATGTTATCTGGGGATACGGTACCCTTTCTAACCTTTGTGCAATCACGTGCAATCCATACTGGGCCTGACACCGTCTGAGCCTGCCTCCTGAGACATATATTTTGAATGTGTACGCTATCCATACATGTTATCCGGGGATACGGTACCCTTTCTAACCTTTGTGCAATCACGTGCAATCCATACTGGGCCTGACACCGTCTGAGCCTGCCTCCTGAGACATATATTTTGAATGTGTACGCTATCCATACATGTTATCCGGGGATACGGTACCCTTTCTAACCTTTGTGCAATCACGTGCAATCCATACTGGGCCTGACACCGTCTGAGCCTGCCTCCTGAGACATATATTTTGAATGTGTATGCTATCCATACATGTTATCCGGGGATACGGTACCCTTTCTAACCTTTGTGCAATCACGTGCAATCCATACTGGGCCTGACACCGTCTGAGCCTGCCTCCTGAGACATATATTTTGAATGTGTACGCTATCCATACATGTTATCCGGGGATACGGTACCCTTTCTAACCTTTGTGCAATCACGTGCAATCCATACTGGGCCTGACACCGTCTGAGCCTGCCTCCTGAGACATATATTTTGAATGTGTACGCAATCCATACATGTTATCTGGGGATACGGTACCCTTTCTAACCTTTGTGCAATCACGTGCAATCCATACTGGGCCTGACACCGTCTGAGCCTGCCTCCTGAGACATATATTTTGAATGTGTACGCTATCCATACATGTTATCCGGGGATACGGTACCCTTTCTAACCTTTGTGCAATCACGTGCAATCCATACTGGGCCTGACACCGTCTGAGCCTGCCTCCTGAGACATATATTTTGAATGTGTACGCTATCCATACATGTTATCCGGGGATACGGTACCCTTTCTAACCTTTGTGCAATCGCGTACAATCCATACTGGGCCTGACACCGACTGAGCCTGCCTCCTGAGACATATATTTTGAATGTGTACGCTATCCATACATGTTATCCGGGGATACGGTACCCTTTCTAACCTTTGTGCAATCACGTGCAATCCATACTGGGCCTGACACCGTCTGAGCCTGCCTCCTGAGACATATATTTTGAATGTGTACGCTATCCATACATGTTATCCGGGGATACGGTACCCTTTCTAACCTTTGTGCAATCACGTGCAATCCATACTGGGCCTGACACCGTCTGAGCCTGCCTCCTGAGACATATATTTTGAATGTGTACGCTATCCATACATGTTATCCGGGGATACGGTACCCTTTCTAACCTTTGTGCAATCACGTGCAATCCATACTGGGCCTGACACCGTCTGAGCCTGCCTCCTGAGACATATATTTTGAATGTGTACGCTATCCATACATGTTATCCGGGGATACGGTACCCTTTCTAACCTTTGTGCAATCACGTGTAATCCATACTGGGCGTGAGAACGGCTGGCAAGCTACAGCACCTGTGGTTTGCACACGTAAGTTTTTCATTTTTTCAGGAATGACGGTTAGGCCTAATTCCGGAACTGCAGTTGACCTGCACTTACTGGGAAATCATTGTTCGCGGGTAATAATTGTAATCACTCAGTGATCCCCATCACTAACGTTGTTCAGCGGGTTATCTGCACCTGTAAGCGACAAACGCTGGCCTTTTCAGTGTAGCGCACATGCAGCCACGGACATGTAAGGGCATGACACACCAGTTATTGGCCAATCTCATGTTCCAGAGCCTCACGTGTCCCTCTAGTAAGCCGGACTCGGACCGCGGGGCATGACGGAGTCTCGTTCGTTAACGGAATTAAGCTTGCAATGTGTGCATCTGTTCTGTAGCTGGCATGGTTGAGGTTTCCCAGGTGGAGTCGAATTTAACCGTAGGCTCCACTCCTGGTGGTGCCCTTCTGGACATTCCTTTAAGGTTCAGGTTTGCAACCATACTGCCCACCTAAAACAAACACTTTGCCTTCATGAACGCTGTTTGGAGGGTCATGACTCGTGGGAATAACGCCGCCCAATCAGTTAACCTGCTAGAGAGATCCTTCGTTGCTCCCAAGCATGACATCACACTCCCTAGGAGGAAGGTAATGCCACTGTGGCGACCGTACTCCTGGGGGCGACACAAGTGCACTGATGCCCAGCGACTGCTCGATGAATCTGCTGGTACATTGACCCAGACCACTACATTCCCCTCTCACGCTACACGGCCTGAATCTGACCCTGATGAAACTCAGGTTACCCTTCCCATATACAGTTCCATCTTACACAGTGACAAAGAGGAAGCTGCAGATGAAAGTGGTGGTTCGGCCCACCCGCCATCAGACACACCACCGTACTATCAGGGGCCCTGTGCCAGTGCCGTCTCCAACGAGTGGGCCCCCCCTGCTTGCTCAGGATCACAGCACTTGCAAGGTTGAAATACTGTGCAGTGAGATGGAAGATGGGGACGACGAGGAGTCCAGACTAGTCCAGGGATTCCCTAGCGAGGAGACTTATTTGATTGTTTTCTATGTTGGGACAGCAATTTTTGGGGAGCACTATACTCTGGAGAATGATAGATGGGGCCCACCCAGTGGCGGATTATAATGAGGTCAATTTGGGCAGTTGCCCCAGGCCCAGTGGGGTTAAGGGGCCCACAGCCCAGGCCAGTAAATTGCCCCATTATAATCCGCCACCGCGCAGGGCGGGATTATAGGCAGGGCAGGCGGGGCTTCAGCCCCGGGGCCCCCACCACAAGAGCTTCTAAGGGGGCCCCCACCACATTCCTGCTGGCTGCTGCAATGGCACTCCATCTTCTCCCCACCTAAAAGTGAGTGACCGTGGGGGCGGCATTATGTGCTCTGCTACCAGCAGCATCTACAAGTAGCCTGAACGCTGATGCTGCTGGTAGCGTGCAAAGGCTTGTGATGAGATCACAGGAGGTAAGGTATCAGGGCCTGCGATCATGTGACCCCTGTCTCCTCCCCTCCTGTGACCTCATCACAGGTCCTGTGCGCACAGCACTGACAGCACTGAGAGCAGCCATGTATGTGGAGTGCGGCTCTGCGGGTGGAGGTCGGTGCTGGAGGCCCCATTATTCTCTATGTGGAGTGTAGCTCTGCGGGTGGAGGTCGGTGCTGGAGGCTCCATTATTCTCTATGTGGAGTGTGGCTCTGCGGGTGGAGGTTGGTGCTGGAGGCTCCATTATTCTCTATGTGGAGTGCGGCTCTGCGGGTGGCGGTCGGTGCTGGAGGCCCCATTATTCTCTATGTGGAGTGCGGCTCTGCGGGTGGAGGTCGGTGCTGGAGGCCCCATTATTCTCTATGTGGAGTGGGGCTCTGCGGGAGGAGGTCGGTGCTGGAGGCCCCATTATTCTCTATGTGGAGTGTGGCTCTGCGGGTGGAGGTCAGTGCCGGAGGCCCCATTATTCTCTATGTGGAGTGTGGCTCTGCGGGTGGAGGTCGGTGCCGGAGGCTCCATTATTCTCTATGTGGAGTGTGGCTCTGCGGGTGGAGGTCGGTGCCGGAGGCTCCATTATTCTCTATGAGGAGTGGGGCTCTGCGGGTGGAGGTCGGTGCTGGAGGCTCCATTATTCTCTATGAGGAGTGGGGCTCTGCGGGTGGAGGTCGGTGCTGGAGGCTACATTATTCTCTATGTGGAGTGTGGCTCTGCGGGTGGAGGTCGGTGCTGGAGGCTCCATTATTCTCTATGTGGAGTGTGGCTCTGCGGGTGGAGGTCGGTGCTGGAGGCTCCATTATTCTCTACGTGGAGTGCGGCTCTGCGGGTGGAGGTCGGTGCCGGAGGCCCCATTATTCTCTATGTGGAGTGCGGCTCTGCGGGTGGAGGTCGGTGCTGGAGGCTCCATTATTCTCTATGTGGAGTGCGGCTCTGCGGGTGGAGGTCGGTGCTGGAGGCTCCATTATTCTCTATCAGGAGTGGGGCTCTGCGGGTGGAGGTCGGTGCTGGAGGCTCCATTATTCTCTACGTGGAGTGCGGCTCTGCGGGTGGAGGTCGGTGCCGGAGGCCCCATTATTCTCTATGTGGAGTGCGGCTCTGTGGGTGGAGGTCGGTGCTGGAGGCTCCATTATTCTCTATGTGGAGTGCGGCTCTGCGGGTGGAGGTCAGTGCTGGAGGCTCCATTATTCTCTATGTGGAGTGTGGCTCTGCGGGTGGAGGTCGGTGCTGGAGGCTCCATTATTCTCTACGTGGAGTGCGGCTCTGCGGGTGGAGGTCGGTGCCGGAGGCCCCATTATTCTCTATGTGGAGTGCGGCTCTGCGGGTGGAGGTCGGTGCTGGAGGCTCCATTATTCTCTATGTGGAGTGCGGCTCTGCGGGTGGAGGTCGGTGCTGGAGGCTCCATTATTCTCTATCAGGAGTGGGGCTCTGCGGGTGGAGGTCGGTGCAGGAGGCCCCATTATTCTCTATGTGGAGTGCGGCTCTGCGGGTGGAGGTCGGTGCTGGAGGCTCCATTATTCTCTATGTGGAGTGCGGCTCTGCGGGTGGAGGTCGGTGCTGGAGGCTCCATTATCCTCTATGTAGAGTGGGGCTCTGCGGGTGGAGGTTGGTGCCGGAGGCTCCATTCTCTATGTGGAGTGTGGCTCTGCGGGTGGAGGTCGGTGCCGGAGGCTCCATTATTCTCTATGTGGAGTGTGGCTCTGCGGGTGGAGGTCGGTGCTGGAGGCTCCATTATTCTCTATGAGGAGTGGGGCTCTGCGGGTGGAGGACGGTGCTGGAGGCTCCATTATTCTCTATGTGGAGTGCGGGTCAGTGCGGGTGGAGGTCGGTGCCTGAGGCTCCATTATTCTCTATGTGGAGTGTGGCTCTGCGGGTGGAGGTCAGTGCTGGATGCTCCATTATTCTCTATGTGGAATGCGGCTCTGCGGGTGGAGGTCGGTGCCGGAGGCTCCATTATTCTCTATGTGGAGTGTGGCTCTGCGGGTGGAGGTCGGTGCTGGAGGCTCCATTATTCTGTATGTGGAGTGCGGCTCTGCGGGTGGAGGTCGGTGCTGGAGGCTCCATTATTCTCTATGTGGAGTGTGGCTCTGCGGGTGGAGGTCGGTGCCGGAGGCTCCATTATTCTCTATGTGGAGTGTGGCTCTGCGGGTGGAGGTCGGTGCTGGAGGCTCCATTATTCTCTATGTGGAGTGGGGCTCTGCGGGTGGAGGTCGGTGCCGGAGGCTCCATTATTCTCTATGTGGAGTGGGGCTCTGCGGGTGGAGGTCGGTGCCGGAGGCTCCATTATTCTCTATGTGGAGTGTGGCTCTGCGGGTGGAGGTCGGTGCCGGAGGCCCCATTATTCTCTATGTGGAGTGCGGCTCTGCGGGTGGAGGTCGGTGCTGGAGGCTCCATTATTCTCTATGTGGAGTGCGGCTCTGCGGGTGGAGGTCGGTGCTGGAGGCTCCATTATTCTCTATGAGGAGTGGGGCTCTGCGGGTGGAGGTCGGTGCTGGAGGCTCCATTATTCTCCATGTGTAGTGCGGCTCTGCGGGTGGAGGTCGGTGCTGGAGGCTCCATTATTCTCTATGAGGAGTGGGGCTCTGCGGGTGGAGGTCGGTGCTGGAGGCTCCATTATTCTCTATGTGGAGTGCGGCTCTGCGGGTGGAGGTCGGTGCTGGAGGCTCCATTATTCTCTATGAGGAGTGGGGCTCTGCGGGTGGAGGTCGGTGGTGGAGGCTCCATTATTCTATATGTGGAGTGCGGCTCTGCGGGTGGAGGTCGGTGCTGGAGGCCCCATTATTCTCTATGTGGAGTGCGGCTCTGCGGGTGGAGGTCGGTGCTGGAGGCTCCATTATTCTCTATGTGGAGTGCGGCTCTGCGGGTGGAGGTCGGTGCAGGAGGCCCCATTATTCTCTATGTGGAGTGCGGCTCTGCGGGTGGAGGTCGGTGCTGGAGGCTCCATTATTCTCTATGTGGAGTGTGGCTCTGCGGGTGGAGGTCGGTGCCGGAGGCTCCATTATTCTCTATGTGGAGTGTGGCTCTGCGGGTGGAGGTCGGTGCTGGAGGCTCCATTATTCTCTATGTGGAGTGGGGCTCTGCGGGTGGAGGTCGGTGCCGGAGGCTCCATTATTCTCTATGTGGAGTGGGGCTCTGCGGGTGGAGGTCGGTGCCGGAGGCTCCATTATTCTCTATGTGGAGTGTGGCTCTGCGGGTGGAGGTCGGTGCCGGAGGCCCCATTATTCTCTATGTGGAGTGCGGCTCTGCGGGTGGAGGTCGGTGCTGGAGGCTCCATTATTCTCTATGTGGAGTGCGGCTCTGCGGGTGGAGGTCGGTGCTGGAGGCTCCATTATTCTCTATGAGGAGTGGGGCTCTGCGGGTGGAGGTCGGTGCTGGAGGCTCCATTATTCTCCATGTGTAGTGCGGCTCTGCGGGTGGAGGTCGGTGCTGGAGGCTCCATTATTCTCTATGAGGAGTGGGGCTCTGCGGGTGGAGGTCGGTGCTGGAGGCTCCATTATTCTCTATGTGGAGTGCGGCTCTGCTGGTGGAGGTCGGTGCTGGAGGCTCCATTATTCTCTATGTGGAGTGCGGCTCTGCGGGTGGAGGTCGGTGCTGGAGGCTCCATTATTCTCTATGTGGAGTGGGGCTCTGCGGGTGGAGGTCGGTGCTGGAGGCTCCATTATTCTCTATGAGGAGTGGGGCTCTGCGGGTGGAGGTCGGTGCTGGAGGCTCCATTATTCTATATGTGGAGTGCGGCTCTGCGGGTGGAGGTCGGTGCTGGAGGCCCCATTATTCTCTATGTGGAGTGCGGCTCTGCGGGTGGAGGTCGGTGCTGGAGGCTCCATTATTCTCTATGTGGAGTGCGGCTCTGCGGGTGGAGGTCGGTGCAGGAGGCCCCATTATTCTCTATGTGGAGTGCGGCTCTGCGGGTGGAGGTCGGTGCTGGAGGCTCCATTATTCTCTATGTGGAGTGCGGGTCAGTGCGGGTGGAGGTCGGTGCCTGAGGCTCCATTATTCTCTATGTGGAGTGTGGCTCTGCGGGTGGAGGTCAGTGCCGGAGGCTCCATTATTCTCTATGTGGAGTGCGGCTCTGCGGGTGGAGGTCGGTGCCGGAGGCTCCATTATTCTCTATGTGGAGTGTGGCTCTGCGGGTGGAGGTCGGTGCCTGAGGCTCCATTATTCTCTATGTGGAGTGCGGCTCTGCGGGTGGAGGTCGGTGCCGGAGGCTCCATTATTCTCTATGTGGAGTGTGGCTCTGCGGGTGGAGGTCGGTGCTGGAGGCTCCATTATTCTCTATGTGGAGTGCGGGTCAGTGCGGGTGGAGGTCGGTGCCTGAGGCTCCATTATTCTCTATGTGGAGTGTGGCTCTGCGGGTGGAGGTCAGTGCTGGAGGCTCCATTATTCTCTATGTGGAGTGCGGCTCTGCGGGTGGAGGTCGGTGGCGGAGGCTCCATTATTCTCTATGTGGAGTGTGGCTCTGCGGGTGGAGGTCGGTGCTGGAGGCTCCATTATTCTCTATGTGGAGTGCGGCTCTGCGGGTGGAGGTCGGTGCTGGAGGCTCCATTATTCTCTATGTGGAGTGTGGCTCTGCGGGTGGAGGTCGGTGCAGGAGGCCCCATTATTTTCTATGTGGAGTGCGGCTCTGCGGGTGGAGGTCGGTGCTGGAGGCTCCATTATTCTCTATGTGGAGTGCGGCTCTGCGGGTGGAGGTTGGTGCTGGAGGCTCCATTATCCTCTATGTAGAGTGGGGCTCTGCGGGTGGAGGTCGGTGCCGGAGGCTCCATTATTCTCTATGTGGAGTGTGGCTCTGCGGGTGGAGGTCGGTGCTGGAGGCTCCATTATTCTCTATGTGGAGTGTGGCTCTGCGGGTGGAGGTCGGTGCTGGAGGCTCCATTATTCTCTATGTGGAGTGTGGCTCTGCGGGTGGAGGTCGGTGCCGGAGGCTCCATTATTCTCTATGTGGAGTGTGGCTCTGCGGGTGGAGGTCGGTGCTGGAGGCTCCATTATTCTCTATGAGGACTGGGGCTCTGCGGGTGGAGGTCGGTGCTGGAGGCTCCATTATTCTCTATGAGGAGTGGGGCTCTGCGGGTGGAGGTCGGTGCTGGAGGCTCCATTATTCTCTATGTGGAGTGTTGCTCTGCGGGTGGAGGTCGGTGCTGGAGGCTCCATTATTCTCTATGTGGAGTGTGGCTCTGCGGGTGGAGGTCGGTGCTGGAGGCTCCATTATTCTCTATGTGGAGTGCGGCTCTGCGGGTGGAGGTCGGTGCCGGAGGCCCCATTATTCTCTATGTGGAGTGCGGCTCTGCGGGTGGAGGTCGGTGCTGGAGGCTCCATTATTCTCTATGTGGAGTGCAGCTCTGCGGGTGGAGGTCGGTGCTGGAGGCTCCATTATTCTCTATCAGGAGTGGGGCTCTGCGGGTGGAGGTCGGTGCAGGAGGCCCCATTATTCTCTATGTGGAGTGCGGCTCTGCGGGTGGAGGTCGGTGCTGGAGGCTCCATTATCCTCTATGTAGAGTGGGGCTCTGCGGGTGGAGGTTGGTGCCGGAGGCTCCATTATTCTCTATGTGGAGTGTGGCTCTGCGGGTGGAGGTCGGTGCCGGAGGCTCCATTATTCTCTATGTGGAGTGTGGCTCTGCGGGTGGAGGTCGGTGCTGGAGGCTCCATTATTCTCTATGAGGAGTGGGGCTCTGCGGGTGGAGGTCGGTGCTGGAGGCTCCATTATTCTCTATGTGGAGTGCGGGTCAGTGCGGGTGGAGGTCGGTGCCTGAGGCTCCATTATTCTCTATGTGGAGTGTGGCTCTGCGGGTGGAGGTCAGTGCTGGAGGCTCCATTATTCTCTATGTGGAGTGCGGCTCTGCAGGTGGAGGTCGGTGCCGGAGGCTCCATTATTCTCTATGTGGAGTGTGGCTCTGCGGGTGGAGGTCGGTGCTGGAGGCTCCATTATTCTGTATGTGGAGTGCGGCTCTGCGGGTGGAGGTCGGTGCTGGAGGCTCCATTATTCTCTATGTGGAGTGTGGCTCTGCGGGTGGAGGTCGGTGCAGGAGGCCCCATTAGTCTCTATGTGGAGTGCGGCTCTGCGGGTGGAGGTCGGTGCTGGAGGCTCCATTATTCTCTATGTGGAGTGCGGCTCTGCGGGTGGAGGTCGGTGCTGGAGGCTCCATTATCCTCTATGTAGAGTGGGGCTCTGCGGGTCGAGCTCGGTGCCGGAGGCTCCATTATTCTCTATGTGGAGTGCGGCTCTGCGGGTGGAGGTCGGTGCTGGAGGCCCCATTATTCTCTATGTGGAGTGTAGCTCTGCGGGTGGAGGTCGGTGCTGGAGGCTCCATTATTCTCTATGTGGAGTGTGGCTCTGCGGGTGGAGGTTGGTGCTGGAGGCTCCATTATTCTCTATGTGGAGTGCGGCTCTGCGGGTGGCGGTCGGTGCTGGAGGCCCCATTATTCTCTATGTGGAGTGCGGCTCTGCGGGTGGAGGTCGGTGCTGGAGGCCCCATTATTCTCTATGTGGAGTGGGGCTCTGCGGGAGGAGGTCGGTGCTGGAGGCCCCATTATTCTCTATGTGGAGTGTGGCTCTGCGGGTGGAGGTCAGTGCCGGAGGCCCCATTATTCTCTATGTGGAGTGTGGCTCTGCGGGTGGAGGTCGGTGCCGGAGGCTCCATTATTCTCTATGTGGAGTGTGGCTCTGCGGGTGGAGGTCGGTGCCGGAGGCTCCATTATTCTCTATGAGGAGTGGGGCTCTGCGGGTGGAGGTCGGTGCTGGAGGCTCCATTATTCTCTATGAGGAGTGGGGCTCTGCGGGTGGAGGTCGGTGCTGGAGGCTACATTATTCTCTATGTGGAGTGTGGCTCTGCGGGTGGAGGTCGGTGCTGGAGGCTCCATTATTCTCTATGTGGAGTGTGGCTCTGCGGGTGGAGGTCGGTGCTGGAGGCTCCATTATTCTCTACGTGGAGTGCGGCTCTGCGGGTGGAGGTCGGTGCCGGAGGCCCCATTATTCTCTATGTGGAGTGCGGCTCTGCGGGTGGAGGTCGGTGCTGGAGGCTCCATTATTCTCTATGTGGAGTGCGGCTCTGCGGGTGGAGGTCGGTGCTGGAGGCTCCATTATTCTCTATCAGGAGTGGGGCTCTGCGGGTGGAGGTCGGTGCTGGAGGCTCCATTATTCTCTACGTGGAGTGCGGCTCTGCGGGTGGAGGTCGGTGCCGGAGGCCCCATTATTCTCTATGTGGAGTGCGGCTCTGTGGGTGGAGGTCGGTGCTGGAGGCTCCATTATTCTCTATGTGGAGTGCGGCTCTGCGGGTGGAGGTCAGTGCTGGAGGCTCCATTATTCTCTATGTGGAGTGTGGCTCTGCGGGTGGAGGTCGGTGCTGGAGGCTCCATTATTCTCTACGTGGAGTGCGGCTCTGCGGGTGGAGGTCGGTGCCGGAGGCCCCATTATTCTCTATGTGGAGTGCGGCTCTGCGGGTGGAGGTCGGTGCTGGAGGCTCCATTATTCTCTATGTGGAGTGCGGCTCTGCGGGTGGAGGTCGGTGCTGGAGGCTCCATTATTCTCTATCAGGAGTGGGGCTCTGCGGGTGGAGGTCGGTGCAGGAGGCCCCATTATTCTCTATGTGGAGTGCGGCTCTGCGGGTGGAGGTCGGTGCTGGAGGCTCCATTATTCTCTATGTGGAGTGCGGCTCTGCGGGTGGAGGTCGGTGCTGGAGGCTCCATTATCCTCTATGTAGAGTGGGGCTCTGCGGGTGGAGGTTGGTGCCGGAGGCTCCATTCTCTATGTGGAGTGTGGCTCTGCGGGTGGAGGTCGGTGCCGGAGGCTCCATTATTCTCTATGTGGAGTGTGGCTCTGCGGGTGGAGGTCGGTGCTGGAGGCTCCATTATTCTCTATGAGGAGTGGGGCTCTGCGGGTGGAGGACGGTGCTGGAGGCTCCATTATTCTCTATGTGGAGTGCGGGTCAGTGCGGGTGGAGGTCGGTGCCTGAGGCTCCATTATTCTCTATGTGGAGTGTGGCTCTGCGGGTGGAGGTCAGTGCTGGATGCTCCATTATTCTCTATGTGGAATGCGGCTCTGCGGGTGGAGGTCGGTGCCGGAGGCTCCATTATTCTCTATGTGGAGTGTGGCTCTGCGGGTGGAGGTCGGTGCTGGAGGCTCCATTATTCTGTATGTGGAGTGCGGCTCTGCGGGTGGAGGTCGGTGCTGGAGGCTCCATTATTCTCTATGTGGAGTGTGGCTCTGCGGGTGGAGGTCGGTGCCGGAGGCTCCATTATTCTCTATGTGGAGTGTGGCTCTGCGGGTGGAGGTCGGTGCTGGAGGCTCCATTATTCTCTATGTGGAGTGGGGCTCTGCGGGTGGAGGTCGGTGCCGGAGGCTCCATTATTCTCTATGTGGAGTGGGGCTCTGCGGGTGGAGGTCGGTGCCGGAGGCTCCATTATTCTCTATGTGGAGTGTGGCTCTGCGGGTGGAGGTCGGTGCCGGAGGCCCCATTATTCTCTATGTGGAGTGCGGCTCTGCGGGTGGAGGTCGGTGCTGGAGGCTCCATTATTCTCTATGTGGAGTGCGGCTCTGCGGGTGGAGGTCGGTGCTGGAGGCTCCATTATTCTCTATGAGGAGTGGGGCTCTGCGGGTGGAGGTCGGTGCTGGAGGCTCCATTATTCTCCATGTGTAGTGCGGCTCTGCGGGTGGAGGTCGGTGCTGGAGGCTCCATTATTCTCTATGAGGAGTGGGGCTCTGCGGGTGGAGGTCGGTGCTGGAGGCTCCATTATTCTCTATGTGGAGTGCGGCTCTGCGGGTGGAGGTCGGTGCTGGAGGCTCCATTATTCTCTATGAGGAGTGGGGCTCTGCGGGTGGAGGTCGGTGGTGGAGGCTCCATTATTCTATATGTGGAGTGCGGCTCTGCGGGTGGAGGTCGGTGCTGGAGGCCCCATTATTCTCTATGTGGAGTGCGGCTCTGCGGGTGGAGGTCGGTGCTGGAGGCTCCATTATTCTCTATGTGGAGTGCGGCTCTGCGGGTGGAGGTCGGTGCAGGAGGCCCCATTATTCTCTATGTGGAGTGCGGCTCTGCGGGTGGAGGTCGGTGCTGGAGGCTCCATTATTCTCTATGTGGAGTGTGGCTCTGCGGGTGGAGGTCGGTGCCGGAGGCTCCATTATTCTCTATGTGGAGTGTGGCTCTGCGGGTGGAGGTCGGTGCTGGAGGCTCCATTATTCTCTATGTGGAGTGGGGCTCTGCGGGTGGAGGTCGGTGCCGGAGGCTCCATTATTCTCTATGTGGAGTGGGGCTCTGCGGGTGGAGGTCGGTGCCGGAGGCTCCATTATTCTCTATGTGGAGTGTGGCTCTGCGGGTGGAGGTCGGTGCCGGAGGCCCCATTATTCTCTATGTGGAGTGCGGCTCTGCGGGTGGAGGTCGGTGCTGGAGGCTCCATTATTCTCTATGTGGAGTGCGGCTCTGCGGGTGGAGGTCGGTGCTGGAGGCTCCATTATTCTCTATGAGGAGTGGGGCTCTGCGGGTGGAGGTCGGTGCTGGAGGCTCCATTATTCTCCATGTGTAGTGCGGCTCTGCGGGTGGAGGTCGGTGCTGGAGGCTCCATTATTCTCTATGAGGAGTGGGGCTCTGCGGGTGGAGGTCGGTGCTGGAGGCTCCATTATTCTCTATGTGGAGTGCGGCTCTGCTGGTGGAGGTCGGTGCTGGAGGCTCCATTATTCTCTATGTGGAGTGCGGCTCTGCGGGTGGAGGTCGGTGCTGGAGGCTCCATTATTCTCTATGTGGAGTGGGGCTCTGCGGGTGGAGGTCGGTGCTGGAGGCTCCATTATTCTCTATGAGGAGTGGGGCTCTGCGGGTGGAGGTCGGTGCTGGAGGCTCCATTATTCTATATGTGGAGTGCGGCTCTGCGGGTGGAGGTCGGTGCTGGAGGCCCCATTATTCTCTATGTGGAGTGCGGCTCTGCGGGTGGAGGTCGGTGCTGGAGGCTCCATTATTCTCTATGTGGAGTGCGGCTCTGCGGGTGGAGGTCGGTGCAGGAGGCCCCATTATTCTCTATGTGGAGTGCGGCTCTGCGGGTGGAGGTCGGTGCTGGAGGCTCCATTATTCTCTATGTGGAGTGCGGGTCAGTGCGGGTGGAGGTCGGTGCCTGAGGCTCCATTATTCTCTATGTGGAGTGTGGCTCTGCGGGTGGAGGTCAGTGCCGGAGGCTCCATTATTCTCTATGTGGAGTGCGGCTCTGCGGGTGGAGGTCGGTGCCGGAGGCTCCATTATTCTCTATGTGGAGTGTGGCTCTGCGGGTGGAGGTCGGTGCCTGAGGCTCCATTATTCTCTATGTGGAGTGCGGCTCTGCGGGTGGAGGTCGGTGCCGGAGGCTCCATTATTCTCTATGTGGAGTGTGGCTCTGCGGGTGGAGGTCGGTGCTGGAGGCTCCATTATTCTCTATGTGGAGTGCGGGTCAGTGCGGGTGGAGGTCGGTGCCTGAGGCTCCATTATTCTCTATGTGGAGTGTGGCTCTGCGGGTGGAGGTCAGTGCTGGAGGCTCCATTATTCTCTATGTGGAGTGCGGCTCTGCGGGTGGAGGTCGGTGGCGGAGGCTCCATTATTCTCTATGTGGAGTGTGGCTCTGCGGGTGGAGGTCGGTGCTGGAGGCTCCATTATTCTCTATGTGGAGTGCGGCTCTGCGGGTGGAGGTCGGTGCTGGAGGCTCCATTATTCTCTATGTGGAGTGTGGCTCTGCGGGTGGAGGTCGGTGCAGGAGGCCCCATTATTTTCTATGTGGAGTGCGGCTCTGCGGGTGGAGGTCGGTGCTGGAGGCTCCATTATTCTCTATGTGGAGTGCGGCTCTGCGGGTGGAGGTTGGTGCTGGAGGCTCCATTATCCTCTATGTAGAGTGGGGCTCTGCGGGTGGAGGTCGGTGCCGGAGGCTCCATTATTCTCTATGTGGAGTGTGGCTCTGCGGGTGGAGGTCGGTGCTGGAGGCTCCATTATTCTCTATGTGGAGTGTGGCTCTGCGGGTGGAGGTCGGTGCTGGAGGCTCCATTATTCTCTATGTGGAGTGTGGCTCTGCGGGTGGAGGTCGGTGCCGGAGGCTCCATTATTCTCTATGTGGAGTGTGGCTCTGCGGGTGGAGGTCGGTGCTGGAGGCTCCATTATTCTCTATGAGGACTGGGGCTCTGCGGGTGGAGGTCGGTGCTGGAGGCTCCATTATTCTCTATGAGGAGTGGGGCTCTGCGGGTGGAGGTCGGTGCTGGAGGCTCCATTATTCTCTATGTGGAGTGTTGCTCTGCGGGTGGAGGTCGGTGCTGGAGGCTCCATTATTCTCTATGTGGAGTGTGGCTCTGCGGGTGGAGGTCGGTGCTGGAGGCTCCATTATTCTCTATGTGGAGTGCGGCTCTGCGGGTGGAGGTCGGTGCCGGAGGCCCCATTATTCTCTATGTGGAGTGCGGCTCTGCGGGTGGAGGTCGGTGCTGGAGGCTCCATTATTCTCTATGTGGAGTGCAGCTCTGCGGGTGGAGGTCGGTGCTGGAGGCTCCATTATTCTCTATCAGGAGTGGGGCTCTGCGGGTGGAGGTCGGTGCAGGAGGCCCCATTATTCTCTATGTGGAGTGCGGCTCTGCGGGTGGAGGTCGGTGCTGGAGGCTCCATTATCCTCTATGTAGAGTGGGGCTCTGCGGGTGGAGGTTGGTGCCGGAGGCTCCATTATTCTCTATGTGGAGTGTGGCTCTGCGGGTGGAGGTCGGTGCCGGAGGCTCCATTATTCTCTATGTGGAGTGTGGCTCTGCGGGTGGAGGTCGGTGCTGGAGGCTCCATTATTCTCTATGAGGAGTGGGGCTCTGCGGGTGGAGGTCGGTGCTGGAGGCTCCATTATTCTCTATGTGGAGTGCGGGTCAGTGCGGGTGGAGGTCGGTGCCTGAGGCTCCATTATTCTCTATGTGGAGTGTGGCTCTGCGGGTGGAGGTCAGTGCTGGAGGCTCCATTATTCTCTATGTGGAGTGCGGCTCTGCAGGTGGAGGTCGGTGCCGGAGGCTCCATTATTCTCTATGTGGAGTGTGGCTCTGCGGGTGGAGGTCGGTGCTGGAGGCTCCATTATTCTGTATGTGGAGTGCGGCTCTGCGGGTGGAGGTCGGTGCTGGAGGCTCCATTATTCTCTATGTGGAGTGTGGCTCTGCGGGTGGAGGTCGGTGCAGGAGGCCCCATTAGTCTCTATGTGGAGTGCGGCTCTGCGGGTGGAGGTCGGTGCTGGAGGCTCCATTATTCTCTATGTGGAGTGCGGCTCTGCGGGTGGAGGTCGGTGCTGGAGGCTCCATTATCCTCTATGTAGAGTGGGGCTCTGCGGGTCGAGCTCGGTGCCGGAGGCTCCATTATTCTCTATGTGGAGTGCGGCTCTGCGGGTGGAGGTCGGTGCTGGAGGCCCCATTATTCTCTATGTAGAGTGTGGCTCTACGATTCGTGACCCCCGTCACGTGACGAGGGGGGCCCACAGAGTCTGAACTGCCCCGGGCCCTGGCTACCCTTAATCCACCCCTGGGCCCACCATACACTGGAACATTCCAAAGGTGGACATCAGACACTGGAGCAGCATTTACAGGGCCCATTATACACTAGAGCATTAGAAATGGGGCCCATTATGTTTGGAGCATTATTTGGGCCCATAAGACAGTGGAGCTTCATCCATGGGGACCAACATATACTGTAGCATTATGTGGAGCTCATCATATACTGTTTCAAACATTATATGGGACCAATGATTCTGTATGGAGAAATAGATAGGCCTCGTCATGAGATGTAAAAAGTGAGGTATTTTTCATTGTACTATACCGCTATTTCTCTGCCGTATCGGAGCATGATGAGTTGTGGTATGTGTTAAAGGGGCGCTCTTTCGCCCAGGGCACATAAAAACCTGCAGCCAGCCCTCCCCCCCCCCACAACTTTAGCCAAATAACCCCCATTTTTCAGTGCGTAACTTGTATTATGAAGTTAATTAAGGTTGACAAGCTTAAGTAAGAAGAATTGATGCTTTTGGCATTCAAATGGGCACTGTAGGTGTGTTTCCTGTCCTCTCACTGCCGACGTTTATTCCCCATTGACTTACATTGGGTTTCGTGTTTCGGGACGACCCCGACTTTTCCCTATAATCGGACGATCTTGCTCGACCCGACTTTTGGAAAAGTCGGGTTTCACGAAACGAAATGCGACCCTAAAAAACCAAAAGTCGCTCAACTCTACTCTTTACAAAAGCACAGTAGTACACAGCATTCCTTCTAGCACAGTGTAATGGAGAAGGGAGGAGGGTTTGCTGAGGGAGATTATCCCTGTGACACATTTCCTTAGAGTACTTATCTTCCTGCTCCTGATAGACTTTCTCAGCTAGCAGTTCAGGGGTTAATCCATCTCCACTCTGTAATCGAATCCTGTGCCCCTATCCTTTACTTGCCTGAATGTTTTTGAGACAGATCACAGACAAACATCACTAATAATAATAAATTTAATAATAATAAATTTTATTTCTATAGCGCCGACATATTCCGCAGCACATTGCATTTCAGAGGGGACTTGTACAGACGATAGACATTACAGCATAACAATAATCACATAGATCATAACAGATACCAAGAGGAATGAGGGCCCTGCTCGCAAGCTTACAATCTATGAGGAAAAAAGGGAGACACGAAAGGTGGGTGTTAACAGTTGCCCTGATTGTATGGACCAGCCATAATGTTAAGTGTGTAACAGTACAGATGCAGAGGGCTAATGATGCATAAAGCATGTGGGAACATAATGCGGGGAACCTGGTTATGGCAAAAAAAACTCTTGGCTGTGCCAAACAGGGATAGATTAGGTTAATGTGTTGAGGCGGTAGGTCAGTCTGAATAAATGCGTTTTCAGGGCACGCTTAAAATTGTGGGGATTGGAGACTAATCGTATTGACCTGGGAAGTTGTTAAATATTAATAATCCGTTAATTTCTTATAAGACCCAGTTCTGTAGAATGCTTTAGCTTACATGACATAGGCTATTTTTAAGCTTGGCTCATGGTAGAAAGACAGCTCCATATATGTAGAGACCACGTGCTTTAGGAGACGTATATAATTCATGGCTAACTGTAGAGGTCGCTCCTCTTCTTCCCTCACCATCATGAGAGACAGACGCAAGATGACATGACATAACAGCTGGTATATTACTTGACGGCGATGTGAGAAGCCGAACTGAGACACAGCAGCCATTTGCTATTCAGGATCTCGGAGAGAAGAAGAATACATGCTGCTTTGCTATGAACAATGGACAATATCTCTTTCACTTATTTTTATTCACCTGTTTTTCTGTAATAACCTTTCTTTGATGGAAGAATCCAAATAAACCACTATATTTTTATCTGGTAACTAGTCCTGAGTATTTTACAGGATATGCATTATTTTACATTGGAGAGCCAGCCAGATCTGAATTTTTGTACTTTTTTGCGGATTTCCCTCAACTTGCACACACGGGGGATTGGACTTTGCTAACGTCAAATCATATGTGCAAGTTATCGGGAATTCCACTACTTACAAGAATCACATAGAACCTAGAAGTAAGAAGTACCAGATAGATTGAGAAGTACTACAAGTGCCAAAAGTACCAGACCTAAGCCAGACGTGTGAAGACAGGAACCCAGCGTTGTCCATCAAAGGAGCTGAGACATTTCAAGGTAAGATAAAATGGATGTCATTAATTGTCTTGCTAAGCAGAGTAAATTGAAATTTAAGTCTGTAGACAAATCTAATTCAGAAGTTTTATGGTTAAATTTATATGCCGAGTGTGAACTCGAGAATCAAAGGTTAGATTCTAAGTTTTTCAATAGAGAAAGAGAGAGATTAAAAAATATTCTACAGATGGTAGATATATTTCATAGATCTGTGTCAGAGAAATCCAAAAATGATTGTTGTGATGTTCTCGAGATTGGCTGTAAAGTTAGTGAGTTTGACTGTAATCAAGTGTCTGTAGCAGCCATTGAAGGTGACCTTGCAGACGTGGAACAAGATGGAGAAGTAGGAGGAGACTTCAGAACTGACGTAGAGGACGTACAAGGGAAAGACGTACCACTAAAAATAGAAGACTCACAGGCCCAAATCCGAAGTAGCGTGAGGAAGAATTTGATAAAAATATGCCAAATAATTCCTGCTTATGACAACAAAATAGATGTCTGTAGAAACTCTGAGATCTTTGAAAGTTGTTCTGATAACTTTGATTTATCTAACGAGGAGAAGAATCAGTTGTTCAAAATGTGGATCCCTGTAAATTTTGCAAGGAGATTGTCTTTAAAGTTATCTGGTGAAACACATGAGAATTTAACTGATAAAGACAGATTAAAAATTCTCATTTTTTGTTCATCAAATGAAAATCATCCAGATATTGATATTCTTCAAAAATTAAGGATTGGTCGGAAGGAATGTATTTTTACGTTCATGTCCATATATGAACGTTTGTACAAAATGCTGAGTGAGAATGTCAAAACACCGTCCCTCATAAGGAGTTTTGTAAGCAAATTTTGGTTTCTAAATCCTGCATCTCGTGTTATTGCGTCACAAAAAGATTCTTTGTTTGAATGTGCGCAATCCCTTGATTTTGCCAGAAAACACGAGAATCGTGAGAGGAAAGTAAATTGTGCTAATTTTGTAAAGACAGGCAGAGTAAAATCTTATCAGAAGCCGGTATTAGCAAAACCTTCTAAAATGAGATTTCCCCAAAATCAAATCTACGAAGAAAGAAAAAGAAAATCACATGTTTGTTATAAACCATATGGAATGATGCAAAAGAACACCGAAAAGACACAAATTGAATTAAGAAAAATGATGAGTTCTGATTTTCTTTCTGTAACAAAGATGGCCGAATTTAACAGACAGAAACAGGTGGTGAGTGACATCATGGCCTGTAAACTGAATACTCTGCTCCAAGAATCTATCAGCTTTAAAATGGCAAGAACCTTTCAGGATATTTTTTGCAGAGAAATAAGTATGGGTGTAGGAATTGGTTAGAAAAAGTAATATATATATTGTGTAACAGTGTTATACAATTAGTGAGTTATATGTAATTATTTTATAGAGTATAATCCTGTAGTTTTATGGTTTGTGGATATATACATAGTCATACAGTATATATAGAGTGTTTGTAGAAGTAGAAATAGTAGAACTGTATTTTTTAATGAAAATTAAAATCTACATCAGTAATAATATTTAGAATATGAATATGATATTAACCTTATTTTTTTATGTTTCCTTAGAATTTTCATTTCAAAGCAGGACTTAATCGAGAAAACTTCTCTTCCAAGGATTTATGCCTTTATTTACACAGGAAGTTGCAATATTGCATGATTTTATATATCTAACCCTTAAAAGGAAATAACTAATTGCTTTTTAAAATGTTCTGGGTGTGTGCTTTTTTACTGCATGGTTTGAATGACAACCACAGCAGGGGAATTTGAACCTTGTTCTAATAATACAAGTATACCAGACCAGTATACTATGTCCCTGTTCCTTAGGGAAAGAATTTTAAAGGGGGTCTCAACTTTTGCAAAGCAATGGAATTTTTTTTTCCAGGCCTAAATGTCAAGTATAGCTATACATATATTTATGTCATGTGTATTTGGGGAATATTCAAAGAAATATTAAGAGACTAAATTGAAATAGTTTACAATGCATTGATAATTAGGATAATTTGGGTTAAAATACGTGTATTCATCACACCTTCATATGTGAGGTATTTGGTTTAAAGTTAATATGTGACACAGTCTGAGTGACAGTGACTGAGTGTATGAGCAGCTGCTGAGCGAGTAATGTGATACGTTTGTATGAGGCCTCAGGATTCTGAATGAGGAAAGAAAAAAAAAAAACCCCAAAAGCTTTTATCTTTAGGAGAAATATGCAGATCAGTTAAATTATTAGAATATTAGGATATATAATGAAATATTATCTATACAACATATATTTCTGTATTTCTATAGTAATTATTTCTTGATTTAGTTAATTGTGGATAAGTGCAATCGCACAACAAAATAGAAAATAGTTTAGGAAGAAAATCTATTCTTTCCTTATCAGCTTTAGCTCTTTTAAACAGGCACCAGCACAGAGCCTGGTATTCACCAGCTGCATCTGGGAATAGTGTACCTTCCTTCTCTGTCCAAGTGTGTTAATCTTAAACTACATTTAAATTAATTTTTCCAAAGGATAATTTTATGATATTCAAATTAATTTTGATGGTTACACATCTTCAGACAAATAATGGTATAAGCAAGTATAAATTCACATAATTTATACATTAATTATTTTTAATTTTGGTTTTGATAAATGAATTATTTCATGAAACAATATTTTTTGGTATTAAGGGGGAATTATGTTTTTGATCCTGACTACATCATCACATTTGATTATGACCTCTTCTTCACACATTTTAATAGGAAAAAATATTAATAAGGTACAATGGTATAAGTATTGGGTATAATAACAAGTATTATAAAGAGTCATTTCTTTACACTAAGAGGAATTACATGCAAAGTTGCATAATTTGAATATTTTGGTAACACAAGTTTATGACAATTATGAAATAATCCAGATCATGGAAATATTAAGGGTATATGTTACTGAGGACATAACTACTCTGCATCAACATAAAGGCCTTATTCTTATTTTTATTTTTATTCTTATTTTTCATTATTTTTAATTCTTTCACCAATATTTAGTAAAGTAATATCTACTGAGAATATTGCTTCATTAAATATAGCAATTATATGGTTCTATTACTAAGAAAATGTTTCACTTCTGAGTTATATGCAACAATTCTTTTATTCATTCATTCGCTCACTCATATATTCTTATTTTGGTTCATGGCTTTACATTCCTACATATTATTAGTATAATAAATATATTCCTTATTAATAAAGATGAAAACACTGGTTACATAAAACACAGTGACACCTATGGGTTGAAAAAGGTAATTACACCTAAGACATAAAAATGTTCTATCACATGGAAAAAATGGATAATAATGTATTATCACTTATTATTGGTTTATTATTTCAAATATTGAAATCCATATACAATACAAATTCTGATAATAATTATATGGATATTACTGATCGCTATGGTACGCTGTGATATTATAGGATAGGAAAATTACCAGATTTGGTATAGAATAGGGAATGAAGACTTCAAGCAAGATACTGAAATTATGTTAATAAAGACTGTTCACATTTCTAAACTTCATTGATTTTTATCAGTTGCAAGAAGAAGAATGCCGCGATCCAGAAATCCCAGAAGGTAACAAAGCTATGATTACTGAGTAATAGACTGTGTTAATTACAAATGCAGTATCCACCACTGACAGTCACAAGTGCAGTATCCACCACTGACAGTCACAAGTGCAGTATCCACCACCGACAGTCACAATTAAAGTGTCTAACCTGACAACCCGAGGACGATGATCCTATGATGCTGAGATGAACGGTGTTATCACGTTCTTATCAAGTTCCAGAGGTTTTCAATCACCTGTAAAGCTTCGATGTAAAGCTGGTGAACAATAAGGTAATTGTCAGGAAGCTACAACCCTGACATATGTCCTGTGCATTAGGACAAGGACTGGTTATGGTGCTATGTTTAGCAAGGAAGAGTCATTTTAACCCTTGCTTTGCTGACCAAAGACGTCACACCTGTTCAAAGACCAGTACCGATGGAGGATTCCAGAATATCCAAGGCGAGCCAATGTAAGCCCAGGTTTTTAAAGATGACACTGCACAGATATTAAAGCTGCATTTCATCTATAGACTTTGTTTCTTATCAACATTTGAATTTATGGACTTTGATTTGATACACCACACAATTCCTACAACATCTATATGCTATAAGAAAACTGTATTTTTAAAAGAACCAAGAAGAAGACAGAAGACATCAAAATGAAGACCAGATGACATCAGATGATGATGACTGGACCTGAGATGCTTCAATTTAGACTTAGGGAAGTATAATTATACATATTTTATATGAATATTGTTCACGGCTTACCATAACATGAATTCACATCAATTATGTCATTGAGTACTTATAACGGTAATCTAATATTATTATTATTATTATTATTATTATTATTATTGATATTAAATTATTTTGTCAAAGAAGAAGAAAAGAAGAAAAAAGATCGTTATATTTGAGGGTTCCAATTAATGTCTGTCTCCCTCAAAAGGGGGAATTGTTAAATATTAATAATCCGTTAATTTCTTATAAGACCCAGTTCTGTAGAATGCTTTAGCTTACATGACATAGGCTATTTTTAAGCTTGGCTCATGGTAGAAAGACAGCTCCATATATGTAGAGACCACGTGCTTTAGGAGACGTATATAATTCATGGCTAACTGTAGAGGTCGCTCCTCTTCTTCCCTCACCATCATGAGAGACAGACGCAAGATGACATGACATAACAGCTGGTATATTACTTGACGGCGATGTGAGAAGCCGAACTGAGACACAGCAGCCATTTGCTATTCAGGATCTCGGAGAGAAGAAGAATACATGCTGCTTTGCTATGAACAATGGACAATATCTCTTTCACTTATTTTTATTCACCTGTTTTTCTGTAATAACCTTTCTTTGATGGAAGAATCCAAATAAACCACTATATTTTTATCTGGTAACTAGTCCTGAGTATTTTACAGGATATGCATTATTTTACAGAAGTGCATTCCAAAGAATTGGCGCAGCACGTGTATAGTCTTGGAGATAGGAGTGGGAGGTTCTGATTATTGAGGATGCTAACCTCAGGTCATCAGCAGAACGGAGGGCGCGGGTAGGATGGTATACTGAAACAAGGGAGGAGATGTAGGTTGGTGCTGAGCCATGAAGAGCTTTGTGGGTGAGGGTAATAAGTTTGTACTGGATTCTGGACTGGATGGGTAGCCAGTGTAATGACTGGCACAAGGTAGAGGCATCGGTGTAACGATCGGCGAGGAATATGATCCTGGCAGCAGCATTCAAGACACTTCAACTGCTGCCAGAACAGTAAACAAGTTTCCCACAATCCCCCTGGGGCTCTGCTAACCACTCCCTGTCTTCTGTGACTGTGTTAACCCCTCTAGTTGCTGGATGCTTTTCAAGCAACAGCAGTTAGCACTATTTCTGCATGTCACACTCTTCCCTCCTTTCTGAATGTCGTCCTCGACTTTTGCCTCAATTGATCGATCTGATCAATTCTAAGACAGTGGTGGGAATCATGTCACTTCATATACATACTGGTATATCATTCATAAACATTAATAACAACCTCTTCTTATGACATTTTACTTGTAGGACTCCTGTAAGAAATAAACAATTAAAACAAACAGCGTTTCTTCAGCTGGAGCTTTCCGTATGTCTTCAACCAGCTCTCTCACTAGGCCTTAACAGTTCTTTGTTTCTACAAAATCTTTTAAGGAAAATCACAGTGTGAAAACAGGTCTTTCCACCAGGCAGCATCTTCCATACTGTCGCTCGGTGCTGAATACCACTTAAGTGGGCTTACCTCGTTCATAGGCAGGGGATACCTGTTTCCAATCAACAGTCCTTGCACTTGACTTGGTTCACCAAGTGTCTCATACGTCATCATCACAGGCCTCCTTACTTCTCGAGTTGACATCCTCCTGATTTTGTTCCTCAGATACCACAGGTTTTTTGGTAGCAGGAGTTTCTACCGCCGCACTCATATCTTGTACTTCCTCAGATGCTCTTGGAATTGCCTCTGTATGTTCCTGTACTTCTCCTGAATCATCTGGTTCTGCACAGTCTGGTAATACCGCTCCCCGAGTGTCGATCGGTCTCTGTAGTGACTGATGTTCGATCATCAGATCTGAATTGGACTTCATCTGTACTCCTTGGTACAAACTCTGGAGCGTCTGGACTTAGTTCACTCTCCTGAGGATAGTACATCCTTCTCCTTGCTGGTCTGAGAGGTACAACAATGTGCTCTTCTTCATCAGAACTCTCAAGGTCACTATCCACCTCCGGAGCTTCAGTCTGTGGTAGTCCCGTAGTCGATCTCGATTGATGTCGGTCTACTTGTCGGGAGACTTGTGGTGGGAGATAATCACAGGGCAGTAGTAAATTCCGATGGACTATTCTGGTTTTCTTGTCCCGTTTCCAATCGGATTTCAAACACTGGACAGCCATCGGCTTTCCTCCTTACGACCACATAAACCATGTCTTCCCTGTACGAACAAAGTTTTCCTGGACCACCTTTTTCACGTATGTTCTTGACTAGCACCCGACTTCCCGGTATGAATTCTGCTCCATAACATATTCGATTATAGTACTCCTTACTCTTGCTCTGCCCTTGGGTAGCCACTTTGGAGGCTATGTTGTATGCCTCTATCATCTGTTCCTTCCATTTCCGAACATGCTCTGGATATGTTTTGTAAGTCTGACACCAGAGTATCAAACATGATGTCGATTGGCCGTCTTGGCGATTGTGTATACAGTACAATAGGATGAAAGGAGAGTAACCCTTTGCCTCCCTCTTGGTACAGTCATATGCATGTACCACTTTCGACAGAGATCTCTTCCAATCTTTCTTCTTGTCAGCTGTTAAAGTGCACAGCATTGACAAAAATGTCCAGTTCAAACGTTCCACTTGTCCATTACCCACTGGGTGATAGGGTGTTGTATGGGATCTCTGAATTCTACAGTACTTTCCTAATTTCACAATGAGCTCATATTCTCTTCCTTGGTCATCGTGTATCCTCGTAGGGAACCCAAACTTCAAAGCAAAATCATTGAGGATTTTCTCTGCTGCTGTTTGACCAGATTTATTAGTGGTGGCATATGCTTGATCAAATCGAGTAAAATGGTCCATCGCCACCAAGATGTATTCATAACCTCCCTTGCACGTCTCAAGATGTAAAAAGTCTATTGAAACCATCTCAAACAGATATGTAGTCTGGATGTTGCCCATAATGGCCCGGGTTGATGTGTTGGGATGCTTATCTTTCAGACACCCACACTCCCTGGTCACGTACCTCTCAATATCTCTCTGCATGTATGGCCAGAAGAAACGTTCACGGATCAAGTTTGTTAGTCTTTCCACTCCTAGGTGTCCCATGTTTTTATAGAGTTCTTTGAAGACCAACCTACGGAACATGCTGTGTAGCACCAACTGCTGGCTTTGTCCTCCTTTATGATACAGGATACTGTCTTCACTGAGGTAAAGCTTCATCCATTCTTTAACTAAAACAAATACTGTTGGTGACTCATTCTCTCTCTCTCTTTTATTTGGAAAACAATTTTAGTTCACATAAGAAAGTACTCTGACAATTACCTGATCTTCCTGTTGTGCTGTACGGATTGTTCTTTTTGGTAGTTGTTGAATGGACAGGGGGTGGTCTCGTTCTTTCATTTTTACGGTGGTTTCCACCGTCAACGGACACCACAATGGGGTGTCTTCCTCTTGATGAGCTTGTACTGCTTGGGTAGTGCTCTCAATAGCTTCCAGACTGACTTCCTCTGAGCATTCTTGCATGAACTCCTCAGGCTCTAGCTGCATTCTCGACAATCCATCAGCATCCGCATAACATTTCCCTGGCCTGTATTTAATACTGAAATTAAAGTCAGCTAGTTCAGCTACCCATCTCTGACCAAATACAGCTGACAGATATCATCTCTCAGTCCTTCTAAACATGTCTCCATGCTTCTCTGGAATTCTGCTGGAGCTGAAATGAGGCCAAACAGTGTGCGGATCCACTCATATAATTCCCATGATGTGATGTTATAGATGGGAACACACTTGGAGATAGTGCTGATGCAGCAGTTTTATCTCATGCGCCATTTTGGGGGTTGGTGGGATTTGGTTTTGCTTCTGGGGTCTCCTCCGTGTCGCGCTTACCAGTCGCCCCGCACTAGCAACCTCCTTTCTTTTAACCCAAGCGACCGTGATCATTGGCATTCCTTGGCATTATGTCAATCCTCACCACATCTTCTACAGTGGACACATACCGCAAGCTTCAGGAGAAGCCACGGTGTAACGCGCGTAGGGGCGACGGACCAGGACAGCTCTTTACTTGTGATGCATGTAAGTTTGCACTATTAAAGGACCTTATATTATGGAGCACTTTACATTATAATTGGGTAACTTTATAACATTGTATCACTGAAGTAGAAGTAGAAATTTAGCGCTATTTCAGTTAGTGTTTATTTCCCTTGCTTTACACCAGTTGGATCATGGCTCCAGCGATTTTTTTTTGGGCATACAGCCCGATGTTTTGTTGTGAAGGGTAGGACAAATTATATTAATGTTTTGGCATAAATATTTACTGATTATGCCTTTTTGTACTTTGTATTTTATATGTATAAATAATGCATGAAAATTAACATATAAAAAATATTGCTAATTTTGCACTTTTCTATATTGATCTGTACCCTGTGTTCTTGTAGTACTATACTCTGATTAGTAATTTAAATATCTAAAATAATAAATGCCCTAACCAGCTTCCGGTTGTAACAACTTCCGTCCAGTTGTAACCGGTGACGTCACCACACACACACGCACGTTAACCCTCAACACACCACACCGCCTCAACACACACTCCTCTCACCTTTCACCTCCACTCATGTCCACTCACGCTTTCACTCCACATACGTTCCTTTCTCTCACTCCGTTTCTCATACTCACACCGTCATCGTCGCTGCCCCGACATCTTCCTCCGCCGCCGCGATCCAGGATCCAGACGTTCTCCAGGCCGCCGACATGTTCTTGCGGGACGCCATCTTGGATTTCGTGAAATCCCGCGATATTTAAGATGGCGTCGCCGCAACAACATGTCGCTGGCGTGGACAACATCGGGATCCAAAAAGATGGCGTCGGCGAAATCTCGCGAGATTACGCCGACGCCATTTTGGATCCCGATGTCGCCCATGCCAGCGACATGTTGTTGCGGCGACGCCATCTTGAATATCGCGGGACTTCACGAAATCCAAGATGGCGTCCCGCAAGAACATGTCGCTGGCGTGGGCGACATCGGGATCCAAAATGGCGTCGGCGTAATCTCGCGAGATTTCGCCGACGCCATCTTTTTGGATCCCGATGTCGTCCACGCCAGCGACATGTTGTTGCAGCGACGCCATCTTAAATATCGCGGGATTTCACGAAATCCAAGATGGCATCCCGCAAGAACATGTCGGCGGCCTGGAGAACGTCTGGATCCTGGATCGCGGCGGCGGAGGAAGATGTCGGGGCAGCGACGATGACGGTGTGAGTATGAGAAACGGAGTGAGAGAAAGGAACGTATGTGGAGTGAAAGAGTGAGTGGACATGAGTGGAGGTGAAAGGTGAGAGGAGTGTGTGTTGAGGCGGTGTGGTGAGGGTTAACATGGCAAGAGGTGTTAACGACATCGGCGAAATCTCGCGAGATTTCGCCGACGCCATCTTGCATTCGTGAAATTGCGTCATTTACCTCACGCCGACTTGCTGTGCGGACGCTTGGCATTGCCTGTACCACCATGACTACTGCTGCCTTGGTCCTATGCCTGTTTACTGCCGGTGTCTAATTACTGGACCAATTTGCCTGTACTGCCATAACTATTGCTACCTTGCTACTCTGCCGGTGTCTAATTACAGGGCTAATTTGCCTCTACCGCCATAACTACTGCTGCCTTGCTCCTCTGCCGGTGTCTAATTACAGGGCCAATTTGCCTATACTGCCATAACTACTGCTGCCTTTGTCCTCTGCCAGTGTCTAATTACAGGGCCAATTTGCCTCTATCGCCATAACTACTGCTGCCTGTTTACTGCCGGTGTCTAATTACAAGGCCAATTTGCCTCTACCGCCATAACTACTGCTGCCTTGCTCCTCTGCCGGTGTCTATTTACAGGGCTAATTTGCCTCTACCGCCATAACTACTGCTGCCTTGCTCCTCTGCCGGTGTCTAATTACAGGGCCAATTTGCCTCTACCGCCATAACTACTGCTGCCTTGCTCCTCTGCCGGTGTCTAATTTACAGGGCCAATTTGCCTCTACCGCCATAACTACTGCTGCCTTGCTCCTCTGCCGGTGTCTAATTACAGGGCCAATTTGCCTCTACCGCCATAACTACTGCTGCCTTGCTCCTCTGCCGGTGTCTAATTTACAGGGCCAATTTGCCTCTACCGCCATAACTACTGCTGCCTTGCTCCTCTGCCGGTGTCTAATTACAGGATCAATTTGCCTCTACCGCCATAACTACTGCTGCATTGCTCCTCTGCTGGTGTCTAATTACAGGGCCAATTTGCCAATACCGCCATAACTACTGCTGCCTTGCTCCTCTGCCGGTGTCTAATTACAGGGCCAATTTGCCTCTACCGCCATAAGTACTGCTGCCTTGCTCCTCTGACTGTTCACTGCCTGTGTCTAATTACAGGGCCAATTTGCCTCTACCGCCATAACTACTGCTGCCTTGCTCCTCTGCTGGTGTCTAATTACAGGGCCAATTTGCCTCTACCGCCATAACTACTGCTGCCTTGCTCCTCTGCCGGTGTCTAATTACAGGGCCAATTTGCCTCTACCGCCATAACTACTGCTGCCTTGCTCCTCTGCCGGTGTCTAACTACAGGGCCAATTTGTCACTACCACTTCATAACTACTGCTGGGCAATTACAGGGTCAATTAGTATCTGTTTACTCTACAATACTCCAGGACACCTTCTTCACTGCCAGATAACTGCCAAATAGACTCCTTTACCTGTGCCAACATGAGTCATAACAAAAAGTATGCCAATGCCAGTGAAAGGAAAGCAGCTTTAGCACTACGACAAAAACAACGCCGTGCTAATGAGACTCCTGAGGAAAAACACCATCGCCTTGAGAAGATTAAGGCTTATAAACGCCGTCGCCTCACACACGAATCCCCTAACTCTAAATCCATAAGATTGGCTGAAGAAGCCTCTGCACGCCATCACCGCCGACAACAGACGGCCTCTTCCTCATCATTATTATTAGACTCACAACAGGATGCTTCCACATCAGCATGTGGAACAATTTACTGTTACACTTCATCCCATATGCCGTTCACTGACATAACTAATCAGCAATCTGTTTCTGCCCTATCAATACCACCATTCAATACCAATGCACAGTATGCCAATGCCAGTGAAAGGAAAGCAGCTTTAGCACTACGACAAAAACAACGCCGTGCTAATGAGACTCCTGAGGAAAAACAGCATCGACTTGACAAGATTAAGGCTTATAAATGCCGTCGTCTCACACACGAATCCCCTAACTCTAAATCTATTACATTGGCTGAAGAAGCCTCTACACGCCATCACCGCCAACAACAGACGGCTTCTTCCTCATCATTATTAGTAGACTCACAACAGGATGCTTCCACATCAGCATGTGGAACAAGTTACTACCACACTTCATCCTATATGCCGTTCACTGACATAACTAATCAGCAATCTGTTTCTGCCCTATCAATACCACCATTAGTCAATACCAACGCACAGTTTCTTCACATACAAGCTGCAGTTAGCCCGCAGAAAGTGCAACCAAGACAAATATACGTTGGTCTCAAAACTAGGCGCACCCCATCGGTTGGACATGCACTTCTACTACAACCTCACATTTTCACTAATGATGAAAATAGTATTACCGAACACAGCTGTGGTGACATGATCCATGTATGTGAGCATTGCGAAGCTTTGCATTTTGTAGCAGAGATACCTTCTGATAACAACTTTACGCTCTGCTGTCAGAAGGGTAAAGTCCATGTACCCATACTACAATATCCTGATGTCTTTACACGTTTGCTGAAAGGGCAAAGTGAATTTAGCAAAAATTTCATGGATAATATTCGAAGTATTAACAGTTCCTTTGCTTTTGCCTCCATGGGTGCAAATATTTCACCACCTCCTGGATATGGCCCATACTGTTTCCGCATACATGGCCAGATCTATCATAGAACTGGAACACTACATCCCTCAGATGACCAGCAACGCGCATTTGCCCAACTTTACATTCTCGATACCACTACCGCAAACGAACAACGCTTACGATGTAAAGAAAATCAAAAATGTCATCCTACATTGATGAACATTATTGCCCTTCAAATCCAAACTATTAATCCTTTTGTGGAAGCTTATCAAATGTTACGTGATGTGGAAGAACAAGAAAAAATTAAATCTCTACAAAACGGAACTGTCATGCCAAACATCACTATGGCTATTAAACAAGATCGTACTCAAGACCCTCGACGCTACAATAATCCCACTGTCAGTGAAGTAGCAGTCGTGTTTCAAAATGACAATGGTGAGCCACCTTTCAATAGAGACATATTAATTCATTTAAAATCTGATCCCCATAACCCTTTAGCTCCAAAAACACAACAAATTAGTATTCTCCATAGCAATTTGGATGCCCTCCTCTATCCAATATTTTTCCCTTATGGTGACCAAGGATGGCATGATGGACTCAAACAACAAGGCAAAAGTTCGAGGAGGATCACTCAACTCCAATACTATTGCTATATGTTATCTGTCAGAAATTACTTTAATCCACTCCTCAATGGTGGTAAGCTAACACAGCAATATTTAGTAGATGCTTATGTCAAAATCGAAGCTAATCGCCTACATTACATCCGCAAACACCAACAAGATTTAAAAGTGGAGGATTACTGCCTCCTTCAAGAACATCTACTCAAAAATCGGTTCAAAAGGGCATCCCTATTGGGAAAACCGTCATTTTACCATCTTCTTTTGAAGGCAGTCCAAGAAACATGCAGCAGCGCTACCAGGATGCTATGGCTATTGTTACAAAGTATGGTCGACCAGATCTATTTATCACCATGACATGTAATCCTAAGTGGAGTGAGATTACTACACATTTAGAACCGTGGCAGCGTGTTGAACACAGACCAGACTTGGTTGCACGTGTCTTTAAAATTAAACTGGAATCCCTCTTAAAAGACATTAGCAGTGGATTATTTGGAAACGTCACTGCAATGGTCCATGTCATTGAATTTCAGAAGCGTGGTCTCCCACACGCTCATATTTTAATTATTCTTGACAGCCTGTCTAAATTACGGACTGAGGCGGACATAGACAATATAGTCTGGGCTGAAATACCTGATGAAACAATCTACCCTCAGCTCCATAACATTGTTCTTCAACACATGATTCATGGTCCCTGTGGAGAACACAATCCTAATTCTCCCTGTATGGATCTTGGAAAGTGTAGCAAAGGTTTCCCAAAACAAAACCAACCATATACCATCAAAGAAAAGGATGGCTATCCCACTTACCGCAGACCCATTGGCAAAACATATGAACACCATTCTAAGACGATTGACAATTCATGGGTAGTTCCATATAACCCATTTTTACTCACCAAATACAAGTGCCATATTAATGTAGAAATATGTGCTTCCATTCAAAGTGTAAAATATTTATTTAAATACGTTTACAAAGGACATGACAAAGCCAACCTTGAAATTTCCCAAAATAACATCCAACATGATGAAACACACCAATTTACGGATACCAGATATGTTAGTGCACCTGAGGCTGCATGGCGGATATTTGCTTTTCCTATGCATAAACAATCTCATGCCATCATTCGCCTAGCCGTACATCTGCCTATTTCTCAACCACTCTATTTTCATGAGAATGACTCTGCAGACAACATCCATCAAAAGCTCAATTCCAATTCTACACTTATGGCGTATTTCAACCTTAATAAGATCGACCACAATGCACATAACTTTCTACCGCGAAATTCCAGAACACTACGTTTGGAAACAAGGCACATGGGAACAAAGAAAACGAGGGGGTCTCACAGTTATTGGAAGAATGTATACTGTTAGTGTGAAAGACCAAGAACGCTATTATTTACGTTTGTTGTTACTGCATGTAAAAGCTGCTACCAGTTTTGACAGCATTAAAACCGTCAATGGAGTTATGCATGAAACCTTTAAGGATGCTGCGTTAGCACTTGGATTATTATTCGATGATAGCATCTGGAGACATACTTTAACAGATGCTTGCATTCTTAACATGCCTTCCCAACTTAGAGACATGTTTGCTTATATCTGTATTTTTGGCCCCCCCAGTAATCCACTTGAATTGTGGAATGAATTTAAGGACCATTTTTTACAAGACTATTGTCATACATACCACAGCAACACTGAAGAGTGTATCGATTGTGAAGGATATGCTATGAAAGATGTCCAAGATGTCCTCATAGTCCATGGAAAAACTTTTGCTGATTATAATTTACCACGCCCAGCAAAAAATATTAAACAACTCCTTAAACAATATGATAAGGATTATGAGTTAAAAAAAGCTGCAGAGATGAAAGAAACTCTTAATCAGGAGCAACTTTTTGCCTATGATGTCATTACTGAAGCTTTACAAAATAGCAGTTTAATACCAAAGTGCTTTTTTCTCGATGGACCTGGTGGCAGTGGAAAAACCTACCTATACCATCTACTTACACATCATTTAAGAGGACAAGGAGAAATTGTGTCACCTGCAGCAACTACAGGAATAGCATCTAACTTGATACAAGGAGGCCGAACAATCCACTCTCTATATGGCATACCTATTCCGATCAACGAAACATCTGTTTCCAGGATTAAAAACGATACAAATGCAGGAAAACATTTACAGAGTACAAAACTTTTTATTATTGATGAGTGCACTATGGTCCAAAAGCATGCATTGAATGTGATAGATAGACTTCAACGTGACATCATGACAACAAATGTTGCTGAAAAAAATAAAACACCTTTTGAAGGTAAAGTTATTGTTCTTGGAGGAGACTTCAGACAATGTCTTCCCGTCATCGCTCATGGAACAAGAATAGACATTGTAGATTCCTGCATTAAATATTCAGAACATTGGCAACATTTTACCAGACTACCGCTAATCAACAACATGCGCTCCACTGATCCTGAATACAGCACTTGGTTGCTTAAACTTGGAAATGGTGAGCTGTCTAATGAACATAACCTTGGAGAGGATGTCATTGAAATTCCTCCAGACATGCTTTGCACTGGCTCTATAGTAACCGAGATCTTTGGAGACCATATTTGCATTGATGTTAATGACCAACAAAGCCTCGACACTGCTGCATCACATGCTATACTATGTCCGAAAAATGATGACGTCGATTTTCTGAACTGTAAAGTAATGGATCGCATTAGTGGTGATTATACTGTATATACAAGTGATGATTCTGTCGATGCTGATGAGGCAGAGGAATGTGAAAACTACCCAGTTGAATTTTTAAACTCTCTGACACCATCAGGAATGCCATCACATCTCTTAAAACTTAAAATTGGCACCATTGTGATGCTATTAAGAAACCTAAACACCAAGAAAGGTCTCTGCAATGGCACTCGCCTCATTGTCATTTCCTTACTCCGCAACATCATACAGGCTAAAGTGATTACTGGCTCAGCTGAAGGAGACATTGTGTTTATTCCACGCATCGATTTGTGTCCTTCAGAAACTGGGTTACCTTTTAAATTAAAACGTCGACAGTTTCCTCTAAAACCTGCTTTTGCTATGACCATTAACAAATCCCAAGGACAGACCCTCAATCGAGTTGGAATTTTTTTGCCTGAACCTGTATTTGCCCATGGACAATTGTATGTTGCATTCTCCCGAGTAAAGCAACGCAGCAACGTTAGGGTCAAAGTGGTGGATACACCACTTCAAGGACAATTGCTACCTAATAGCCCAAAAATCTTCACTAGAAATGTCGTTTACAAAAATGTCTTACTTTAAACTATTTAAGTTGGTCCTGGAATTGATAGATATATAGATATATAAATAATAGTTACATTCTAAATAGATATAGATAATAGACTTCTAAGACTTCTATACATAGCTTGATATATATATATATAAAAGAGAAGACTGAGAGGAGACTTAATAGCTGTCTACAAATATCTAAAGGGCTGTCACATTGTAGAAGGATCAACTTTATTCTCATTTGCACAAGGAAAGACTAGAAGCAATGGGATGAAGCTGAATGGGAGGAGACACAGATTAGATATTAGAAAAAACTTTTTGACAGTTAGAGTGATCAATGAGTGGAACAGGCTGCCACGAGAAGTGGTGAGTTCTCCTTCAATGGAAGTCTTCAAACAGAGGCTGGACAGACATCTAACTGGGATGATTTAGCGAATCCTGCTTTGAGCAGGGGGTTGGACCAGATGGCCCAGGAGGTCCCTTCCAACTCTACCATTCTATGATTCTATGATTCTATCTTATATATATAAATATTTTAAGCAGATATATATATCTTACACTAATTATCTTTTTCACATATACAGTGGGGAAAAAAAGTATTTAGTCAGTCAGCAATAGTGCAAGTTCCACCACTTAAAAAGATGAGAGGGGTCTGTAATTTACATCATAGGTAGACCTCAACTATGGGAGACAAACTGAGAAAAAAAAATCCAGAAAATCACATTGTCTGGTTTTTTTTTTCATTTTATTTGCATATTATGGTGGAAAATAAGTATTTGGTCAGAAACAAAATTTCATCTCAATACTTTGTGATATATCCTTTGTTGGCAATGACAGAGGTCAAACGTTTTCTGTAAGTCTTCACAAGGTTGCCACACACTGTTGTTGGTATGTTGGCCCATTCCTCCATGCAGATTTCCTCTAGAGCAGTGATGTTTTTGGCTTTTTGCTTGGCAACACGGACTTTCAACTCCCTCCAAAGGTTTTCTATAGGGTTGAGATCTGGAGACTGGCTAGGCCACTCCAGGACCTTGAAATGCTTCTTACGAAGCCACTCCTTCGTTGCCCTGGCGGTGTGCTTTGGATCATTGTCATGTTGAAAGACCCAGCCACGTTTCATCTTCAATGCCCTTGCTGATGGAAGGAGGTTTGCACTCAAAATCTCACGATACATGGCCCCATTCATTCTTTCATGTACCCGGATCAGTCGTCCTGGCCCCTTTGCAGAGAAACAGCCCCAAAGCATGATGTTTCCACCACCATGCTTTACAGTAGGTATGGTGTTTGATGGATGCAACTCAGTATTCTTTTTCCTCCAAACACGACAAGTTGTGTTTCTACCAAACAGTTCCAGTTTGGTTTCATCAGACCATAGGACATTCTCCCAAAACTCCTCTGGATCATCCAAATGCTCTCTAGCAAACTTCAGACGGGCCCGGACATGTACAGGCTTAAGCAGTGGGACACGTCTGGCACTGCAGGATCTGAGTCCATGGTGGCGTAGTGTGTTACTTATGGTAGGCCTTGTTACATTGGTCCCAGCTCTCTGCAGTTCATTCACTAGGTCCCCCCGCGTGGTTCTGGGATTTTTGCTCACCGTTCTTGTGATCATTCTGACCCCACGGGGTGGGATTTTGCGTGGAGCACCAGATCGAGGGAGATTATCAGTGGTCTTGTATGTCTTCCATTTTCTAATTATTGCTCCCACAGTTGATTTCTTCACTCCAAGCTGGTTGGCTATTGCAGATTCAGTCTTCCCAGCCTGGTGCAGGGCTACAATTTTGTTTCTGGTGTCCTTTGACAGCTCTTTGGTCTTCACCATAGTGGAGTTTGGAGTCAGACTGTTTGAGGGTGTGCACAGGTGTCTTTTTCTACTGATAACAAGTTTAAACAGGTGCCATTACTACAGGTAATGAGTGGAGGAAAGAGGAGACTCTTAAAGAAGAAGTTACAGGTCTGTGAGAGCCAGAAATCTTGATTGCTTGTTTCTGACCAAATACTCATTTTCCACCATAATATGCAAATAAAATGAAAAAAAAACAGACAATGTGATTTTCTGGATTTTTTTTCTCAGTTTGTCTCCCATAGTTGAGGTCTACCTATGATGTAAATTACAGACGCCTCTCATCTTTTTAAGTGGTGGAACTTGCACTATTGCTGACTGACTAAATACTTTTTTTCCCCACTGTATGTCATAGACATATTTAAATCCATAAAAATATACATAGGTATAGGTATATATAGATTAAAAAAAAAAAGGCAAAAACAAAAAAAATTTAGGCAAACATACATAGATTTCAACTACATAGCTAACACATACCTACATAACTTAGGTAATAATAATTAATTTTTTATTTATTAATAGAGTACTATTATTTCAATAGCACTTTACATACATCAGTAATACTGTCCTTCTTGAGGCTCACTATGTAAATATCTTATCCACATAAAAACATAGGTGTGATACATCTATCTACTATAATAAATGCGCTAAGCAGCTTCCGGGTTGTAACAACTTCCGTCCAGTTGTAACTGGTGATGTCACAGCACACCTCTTGCCATGCTAACCCTCAACACACCACTCCTCCTCAACACACACTCCTGTCACCTTTCACTATCTCCACTAACGTCCAGTCGCAGGATTTTAGAATACTCAAGATGGCGTGGCCGCAAGAACATGTCCCCGGCGTGGACAACGTCGGGATTTAGGATGGCGCCGGTGGAAGAAGATGTCTGGGATCGTGGAGCAGCGACGATGACGGTGTGAGTATGAGAGACGGAGTGAGAGAAAGGGTCGTATGTGGAGTGAAAGAGTGAGTGGACGTGAGTGGAGATGGTGAAAGGTGAGAGGAGTGTGTGTTGAGGCAGTGTGGTGTGTTCAGGAAGAGTGTGTGTTGAGGGTTCACATGGCAAGAGATGTGTCACTATCCTCCCGATGCGATAGCATCGGGCCTTAATCTACTATAATAAATGCGCTAAGCAGCTTCCAGGTTGTAACAACTTCCATCCAGTTGTAACTGGTGACGTCACAGCACACCTCTTGCCATGTTAACCCTCAACACACCACTCCTCAACACACACTCCTCTCACCTTTCACTATCTCCACTAATGTCCACTCGCAGGATTTCAGAATACTCAAGATGGCATGGCCGCAAGAACATGTCGCCGGCGTGGACAACGTCGGGATCCAGGATGGCGCCGGCGGTAGAAGATGTCGGGGAACGTGGAGCAGCGACGATGACGGTGTGAGTATGAGAGACGGAGTGAGAGAAAGGGTCATATGTGGAGTGAAAGAGTGAGTGGACGTGAGTGGAGATGGTGAAAGGTGAGAGGAGTGTGTGTTGAGGCGGTGTGGTGTGTTCAGGAGGAGTGTGTGTTGAGGGTTCACATGGCAAGAGGTGTGTCACTATCCTCCCGATGCAATAGCATTGGGCCTTAATCTACTATAATAAATGCGCTAAGCAGCTTCCGGGTTGTAACAACTTCCGTCCAGTTGTAACTGGTGACGTCACAGCACACCTCTTGCCATGTTAACCCTCAACACACCACTCCTCTACACACACTCCTCTCACCTTTCACTATCTCCACTAATGTCCACTCGCAGGATTTCAGAATACTCAAGATGGCATGGCCGCAAGAACATGTCGCCGGCGTGGAGAATGTCGGGATCCAGGATGGCGCCGGCGGAAGAAGATGTCGGGGATCGTGGAGCAGCGATGATGACGGTGTGAGTATGAGAGACGGAGTGAGAGAAAGGGTCATATGTGGAGTGAAAGAGTGAGTGGACGTGAGTGGAGATGGTGAAAGGTGAGAGGAGTGTGTGTTGAGGCGGTGTGGTGTGTTGAGGAGGTGTGTGTGTATTGAGGGTTAACATGGCAAGAGGTGTGTCACTATCCTCTCGATGCGATAGCATCGGGCCTTAATCTACTATAATAAATGCGCTAAGCAGCTTCCGGATTGTAACAACTTCCATCCAGTTGTAACTGGTGACGTCACAGCACACCTCTTGCCATGTTAACCCTCAACACACCACTCCTCAACACACACTCCTCTCACCTTTCACTATCTCCACTAATGTCCACTCGCAGGATTTCAGAATACTCAAGATGGCATGGCCGCAAGAACATGTCGCCGGCGTGGACAACGTCGGGATCCAGGATGGCGCCGGCGGAAGAAGATGTCGGGGATCGTGGAGCAGCGACGATGACGGTGTGAGTATGAGAGACGGAGTGAGAGAAAGGGTCACATGTGGAGTGAAAGAGTGAGTGGACGTGAGTGGAGATGGTGAAAGGTGAGAGGAGTGTGTGTTGAGGTGTTGAGGTGGTGTGGTGTGTTGAGGAGGACTGTGTGTTGAGGGTTCACATGGCAAGAGGTGTGTCACTATCCTCCTGATGCGATAGCATCGGGCCTTAATCTACTATAATAAATGCGCTAAGCAGCTTCCGAGTTGTAACAACTTCCGTCCAGTTGTAACCGGTGACGTCACAGCACACCTCTTGCCATGTTAACCCTCAACACACCACTCCTCAACACACACTCCTCTCACCTTTCACTATCTCCACTAATGTCCACTCGCAGGATTTCAGAATACTCAAGATGGCATGGCCGCAAGAACATGTCGCCGGCGTGGACAACGTCGGGATCCAGGATGGCGCCGGCGGAAGAAGATGTCGGGGATCATGGAGCAGCGACGATGACAGTGTGAGTATGAGAGACGGAGTGAGAGAAAGGGTCGTATGTGGAGTGAAAGAGTGAGTGGATGTGAGTGGAGATGGTGAAAGGTGAGAGGAGTGTGTGTTGAGGAGGTGTGTGTGTATTGAGGGTTAACATGGCAAGAGGTGTGTCACTATCCTCTCGATGCGATAGCATCGGGCCTTAATCTATGTCTAATAAAATTGATATTTTAAGCATTAAAAGCTCAGAATTTTCCTTTTCTTATTTGAATGGAAATTTGTTTGGATGATATTGTATTTATTGTTGTGCTTTCCAGTTTTAGGGAAATTGTGAACCAGGTCTGATATAGACCTGATGACGCTGTGCGGCCAGCCAATCACTGTAATGCCACAATCAACATGGCTGCGGCATTAGAGTGTGTGGTAGACAATCCCTGCATTTTCACTGGCTCTCTAAAGAGCACCAAACATGCAGGGCGGGAACCCGAGCTCCCGCCGAGCAACCCTGGAAATACTCGGCGAGCTCCGAGCATCGCAAGCAGGGAGATGCTCGGGCGAGCACCGAGTAGTGGCGAGCATGCTCGCTGATCACTAGTTCTTGAGAAAAGATTGGTGATGACCAGAGCTTTGTGTGGCGCCCCCAGGAGTATGGTTGCCACAATGGCATTGCCTTCCTCCTAGGGAGTGTGATGTCATGCTTGGAAGCAATAAGGGATCTCTCTGGCAGTTAACTACAACACACAACACAGTTCCGGTTATGAATGGGTCACCGAGGAGGAAAAAACCTAAACATGCTAATCCCTGATCCTACCACACAACTAGCAGCAGCCGTAGAGCGTGCCTACGATGAACCTAGACGCCTCATCACGGCCGGAGGACTAAATAAGCCTAAAGCAAGAAAAGGGAAAACTAACTGCCCCAGAGCAGACCCCAAAGGAATAGACAGCCCCCACACATGTATTGACGGTGAAACAAGATGAAAACACAAACACAGGTAGGAAAATAGGCTGAGCAAATGATGGGGCCCAAACTAACTAGAGAGGATAGGAAAGGAAAGACACTGTCTGCAATCTGCAAAAAAACCCTACAAAAATAATGTCCAACAGTTATGATAGCAAAACTAACCCTGAAGTCACTAGACTTCTCCCACTATATCAGCACTCTGAAATATTCTGAGACAGAGCAAAAAGAGGCCAATCTAATAGGGGACAAAAAGCAAATTGGCAAATACAGATAAATAAGAGTGGAAATTCAGCACAGCCCAAGCCGGGGCTGGCTGACCACAAAAAACTGAACAGACCAACAAAATCAAGTGTGAACATTAACAGAGAAACTTAGCTTGAGCTGACTGGAACAGAGCTGAGAACCAAGACCTGACAAGCAGAAGGAATCACCAGCAACTGAATAGGGCGTCGGCTGTCTTAAATCCAATCTGAGACTCCTGAAGTCCAATCGTCATCCTCATTCTCAGGTGGCAGATCTCCACCAATCAAATCAGCCTCACTACCTCCTGTTACCACCAGAGGGAGTCTGGAAAGAGAACTCACAACTGGTGAACCAGAGAATGAACTCACAACAGTTCCCACTCCAGGTCAGCAGAGGGAGCTCTGATCCAAATCTGGGGGAGGAGCTACTCTCTGGGGGCCAGGAGGAGAGATTAGGAGTTCGTGGCCCTCCCAGGGCTGTGGGGTACTCGGTACTGGGCCCGATGAGCTTCAGTGGGAGATGTAATGGCAGCTGGGACCCGGCCCGTGGCCCTGGGCACCCATTGTAACAAAGGGGGAAATGTTCAGTGTGCTTATGATGATTGGAATGAATAAGTCGTGACGCCAACTGTGGTGTTCGGCAATGAATGATGTTAAGCCAACACTGCAGACAGATCCTCTGGGACAGATGGTGTGGTGCAGCAATGATGTTATAGCCCTCCACAGGCAGGACTGTAGTCCCAGGGCAGAGTAGGTGAAGTGACACATAGATGGTATAGTGTCAGGCGCTGGGGGAATGTAGCCGTGTTGAGCAGGTTGACGCAGGAATAAGTGGAGGACACCAGGGCATGTAGTTCCAAAGCTTTACTCAGAGTCTGTTGTGGCACAAGAGCCCGCATCCGTGCCGTGTCCTCCGGGTCAGGAGCTCAGCTAACTTCCAGGCAAGATGAAGTACTCCTTTCCAACACTCCGCCAACTTATGTGCCTTTTCTGAACATCTCCCTCTTAGCGCCTTTAGTGAAGTACTCACAGTACTGAGTTACACTGGAGTTCCTCCTGTCAGATGTTCCTATGAACTCTACTTGTACGGCAGACAGCTGTAGCCTGCTTCGGGGACTCCTTACTACCTAGTCCCGGCTCACTATCGTTGCTGTTGTGCCCCAAGTCTTGTGTGGGAATTAATTGGTGACAACTTCTATTCCTCCGGTGTCTGCTGCAGGACCATTAGTATCCATACAACCTCGGGGACCGGACCCCGGCCTTGCGCTAAGAACTTGGGAAGGGTTCTGCTCTAACCCTAATCCTTAGTTCTCTTCTTCTCCTCACATTCTATACTATTCCTTTCATTCTTATGGAGAGTCAGGCTTTCTATCGATGTTCCTTTCCTGTGCCAGCGGACCCAGGTCACTGAGGTCGGCTGCAGCACTTCCTTCCTCCATCCCACTCCGGGGATCTCCTTTCACAGACTGACCTCGTCAGACTCCTGTGACAAACTGACTGAATCCTAACCTCTTCCCACTCTTTTGATGCAAAACTAAACTCCACCCGCTCCCAGCACGCTTCGTGTTTCAAGCAGGGAGCCACCAAAGGGTGCTTTGCTACACTATGTTGTGTGGGATGCAGGTGTTGGAGTGTAGTCAGGCGTCTCCACCTTACCTGGATGGTGGGGTACCACACCTCAGGAGGAGGTGCAGTACCTCTTTGGCGACTGAACCCTTAGGGGCGCCACATACCCCCCCGTTAAACACAGCACATCCGCAGGCTGAAAAAGAAGCAAAGATGGACAAATACAGGAACATACAAAATATTTGTAATGCTTAATAAACAGCTCTTATCTAAACTTCCCAATGTGGGAGGCACTCATTCTTGAACATTGCAAACAATTTTAACTAACTATCTATGTTCTAATACACTACATAATTCAAAAGTGCAATTGGCAGTAACTCACTACCACTTCAAGTATTCTTCATCAACACATTTCTTCATCATCTCTTCTTTCACCTTTTCTACTTCCTATTGTTAACCTTAAGTGACAACCGCTGATGCCTGGTTCACCATCTGTCAATTTTAAATCTTTATTCATATATTATGGCATTAGTCTAAACTCTATAAAGCATTCACTATTTACTTTTTCTATAAAAAATGCTAGACATTATTAATAAGTGCAATATAGACATTGATCCAGCCAAGATGTCTTGAAATGTCCTTATTCTTAATGAGGTAGGCCTTATTCTTAAAAGACTTATGTAACACCAAGAAAGGGCACCTAAAGAGGTGCAACTATTTACATTACAGTTCTGGATCATTCAGTGTCCAGGATCTCCACAGTTCAATAAGAAAAAACGCTGCCAATAAAACTGGGCAACAAAACTGGAATCAACAGGGAAACAGCATGATAACAAAAATAGAAAAATAGAAAAATAGGCACAATGGTGCACATACCCTCCTGGGTAACAGAGTTAGTTAGGGTAGTTATCTTTAGTGTTGGTGGTCCCCTCCTGGGGTGCTGGAAGCTGATGATTTGGGCTGCTTCCAGGGAAGAACTTCTGGACATCCTCTTCCTGCTGACTGGCCACAAATTGCAGGTACTCCTTTTCTCCTGGAGTGAGGTTGGCATCTGCCTGTGAGGGTAACACGTCAACTGCTGCTGGTGGTATTTCTGCTGCCTGTAATTCTGCAGGAGTTGCAGCTGGTACCAACGGATATTGTTCCTCAATTTCAGGCGGTACTGCAGTTAGGGGCACTACTGCCTTAATTTTTGGCCTGAAATATGGTGTCGCCGGCGTCTGTGGGCGCTTGTAGGGGAGATGCGGGGGTCCTGAATCTGTGGTAAAGGGAACCCATGATGCATATTAATGCTCCCCAGCCGTTCAGACTATTCTGTCAATTCTGTCAAACCCACGAGATGCCGAATGGGACGTGCCTGCTCAAGTCTCACTCTTTTCAGCAGGGACTTCTTCCACTTCACCATCGCAGTAAGCTTAGTACTTCTGAACTGAGAGCACAGCTCATCTAATTGTCCCATGAGGAGTTTAAGCATGCCGGCCTCAGTACACGAAAACTCAAGGGGCCACCCATTGGGAGGGGTGGCAGTTATACCTGGAGCCTCCTGGCGGTGTACGATGTTCACCGGCACTGTTGGACCCAAGGTCGGGGACGATGGTGGGGCAGATGGCGGCTCTGGATACGCAGGGGTCTCTGGTGGAACCTGCGCAGCAGCGCTAGGTCCAGGCGGGAGCACAGCTTCTTCCTCAGCTCCCGGGCCCTCCGGTAACTCCTCCTGGCAGGCCGCGACCAGCGGTACTTGCAGCGTGGAGGTGAAAACAGGCGCTGCCGGTAACATTGCCGTAGCCGTCGGTTCCACGGGCGCTGCCTGAGGGAAGTCCTGTGCGGCGGCAGGTACCGCAGGTGAAGGTACTAGTATGGCAGCAGCGACAGCGGGTACCAATGGGGAAGGCACCGGGAATGGAGGTGCCGATGGTGTTGGCCCCTCCCGGGCATGCTGCCAGTTCAACATCCAGAGCGCCTCCTGCCTCAGCCGTAGACGGTTTGTCAGCTGGGTGATGTCAGCCTCCAGCAGCTGGCGGTCCATCTTGGAAGTCAGATCGGAGCCTTCAGTCATTGCGCCGGGGAGGTTCAGCTCAACCTCCTTGTGCTCTTCGGGCCTCCCTCCTTCCCTCAAGGCGTTCGCTCTTTCTTCTTCTTCCTGTCTGGACTCTTTTCCCGCCACCGGCTCTCGCTCCTCCTTCTGAGGGCGGCGTCTTCTTCCTACTCCTCCATACCAAGCCAGTATACGAACCCCTCGGGGGGTGGGCCATGTTGCGGTTGCGTAGAAGTTCAGGCAGGGGAGGCCCAGGACAGTTCGCGGTCTTTTCTTAGGACCACCCATGTTGTCACGCCCTTCTTCTCCACGCCGGCGGCCATTTTTAGTGTCCATTTTACAGTCTATCAATTTGGTTATTCTGCACATTGTCAGCAATCTTTAAGTCCAATAAATCCTAGGCACACAGAACCCGGTGGCACCGGGCTTCGTCATCCTGTTTGTGACGCCAAAATTGGGTCGCCCTCCCACTGCTGTGGGGTACTCGGTACCGGGCCCGATGAGCTTCAATGGGAGGTGTCAAGGCAGCTGGGACCCAGCCCGTGGCCCTGGGCGCCCATTGTAACAAAGGGGGAAATGTTCAGTGTGCTTATGATGATTAGAATGAATGAGTCGTGACGCCACCTGTGGTGTTCAGCAATGAATGATGTTAAGCCGATGCTGCAGACAGATCCTCTGGGACAGATGGTGTGGTGCAGCAATGATGTTATAGCCCTCCACAGGCAGGGCTGTAGTCCCAGGGCAGAGTAGGTGAAGTGACACGTAGATGTATAGTGTCAGGCGCTGGGGGAATGTAGCCGTGTCAAGCAGGTTGACGCAGGAATAAGTGGAGGACACCAGGGCATGTAGTTCCAAAGCTTTACTCACAGTCTGTTGTGGCACAAGAGCCCGTATCTGTGCCGTGTCCTCCGGGTCAGGAGCTCAGCCAACTTCCAGGCAAGATGAAGTACTCCTTTCCAACACTCCACCAACTTATGTGCCTTTTCTGAACGTCTCCCTTTTAGCGCCTTTAGTGAAGTACTCACAGTACTGAGTTACACTGGAGTTCCTCCTGTCAGATGTTCCTATGATCTCTACTTGTATGGCAGACAGCTGTAGCCTGCTTCGGGGACTCCTTACTACCTAGCCCCGGCTCACTATCATTGCTGTTGTGCCCCCAAGTCTTGTGTGGGAATAAAGTGGTGACAACTTCTATTCCTCCGGTGTCTGCTGCAGGACCATTAGGATCCATACAACTCGGGGACAGGACCACGGCCTTGCGCTTAGAACTTGGGAAGGGTTCTCCTCTAACCCTAATCCTTACTTCTCTTCTTCTCCTCACGTTCCGTACTATTCCTTTCCTTCTTATGGAGAGTCAGGCTTTCTATCGATGTTCCTTTCCTGTGCCAGCGGACCCAGGTCACTGAGGTCGGCTGCAGCATTTCCTTCCTCCATCCCACTCAGGGGATCTCCTTTCACAGACTGACCGCATCAGACTCCTGTGACAAACTGACTGAATCCTAACCTCTTCCCACTCTTTTGATGCAAAACTAAACTCCACCCGCCTCCCAGCATGCTTCGTGTTCCAAGCAGGGAGCCACCAAAGGGTGCTTTGCTACACTACTATGTTGTGTGGGATGAAGGTGTTGGAGTGTGGTCAGGTGTCTCCACCTTACCTGGATGGTGGGGTACCACACCTCAGGAGGAGGTGCAGTACCTCTGTGGCGACTGAACCCTCTGGGGCACCACAAGGGTAACGTGTGTGGACGTGGAGGAGAAGAGCTGGGAGGTTGAGCAGAGAGTTCAGGCTCATTCCCAGCTATAGCGCATGATCTGGAGCCCGGTCTCCAAGGCTGTATGGACACTGATGGTCCTGCAACAGAAACTGGAGTAGGAAGCTGTAAATGCTCTATTCCCACATAAGACTCGGAGGCACAACAGCGACGTGTGAGCCAGCAGAGGAAGGCAACAGCTGTCTGCCATACGAGGGAGTTCTAAAGAGAATAAGCAAGTGAAACTTCAGTGTAACACAGTACTGCAAGTACCTAAAAATAAGCGCTAGGAAGGAGACTACACAACCCATCTGCATAGAGAGATTCCTAAGTTGCTTCCAGGCTAGCCAGCTCCTGTGCCATCTGTAATCTGGACCCTGGACTGCATTTGCCAAGCAAAGTAAAGGTAAAGAAACTGCACCATGTTGTGTCCTTGCCTTCTTCCTGCAACCCTGTCAGCACAGCTTCATCCCTGTGCCAGGCACTGCACCCTCTTCCTCAACACCTATCCTCACTGCCCTGGGATTACTGCCCTACCTGTGGAGGGCCACAACATCATAGCTGCACCACACCATCTGTCCCAGGGGATCTGTCCGCAGCGTTGGCTTAACATCTTCATTGCCGAACACCACAGGTGGCGTCACGAATCATTTACTCATAAACTTTATTCCATCACTTAATCCCTTTTACATGGGCGCCCAGGGCCACGGACTGGGTCACCGCTGCTGTGACATTCCCCTCTGAGAGACTGGCCCGGTACCGAGTACCCCCACAGCCCTGGGAGGGCGACCCATTTGTATGGAAGTCCAGCTTATCATTTTGAAATGGTATATCCAACAATTTTGAAAAGATATGAGGGTCAGGTGTCCATTTAAAAGGGAGACAAAAAAGGAGATTCTGTAACCCATAACGTATGGCCACCTTCTTACACAGCTTCCACCTTATTGCCAAACTTTATAGGGGTTGATTCTTGAAGTGTCTGCTTCATACATTTTAATCTGTAAATGAAAAGCACAAAAAATTCCCACTATATGGTAATTAGATACAAGGATTTAAAATGCGGAAGAAAGTTATATAATTTCCTTGACATATTGAGCCATTGTTTTAATTAAATCCTGGTTAATCCATGGTAATCCCATTATTATATATAGTTCTACATAAAAATATTATCAGTACAATCCCCAGAACACGATTTCATTCTAGATTCTTCTCCTACTTTTTGTACTGGAATGTGATCAATCATTAACCTAAATAAGAAGCAGATGGATTTTCCCATGATAATCAATACCCGAGTGCTATTCACTGTAGAAAATGACCTTACCAACCACCACGTGTCCTTTCATTATTTCCATATTTTTGGGAAACCTGGACCTCATGGCGATGCGACTAGTATTCATCTTCTGCTTATGGTCGGTGGTGCATTCGATGTACTATCATTCTTTTGAAAGAGAGGAGAAATGTGTCATAGAAGACCTCCCGTCCGATATGTTGGTCACAGGTAGGGTGATATTCCTCATTAACATGTAATTATCATTCTATACATTAAATTTATTTGATATACTTGATATTATTATGCTTATATTTATTATACTAATTGGTTTGGTTGTCCAAGTTTATAAATCACAAATACATACTTGAAAAAAATTTTAATTTTGCTCAAAGTTTAGAAAAGTGCCAAAGTTGGTATGAGCACCAAGCAAAAATTGGGTAGATATCTTGTCTATTAGGCTTAACCATCAATCATGATCTGGGTAAACATACTCCATGACCATCAACATGACAGACAGAGAAAAAAATGTCCGAAAGTCCAACCTAACTCTTGAGTAAGAACTAGAAAGAACAGGTAGTAAATTCAGTTGGGTCATGTTACCTGGCTCCTAATTTTACCCTCTATGTTCTACGTGACCAGACAGGTTTTTTTGCACATTTAGAGCCCAATAATTTTTTTTTAAGTCACTTGAACCTTTTTTGTGATTTTTTTTCCTTAAAAAGTCACATATATTTGGTAAAATGTTACAAAAATTGCACAAAAATTACATACAATCAATCTGATGGGGGGGGGGGGGACAAAAGAACCATTGTGCAAAAATGTTTTAAAAAATCACAATTGAAGATTCAGCTGAAATCATCTGGAAACCCCAAACTCTACCCACAATAATAAGCATATAAAAAAGGCAAGCACATGTAAAAAAAAAAAAAAAGACTTTATAAATGGTGCAAATTAAAGCACAACTCCAGTAGATTTTTTTATTTCAGCGCTGGAGTGATGCCACCAATGCAAGTTCCCTAACTCTAGCATTATACTTTCCAGCCACTATCTTCAGCTCTAGTCCCACGCTCCACTCCATCTTGTGACTACAACTTCTGATTGACCGGAAGTTAGAGATAACACTCAAAAGCTCTCAGTGTAAGGGTCCCGTTACACATAACGAAGCTCCAGCAATCCCAACAACTATACGACCTGGTAAGGATCGCTGGTACGTCACTACATGGTCGCTACAAAGCTGTCAAACAGACAGATCAACTCAACGACGCAGCAACGATACGGCGATCCGTATAACGACTTCGGCGGTCATTGGGACCTTGTCACACAGCAGCTATTCTGATGACTCAGACCTTGATAGGCGTGCTTCAGCGTTGCCTTTTCCACACCCCTCTGCTCCGATTGATGGCCACTACTGCGCTATCACTACGCAGTTTGCTTCAGCGCCCCTGTCTGAGTCGCTAGTGCGCTATTTATTCGTGGATCCATAGTTACTGACACGGGGTCGCTAGTTCGTTATTTTTCATGGATTTCACTACGTGGTTTCTTTCAGCGTCCCTGTCTGAAAACCGTATAATATGATCCACAGCGCTCAGGAACAAAGGATGGAAGCGCCACAACGTTGTCTTCTTTTATGATGAGTTCGCCCAATCAGAGAATGATAGCGCAGTAGGGCCACCAATCAGAGCTGAGGGGGCATTGAAAAGACAAAGCAAAATCACGCCTGCGTCCCTGAGTTCTGAGTCGCCAACGTTGAGTCATTGTTATGGCGGCAAACACAGCGATGCATGCTGGTCAGCGGGACACCAACAATCAAAAAATGGTCTAGGACATTCGAGCACAATCAGCGATATCGTAGTGGGGGGCCAGTCGCCGCTATGTGTCACACGTAGCGAGATCGCTGGCGAGGTCGCTGTTGTGTCACAAAACCTGTGACGTTTCAGCGATCTCGCTAACGATCTCGCTATGTGTGAAGTACCCTTAAGTCTATGAGAGACTCATTCTGACCTTGATTTGGCTCTCTTACTGACATTGAGTTGTGACTTCCGGCTTGCACGGCAAACACTGGAGCGATCCCACAGGTCACAACAGGCAGAAAACCGACAGGCGGCACAAAGCTTCTGTCCCTAAGAACCGGATACCAAATTCTAATTTTTTCCAATATTTTGCACATTTTCAAATAATTTTTCAATGCTTTAGAAATAATCTATCTACATATTGATGTAATTTTGGATATTTAGCTGCGGTATGTGTAGTTTGATCCATTCTATCTTTGTATGTTCTTGCAAGCATATGCTCAGTGATCAGCCTTGTGCACATACATGCCACATATAGTACATTCAATTTACCTGTCACACAAAATGAGTTTTCAACTAATGACAATCATTTTTTATTGCAATAGTACACTGTATTATATAGTAAAACTCAACAGGAAGTGTTAATTTTACCTACAGTGCCTCCGCAGGAAAAATAAGGTATTACATCCTTGTAAATCATGAGTCCTCCAGAACAAGAAATACTCTTTGTAGACGCCTTCTCCGGCTAATAGATTGATCCTTCTATTAATGTTTAATTCTCCAAAAAGGTAACTGAACCAATGTTTTCTAAATCAGACAGTCCGTTTAAATGACATCACCGGCTCGTGCAGAGATGTCATCAACACTTGTTGCATTTTTATGCCTAAAGATAAAAAAACAGGCTGTATATGTTTTATTTTTTTTAAGGCCGCTACAAGATACAAAAGTGGGACATGAGCAAACATGACTTCCTCTCCTCTGCTCCTGGCCTGGGAATGGTTGTGACTGTTAAAGCTCCAAATGAAGAGGTAAATAGTGCAATGTGCCCTGTGCACAGTGATTATTCTTTATTCCTAGGAAAAACGGAAATGGTTAAAAAAATTACTCTTATCTTTATGATGAAGTGTGTCTGGCATTGTACAATAGCTCATTCCCAAATGCTGCAATACCAGACAGAACTTGAAGACAAGAGTGGTGCTGTTTGTTTCTTTTTATTAGGGATATTGGATTATTTGCTATTGTAGGGATTCTAGCACTCAGGTAGGCAGTAGGTAGCATTCATGCAGGCAATGTGGTTTCTTCCAAACATGTGCAGTTTTATTGCTTTCATTAAACTCCAAGCGATTCAAAACCAAAACAGCCTCTTCTGGGCAAAAAGGTGCGAGTTCTCCCCCTGCAAACACTACACACAGAAGAGGTACGGTCCTTTAACCTGAGCTCCAGCAGCTTCCAGCGCCCAACAGAAGTGTTCAACTCCATGCGCAGATCACACTGATCAGGCTGCAGCTTCCACTTTGTTCTCTGCAACTCCAGCACACATACTGCTAAGTCTTCCAAGCTGACCCATGCAGTTTCCATTCAGAAAGAGACTCTGCCCTGTCTCTCTCCCAGCTCAAGCTCACATTTTGGCTGGCCACTCACCAGCTTCCGCACACTCCATGCTGTTCAACAACTGCAGCAGACTTAGAGCTTCCAAGTGAACACAGGCCCTGCTTCTTGTCAAAGCTAGCCATGTGTATCTAATTAACCCTGCAGTGCTAGCATTTAACCCTGTCCTACCTGGCTTTCCAACATACATATTCCACTTACTCCATATGTCTAAAATATATTTCCATTTGTTCATTTACAGGTATTACTATCAAAATTGTATGGACCGGATGGAAAATTTGTTTTCACCACACATTCCCCTGGGCTTCATTTTATCTGTCTACAGTCAAACTCTACGAATCCAATAGCATTTGCTTCAAGTAGACTGGTAAGTATCAAGAGATACGTGTCCAGAACTTGTCTCTTTTGGTCACTGACAATTAGAGTTGAGCGAATTTGGCAAAATTTGGTTCGGATTACGATTGCCGGCGAATATAGTATTTGTATTATTCACCAAACACAGCCGAATGTCATTGGAGTCAATGGGAGTAGAGTTGAGCGAATATGTTCAGAGCCAATCGTCAAAAATAAATTCGGCAAGAATAGGACGCAAACATGGTACGAATATGGCAAATTCAGATTAGGCGATTGTTACCGAACATATTTGCTCAACTCTACTGACAACATAAATATAAAAAAAATAGGAATTTATTATCTAACACCTCTTTAAATTTGGGATAGAGAGCAAATTAAGTAAAACATATGTAAAATTAAGCAACTTGTCTTACCGAAATTAAGGTAAGATTTATGTATTGGCTTTTCACATTTCAATTCTCTATGAAGATCTAAGGAATGGCATAATTTTAGATTTTTTTGCCCCCTCTAATATGACATTTTTGTATTCAGAATATTCACTGTTCTTAGCCCCATGGTGAGGCCCACTTTCATACGGTTCTGAGAGTAATTTGATTTTATTTTCAGGGATTTTTCAAATTTGGGCTAAAAGTAGTGAATGGTATGAAATTAAAAATAAGCATTAATTACCAATTGAATTCATCACCACTCCTGTGATCCCTGCTGGTGCCAAATGATTTCCTAATAATTCTTTGCTTTATAAGTAGCTGTAGTTGCACAGCCCAAAAATACATTGATAAAAATATTACAAAAATAATCATCCTTCGTGTGACCGCTAGAGCCAATCACTGGCCTCAGTGGTCACGTGGGTTTGTACAGCAAATTACGAAAGAGGTTAGTGATTGGCTACAGCGACTACGTTATTGTTGGACAGGACATTATTATTTCTAGCATTGGTGGGGACCACTATTGCAGCATCACTGGAGCGATGGCGAATTCATAGGGTAAGTATTGCTTATTTCTACATTTTATAATATTCCCTACTCTTTGCCTATTTAAGTGGGGTTGTCAAGCACTTATATACTGATAGAGATGAATCTAGGTTTTCCTGTACCTGGGGCAAAAATTCAGTTTGGCACATCCACCTATTCACAGCTGTAAGGGAAACCCTCTTTGCTGGGAGAGCTAATTTGGGGTGAGACACAAGGGATCTCTAGATTTGTCGACACTGGTCAAATTATGAAGAATGCATTAGAGACAAGAGCATACACAGCGGTCATCAATCTGTGTGACAAACTTTGTCTCATTGGTACACACAGACAGGGGGTTTTGTTGTACTAACAGGAATCCATCACCAGAACCACAATCAGCACAAGAACACATCACCAGAACCACCATCAGTACAGAAAAACAGCATCACAACCACCCTCAATAAAGGGACGCATCATCAACACCATCATCATCGGTGTTTCAATGCATCAGCAGGTCTGCCAACAGTACATGAATTCATCACCAGAACCACCATCAGTACAGAAATACATAATCAGATCCACCATCAGTGCAGGAATAAATTACCAGAACCACCAACAGCACAGGAATACAGCATCAGATCCACCACCAGTAAATGAATGCAACACCAGTAGAACAATACATCACCAGAATCAACATCGATACATGCATGCAACACCAAGCTTAGTAGAGCGATCAATTGTGATGTCAGGTCAGCACCATATATGATAGTAACATATAAACCTTGAACTCCTGGTATGACCTTAACAGTGATAAGGAGATACTAGAAGTTGTTGTTAACAGCCATCACCAGACTGTGGTCTATAGAGGAACAACAGTACTGATGAGTCATAGTATCATAAATAAACATTTACCGGTACTTTATAAATGACATGCTCTCTGATTGGGGTTATTCTCTTTTTTTCCCATCTGGTCCAGACACCATGGTGACTTTTTACATCCACAGTTCATTTCTGCAGACTTCTCTGTTCTTCTGCAGCACATCCAGATACAGTGCCCTTAGAAATATATGTCATTATAATGTTATTCAATAAAAATATCTGTCCTATGCTGTGCCTCTGAATAATTGCCCCTCATTGTGCTCCCTGCACAAAATATGACCTGAACATTGTCCTTCTTATGTTACATGGCCTTCTCACTTTCCTCTCCTTTCCATACTAGGCTCGCCCTTCACGTTATCCCCTCACACTCTGTCCTTCCCACACTGCCCAGTTACTATAATGTGCCCCCATCTCACATTCACTCTCTGTGCATAATGTCCTCTTCATACTGGGCCCTTGCACTGTCCATGATGCTGCCCCACTCTATACTATCCCCCACACTACCCAGTTTCTATATTGTACCCCCTAACACATTTATCAGCCCATACTGTCTCTTCACACATTCTTCCTCCCCAAACTGTCTCTTCAAGCATTCCCCCTTACCCAAACTGTTTCTACACGCTTTTTCTCTCTCTGTCCATACTTTGTCTGCTCACACATACACTACACCACTACTACTTACTCACACATTCTCCCCTGACCATCATCTCCTCAAACATTCTTCCCTGCCCATACTATCTCCTAAACAATCCCACTCCCCATAGTTCTCCTCACAAATTCCCCCATACTGTCTCACCACACATTGCCCCTCCCTGCAATACTGTCTCCTCACACATTCCCCTCTCTGCTAATGCTGTCTCCTCATATATTACTCCTTCTGCCCAAGCTATCTAATCACATATTCCCCCCTCTCCATACTTCTCTTCACACATTCCCCAATATTGTCTTCCAAAACATTGCCCATCCCTGCCATACTGAAACCTCAAACATTTCCTCCCGGCCCATACTTCTCCTGCTCCATACCGTCTCTACACACAATGCCCCTCCCCACCATACTGTCTCCTCAAACACTCCTCCTTGCTGCCCATACTGTTTTCTCACATATTATCCCCCTTACTCATACTATCTCCTCCCACATTGCCCCCTCCCCATACTTCTCCTCACACATTCCCCTATATTGTCTACCCACACATTACCCATTCCTGCCATACTGTCTCCTCACATATTCCCATTCTGCCCATACTGTCTCCTTCCACATTCCCCCCTCCCCTTCTTCTGTTTGGTGTCTACCGCTCTCATTTAAACCTATGTGCCCTTATAGTTACAGACCAAAACAAACCTTCTAAAGGACTAATCCAACAATCATCACCCCATCCATCTCTCCTCATACATTTACATTAGCAAGAAGTAGGAGACAGTTAGAACATAGAATGACCAAAGGAACAGGGACTGTTTGTCTACTGTCATCATCGAAACCCTATGGTCAGCCTAAGAGCCAAAAACACAAAACGATTTTTAATCAAAACTGTATGTTCATTTTTCTATTTTGGACGCAATATAATTAAAAACATGTCTATATACAAATGGATTTTTTTGTAGATTGTATCCCTTTATTTAGTAAATGACTATTAGCTGCACAGTCAGAAATGAAATGAGGAATATGCCTGAGACGCCTCACATGCGTCACCTGATCAGCCGACAATTAGCTCAGCCCCCGGATTTCATACCTCCGCTGTGTATCTGGCCCTCATTAACATTTCATCACTGTCTAAGATTTGCATTTTAGAGATGATTAAACGCCGCGAAATCCGTAACAGCTGTTAACCATCCATTATCAAATAAGGACGTATTAAAAGGAATAATTCTGAAAATTTGTATAATCGTTCTCTGAACGAACATAAAATATTAGACTGAGATTTTACCGAAACTCAAACAGTCAGGCAAACAATCCACTTAGGAGTTAGACAATTTCACACTCCATTTTCCCAGGAGCCTGTCGGAGAGACTACGCTAAAGTGGATGTGATCACGCTTCAGAAATGTAAAATTGAAGTGATTCTGTAAGACGCGTCAAAAATCGGAAAACTATCTGCCAGATTATTCTGCTTCACTGATGTGGAGAATACCAGCCCGGGCGGGAGGATAGTCATCAGTGTCAGTGTGGGTGCAGTGGAGGGTAGCCAGTGTCTGTCTCCTCATTACACTGATCAATGGCAATCCAAAAACATCTACATCAGATGCCTGTACGGATCGTTTAGAATGGCGTGTGCTCGAAATCCGATGATGCCTTCATGTTTTGTTAACGTTAAAGAGTATTTCCAGGGATGGAGCAGACGCATCGTGGCGGCTGTGAGTTCCATGGCTTGTCTGCATTAAACAACTTCTATCCATATGCTCAGAGGCGTAATCATAGGGGGTGCAAAGATGGCAGTCGCATCGGACAGTAATGCCGAAGTAGCAGCAAAATGGAAAAATCCATCATCCACAGGAACTGAGGTAACAACCTTAACGACCTTGGGGTTTTCCATTTTTTGCTTCCTGTATTCCCAGAGGCGCAACACTTTTTTTTATTTTTCACTCAATATGGCCATATGAGGGCTTGATTATTGTTGGACAGGTTGTACTTTTTAACAACACTATTGGTTTTACCATATAGTGTACGGGAAAAAAAATCTAAGTGCAAAAATTGCAAAAAAAAAGTGCAATTCCACAATTTTTGGAGGGGGATTTTGTTTACCATGTTCACTAAATGCTAAAACTGACCTGCCACTATGATTATCCAGGTCATTACGAGTTCACAGATACCAAACATGTATAAGTCCTTTTTTATTTAAAGGGAATCTGTCACCTATTTTTTGGATGGTCAGCTGCCGGCACCGCCATCAGGGGCTTATCTACAGCATTCTGTAATGCTGTAGATAAGCCCCCAATGTAACCTGAAAGATAAGAAAAATGAGTTATATTATACTCACCCAGGGGCGGTCCGGGTCCGGTTTTGGTCCGATGGGTGTCGCGGTCCGGTCCAGCGCCTCCCATCTTCTAGCGGTTACATCCTCTTTTTTGCTTCCCGTTGCCGGACCTCTCTGACCCTTCCTGGTGCCTGCGCACTGCAGGACTCTGCTCTGCCCTCAACAGGGCAGAGCAGTGCGCCGGAGCCGCGACGGGAAGCAAAGAAGAGGACGTCACCGGTACAAGATGGGAGGCGCTGGACCGGACCGCGACACCCTCCGGACCAAAACTGGACCCCGGGGTGAGTATAATACTGTATAACTCGCTTTCAGTTACATTGGGGGCTTATCTACAGCATTACAGAATGCTGTAGATAAGCCCCTGATGGCGGTGCCGACAGCTGATTGTCGAAAAAATAGTTGACAGATTCCCTTTAAGTAGTGAAAAAAATCCAAAGTTTGCACAAAAAAAGGCGCCATTTTCCGATACCCGTAGCGTCTCAATTTTTTGTGGTCTGGGGCTTGGTGAGGGATTTTTTTTGCGCACTGAGCTGACATTTTTAATGATACCATCTTGGGGTAGATATGATCTTTTGATCTCCTGTTATTGCAATGTTGCGGCGAACAAAAAAACAATTCTGGCGATTTGATTTTTTTTCTCATTACACCGTTTACCAATCAGATTGTTTCTTTTCATATTTTGATAGCTTGGACGTTCCTGAATACTGCGATGCCAAAAATGGGTATTTTTTATTTTTTCATTGTTTTATTTTGAATGGGCAAAATATGGGTGATTTGAACCTTTATATTTTTTTATTTTTATTTTTTTAATTTTTAAAATTTTTACTGGCTTCAATAGTTCCCATGGAAGACTAGAAGCTGCAATCATCTGATCGATTGTGTTACTCATATCAGGGCTTCAGGTAAAATGATCATCTGCTATGAGGGCCATGCACAGAGCGATGTTCATAGCAGATCGGCAATGGCAACCACAGGGGTCTCCTGCAGACCCCGCGTTTTCATGCCAATCCATCGGCGCCTAAGGGTCACGTGACATGGGCGCCGATGGGCAGGATTAGTGACGTACTTTAGGCACAGGCATGTTAAATGCCGCTGTTGGAGATTGACTGTGAAATTTAACATGTTAACACCTGCGGCTGTTAGGGGCACATGTCAGCGGATGAAATCAACTGACATGTGCCAGAAAACATGCGGGAGCGCTGGAACCCACATGGAGTGCGGGGACACAGCCTATGACTTATATATGTCATAGCTCATGAAGGAGTTAAAGCAATCTTACCTCATTTTCTGTGGATGCTGGATTTTTCCATTTTGCTTCTATATCTACACTGCACCTCGATTCAAGGCATTTTTCAACAGTTGGTGAGCAAATATACAACTTTTCTACTTTTTATTAGTAATGCCAAGCACGGGCAGATGCACACTAAAAAGAGCCACCGTGCAAGAACAGTATATCATAGAATCATAGAATCATAGAATCGTAGAGTTGGAAGGGACCTCCTGGGCCATCTGGTCCAACCCCCTGCTCAAAGCAGGATTTGCTAAATCATCCCAGTCAGATGTCTGTCCAGCCTCTGTTTGAAGACTTCCATTGAAGGAGAACTCACCACTTCTCGTGGCAGCCTGTTCCACTCATTGATCACTCTAACTGTCAAAAAGTTTTTTCTAATATCTAATCTGTGTCTCCTCCCATTCAGTTTCATCCCATTGCTTCTAGTCTTTCCTTGTGCAAATGAGAATAAAGTTGATCCTTCTACAATGTGACAGCCCTTTAGATATTTGTAGACAGCTATTAAGTCTCCACTCAGTCTTCTCTTTTGCAAACTAAACATTCCCAAATCCTGCAACCTTTCCTCATAAGACAGGGTTTGCAGACCGGTCACCATTCTGGTCGCTCTTTTCTGAACTTGCTCCAGTTTGTTGATGTCTTTTTTAAAATGTGGTGCCCAAAACTGGACACAATATTCCAGATGAGGTCTGACCAAAGAGGAGTAGAGGGAAATAATGACTTCACGTGATCTAGACTGTATGCTTCTGTTAATACATCCTAGAATTGCATTTGCCTTTTTTGCTGCTGCATCACACTGTTGACTCATATTAAGTCTGTGATCTATTAGTATACCCAAGTCTTTTTCACATGTGCTGTCACTTAGCCCTATTCCTCCCATTCTATATATGCTTTTTTCATTTTTATTGCCCAGATGTAGTACTTTGCATTTCTCCCTGTTAAAAACCATTCTGTTAGTTGCTGCCCACTTCTCCAGTTTTTTTTAAATCTTTTTGAATCCTCTCTCTCTCTTCTCTAGTATTAGCTATCCCTCCTAGCTTTGTGTCATCAGCAAATTTAATCAGTTTACCCTCAATTCCTTCATCTAAATCGTTGATAAAGATGTTGAACAATACAGGGCCCAGGACAGAGCCCTGTGGTACCCCACTTGAGACATTCTTCCAACTGAATGTGCAGCCATTTACGACCACTCTTTGGGTCCGATCACTAAGCCAGTTATGAATCCACCTAACAGTTGCCTTGTCCATTCCATACTTAGTCATTTTTTCAATAAGGATTGTATGAGAGACTTTGTCAAATGCTTTGCTGAAGTCAAGATATACTATATCTACAGCATTTCCTTGATCCACCCAATCAGTGATACCGTCATAGAAGGAAATTAAGTTAGTCTGACATGACTTATTAGTTACAAACCCATGCTGACTCTGTTTAATCACTTCATTCTTATCCAGGTATTGACATACATGTTGTTTAATAATTTGTTCAAAGATCTTTCCTGGTATAGAAGTCAGACTCACCGGCCTATAGTTGCCTGGGTCCACCTTCTTCCCCTTTTTGAAGATAGGAACAACATTTGCTCTTCTCCAGTCTTCTGGCACTTCTCCTGTTCTCCAAGAATTTTCAAAGATTATGGAGAGGGGTTCAAAAATTTCTTCTGCTATCTCCTTCAGTACTCTGGGGTGTAATTCATCTGGACCTGGAGACTTGAATTCATTTAGGTTAGCTAAGTGTTTCCTCACTATCTTTCTGTTTATAAATATCCTGGATTCTTCTATTCCCTTAATAGGACAGTGAATAACAGTTGATGTTACATTTCCTTTCTGAGAGAAAACAGATGCAAAATAGGAATTTAAAAGTTCAGCCTTCTCAACATCCTGTCTTACCATTTCATCATTTTCATCCTGTAAAAATCCTAAAGCATCTTTGACTTTTCTTTTACTTTTGACATATCCCCAAAATCCTTTATTATTGCTTTTGACATCTCTTGCAAGCCTCAATTCATTTTCAGCTTTAGATAATCTGATTTGTGCCCTGCAGGTTCTGCAGACAGCATTATATTCTTCTTTAGATATGCCTCCCTCTTTCCATTTTATAAACATTTTTTTCTTCCTTTTTAGCATGTGCTTAAGTTCTGTGTTCATCCATCCTGGTTTCCTTAAATGCTTCCTATTCTTCCCTCTTTTCGGAATTGTTAACAATTGTGCTTTGAGAATTTCATTTTTCAAGATTTCCCATCCTTCCTGGACATTTTTGTCTTTAAGGATATCCAGCCATTGGATCCCTCCAATTCTCTTTCTGAATCCCTTAAAATCTGCCTTTCTGAAATCTAACCTTGACGTCTGAGTCTTCACAGGTCTTCCGCCTCTAGTTATCCAAAATTCTAAAATAGCATGGTCGCTACCTCCTAGGGTCCCAGCCACTTTTACCTCCTCAACCATTTCCTCCCTGTTTATAAGGATTAGATCCAAGGTAGCAGTTCCCCTTGTTTTCTCCCTTACCTTTTGGAAGATAAAGTTGTCAGCAAGAGAGGATAAGGATTTCCTTGACCTGTTAGTTTTGCCTGAGAGAGATTCCCAACAAATGTCTGGATAGTTGAAATCTCCCATGACAACTATGTCATATTTTTTGGAGAACTTGGCCATTTGATGCATAAAGAGTTCATCCATATCTTCAGCTTGCACAGGCGGCCTGTAGTAAATGCCTACAATGGTGTCCTTTCCATTGTTCTGTCCTTGTATTCTTACCCAAACAGTTTCCACAGAACTCCCAGTCTCTGAAGCTTCAATCTCTGTGCAGATATATGCGTTTCTAACATACAATGCGACACCTCCTCCTCGTTTATCAAGTCTGTTTCTTGCAAATAAGTTGTATCCTTCTAGTCTTGTATTCCAATCATGTGTATTGTCCCACCAAGTTTCAGTGATTCCAATGACATCATATTTCTTTTCCTGTGTTAGTAGTTCCAATTCTCCTTGTTTGTTGCCCATGCTTTGTGCATTAGTATAGAAACATTTTAGTTTGTGATTGGTTTCTCTTTCTCCAATATTTTTATTAATTAGATTCTTTCGTCTTTGTTCTTCCTTTCCACTTCTAATAGCAGAGTTCTCAATAGCATTTGTCAGGTGTATGGCTTTTTCTGGTCTTTTGCTTCCCTTCCCATGTTGTTCTAGGGCCATTCACATTCCAATAACTTACCATATTGTACAATTCCATCTGCTTTGGAGGAAGAAGTGGCCTCTGTACCTATTGGGCCCCTATGCGGCTGCAGAGGTTGCACCAATAAGTCAGCCACTGTGCCGAAGGCATCTCTACCACCTATGAAGACATTACTGAGATAGCGTTATAAAGGCATTATTTCCAAAATCATAAGTTATTCCCTATTAATAAGATTTGCGATAACCTATTTATTTTTGAGGGTCCTACCGATGGGACCCCACCAATCTTGAGAACACAGCTCGAGATCCTGGAAGTCATGAATGGAGAGGACCTGTGCTTAACCTCTGCTTTGCTATTTTTCTCTGGCACTGCTGGGCTCCTCCTGTTCTCTCAGTCTCAATTCTGTGATTCTGCTTAATAAAAAAAGGCAGAATGGCATCAGTGAGTCTGTGAACTCACAATCAACCTACCCAACTCTTACTTTCCCTCCATCATGAAGTCTACTTGTTTTTCATATGGCCTCATTTACGAGTCAGGGATTTTCTCATATGGGAGAAGTCAATCCAAGTTTCATCAGTGTTTTTTTTTGTATCAGAGTTTCATCAGAGGTTGGTCACTGTTAGTTTTTAGCATCAGAGGTTGGTCAAAGTTTCATCAGGATTTCTCAGATGAGAATCAATGAGAAACAAAAAAAGCAAAAACAAAACAAAAACATTTATCTACCTTCATCACCATCACAGATCCATAGACTTGCTTTGCTGCTTCTGTTCCGACACTCGGATCATCAATATCAGACATGTATACACAATTTTGAGCTGATCGCCTAGTTTCCTAAAAAATTACGGACAAGAAAACTGGCCCAAACGGGCCGAATCGCTGCTATTGGTACGAGTGCTATCCGTGAAAAACATGAATAAAACAGGTATGGGAAAACATAATGAGTGAAAGAGCCCTAATATGAGATTTTAGGAAGATGTTAGAACAGTTGTAAACTCCCTTAGTTGTTTTTCGGTGAGTGCGGAGATTCTGAAAATTAAGGCCGGGTTCAATGAGATTTAGATGGGAAGGAGCATCTGATAAGTGCATGCAGGGCAATTTTCTTTAATAAAATAAGTTAATTATATTTGCATTAAACGTTGATTTATATATACACTCTCGCACCCCTCCAATCTATTCTAAACTCTGCTGCCCGACTAATCCACCTGTCCCCCCGCTATTCCCCAGCTTCTCCCCTCTGTCAATCACTTCACTGGCTCCCCATTGCCCAGAGACTCCAGTTCAAAACCCTAACCATGACATACAAAGCCATTCACAACCTGTCTCCTCCATACATCTGTGACCTTGTCTCCCGGTACTTTCCTGCACGCAACCTCCGATCCTCACAAGATCTCCTTCTCTACTCCCCTTTTATCTCCTCTTCCCACAATCACATACAAGATTTCTATCACGCATCACCCCTACTCTGGAACTCTCTACCACAACATATCAGACTCTCACCTACCATCGAAACCTTCAAAAAGAGCCTGAAGATCCACCTCTTCCGACAAGCCTATAACCTGCAGTAACCACCGATCGACCAAACCGCTGCACGACCAGCTCTACCCTCGCCTACTGTATTCTCACCCATCCCTTGTAGATTGTGAGCCCTCGCGGGCAGGGTCCTCTCTCCTCCTGTACCAGTTATGACTTGTATTGTTTAACATTATTGTACTTGTTTTTATTATGTATACCCCTCCTTATATGTAAAGCGCCATGGAATAAATGGCGCTATAACAATAAATAATAATAATAATAATAATAATAATAATATATAAAAAATAATTAAAATCCATATATCATAGACTATAACCATAACCTGCCCATTATCAGTTTTTAATGAGCAACGCCAGCCATTCACCATTTTATTCAACACCTTAAGCCTCTTTCACACTTCAGTTTTTTTTGCATCAGTTCAAATCCGCCAAAAAGTCAGACTAGCGGATCCGTTGTCAACTGATGTGAACGGATGGCACAGGATCCGTTGAGAGAGAGAGAATTTTTTTTTTTTTCTCCGGCACCCAGAAAGAATTACGGGTTAAATGAGTGTCTGGAGGATCCGCCAGAGAAAAAAAACGTTGCAAGCTCCGTTTTGAAATCTTTGAGGATGGTGACGGACAGCAACTTTTGGCGGATCCTCAAAAAAAACAGATGCAACGGACGGCAATCCGTCACAATCCGCCATTAATGGAAGTCAATGAGGAAAAAAAACGGATCCTCAAAAGAAAATTGAGGATCCGTTTTTTTCAAAACCTGGCGGATTGTGACTGATTGTAAAAAACTGAAGTGTGAAAGAGGCCTTACCAGTTGGGCAAAGAGTTTGTGGGACATCCATTCTGGAGATAGGTGCGGGCTCAAGAGATGGGTCCAACTTCTATCAGACATATATGGCATATCATATGGATGTTCCTTAAGGGAATACCCTGTCATTGGTCATGAAGAAAGTATTGGTGGGGGTTAGACCAAAATGACACCAGCAAATCCTGAAAGGCCTATTTTATTCTGATTTGCTGAAAAAATTAAGCAGTTTAAGAAAAGATAGTCTATACCATGTTCAGTTGGGTAAGGTTATTGGGAGAAACCCTTAAAAATAGTCTATGAAGACACACTTCCTCCATCATACCAAATTCGCTCTATGGCTCCTTTGAATCTATTGACAATAGTCTTATCGCCAATTTTCTAGGAAATTTCAAGTCACATTCAAAGAACTAAGCTTCAATATGGCAAGTGTTCATGGTGAATATTACCGAGGCGATGAATAGAGATAAGAACTGTAAACCGACTCACGGTGAATTGAATTGTGTGGAATTTTTATGAATTTGCTGAACCTGGTGAATTCAAACAATTAGGGATTGTGCAAATCGTCTAAAATAGTTTCCACTATATAACACAGTGCACAAGATTGTATCAGCCAGGGAAGGATCAATGACCTCGGGCAGGTTTTCCCATAATGCCTTGCAGGTATCACAGCACATGATGTAGCACAGCTGATTGGAGTTGCTCTAGCCAGTACAAAAGCAGAGGTAAGGAATGCAGCAGCTATATTACGGTGAATCTGGATAGTGAGAAGACGTAACAGCTCACAGCTTAGCCACAGAGATAGGGAGAAAACCATAAAAATATGTGGAAATTATAATGCTGCATTCACATGACATGGCTGCATTGCACTTTTTTTTTCTAAAATTACAACAAAAACATTGGTCATTCTACCATGATCACGTAAAAAAAAATAAACTCAACACGACTGTAAAGTGTGAACACAGCCTACAGATAGTGTGTGTGATAGCACAGCAGTGAAGAAGATTAGTATGAGAGAAAAAGAGAACAGTGTCATACATGTCTTTCAGGGCAATTTCAGGCTGGTAAACTACGGCGAATCTGGCAAATTTAAATTTTAACAGATTCATTCAACTCTAGTAACGAAGCAACTCATAAAGTCAAACAACAAAATACTAATCTTTTTCCTCAGAGGGTACACCTGGACGTTCAGGTTGGGGAGCATCCCTTAGATTATGCAAGTGTTGATCCAAAGGACAAAGTGAAGGAAGTGTCATACAGTCTGGAACATCTTCGAGGAGAAGTTGATCATATTACGAAAGACCAAGAATATCAAAGGGTAAGTGATACTGCTTTATTTGTGCGCACAGATTTAGAGAAAATCTCCTATTAACATTCACATAGCATGGGCAATTAAAGGCACGTGCTCCTTAAAGACTGACTGCAACTTTGCATACTTTATTGTTCATTTGCTGCCTTACGGTAGAATTAAACAACTTGCTAAATAGTTTTTATGAAAATTTGCTCCTGTAGATGTCTGCAAGTCATCTACATAGCTCAGCATTTTTTCAAAACTGTAACAAATCAGTCAGAGCTCCTGCTCCTAGTTCTGATGGCTCTTTCTGCTCCCATTCCCTTCTCTCAGTTGTTGAGATAGCAGACGGACAGAGATATACACAGATCTGCAAGAGAGAGGGAAGAAAGTATCTAAAGTCTTATGGAAATGAGAGATAACAGGCTATAGAGAAGGGAAAAAGCACAATGAAAGGAAATTAGTCCGGTTCTGGGGCTGTGCTAATACTTGAAAGCAAGGAAAGACAGTAAGGCCATGGATACCCACAGCACTTACATGCAGCCTGTATTACTGAGACAGAAAATCCCACAAATAAAAATCAGAAACTTGGATCAGGTTGCAAACTGCATATCGGGGTGCTTGAAGGCATGAAGATTGCAGACTGAAACTTAGAGCAACATTATTAACTAACCGTAACGGCTTACATATGTAAATACATATGTAATTTTGTCCATGTCCAAGGTGTCCATAGCCTCCACATTGGAACTATGACTTGTAGCCAGAAATCAGTCATCAGCTGTCACGCTCGCGCCTTGGCTGAATGGCACGAGCCCGAGGTTGTGGTCCCACTGTGCCACAGACCAGACTACCCTGGAAGGGGCGTGACTGCGACAGCTACCTTGGTCTTCACTGGAGCCTCTGATGGTGAGGTCAGGCTTGTGCGGCAGATAGCTGTCGGGTGCCAGGGACCTGTTCACACAGCAGGTGCAGGTATGGATGCAGGCAGGCAGGAGTGGAATATGAAGGAACAGGTCTGGACCTGTTCACACAGGAGGTGCAGGTATGGATGCAGGCAGGCAAGAGTGAAATAAGAAGGAACAGGTTTGGACCTGTTCACACAGGAGGTGTAGGTGAAGGCAGGAGTGGAGAGAGAAGCTGCAGAAAGAGGTTCTGAAGCGGCAGCAGGAGTGGAGCAAAGCTGAACCACAAGGTCTGTGGAGAGAAGCTGCATCAAGAGGTTCCGCAGCGGCAGCAGGAATGGAGCAAAGCAGAACCACAAGGTCTGTGGAGAGAAGCTGCAGTAAGAGGTTCTGCAGAGGCAGAAGGACTGGAGCAAAGCAGAACCACAAGGTATGTGGAGAGAAGCTGCTGCAAGGGGTTCTGCAGTGGCAGCAGGAATGGAGCAAAGCTGAACCACAAGGTCTGTGGAGAGAAGCTGAAGCAAGAGGTTCTGCAGCGGCAGCAGGAGCCATGCAGACAGAGCAGCTAGTGTGCAGATGCACAGATAAAGCTGCGAGAGTGCAGATGCACAGACAGGGAGGACACAAGGAAAGACACAGCAAGGAAGGGAGCCACGGACAAGGAGTAAGGGAGACTGATAGACAAAGGTAAGACTGAGTTCAGACAGAGACACAGACAAAGACACAAGGACCAGGATATTCAGCCTCCTGGCAGGCGGACAGAGAACAGACAAGGCACTGGGAACAAGACTCAAGGGCCAGGATATTCTGCCTCCTGGCAGGCGGACAGAGAAATGCTAGGCAAGGTACCAAGACACAAGAGTACGCAGTAAGAGCCTTCAGAGAAGGCAAGACATAGAACAGGGCCTGGCTGGCTCAGCAGCAAGGAGCTAACTGAGTTTAGACATTGCACAGGCAATGTTTCAGTGGGAGTGGCGAAACTAAATAGTCAAGGGCTCCAGGTGATTGGTCAGGGACAGATTACACAGGTGCACCCAGACTGCATAAAGAACCAGAGAGTTCAGGCGCTGCCCCCCTATACACACAGTCTGGAAACATGGAGAGCAGAGGCACAGAGCTGGCAACAGACAGAATTCAGAGCATGGCTTGAAGCAGAAAGTAAGTTGGTGTGCGGGGGATGGGAGACCATGCAGTGATGCCAGCAGGGTTGTTACAGTACCCCCCCCTTTACGGCCCCTCTTCCTCAAGCCTGCCAGAATGACCAGAAGAAGGAGTACGGGGCCACACACAGTCCAGGTTGACACGACATCCTTCAGGTAGGGTGGAGTATGTGTGCCATCAGGAATCACAGATTGCCCGGTTTCTTGGTGCCTAAGGGAGTCAGTTTCCAACACAGAGGGTACAAAGACTTCTTCCTCCTTATTGGCAGAGAGCAGGGACCTGGAAGCTTCAGACTTGACCCCTACATCAGCCAGCCAGCTAGAAACAGCAGACATCTTCACCAAGTCCGAGTTCAGCCCGACATGCCAGAAAAATTGGACCTCCTCCTCCCGGTTGGTGTGAAACGGAGATACGTGGGTCACTGTTCCAACCTCTTCACCCACCTGCCAAATGGAAGCTGGAGGCATACATACAGGGAGCCACTTCCGCCTGTTACCCTGAAAAAACTGGGCCTCCTCTACCAGGTTAGAGGGTGAGAAAATCTCTGTCTCAGTATCTTCACTCACTGGCCACACAGGGGTTGAAGGCATATATTTAGGACCCATCTTCAGCCCGTAATCCAGGGGAGGATAATCAAGAGACAGGGATGCTCCTGGGAGCAGATCACTGGTATAGTCGCTGGAGACGTGTGAGGAGACTGACACTGCTTCCCCTTCTTCGGAGATGTCATCACCCCTTGACTCGACGACTAGCAGACCAGATGAAGGTGACATTGCTGACCGACTCTGACGCAAGGGAACCAGACACCTCTTGTCACTTGATTGTTTCAAGCGCGGTGCCCTACTAGGTTTCCAGACATAGACGGGTACTAGAATCTCTGGATCAGAATGACCCATGGGCATACCTATTCTGACTCATGGATATGTAGAACGTATGGTACCTGGATAGACCTCTCTTTCTGGGCCCCTTCCGTATTGACCTGTACTCACGTTCATACCGATTAATCAGACAGCTTAACTCAGCCATGATCTCATGTAAGAAGACTCCAGGAAAAGAGGGATGCTTTATCTGAAATTCTTGTATTATGATGAAAGCAGCAGGTAAAAAGGAATATTCTTCAGAGGACATGTAAGAGGAAGCATACAGATGGAGGGACGATCACAAAATGGAGAATAAGGAGGGAACAAACATACATCACAGGACTACAGGGAGAGAGTTGGAACAAAATACAGGGAAAGTCAAACTTCTGCCTAGCAACAGAGATGCAACACAAACAATGCAAATATTAAATGATTTCCCAAGTCGTGGGACATGACACTCCCCGTCTGAAATCCTTGGATTTCACGATGTCCGTAATTCTTCGAAGTCGTTTGAACCTGAAAAACAAGAAAAAAGAGAAAAAAACATGTATGCAATAATAAACATCAAGCATTTTTAAAGTCCAACTCGTTGTTTTTGACCCGTAGATCACACCGGGAGATAAGTCCAAGACTATAAACCCATCTTCGGATTGGGGAAGCCAGAAACATGCCAACTCTTCCACCAACCCAGCAATCCAATGGAAAATGTCAATGTTCAATAAAAACTGGGGAATGAGGAGGAATGCTCCCCGCCGTGAGCAACGTCCAGGAGCAATGTTCAGTTCATGTGACGTCCTCCTCTGGCAGTAGCAGCACGAGATCGGTGACCGGACGGAGGAAGGTTCGGGTAGAGCCCCCTTTTGTCACCTTAACTTCTGTCTTACGAGTCTTTCCGTCCTCGCTGGGCATGACCTTGGTGATAAGACCCATTGGCCAGTCATTACGATGAGCCTCTTTGTCTTTTAAGAGAACAAGGTCTCCTTCTTGGAGATTGGGACTGTGTGTCTGCCATTTGTTGTTGTTGGTGTTGCTCGCACAGAAATCTTCGTACAGGAGACTGGGAGGCGTAAACCACATGTTGTCACCAAACTTAGAAGCAGATGTAAGTCTTGTACCTCGGTCAGCTGGGTTTAGATCGGTGGAGATGTGATGCCACTGCTCGGGGGTAGAAAAACTTCTGATGCGCTCTACTCTGTTGCTCACATACACATAGAACTGCTTTGTTTGGTTGTGTATGTACCCGAGTACCACTCTTCTGTCTGTGTAGAAGGTAAATGAATCAACTGCAATGTCCATTTCGTCTCTTACAACTTCAGCAATTTCTACTGCCAGTACTGCAGTGCAAAGTTCGAGTCTGGGTACTGAGTGTGCAGGCTTCGGAGTTAATTTGGCCTTACCCAGGACGAAACCACAATGCACCTTATCAGCTTCTAAGGTCTTCAGATAAGCTACTGCGGCTATGGCTTCTGTAGATGCATCACAGAAAATATGGACTTCTCTTCTGGTTGCAGCCAAAGATGATCTTGGAGAATAACAATATGGGACTTGGAGTTGCTCTAAGAACTTCAAGGACTTCTTCCATGTCTCCCACCTTTGCTGTTTCTGAGTCGGAAGCGGGGTGTCCCAATCAGTGTTCTCGGCAGTGAGCTGTCTTAACAGTATCTTGCCTTGAATAGTGATGGATACTACAAACCCGAGAGGATCGTAGATGCTGTTTATGACATATAGGACTCCTCGTTTGGTAAAGGGTTTGTCACAGGGCGACACTTGGAAGGTGAAGGTGTCCTGTTTGATATCCCACAGTAGACCAAGGCTGCGCTGTGTGGGAGGAACATCAGAACCCAGGTTGAGGTCCTTTAGGTTCGTGGCATGGTCTTCAGATGGAAATGCGCTCATTACTTCTTGACTGTTAGAGATAATCTTGTGGAGTCTGAGGTTTGATGTGGATAGCATTTCCTGTGTCCTGGAGAGTAGGTCATTTGCCTCTTCACTTGTGGGCAAGGACTTGAGCCCGTCGTCTATGTAGAAGTTCTTCTCTACGAATTGACGAGCATCGGATCCGTACTCTCTCTCACCTTCCTGGGCTGTCCGTCTCAGTCTGTAGATCGCCACAGCAGGTGAAGGACTGTTGCCGAAGACATGGACCTTCATCCGGTAGTCTATGACTTGATTGTTGACATTGTTGTCTTTGTGCCATAGGAACCTAAGATAGTTTCTGCTGTCTTCCTTCATGATGAAGCAATGAAACATCTGCTGGATGTCGGCCATTATAGCAACAGGTTCTTGTCTGAAGCGGATCAGTACTCCAAGGAGGCTGTTGTTCAGGTTGGGTCCAGTTAGTAACAGGTTGTTGAGAGAGAGGCCTTCATACTGAGCACTGGAGTCAAACACCACTCTGATCTGGTTAGGCTTGCGAGGGTGATAGACGCCAAAGGATGGAAGGTACCAACATTCTTCTCCTTCCTTCAGTGGTGGTGCAGGTTCAGCATGATCTTTGTCAAAGATGTTCTTCATAAAGTCAATGAAATGCTTCTCCATCTCTGGTTTCCTCTTTAGGGTACGTTTTAAGGATGAGAACCTTGCAGTTGCTTGCTGCAGGTTGTTTGGCAACCTCGCTCTTGGGAAACGAAAGGGTAAGGGAGCTACCCAACTGTTGGAGTCATCTTGAACAAATTCTTTGTCCATAACCTTTATGAATTCTTTATCTTCCCTTGTGGGTGCTAACTTGTTGTCTTCACTTGTGGAATCGAACACTGTTGACCCGAGGTTTTCGTCCCAGGGCTGGAGCATGTTCATGTTGTTGAAGGATTCCTGTTGCCTCTTGGTGTTGCTCACTTTCTCTTTCACCCAGTAATGATGTGGGCATGGCTGAAAATGAGTGCTGCGACCATTTGGCAAGATGTTTTTTTTGTAAGAGGAGATGTTATTAGGTCTCTTCATCTTATGTATGCAAACATCGCCTATAATTACCCAGCCTAGATCAAAGCGTTGGGCAAATGGTGCATCTTGTGGTCCGTTAATTTGCTGACGTACCTTGTGCAGCCGGAGAATGTCTCTGCCAAGCAGAATCAGGATATCTGCGCTGTTGAGGGCTGGTATCTTGTTTGCTATCCCCTTGAGATGTGGGTGATGAAGAGCAGCCTCTGGTGTTGGGATCTCTTCTCGATTGGATGGAATCTGGTTGCACTCAACAAGTGTGGGTAAGGGTATCTCCACGGTGTTGTCGAGGGATGTCGCTATAAGACCACTGGCCCTTCTCCCAGAGACCTCTGTAACACCGCTGCAGGTACCTAAGGTGTAAGGGTAAGCATTTCCCTTTAAGTTAAACATATCAAAGAGTTCTGACCTTGCAAGTGATCGGTTGCTCTGATCATCCAAGAGGACGTACACCTTCACGGCTTTCTCTGGGTGACCATTGGGATATACGTTCACCAGGCAAATCTTCGCACAGGACTTGTCCCAGAGACCCTCTCCGCAGACTTCTGTGCACGAAGAAGATATTGTGGTATGACTTGCAGTTTGAGCTGCGTCCTCCCCGCCATGGCTCGTGGTGGGGGAAGGAGTACGTGTAGAGTCAGGACGGTATGGGTGGAGTGCTTGTACGTGATCCTCACTGTCACACTCCATACACTTAATTGTAGTTTTACAGTCTTTAGCAAGGTGTTCAGTAGAAGCACAACATCTGTAGCATACCCCGAACTTCTTTAGAAGTTCCTTGCGTTCTTGGAGCGGTTTCTTCCTGAAGCCGATGCACTTTTTTAAGGGATGTGGCTTCTTGTGGATGGGACACTCACGATTTGGGTTCTCTATCTTTTCACCCTTGTTGCTCTTGCCTGGGGCTGATGTTGGTAAGGGAAGAATATCCGTCTTCTTCACTGACACTGGACCCCTGCGGTTTCTGTCATTCGAGCTTGTGTTCACGTATTTAGAGGGAGGTGAAACTGGGCCACTGGATTCTCCGTAGGAAAAGCTTGGGTCATTCTTACGTTCTGCAATGTCTTTTATAAACTCACAGAAGTAGGAGAATGGAGGAAATGACACTTGATGGTCTTTCTTGTATTTTGACCCTATTGCAGTCCACTTCTCTTGTACATTGTATGGTAGCTTGGAGATAATGGGGTTTACTCCACGAGCAGTGTCCAGGTAGCTAAGGCCAGGTAGGTGGGTGTCTGCCTTGGCCAGCTGGAGCTCTAACAGCAGGTCACTGAGCTCTAAGAACTTTGAACTGTCCTTGCTTGATAGCTTTGGAAAATTCTGTAGTCGCTTGAACAGTGCATCCTCTATGGCTTCTGGACTGCCAAAGTTTCTCTCTAGTTTTTCCCATGCAGCCATGAGACCAGCCGTTGGATTACTGATATGTACAGACCTGAGTCTCTTGACACGCTCTGTGGATTGTGGTCCTAACCATTTGATCAGCAGGTCCAGCTCTTCCGCAGCAGTGATGCCGAGGTCACCAGTTACGGTTCTAAAGGCACTTTTCCAACCTCTGTAATTTTCAGGTTGGTCGTCAAACCTTGTGAGACCGGTTTTAGTAAGTTCACGGCGAATCATGTACCTTGTGAAGTCGGACATGTCTGTTCTTTCTGACTTAGGATGCACAATTGTAGGCTGAGCGGTGTTGTACATAGGGGTTGAGACGTCTTGGCCTTGAAACATGGGGAAGTATGGAGTGGCAGATGCATTTAGTCCAGCAACTGGTTTGGTGGGTATAGTTTCTGCTACATGTGGAGGTGGCACTGTGTGGTTGTCGAGGGTATAATGACCTTGAATGCAGGATTCTCTAAGTGGATCGGCATCCTGGTGCTCTAGAGAAGCGTCAACACCATCAAGAGTGTTAGTGATGATCTGCAGTTCGCCATCTTGGCTTAGCACGTAGTCTCTTGTGCGTTCAATAGGGTCTTCTGCCTCCATTTCACACAAACTGACGCTGTCTCTTTGACTCCCACTGATAGCCTGCTCGAGTACCTTTAATTCTGCCACGGCTGTTGCATGCTCACATTCCTTCTGTAGAGCTTCCATTTCCGCTTTCACGCGTGCCGCTTCTGCATCCATTTCTGCTCTATTTTGTGCAGCAGCTGCGTCCATTTCTGCTCTCTTTTGTGCAAAGGCAGCTTGTACCTTAGTAGTTTCAGCCTTAGCACGTGCTCTTATAAGCTGCTCAGTAAGAGTAGAATATTTTGATGAACTTGACCTAGATGAACGTTTTGAGTGCTTACACGATTTGGATGAGCGAGTTAATGCATCTGGTGTTCGTGCGATTCTAGCCTCTATCTTGGCTTTAATGTCACGTACAGTGCAGTCTCTTTCAGAATTAAGCTGCTGGAATCCTTGCAATTCGTTTAAAGTCTCTGGGAGATTCAGTTTCTTCAGGAGAATAATGTATTGGTCACTCTTCTCCATATACATTTGGTATGCTGTGCATAATTGTTCTAGGACTCCCTCTGGTGGTAACTCATGAGAAGCAGGCCTTGATACAGTGTCTATGTGACTCAGCACTTTCTTCCATACTGAAGACACATCACTATATAATTCACATTTTGCAGTCTCTAAATTCTCCATGACTTTCCATGTGGGTTTGACTGTACGTTTTCCCCTTTCGCTAGATGGTGGATGGGGGTCTGGGTCTCTTTCCTGTGCTTGTAAGTCTGGTAGGGACATTGTATTCCTTGCTTCAGACATAATTAGATTGCAGGCAGGAAGAGTTGATGATGGGGGTTATACTTCCTACTGTTCAGCAACAGGAAATACACAGAGACTCTGCACGGAGTTGATACTTTGTATCTAATGCTGGAGCAGCTGCAGGGTCCTGTGTAATGATGGGAGTTATATTCCTCTCTGTTCAGCTGCAGTGTGTGGCTTCTATGCGCGCTTGGGTCTGGCTGGAACTGGGTTACAGTCTATCTGGGAAATGTCCTTTTCCACTGAGATTTAGCACAGACCTTGAGTTACTGTCTCTTAAGGCAGGTTATTCCTTTTTACTATTCTGACTCATGGATATGTAGAACGTATGGTGCCTGGATAGACCTCTCTTTCTGGGCCCCTTCAGTATTGACCTGTACTCACGTTCATACCGATTAATCAGACAGCTTAACTCAGCCACGATCTCATGTAAGAAGACTCCAGGAAAAGAGGGATGCTTTAACTGAAATTCTTGTATTATGATGAAAGCAGCAGGTAAAAAGGAATATTCTTCAGAGGACATGTAACAGGAAGCATACAGATGGAGGGACGATCACAAAATGGAGAATAAGGAGGGAACAAACATACATCACAGGACTACAGGGAGAGAGTTGGAACAAAATACAGGGAAAGTCAAACTTCTGCCTAGCAACAGAGATACAACACAAACAATGCAAATATTAAATGATTTCCCAAGTCGTGGGACATGACAATACCAGTCAGCAGATGGAAGATGAACTTCTTCATGTATAAAGCTCCGACCTGGAGCTGTAGTTGTCCTTGCAGGACTAGACTGTTTTCCAACAGGGCTTGGCCACCTCGAGACAACGCCCACGTCGGCTTCGGGACCTGTATGACAGAGACGACACACTGACTCCGTATGGCTGGCGGTTTATACACACCAAAGCTCCCAGAAGGCAGAGAAACAGTCATTGGCTTCACAGGACAGAGACCGTCGGGATGTTCCTTCACGAGACCAGATTGCGGCTGTAAGCTTGCCAGCCGCTTTTTCTTAGACCTCTTGGACCTTACACGGGAGGCCACCTTAGCAGGCTGAGGAACAGAAGTGTCAGGAACGGTCACAGACGGATGAGAGGATTCACCCATAGGTTCCTCTTGTCTGGTCTGTATCTGGAAGCTTGAAGATGAAGACTTTTCAAGAGCAGCTGGACGAGGCATGTCGAACACTTTACGGAAGGCCACCAGGAAGGCCCCTAGGCTCATGACGACAGGGTCCCCTGCTTCCCAAAGGGGACAGATCCATATCAAGGCATCACCAGCTAGGTAGGACATGATGTATCCCACCTTGACCCGGTCAGAGGGGAAACAAGCTGCATTCTGCAGGATGTAGTGCAGGCATTTCTTCAGGAACCCTTGGTACTCTTTAGGGTCCCCATAGAACCTAGGCGGGTCTGCTGGGTCGTGCTCTTCATAGGCCAGGAGCTGATTGTAGAGGGCATTGGAGACGATGATTGGTTCAGAGGTCTCCACAATCGGAACCACGCAGGACGGAACAAATTCCTCTGGTTGCTCAAACTGGCGGAACACAGGTTCATGACGCTCTGCGAGCGGAAGGACATGGGACTCAGCGGGGACCATGGCCTGTGCAAACTGTCACGCTCGCGCCTTGGCTGAATGGCGCGAGCCCGGGGTTGTGGCCCCACTGTGCCACAGACCAGACTACCCTGGAAGGGGCGTGACTGCGACAGCTACCTTGGTCTTCACTGGAGCCTCTGATGGTAAGGTCAGGCTTGTGCGGCAGATAGCTGTCGGTTGCCACTCCAGGGTGGTGTCTGGCTGTGGCTGCTGATCCCACTTGGAGACAAGTCACTTGGACAGATGTGACTGACAGGCAGACTGAGACACAGGGCAAGAAGGTACGACAGATACAGGGCAAGCAGGCGTGGCTTGGAGACACTGGGCAAACAGGCACGGCTTGAGACACAGGACAGGCGGGCACGGCTTGAGACACAGGACAGGTGGGCACGGCTTGAGACATAGGACAGGCGGGCACGGCTTGAGACACAGGACAAGCGGGCACGGCTTGAGACACAGGACAGGCGGGCACGGCTTGAGACACAGGACAGGCGGGCATGGCTTGAGACACAGGACAGGCGGACACGGCTTGAGACACAGGGCAGGCGGGCACGGCTTGAGAAGGAACAGGATATTCAGCCTCCTGGCAGGCGGACAGAGAACAGACAAGGCACTGGGAACAAGACTCAAGGGCCAGGATATTCTGCCTCCTGGCAGGCGGACAGAGAAATGCTAGGCATGGTACCAAGACACAAGAGTACGCAGTAAGAGCCTTCAGAGAAGGCAAGACATAGGACAGGGCCTGGCTGGCTCAGCAGCAAGGAGCTAACTGAGTTTAGACATTGCACAGGCAATGTTTCAGTGGGAGTGGCGAAACTAAATAGTCAAGGGCTCCAGGTGATTGGTCAGGGACAGATTACACAGGTGCACCCAGACTGCATAAGAACCAGAGAGTTAAGGCGCTGCACCCCTATACACACAGTCTGGAAACATGGAGAGCAGAGGCACAGATCTGGCAACAGACAGAATTCACAGCATGGCTTGAAGCAGAAAGTAAGTTGGTGTGCTGGGGATGGGAGACCATGCAGTGATGCCAGCAGGGTTGTTACATCAGCTGATTTTGATTTTCAGACTGGGATTGTTTGGGTCCACAAGAGAATATGATTCTGAGGACCCATCTTTTATAATTGTTAGAACTTTTACGACATGGTAGGTGAAGAAATCAATTTCTTACATGAATAACTAAATATTTCCATAGCATATAACATTTCACAACAGCCTTTATCTCTTTTTGCCACAGAACCGTGAGGAATACTACAGACGGAAGAGTGAAGACATGAACGGGAATGTCTTGTGGTGGGCAATCGCACAAATCGCCATTCTCACAACTGTGGGCATCTGGCAAATAAAGCACTTAAAAGATTTCCTTATTGCCAAGAAAGTTGTGTAAAATTTAACAAAGCCATGCCCAATAAAATGTTTAAGTTCTATACAACATTCCTGCTTGAATAATTTAAAGGGGAAATATCAGCGTTGCATAAATGTTTTCATAAGTAAGTATGGGATGAAACAAACAGACTCTGTCTTGTAGAGCTGCCATCCAGTGGTTATGATGTGCACTGCAGCCTTGAATTTATATGAAATTATAGGCCACGCCCTTAGCCATACTCTATAGCCACGCCCATTAACCATTTCATTCTCCCTGGCCACCTATAGACAATGTTAGAAAGTGGTGAATGACTACTCTATGGAAAAATGGATGGTGTCATTCAAAACTACACCTCATCCTGCAAAAAAAACCAAGACCTCATATGCCTATATCTATGGAAAGAATAAAAAATCTATGGCTCTTGGAAGAAAGGGAGAAGGGAAAAATGCAGACATAAAAATTAAAATTGGCTGCTTAGGCAAGAGGTTATAGGGGTGTCCATACTCGAGAAAAAAAAAGTCTGCCGTCACTATATGTTACTGAAAACTTCTGAATTGTGAGAGTGCAATATACACACTGTCATGAATCTCTGTATCAAGAGGGTGGTAACATGACAACATGGATGTAGTTTGCTGAGACTCATCCAGTTTCTCTCATTTCCCTTTTTTGGACACAAGCTGAATTCCTCTAGTTGACATGTGACCACTAGCTCAAACCAGCAATACTTAGGAATCGTGACAGTGCAATCATTTCATGACATTGCAATCCAGCAGTCTGCAGTCACATAGAGTGACTGCACACTTTTGTCCCAATCCTGGACAATCCCTTTAATATGTAATACATGTATTTTTGAGAATCAAAATCTTATTTTTTCTTACTTTTTGGGGGACACTTTAATTTTTTGAGTTTACAATATATACAGTCATCGCCGAAAGTATTGACGCCCTTGAAATTGTTCCAGAAAATTATGTTTTTCTCCCAAAAACTTATTGCAGTTACATATGTTTAGTTCTACACATGTTTATTTAATTTGTGTGTATTAGAACAACATAAAAAGCAGAAAAAAAAGCAAATTGGACATAATTACACATAAAACCCCAAAATGGGCCTGACAAAATTGTTGCCACTTTTCCAAAATTGTGGGTAAACAACTTTATTTAAAGCATGTGATGCTCATTCAAGATCACCTGTGGCAAGCAACAGGTGTGAACAATATGAAAATCACCCCTAAAATCAGATAAAAATTGGAGAAGTTGACTTAATCTTTGAATAGTGTGTCTGTGTGTGTGCCCCACTAAGCATGGGGAACAGGAAGAGGAGAAGAGAAATGTCTCAGGACTTGAGAACCAAAATTGTTTAAAATTATCAACAAGGTTACAAGTTATCTGGGAGAAATACTTCATTTTCTGGACTAATTTCAAGGGTTTCATCACTTTCTGCCATGACTTTATAGTATCTCTCTGTACCAATACAATGTGCCTATAAAGAAGAAGAACAACATTTACCTTTGGCTTTGCAGCCTGTGGCTCACAGCTAAAGCAGCTGCCTGCCATGCAAATCAGTTCAAATCCTGGAGAAGACAAAACTTCAAGAAAATTAATATTGTAGAATGGCCAGGTGAGGAATGGAGATAGTTCTCTATGTTGCAGTATTGATGTTTGAACATATCCCTGACTTCCAAGATAGTGGGACATCTCCTCCAATTTGGAATTATATCTCTGCATCCAGGATAGTAGGGAAGCATTAGACAGGTGATATCTTCCTGATCGGTGAGCGACCGACTGCTGACCGTCTACTCAGACATGGACTCATTAGAAGATTGAGATTCTTTTATCCCTGATAAAATGTAGCACATTGTGCATGCTCAACCACCACTCCATTCATTCCCTATGGAGCTACCAAGTTCTGTACTCAGCTGTTCCCTGGAAGTTCCATTGAGAATGAATGGCTCGGTGGTTGGCCATCTGTTCGTACCCCATACTTTGTAGCTGGGATATGATTTCCCTGTCAGGGTTGGACCCCACTGACCAATTTATCACCTATCCTGCGTATCCATTAATCATATATAAATATTGCAATGAGTCTCATTTGCACAAGGAAAGACTAGAAGCAATGGAATGAAACTGAAAGGGAGATGATACAGATTAGATATTAGAAAAAACTTTTTGATGGTGTGGGTGATCAATGAGTGGAACAGGCTGCCACGAGAAGTGGTGAGTTCTCCATCAATGGAAGTCTTCAAACAGAGGCTGGACAGACATCTGTCTGAAATGATTTAGTGACTCCTGCATTGAGCAGGGGGTTGGGCACGATGACCCTGGAGATCCCTTCCAACTCTAACATTCTATGTTTCTATGAATAAACAATTAGGGATTTAACTATGGTGGGTGCAGAAGTTGTAGGCACATCCAGGAACTGGAGTCTAAGAGTAGCCATATGAAAATACCAATATTATTAATAATATTAAGACCTGTGGTAGTTGGGAACCCTGATAGAGATTTTACATTGGGGTTCACAAACGTCAAGGTAGCCCACTGACACCAGCCTTCCACCACTGACGGTTAGCGCACAGGACCTGGCATTGTTGTTATCGATTTTGCCTGTATGCAGAATCAATAGTCAAGTGAGGATTGTGACCTCATTTTTATGCAGGTTTCCCACCTCCGAGCTGTATACTATACACATGAATACTGATTGGAGGAAACAGATCAGGTGATATATATTTGTGTAATGAGGAGGGTGAGGCCTAAGGATACAACCCCCTTTATCAGGGTGCACAGAATTATTAGGCAGCTCATTTACCTCAGACAAAATGGGCCAAAAAAGAAAATTACCTGACTCTGCAAAGTCACAAAAAATGTGTTGAGAAAAAAAAGACCAGGAGCCATTATCCTCCAGTTCTTCCATATTCCAGTACTGCAGCCTCCCTGGGGGGCCAGAAATACATGGTAATAAGTGCTCAGAGACATGGCCGAGGTGAGGAGGCTGAGCCCGACCACCACTGAGCGAGACACAGAAGTACAAGGTGTTCAGTGCTCAGAGACATGGCCGAGGTGAGGAGGCTGAGCCCGACCACCACTGAGCGAGACACAGAAGTACAAGGTGTTCAGTGCTCAGAGACACGGCCGAGGTAAGGAGGCTGAGCCCGACCACCACTGAGCAAGACACATAAGTACAAGGTGTTTACTGCTCAGAGACATGGCCGAGGTGAGGAGGCTGAGCCCGACCACCACTGAGCAAGACACATAAGTACAAGGTGTTTACTGCTCAGAGACATGGCCGAGGTGAGGAGGCTGAGCCCGACCACCACTGAGCAAGACACATAAGTACAAGGTGTTTACTGCTCAGAGACATGGCCGAGGTGAGGAGGCTGAGCCCGACCACCACTGAGCAAGACACAGAAGTACAAGGTGTTCAGTGCTCAGAGACATGGCCGAGGTGAGGAGGCTGACACCCAACCACCACTGAGCAAGACACAGAAGTACAAGGTGTTTAGTGCTCAGAGACATGGCCGAGGTGAGGAGGCTGAGCCCGACCACCACTGAGCAAGGCGCAGAGGTACAAGGTGTTTAGTGCTCAGAGACATGGCCAAGGTGAGGAGGCTGGGCCCGACCACCACTGAGCAAGACACAGAAGTACAAGGTGTTCAGTGCTCAGAGACATGGCCAAGGTGAGGAGGCTTTGCCCGACCACCACTGAGCAAGACGCAGAAGTACAAGGCTCATGACGAACCAGATGGATGGGCCGAGGCTGGAAAAGTAAAGGGCACAGATGACGTGAAGTTGGGGTACTGCTAAGGTTTGGGATTATTAAAGATAAGTTGGTTGGACCTTGTCAAAATGAAAATTTACTCAAAACACCACCTAATAGTGTTTAGAAGACAATTTCTTGACACAGAGGGACAGGTACAAGTCAGCATCTTATAAGAAAACCATGATTTTTCTACAGGACAAGGTTCCATCGTAGCATCAAAGTCACCACTGCTTCGTGACAGTAAAGGTCTTAAAGATGAGACAATAATGGCACAACGCCTTTTTAACCCAACCTAAACCCTAATGAGAACTGCACATTTGATTTGTATTCGGATTCCCGAGCTTTTTTCCTTAAAATCAGCAAAAGTCGGCCAAAGTTCGATAAGTGACCGAATTCACGAAAGGCTCTTTCAGACCTTAGTGTTTCCAGTAGCAGCACAGGCCGCAAAATGTCCTGCACATATGCACACTGATGATACAGGGATGACATACCAGTTCCTGGAAATCAGCAGTGCTGTTTGTGCTCTTCCCCGATGCCGGGTGTGGAAGAAGGCAGTTTACATCACGGTCCAATGCTCGCACTGCGATCAGCACTATCAGGTGACAATGTTGAGAGTTGTATTCAACTGTTAACAATGAGAGATGGTGGCGGCTGATGGGAGCATTCATGAGCTATAAACAAATCGATATAAAAAAAATTACATGGCGTTCAACTGCAATTTTGAAAACAAGCCAAGCAAAACTGACAGCTGCGGGCTGTAACCCTCAGCTGTCAGCTTCAGAAGATTGGTTATAAAGATTAGAGGGGTCTCCACATCATATCGTTTAATTATTTAAATTTTTTTTTTTTTAAATGGTGTGTTTTCCTTCCCATTTTTGACAACCAGCCAAGCTAAAACAGATAGCTGGGGGATGATATTCTCTGGCTGGTAAGGGGGCATGGATATTGCCCCCCTCAGCCTAAATATAGCAGCCAACAGCCACCCCTGAAGAGGCGCATCTATTAGCCTTTTTCTCAGTGTGCTAGCGGTGATCTCACCGAGGTCACTGCAGTTCAGCCCGGCTGGAAATGCAGCCTCAGTGACCGGCGGAAACCTCAATGATGTGACGGTTAGTCACTGATGTTGCGCTTGCAGCAGCTCATTGCTCAGTGGTTTTCAGCCTGGATGGTCACATCTTGGCACTGTCCAGGTTGAAAACTGAATATCTCCAGACATGGATTACAGCGTGGGACAGAACGACGGACAGGTGAGAGATGTGGTTGTTTATTTTGCTTTATTACAGGAGACCTTGGCTTCAGTGGACTAGGCGATGATATGATTATGGTTTAATTTAGTTTCATTAAAGAAGTCTGTGTCATTGTTTCAATTAAAAGACTTTATTCTGGCTGTGTTTTTATTTACCATGTAACTATAGGATTAGTAATGGGTAGGTGTGTAGGGTCGGTGGGCCGAGCTGGGGGGGTGGTCCCTCTCCTTACCGCGCAGTGATAAAACAGAGACAAGATGGAGGCAGATTCTGGGTGCAACAGGTCCAAGTTTATTTCACTCGTCGTCCGTCTGATGGCCTCAAAGCACACCGCACTTTCTTTACCTCACGGCCCTCCGTTTCCAGGGCCGCTTCTTACACACCGTACTCTATACTGGGGACGTGTATGCATACACCGTACCCTCTGCACTCGTCGGTGCTCCTGACAGGTCCGTCACTGTGGCCGCCTTAGGCCCATAAACCAACAACACTTCCACTGATCAGTCGTCGTGTCCAACACGGTGTCCCACACCCAGTGTCTCGTCTCTTCTGTGGTTCTTCCTGTCAGGACCACCTCCCTGACGTTCTCTCTCCTCAGTCCCCCTGGTACAGTTTTCCTCACAGCGCACGAACTGTCGTAGTCCTGTCACTGGAGCTCCCCCTGGGGACTGGAACTTTCTGGAACCCTCCCTCAGTATTTATAGCACTCCCGGTCCCCTGTCACTGTAACTCCGCCCCCCATGACCAATGGTTTCTAAAGCCCTAAGCTGGTGTCAAGTCCTTTGCTCACACTCCTCCCTGCCATCTAATGCTCAACCCAAGGTACTGCACGTCCACTACACTTTCCTAGCTGTTTCCCCACTGTAGTAACTGACACCTGTCTAAACTGTGCAAACCTATCTTTCTCTATTCTGACACGTCCGTCCGTCAGTTCACCTTCCCTACACTCCCCCTTCCTTTGTCCATTGTCGTCCTCGACAATCGTCATCCCTGCCTTCGTCGTTCTGAAGCTTCACCTACATTCTGTTGTCGGACCAGCTGTTGGGCCAAACCCACTACCTGCGGGGGCCGAACCATACTGGGAGCACTATGCTCTAAGCAGCCTACTGCTACTCACCAGCGCGCACGCCACATGACGTCTTTCAAATTGGGCTAGGTACACCCATATTCTCTCTATGGCGTGTACCTTCGCCTACTCTCCCCTACTGTCACCTTCCACTATTCGGTACGCCATGATCGAGGTATCACATCTACCAGATCATTACCAGCGCCCGCCTTCCTCCTTCAGGGGTGTCCGTGGTGTTGGGGACCTGACCTAGGACGGCTGTCTCTCTCACGTCTTCCAACTCTTTTACCCTTCTTTCAGTTACATGTCATGGTCGGCGTGTCGGTCTCTCAGACCCTCTTCACACATAGACCCCTCTTCGGATCTCACACTTCCCGTTGGTCCCACAGACCTTCCCTTACCCGGACCTGTTGCATTTTACTTTGGCATATTATACATTAAACAACTTTATAATAGCACAAGTACCCATTTTTATATATTTTTTTTCCATTTTCTTTTGCTTCTAAAACCAACATATAACACGACCATTGCATGTCTTCTTTTCCCCCCGTTCCTTGGACATGGACATTCCCTCTCTTCTACGTATCCCCGCTCTGTCAGGCTAACAAGTAAACATGGACTATCCTGTAAAAGGAATATAGAAAAACAGAAATAAAAATCACAGATAAACATTTTTTAAAAAAAAAATCTGACCGCGAACTGTCCTTTTGACCTGCACAACGGTGTAACAAACTCCTGACAGTTCAATCCACCTTCTGGTGGTCAGTAGTAAGGGCCCCACAGCCGTGTAACCCTTGGGGAAACCAAGAGTGTCCATCCAAGTCCTTTTCACGGGGTTTCGCTTTCCTCAGACTCCGCCAGTACTGCCACCGCGTAATATCCGCGGGGGCAGTATTCCTTATAGTAGGAGACGGAGTCCCCTTCTTTCAGGGCCCGGCCATGATGTATGGAGGCTACATTCACATACACTTTTTGGCCAGACTGGTCACGAATAAAACCGTACCCCCTGTCCGTGTTGGTGTACACCAGCCGTCCCCGGGATCTTTCCACCGCCATTCCAGCCTCCCCTTTTGAGTGAAGCAGGCTCCATACCTCCCGCTCCTGGATCTTCTTCTGTTTTATCACCTCCGCCACCCAAATGGAGGATGTCGCGCCAGTCCCAGAGTCCGGTGGGTGAGACCTTGCCGAGAAAGGGCGTGGGACAGAGGCGGCCGATGGTTTCTGCGGCCCAGCAGCCGCTGGGGCCGGGTGGCAGATGGGAGCAGCTGTGTTTCCGGAGTGCTGGTCCACAGGGCCTGTCAAACAGGCCGCAGCCGGTTCTAACACTGGCATAACCGCGGCCGCAGGGTAGGCTGCATCCAAAACATCCAGCAGAGCCGGAGTGACGGCCGGTTCTGGTGATGGAGCTTTTTCCGGCCGAGGGAGCACAGCCGTGTCTTCTGCAAACGAGCTCCGCCCTGGTGACTCCGGGCGGATGGCTCTGGGACGGTGCAGGGGCCTCGCTCAACTCCGCATATATAATAGGGCCCTCTGCAGCCAGACCTTCCGGTACACTGGAGACTGCTTGCTGTGGCAGAATGATAGGGGCCGCTTGTGAAGCCGCCAGCAGAGCCGGGGGAACTCTCACCTTCCCCAGCGCCGCGGTCTCCGTCACGTAACCACGCGGCTCCTCCCGCAGTCTCCGCTCTCCAACTCGGTGTTCAGCGGGCCTAGCCTCCAGGCTCAGGAGCTCCATGGGGAAGTTCTCTGCCGGTATCAATGGCGGCCGCTCCTTCTGGCTCCGCATGGGCTCCGCACCAGCTCCGCTTCTTGTCCAGGGACCCGAGGATGACGTGTTCAGGCGAAGTCCATTCTCTTGCCGCCATTGCCACTGCAGGCGGCCGATGCCCCGACACCCGCAGCATCTCATACCGACCGGTGGGCAGCAATCAAATGGCGCCAAGCAGCAGCACCCCAGCTTTTCCTTGGGGTCACTCCCTCTGTGGGGTGGGGCGTCGGCAGGCCTCTCCACCCACCTGTCGGGGTCCAATACATGGAAGCGTCAGTCTCTGGGCACAGTCTGCTTCCCTTTGGGGTACGTTGGAGGGGGTCCCAGTCCATTCTGAACAACTGCAAACACCCGGACCTCTCCTCTGCGCTGAAGCGACACCGCCATACTACACAGTACCCGGAACCGCGCCGGATCCTCTGCTGACCACGCAGATCCGTCACAGCGCTTCCAATCCATATCCCACAGGTCAGTTATTTGTAATCCACTGGTGTCTTTATTCCAAGCAGCACAGTCCAAATCTCTTTCCATTATTTGAGGCAGGCCTGCCGCAGAAGATGGGGTATTAGCGGCGTCGATCCTGCCGACTACGCCAAATGTAGGGTCGGTGGGCCGAGCTGGGGGGGTGGTCCCTCTCCTTACCGCGCAGAGATAAAACAGAGACAAGATGGAGGCAGATTCTGGGTGCAACAGGTCCAAGTTTATTTCACTCGTCGTCCGTCTGACGGCCTCAAAGCACACCGCACTTTCTTTACCTCACGGCCCTCCGTTTCCAGGGCCGCTTCTTACACACCGTACTCTATACTGGGGACGTGTATGCATACACCGTCCCCTCTGCACTCGTCGATGCTCCTGACAGGTCTGTCACGGTCTGTCACTGTGGCCGCCTTAGGCCCATAAACCAACAGCACTTCCACTGATCAGTCGTCATGTCCAACACGGTGTCCCACACCCGGTGTCTCGTCTCTTCTGAGGTTCTTCCTGTCAGGACCACCCCCTGACGTTCTCTCCCCTCAGTTCCCCTGGTACGGTTTTCCTCACAGCGCACGAACTGTCGTAGTCCTCCTGTCACTGGAGCTCCCCCTGGGGACTGGAACTTTCTGGAACCCTCCCTCAGTATTTATAGCACTCCCAGTCCCCTGTCACTGTAACTCCGCCCCCCATGACCAACGGTTTCTAAAGCCCTAAGCTGATGTCAAGTCCTTTGCTCACACTCCTCCCTGCCATCTAATGGTCAACCCAAGGTACTGCACGTCCACTACACTTTCCTAGCTGTTTCCCCACTGTAATAACTGACACCTGTCTAAACTGTGCAAACCTATCTTTCTCTATTCTGACACATCCGTCCGTCAGGTCACCTTCCCTACAGGTGTCTTTTAGATGCTTCTCCATTACTAAGCTCTGGGCTTGATGTCACCGAATAATACAAAGGTGACATCAACCCCACAAATATGAACCCCACTTGCCACCACTACTGGCAAATGGGAAGAGCCAGGCATAGCGCCAGAATTTTCGCATCTAATAGATGTGCCTTTTCAGGATGGCTGCGGGCTGCTATTTTTAGGCTGGGGGGACCAATATCCATTGCCAGCCAGAGAATATCCCTTACCAGCCTGAGAATACCAGCTCCCAGCTGTCTGCTTTAGGAAGGCTGGTTATCAAAAGTACTGCAGAACCCCATGTCAATTTTTTTACATTTTTTATTTATAGCACAATCGATGGGTCACTTGATGCCACTTTTCCTGGATTGTGATCCTAATTTTAGCTGTTTTATCAGCTTTTTGCGTCTCGGGAAGGTGTTGTCTATGCGTTTGATTTTGCCTCCCGTTGAAGTCAATGGAGTTTGGGTATGTTCTTAGAACCGTTTGCTGATCCGTACCGAACCGAACCTTGAAGGGTTCGCTCATCTCAACTTATGACTGATTTTTAAAATATTACTATTTTGGGCACTGATTTTTTTTCAAATGTTAGTTTGATCTGTTTGATTATTATTCCCACTTTAACAGATGAAAATAAACAATTGTGATGGATAATTTAGTATTTTCATGTAGTTGCCTAATAATTCTGTGCGCACAGATATTCTTCAAAGAAAGACAAAAACCTTACTTTTACTCCTAAATGTTATGGCTTCAGTTTTATTAACCTTAAGGATTGAGCGACAGCTACTGAAGTTGTTCAATAATTAAATTAATCATCAAAAATACAGATTTACTAATAATTGTGCACACAGTATACATAATTTTAACTTGCTATGGTCTCTCAACTGTAGTTTGCAGTATGGACAGCAGATGGAGACAAAGTTCCACAAACAAATAGCAAATCTCTTTATGTTAATATATAACTGGTTAATAGCGACTTATCACATAGAACAGATAAAGTGAACACAAGGCTTTCCTGGCACATTAATGCATATGAACGTCTAATAAAGAAAACTGTTACATTACACGGCATTTTATAGACCAGGCTTATGTGTAATGCAGCTATAAACATAACACTACGTGGAATCTAAAATCCGAAATCCTTTGAGAATCCGCTTTCCAATACGCCAGAAATTAATTTTTCTCATATGGAGTTTCACATCGATGTGTTGCTTAATAGGATTATAAAAAAAAAATCAATAACTAAGGCTGGTTTCACATTCGCGCTTTTTAAGCGCACGCACGGCCGGGGGTAGCTCCGCCCCCGAGCCGGCTCTCTGCCCGGCGTGCCCGCCCCTTCTTTGTAGCGCCGCCTCCTAGCGCACAGCGGCGCCTGCGATCGGCGCACCCTATCTTTAGCATAGGGTGCGCAGATCGTGCGCAGGCCGTGCGCTAGTTGCGCTTTGACCTGCGCTGCGCACTTTTGACGGTGCGCCGTGCGCGCCAAAATCAAACTTTTCGGATTTTGGCGCGCACGGCGCACCGTCAAAAGTGCACAGCGCAGGTCAAAGCGCAACTAGCGCACGGCCTGCGCATGATCTGCGCACCCTATGCTAAAGATAGGGTGCGCCGATCGCAGGCGCCGCTGTGCGCTAGGAGGCGGCGCTACAAGGAAGGGGCGGGCACGCCGGGCAGAGAGCCGGCTCGGGGGCGGAGCTACCCCCGGCCGTGCGTGCGCTTAAAAAGCGCGAATGTGAAACCAGCCTGAGTCTATATTATACGTATAAATAGAATGTTTATTTTCATCTTTTTTTGTGTGTGGTTAATTAGGAAAAAATAAGAAAAAAACTTGTATATAATAATGATATCATATACAGCAAATAATAATAATAATAAGTATTGGAAAAATAATGTAACTACAAATAATAAGAATATAATATTTATTATTAGCATAAGTTCACTTAGATGGCTTAAAAATCATCTGTTACATATACCAGGTTTATGTATAATGCAGTTATAAATGTAACCCCATGTGTAATGTGTAAGCCAAAATATGAGAATCCACTTTCCAATAAAACAAAAATTCATTTTTTTTATCTCATATGGCGTTTCACAGTTAGGCTGGTTTCACACTTGCGCTTTTTTTGCGCTGCATTTTTGCGCATGCGTTCTTTCCCTATACTTAACATGGGTGCGCATTGTCATGCGTTTGTACGCGTTTGTATGCGCATGCGTTTTTTTGTAGTGTGCGCCCGGGTGCACAAAATGCATCCTGTTGCATTTTTTGTGCGTCCGACCTGTCTCAAAAAAGCGCATGCCCACAAAATTCACCCAAAAACACATTAAAGTCTATGGTAGCACTGACGTGCGCATGGTGATGCGCACATCAGTGCAAAAAAACGCATGTGGTTTTTTGCAAAAATCAAGAAAACGCATAAAAAACGCATGATGCGTTTTTTATGCGCGTTTGCACTGCACACGCAGCGCAGCGCAAAAAAACGCAAGTGTGAAAGTAGCCTTACAGCGAGTGAAATAAGTATTGAACACGTCACCGATTTTCTAAGTAAATCTGTTTCTACAGGTGTTATTGTCATGAAATTCTCACCAGATGCCGGTAACATCCCACCCAATCCACACAGGCAAAGAAATCATCATAGATGTCCATAAACTAAGTTGTGTGATAAATGAGAAATGACACATGGAAAAAAGTATTGAACACGATTACTGAAATTCATTTAATACTTTGCGCAGCTGTAAGACGCCTCCTGTATGGAGAAACTAGTCACAGACATTGCTCAGGTGTGATTATGGCCCATTTTTCCACACAAATCTTGAAGGTTCTGGGGACTCCTTATATGAACGCTGAGTATAGTTCCTTCCATACATTTTCTATTGGATTCAGGTCCAGTGATCGGCCGGACCATTCCAGCAGCTTTGTTTTATATCTCTGAAACCAATTGAATTTCCTTGGCTGTGTGTTTGGGATCATTTTCTTGCTGAAATGTCCACCTTCATTTCATCTTCATCATCCTGGTAGATGGCAGCAGATTTTTATCAAGAATGTCTCAGTACATTTGTCCATTCTTCTTTCCTCCAATTATGTAAAGTTTGACAGTGCTATATGCTTAAAAACAGCCCCACACCATGATGTTCCCACCTCCAAACTTCACTGTTGGTATGGTGTTTTGGGGGTGATATGCAGTGCCTTTTGGATGCCAAACAAGGTGTGTATTTTGGCATCCAAAGAGTTCAATTTTGGTCTCATCTGACCAGACCATATTCTTCCAATATTTCAGGCCATGGAGGTTGAGTGCATTATTTATAGTTTTCATTGAAACAATTGTACCTGCTGATTCTAGGTCTTTTTGTAGCTCTCCACATGTTGTTCTTGGCTTTTTGACAACTCTTCTGATCATTATTTTCATTGCTCTCGCTGAAATCGGGGAAGTACCTGATCGTTGCTGGTTTATGGTGAAATTATGTTCTTTCCACTTCTGGATTATGGCCCCAACAGTGCTCACTGGAACCTTCAGTATAGAAATTCTTCTGCCACCAATGCCATCAGTATGTTTTGCAACAATAAGGTTGTGAAGGTCTTGAGACAGCTCACTGGTTTTACCCATCATGAGATGTTCCTTGTGTGGCACCTCGGTAATGAGACTCTTTTTTATAGGACATCAGTTGAACCAACTGAGATTTCACTGGCTGTCATGACTTTCCAGGGATTATTCACCTTTCTTTCTTCATTCACCTTTCTTTCTTCATGTGCTCGTGTGGATTGGACGGGTTGTTACTGACATGTGATGAGAATTTCATGTCAATAGCACCTTTAGAAATGTATTTACTTAGAAAATTTTTGATGTGTTCAATACTTATTTCACCCCCTGTATGTGTTGTGACTCTGGGGCTGGAATATTGTAATCTAGTCCTATTGATTGGCCTACAGTGGTAAGATCTGATCATCACCTGTGTGTAGCAGAGGCGATCGGATTATTGCAGCTTCTAGTCCCCCATGAAGACTATTGAAGCAAGTAAAAAGAACAAAAAATGTTTTTAAAAATGTTAAAAAAAATTAAAAAATCTATAAGGCTGAGTTCACACGTGGTGTTTTTTTCGCGTTTCCACGGCGGTTTTAACCGCATGATTTTGCCGCGAAAGATAAGCATCCCATGCATTCCTATGGGATTCCGTAATGCTGTGCTAATGCTGCGGTTTTTAAAGCGGTGGAATCGCTTCGCGGTAAAAAACGCAGCATGCTCATTAACCCCTTTCTGCCAGCAGACGTACTATCCCGTCCATGTGCACTGGGACTTAATTCCCAGGGACGGGATAGTACGTCATAGCGATCAGCGGCGCCCACATGGTGAGCGCCGCTGATCATGGCCGGGTGTCAGCTGATTATCACAGCTGACACCCGGCACAATGTGTCAGGGGCAGTCACGGACCGTCCCCGACACGTTAACCCCTTGTACACCGCGATCAAACACGATCGCGGTGTACCGGGGGTTAAAGGGAAGCATCGGCAGGGAGGGGGCTCCCTCCGTGCTTCCCTGAGCCCCCCACGGCAGCGCAATGTGCAGCGCTGCTGCGGGGGGCTCTTTCCCTACAGGCCTCCGGATCGAAGATGGCGACAGGGACCTTTGGGAGCCTGTAGGGAGCTGACTTCCTCACTGCCTGCAAAGCGCAGGCATGAGGAAGTCTGCAGCAGTGCCTGTGACAGATCGCTGATCTGTCACAGTGATCTGTGATGTGACAGATCAGCGATCTGTCACAGGACAGTGATGTCCCCACTGGGACAGTGTAATAAAGTTAAAAAAAAAGTGTAAAAATAATTTTAAAAAAATCGCTTAATAAATTAGTAAAAAAAAAAAATATTCCCCAATAAATTCATTTTTGTGAAAGTAAAAAAAAACAACAATAAAAGTACACATATTTGGTATCGCCGCGTCCATAGCGACCCGCCCTATAAAACTGTCCCATTAGTTAACCCCTTTAGCGAACCCCTTAAAAAATAAAAATAAAAAACGAAGCAAAAATAATGATTTATTATCATACTGCCAAACAAAAAGTGTAATAACGCGCAATCAAAAAGACGCATATAAATATCCATGGTACCGCTGAAAACGTCATCTTGTCCCGCAAAAAACGAGCTGCCACACAGCATCATCAGCGAAAAAATAAAAAAGTTATAGCTCACAGAATAAAGCGATGCAAAAATAATTATTTTTTATATAAAATAGTTTTCATTGCATAAAACTGACAAAACATAAAAAAACGACCTTAATGAGGTATCGCTGTAACCGTACTGACCCGAAGAAGAAAACCGCTTTATCAATTTTACCGCACGCGGAACGGTGTAAACACACTCCCCCAAAAGAAATTCATGAAACGCTGGTTTTAGTTCATTCTGTGTCCCAAAAATTGGAATAAAAAGCGATCAAAAAATTTCACGTGCCCGAAAATGGTACCAATAAAAACGTCAACTCGTCCCGCAAAAAATAAGACCTCACATGACTCAGTGGGTCAAAATATGGAAAAATTATTGCTCTCAATATGTGGTGATGCAAAAACTATTTTTACAATAAAAAGCGTCTTTTAGGCTGGTTTCACATTTGCGTTTTTTAGCGCTGGAAAAAAACGCATACGTGCGCATGCGATTTTTCCCCTATATTTAACATGGGTGCGCATACATGCGCGCTTGTAAGCGCATGTATGCGATTTTCATGCGCTGCGTTTTTTTGGGGTGTGCGTTGGTATTTTCCAGACGCTGCATGTTGCATTTTTTGGCCCTGGAAAAAAGCGCATGCGCACGTATGCGCACGTTTTGCGCTAAAAATGGCCATTATAGCCTATGGATGCGCATACGTGCGCACTGGCATGCGCAGGTATGCGATTTTTTAGCGCTGCGTTTTTTGGGTGGTGTCCACTTTTTATCCTAGTTAGAATCTTCTAAAGTCAAAAAAAAAAAGTCTATATAAAGGAGGTGCCTGCCAAAACTCTGCCACTACTACACTGAGAGATTGAAGAGCAGACAGTCAACCAAGAACCCATTATATCAGCGAAGAATGTGAGTATATTACATTATATGCCTGTCCTTTTAAATTATGTATGTACTAATGATTTTTATTATTTTTACATGCAGTATGTCTTCAGAATCCGAGTATTCCCCATCGCGGCAGGAATTGGCGCAAGCAGACCGTGAGGTGATTATTTTCGTGCATCTGGTAAGTATATCTGCTGCTTCTCCAAATCTCTTACGTTTTTTTCAACTTTCTTAAGACATCGTCATCATCATCTGCGGACGGCACTAGTGAGGGCGAAGAGCAGGAGCAGCGAAGCCAAGTCCCGGTGGTGATACGGAATGTAAGTATCAAATGATTTGTAATGTTCTTTATTTTTTATCTTCTATTTTTACTCATTTTTTTGTTTCTTTTTTTGTAACTTTTTATTCAATTTAAATTTGATTATTCTAATGAATGTGTTTTGTCTAGGTTCCACAACGGGATGAAGACGTCTACCTGGATAATGAGCAGCTCATCAGCCTGGTCCAGGAGCGTTCGCCGTTGTGGGACAGCCGTGACCGGCTGTACAAGGACAATGTGGTGACCCGGCGGCTATGGAATGAGGTGGCCGCAGCGTTGATGGATGGCTGGGACAGCGCCACAGCATCCTCCAAAAAGGCGTTTAGTGAGTATTTCCCTGCTCTGTATTGTGCCGCAGTGACTGTTGTCCTTGACGGCACTGTTGGGTTTCGTGCTAGGCGTATTCTAGCAGGAAACCCAACAGTGTCATCGGGGTCTACAGTGACTGCTTTGAGTATTGTATTGCTACATTGTGCCGCAGTGACTGTTGTCCTTGACGGCACTGTTGGGTTTCGTGCTAGGCGTATTCTAGCAGGAAACCCAACAGTGTCATCGGTGTCTACAGTGACTGCTTTGAGTATTGTATTGCTACATTGTGCCGCAGTGACTGTTGTCCTTGACGGCACTGTTGGGTTTCGTGCTAGGCGTATTCTAGCAGGAAACCCAACAGTTTCATCGGGGTCTACAGTGACTGCTTTGAGTATTGTATTGCTACATTGTGCCGCAGTGACTGTTGTCCTTGACGGAACTGTTGGGTTTCGTGCTAGGCGTATTCTAGCAGGAAACCCAACATTTTCATCGGGGTCTACAGTGACTGCTTTGAGTATTGTATTGCTACATTGTGCCGCAGTGACTGTTGTCCTTGACGGCACTGTTGGGTTTCGTGCTAGGCGTATTCTAGCAGGAAACCCAACAGTGTCATCGGTGTCTACAGTGACTGCTTTGAGTATTGTATTGCTACATTGTGCCGCAGTGACTGTTGTCCTTGACGGCACTGTTGGGTTTCGTGCTAGGCGTATTCTAGCAGGAAACCCAACATTTTCATCGGGGTCTACAGTGACTGCTTTGAGTATTGTATTGCTACATTGTGCCGCAGTGACTCTTGTCCTTGACGGCACTGTTTTTTTTTATCAACAGTGGACAAAGTCCGAACACGTTGGCGTTCGATCAAGGACCGCTTCAACAGTGATGTTCGTGCTGAGGGCCAGGTTCGCAGTGGATCTGCGTCAAGGACCAGAACTAGATACCGTCACTATCATGCGTTGCAGTTCCTAAGACCGGTCCTTGCCACAAGATCGTAAGTATTATACATTTTGGGTTTTTATTTTTATTAATCTGTGTTTTTCTAATCCACAGCTGATGCTTCTTGTAAAGGCATGGTAGTAATGATTTTCCTTTCTTCCACAGCACCTGGAGCAGCACCCTGCAACCTGGCCCTGGAGCGGTCCTTCCTCGGACGTCCTCTGACCCGTCCCAGCCATCCGACAGCCAGGAAGCACCTTGCAGGTCAACCACACACACAGCTGGTGACCAGGAAGCTGGGCCATCAGGTGTTCCCCTGTCCCAGGTCTCTGCCACTGGTTATGCGGGCACTACCCGCCAGCGGCAGAGGGCCTTGGACAGGAATGTCTTGCCCGAGTTTATGCATTTGAGCGAGACATTTAATTCCAGCCTCAAGTCACTGTCCGACAGAGTTGAAAGCGGTTTTGCCCTCATGGAACGTGGTTTTAACCACTTTGAACACCGCTTCAATTCTGTAGAACAGCGCCTTGACCGTCTGGAGGCCGACCTCAACAGACCAGCACACCATTTTTTTAGTAAGATTGAAAAGGGCATGGCGGAACACCTTAGTCCTGATCAACAGCTGAATGTGCTGCAGGCCTGCAACAATGCTTTCTTGCAGGCTATGCAGCATAATCGGTACGGTCAGCAGTCAGTGGTGTCCTTTCCACCTGTGCCACCATTGACTTGCTTCACCTCACTACCGACTTGTGCTGCATACCACTGCACGGACACCTCTATTCAAAGCCAGGACACCCACCGTTACACCACCACAAGTCTGAGTGCAGCTGGTCACTTCACCGACACCACCATGGCAAGCGCTGCTCCTGTCTGGAGCACCACCGCCAATCCCATGCATGCGTGGAGCTCAGCCACCACTAGGCAAACATGGAACAGCCCTGCCGCTACAACAACATGTAGTAGCCCTGCCACCACCACTCTGCAAACCTGGGCCATCACTGCCGCCACCAGTCCTCCTGCAAGGACGACCACTGACAACGAAGAGCAGCAGCAGCCACCTCAGCAGCAGCAGCCACCTCAGCAGCAGCAGCCACCTCAGCATCAGCCGCCACCTCAGCAGCAGCAGCCACCTCAGCAGCAGCCGCCACCTCAGCAGCAGCAGCAACCACCTCAGCAGCAGCAGCCACCTCAGCAGCAGCCGCCACCTCAGCAGCAGCCGCCACCTCTGCAGCAGCAGCCGCCACCTCAGCAGCAGCAGCCATACCAGCAGACGGGGGACCTACATTCCATATTTGCCCCTACTTCAAGGCGAAATCAATCAAGGCGGGCATTGGGCCAAAGTCGGTCCAGGCACACAAGCCTACGGCGACATGCCTTTACAACTAATGTAACTGAACAGATTTCCTCTCCTACAAGTGTTCCAAGTTTAATTCCCTTAACTGGTCTACCTTCCCCCACAAGTTTTGTTGCCCCTTCCCCTCAAACACCGTCTTCAACTGCAAGTGTTGCATATTCCCTGCACACCCCCAAATTGAAACCATCTGCCCCCAAACGCCGTAAAAAATAATTTTTAGTTTTTTTTTTGTGATAAAAAATAAATTTACATTTGTGGTTCACCATTAATAAGTTTCATTAATGTTGTTTGCGCCGCTCACACACACTGATGGGTAAATACATGTTAAAAACCAACCCAAGGGCTAGTATAGTCATATGTGAAATAACATGGACTAGTATAGTCATTCCAAGGCCTAGTGTAATAACTCTATTTTTACCAAATAGAATCTGGTTTCATGAAAAACAAACTGTTGAAACTTGTCTAAAAAATAAGTTTCTTTCTAGTTTCACCAGTTTGTTTTTTGTGAAACAAGATGCTAGTTGTTAAAAATCGCGTTATTACAGTAGGCCTTGGTATGACTATACTAGGCCGTGGTATTTCACATATTACTATACTACTAGCCCCAAGGCCTACTGTACTCATATTTGAAATACCACGGCCTAGTATAGTCATTCCAAGGCCTAGTGTAATAACTCTAGTTTTACCAAATAGAATCTGGTTTCATGAAAAACAAACTGTTGAAACTTGTCTAAAAAATAAGTTTCTTTCTAGTTTCACCACTTTGTTTTTTGTGAAACAAGATGCTAGTTGTTAAAAATCTAGTTATTACAGTAGGCCTTGGTATGACTATACTAGGCCGTGGTATTTCACATATTACTATACTACTAGCCCCAAGGCCTACTGTACTCATATTTGAAATACCACGGCCTAGTATAGTCATTCCAAGGCCTAGTGTAATAACTCTAGTTTTACCAACTAGAATCTATTTTCAAACTGTTGAAACTTGTCAAGTTTCACAAAAAGATACTAGTTGGCCAAAATCGAGTAGGCCTTGTTATGACTATACTAGGCCGTGGTATTTCACATATTACTATACTACTAGCCCCAAGGCCTACTATACTCATATTTGAAATACCACGGCCTAGTATAGTCATTCCAAGGCCTAGTGTAATAACTTGTAATGGAGCAGATTACATGAGCAGATTACATTCATCCACTCAATGCTGACTTGTATTCCCCATGGACTTTCATTGGGGTTGGGTTTTGAGGGTTGTGTTTTGAGAAAATCACATACTTTGTTTTAAACTAGTTGCACAATTTTCTCTTGAAAAAAAATGGTTTCCTGATTCATGGCCTGCAGCTTTGCTCATTCCAATATATTTCACGCAGACTAGCAATGCTGCATTTTAACTCGTATGTGTATTTACCTGCCCAGGTGTGTGAACATAACAAAATTCAGTTATACATGGGAAGTTTTTTAATTAATTGGAGTTTAAAAAATATAGTGCACTCAGTAATGGTATCAAATAAGGATTTTTATTACCATAAACAACAACATTACACCATTTCATCTTGCCAGTGCACCCGTCCTACATCAGAAATAAAGTAGGCCGCAAATTTGTCCCTCATTTGGCCAACTTCAACGGATGACCTGAGAGTGTGCTGAGTGAATTCAGGCAATGGGTTAGGAGCATCATCGTCCAGTTCAAAGGTCGGGTGCTCTTTAGCCATCACAAAGTTATGTAGAACCACACAGGCCTTCACCACCTCATCGACTGTTTCAAGTTTAAGATTAATGGCCGTGCCCAGAATTCGCCATCTGGAAACAAGAATCCCAAAAGCACACTCGACAGTTCTTCTGGCCCTGGTCAGCCTGTAATTAAAAATTTTTTTGGTGTGGTCCAAGTCCCGGCTGGAGTAGGGTTTCAGTAAGTTTCCGCACATTTGAAAAGCCTCATCGCCAACCATTACAAAGGGCAGTGGCGGAGCTTCGGTGTGAGGAAGAGGCCGTGGCATAGGGAAATTAAATTGGTTGCCATACAACCTCCGGCCCATGTCTGAGTTTTTAAAAGCCTGCGAGTCATTACCACGGCCAAATGCTCCAATGTCCACTGCTACAAACATACATCCGGCATCCGCAATGGCCATGACTACTATTGAAAAGTACTTTTTGTAATTATAGTACTCAGATCCCGTTCTTTGGGGTTTGATGATCCGTATGTGTTTCCCATCAACAGCTCCCAAACAGTTGGGAAAATTGCATACTGTCCAGAATTTGTCAGCAATTTCCATCCACTTTTCAGCGGTGGGCAGGGGCATAAATTCTGGGCAAAGAACATTCCAGAGAGCCCGGCAGGTGTCAGCAACAATTCCAGACAAGGTAGAGATTCCAATACGGTACTGGAAGTGTAGTGAGGATAGGGTTTCTCCAGTCGCCAGGAATCTGTGAACAGACAAAGAAGTAAAATTAATATTTATGTATATTATTTTTAAAAACTATAAAAAAAAATATTAGTACATTCACGAAAACTAATTACCCAAGGTTTTGAATACTAAATTTACAAAAAAAAACATCAGACCACACCCCTTTGTTTTTAAAACATACCATAATGTCACCAGTAGCCGTTCCTCAGGAGGAATCGCACGACGGAGCTGTGTGTCCTGTCTCCGGATGGATTGTTGGACACGAGCAAGCAAATCCATGAAACTTTCGTGGGACATCCGGATATAATCAGTAAATTTCTCCGGGTTTGCACGTAGCTCGCTGTAGAGGGTGTGGTATGCCCCACGGCTCTCCCGGAGTTCAACAATCGGATGTATCCACATACGCCGCCGTCTTCGCTGCCTCTCTCTCTTCCTTTGTTCATGGCAAGCAACTGCATACGCCTGAGCCATCGCGATGTCCAAATCCAAGTTGAAGTGAAAACTCTTCCAGCGCAGATCCATGGTCACGAGAAGAATAACATACCACACCCACAATGAAGTCCCATTGGTCTTGTGTGTTGTTGAATGGTTGTTTTTTCTTTTTTGTGGGGTTTTTCAAAAATCTGTAAAAAAACGCAAACGCACAAAAAACGCATACAAACGCGCAAAAACGCTGCGTTTTTTTCCTGCATGCGCATTAAAATGCTGGAAAAAACGCAGCGTTTGTATGCATTTGTATGCGTTTTTTTAATGCGTTTTTTTGCGGGAAAAACGCGCTGCAAAAAAAAGCAAGTGTGAAACTAGCCTTAGCGTGCGACAGCTGCCAAAAATAAAAACCGCCATAAATAGTAAATCAAACCCCCTGATATCACCCCCTTAGTTAGGGAAAAATAATAAAATTAAAAGAAAATGTATTTATTTCCATTTTCCCATTAGGGTTAGGGCTAGGGTTAGGGTTAGGGCTAGGGTTAGGGCTGAGATTAGGGTTAGGGGTGTGTTGGGGTTAGGGTTCGAGTTATAATTGGGGGGTTTCCACTGTTTGGGCACATCAGGTGCTCTCCAAATGCAACATGACGTCTGATCTCAATTCCAGCCAATTCTGCGTTGAAAAAGTCAAATGGTGCTCCTTCCCTTCCAAGCTCTGCCATGCGCCCAAACAGTGTTTTACCCCCCACATATGGTGCATCAGCCTACTCAGGACAAATTGCAAAAAAACTTTGGGGATCCAATTTCTCCTGTTACCCTTAGGAAAATAAAAAATTGGGGGCAAAAATATCATTTTTGTGGAAAAAAATGATTTTTTTATTTTCACGCCCGGGCGTTATAAACTTCTGTGAAGCACTTGGGGGTTCAAAGTGCTCACCACACATCTAGATAAGTTCCGTGGGGGGGTCTAGTTTCCAAAATGGGGGGAGTTTCAATAGTTTAGGTACATCAGGGGCTCTCCAAACGCACATGACACCCGCAGACCAATCCATCAAAGTCTGCATTCCAAAACGTCACTACTTCCCTTCCGAGCCCCGACGTGTGCCCATAGAGTAGTTTTCTCCCACATATGGGGTGTCAGCGTACTCAGGACAAATTGGACAACAACTTTTGGGGTCCAATTTCTCCTGTTACCCTTGGGAAAATAAAAAAATTGGTGACTAAAAGATCATGTTTGTGGAAAAAATACGATTTTTTTATTTTCACGCCCGGGCGTTTTAAACTTCTGTGAAGCACTGGGGGGTTCAAAGTGCTCACCACACATCTAGATAAGTTCCTTAGGGGGTCTAGTTTCCAAAATCATCAGGGGCTTTCCAATCGCGACATGGTGTCCGATCTCAATTCCAGCCAAAAACGTCAAATGGCGCTGCTTCCCTTCCGAGCTCTGCCATGCACCCAAATAGTCATTTACACCCACATATGGGGTATCAGCGTACTCAGGACAAATTGCACAATAACTTTTAGGGTCCTGTTACCCTTGGAAAAATAAAAATTGGGGGTGAAAAGATCATTTTTGCGGAAAAAATATGATTTTTTAATTGTACCGCTGTACGTTATAAACTGCTGTGAAGCCCTTGGGGGTTCAAAGTTCTCACCACATCTCTAGATAAGTCCCTTGGGGGGGTCTAGTTTCCAAAATGGGGTCACTTGTGGGGGTTTTCCACTGTTTAGGTACATCAGGGGCTCTCCAATCACGACATGGCGTCCGATCTGAATTCCAGCCTATTCTGCATTGAAAAAGTCAAACGGCGCTCCTTCCCTTCTGAGCTCTGCCATGCGCCGAAACAGTGGTTCCCCCCCCACATATCAGGTATCAGCGTACTCAGGACAAATTGCACAATAACTTTTGCAGTCCAATTTCTCCTGTTACCCTTGGTAAAATAAAAAAAATTGAACCTGAAGTATTTTTTTTGTGAAAAAAAGTTAAATGTTCATTTTGTTTTAAATATTCAAAAAATTTCTGTGATGCACCTAAAGGGTTAATAAACTTCTTGAATGTGGTTTTGGGCATCTTGAGGGGTGCAGTTTTTAGAATGGTGTCAATTTTGGGTATTTTCTATCATATAGACCCCTCAAAGTGACTTCAAATGTGATGTGGTCCTAAAAATAAAATGGTGTTGCAAAAATGAGAAATCGCTGGTCAACTTTTAACCCTTATAATTTCCTAACAAAAAAAATTTTGGTTCCAAAATTGTGCTGATGTAAAGTAAACATATGGGAAATGTAATTTATTAAGTTTTTTGTGTGCCATATCTCTGTGATTTAAGGGCATAAAAATTCAAATTTGGAAAATTGTGAAATTTTCTAAATTTTCGCCAAATTTCCGTTTTTTTCACAAATAAACGCAAGTTATATGAATGAAATTTTACCACTAACATGAAGTACAATATGTCACGAGAAAACAATGTCAGAATCACCGGGATCCATGGAAGCGTTCCAGAGTTATTACCTCATAAAGGGACAGTGGTCAGAATTGTAAAAATTGGCCCGGGAGTTAACGTGCAAACCACCCTTGGGGCTTAAGGAGTTAATTTTGCGGAATCGCGGCGGTCCCGCACACATAGGAATGCATTGTTCTGCTTACGTTCCGCATGTGGCTGTGCACACCATGCGAAAAGTAAGCAGAACAATTGCAGATGGTACACACGGTCCGGAGGAGAGGAGACTGTCCTCCGGGCTTTGGGTACCATATCCCTGTAAAAAATAGAATTTAAAATAAAAAATGGTGTTATTCTTACCTTCCGACGTCCCGCACAGCCTTCCCGCCTCTCTCCACGCTCCCGGTCCCAGTAAGCCTTTGCGAGCGATGACGTCCGTTCTAGCGGGATCGTGAAGTCTCGCGGTCATTTGCGCGATGTCATCGCGAATAACCGCGAGACGTCGCAATCCCGCAAGAACGAACGTCATCGCTCGCAAAGGCTTACTGGGACCGGGAGCGTGGAGAGAGGCGGGAAGGCTGCGCGGGTCGTCGGAAGGTAAGAATAACACCATTTTTTATTTTTTTTAATTATTTTTTTGCATTTTATCTTTTACTACTGATGCCGCATAGGTGGCCTCAGTAGTAAAAAGTTGGTCACACTTGTCAAACACTGTGGATGACGAGTGTGACCAACCTGTCAATCAGTTCTCCAAGCGATGCTCCAGATCGCTTGGAAAACGCTAGCATTCTGCAAGCTAATTACGCTTGCAAAATGCTAGTTTTTCCGCGGGAAAATCGCGGGAATTTAAAATGCGATTTTTCCGCGGAATGGAATTCCGGAACTCTCGCGGTACAATAGTGTTGTTCAAAAGTACAACTCGTCACGCAAAAACAAGCCCTCACATGGCCATATTGACGGAAAAATAAAAAATGTTATTGCTCTGAGAAGAAGGGGAGCGAAAAAACAGAAACGTAAAAACAAAAAAGGGCTGCGGCGTGAAGGGGTTAAATAGAATATGTCAACAGATTTTGCTATGTAATTTGACAGCAGCATGATGTAGGGGCAGAGATCGTGATTCCAGCAATGCATCACTTAGTTTATAGGGTGCAGCATCTGTGATACAATCCATGATATCTCTACTGCAGGTCTAGCAGAGCTCTGAATGCTTAGCTCTGGATAACCGTGCTCACAGCACTGACTGGCAGCTTTCTGTGTACACTGCATATTGCCAGATAGCTAATAATTAGTGGTGGGGGGTGGGGTTGGACAGGAGGCACAAGACACCTAGTCCTGTAGCCATAATCTGCTGATAAAGCACTGATTTTATTGTAAATCTAGCATTCCAATTGAGAATTTTTTACTTTGATCTTTTTTTGTTTTAACAGAAAAAAATGACAAAAAAGACATATTATATTCGGTGTATAATAATATGATTGATGATAAGAATAATATTAATATGTAATGTAATAGTAAGTAATATTAAAATATTACATGGTATATAATAATAATTATATAGCGAATAACTAATAAATATTAATAAAAACACCACAGAATGTACCGTAATAATATTAATATCACACATTGTAAATAATAATAATAATATACCGTAGTATAGTATTAGTAATACAATAATATATTATCAGAGAAGAAGCAAACTGTATTTTTTTTTTACCTTTTTGTTTTACTAATTTTACTGGTCTTTGCTGCCACCTGGTGGTCATATCTGGTATTATCACAGATACTCATGTTTCGTGCAGAAGCAGGATGATGTCTTTGGGGAAGCAAAACCAGATCTCACACTTTGCACTGATGAGGGGCAGTGCCTTGAAAAACAGTGTCTGAAAATTGAGATTTTGGTTTTGGCTTTTATCCTAAGTCATTTGACAAGGCTCGTTACAGGGTTGATATTGACTTTTAGGACTGCTGCTTCCAGTAGGTGGCAGTAGAGTTCTAGTTCTCTTCAGCTCTAAAAAGACTATTTTTCTACTAGATGGTGGCCCGATTCTATCGCATCGAGTATTCTAGAGTCTCTGTTAAAAAAAAAAATAGTTATATATATGTCTCAGTGCTTTTCAATGGGAATCTTAAAACGTGCCCTGAGGCGATTGAAATGGCAGTAAAGCTCATTGATATGCGCAGGCAGAACCAGTTACTATACCAACGCCTACGATAGTCACATGAGGCCCCCAGGACAGAGCTTCTGCCACATAATATCAGCTCTTAAAGCGAAACCCACAGCACAAATGCAAATCTAGCTTCATCACATGACGCATGCCCCTGAGAGAGAATGTGCGCCAAAGTGTGCCCCCCGCCCACCAAATCGGACCCTGAGGGGCCCCGCCCACCAAATCGGATTCTGAGTGGCCCCGCCCACCAAATCGGACCCTGAGGGGCCCCGCCCACCAAATCGGACCCTGAGGGGCCCCGCCCCCAAATCGGATTCTGAGTGGCCCCGCCCACCAAATTGGACCCTGAGGGGCCCCGCCCACCAAATCGGACCCTGAGGGGCCCCGCCCACCAAATTGGACCCTGAGGGGCCTCGCCCACCAAATCGGACCCTGAGGGGCCCCGCTCACCAAATCGGACCCTGAGGGGCCCCGCCCACCAAATCGGACCCTGAGGGGCCCCGCCCACCAAATCGGATTCTGAGTGGCCCCACCCACCAAATTGGACCCTGAGGGGCCCCGCCCACCAAATCGGATTCTGAGTGGCCCCGCCCACCAAATCGGACCCTGAGGGGCCCCGCCCACCAAATCGGACCCTGAGGGGCCCCACCCACCAAATCGGACCCTGAGGGGCCCCGCCCACCAAATTGGACCCTGAGGGGCCTCGCCCACCAAATCGGACCCTCAGGGGCCCCGCTCACCAAATCGGACCCTGAGGGGCCCCGCCCACCAAATCGGATTCTGAGTGGCCCCGCCCACCAAATCGGACCCCGAGGGGCCCCGCCCACCAAATCGGATTCTGAGTGGCCCCGCCCACCAAATCGGACCCTGAGGGGCCCCGCCCACCAAATCGGACCCTGAGGGGCCCCGCCCACCAAATCGGACCCTGAGGGGCCTCGCCCACCAAATCGGACCCTGAGGGGCCCCGCCCACCAAATCGGACCCTGAGGGGCCTCGCCCACCAAATCGGACCCTGAGGGGCCCCGCCCACCAAATCGAACTCTGAGGGGCCCCGCTCACCAAATCGGACCCTGAGGGGCCTCGCCCACCAAATCGGACCCTGAGGGGCCCCGCTCACCAAATCGGACCCTGAGGGGCCCCGCTCACCAAATCGGACCCTGAGGGGCCCCGCCCACCAAATCGGATTCTGAGTGGCCTCGCCCACCAAATCGGACCCTGAGGGGCCCCGCTCACCAAATGGAACCCTGATGGGCCCCGCTCACCAAATCGGACCCTGAGGGGCCCCGCCCACCAAATCGGATTCTGAGTGGCCCCGCCCACCAAATCGGACCCTGAGGGGCCCCACTCATCAAATCGGACCCTGAGGGTCCCCACCCACCAAATCAGACCCTGAGGGGCCCCGCCCACCAAATCGGACCTTGAGGGGCCCCGCTTACCAAATCGGACACTGAGGGGCCCCGCTCACCAAATGGGACCCTGAGGGGCCCTGCCCACCAAATCAGACCCTGAGGGGCCCCACCCACAAAATCGGACCCTGAGGGCCCCACCCACAAAATCAAACCCTGAGGGCCCCCGCCCACCAAATCAGACCCAGAGTGGCCCCCGCCCACCAAATCAGACCCTGAGGGGCCCCGCCCACCCAATCGGACCCTGAGGGGGCCCGCTCACACAATTGAACCCTGAGGGGCCCCGCCCACCAAATCAGACCCAGAGGGGCCCCACCCACCAAATTGGACCCTGAGGGACCCCGCCCACAAAATCGGACCCTGAGGGATCCCGTCCACTAATTCAAGCCCTGAGGAGCCCAGGCCACCGAATCGGATCCTGAGGGGCCCCACCCACCAAACCAGACCCTGAGGGGCCCCAAAGGCCAAAGTGGCCCCTGAGAGGCACCCACAGTTAAAACGGATCCTGAGTTGAAAGTCTTGCAGAGGCAGCAGGCAAGTCTCTCTTAAAGGGGCAGCCCGGGCTCCATTTCAAAGCACTATCTGTACTTACTTCAGGAAATACACATCTAGATTTGTAATTGTTGATGCCTTGCTGCATTATTGAGGACATTTGAGATAACATTTATAAAGGTATTTGTGTCCTAGAACTTGGTGGGAAAAATGGAGACCACTTTTAGGGGCCAAAACACCTAACACTGGGTTCTTGTTTGCCTGGGGTGAAGGATAATGGGCAGAGTACATCATGGAATGATGCTCACCTGTTCCTGTGCTGTGACTTATCAGAAGGTCCTGCTGCTGGTTCCTGGCTCTCTTAACGCTGCTAGCTACACACTGCTCATCCCATCCTCTTCCCTTCATGTTTCTTATTTGTGTCCTCTCTCTTCCTTTCCTTCTTGTCTCCTGCACTTTTCTTCTTGCCTGTGTTCTTCTTTCTCCTGCTGCAGTGCTGAGTAGGATCTGCCCTTCTCCTTCTGCCTGTAACAACCCTGCTGGCATCACTGCATGGCCTCCCATCCCCCACACACCAACTTACTTTCTGCTTCAAGCCATGCTGTGAATTCTGTCTGTTGCCAGCTCTGTGCCTCTGCTCTCCATGTTTCCTGACTGTGTGTATAGGGGGGCAGCGCCTGAACTCTCTGGTTCTTATGCAGTCAGGGTGCACCTGGCTAATGGGTCCCTGACCAATCACCTAGAGCCCTGGACTATTTAACTCTGCCATACGCACTGGAACATTGCCTGAGCAATGTCTAATCTCAGTTAGTATCTTGCTGCTGAGGAAGCCAGGCCCTGTTCTGTGTATTTCCTCCTTCTCTGGAGGAATACTTCTTGTCTTGCCTCCTACCTTGTCTGCCTGCCAGGAGGCTAAATATCCTGGCCCTTGAGTCTTGGTTCCAGTACCCTGTCTGTACTCTGTCCTACCTTAATCTCCCTTTCTCCTTGTCTGTGGCTTCCTTCCCTGCTGTGTCTTTCCTTGTGTCCTCCCTGTCTGTGCATCTGCACCCTTGCAGCTCTGTCTGTGAATCTGCATCCTTGCAGCTCTATCTGTTCATCTGCACCCTTGCAGCTGTCTGTGAATCTGCACCCTTGCAGCTCTGTCTGTGAATCTGCACCCTTGCAGCTCTGTCTGTGAATCTGCACCCTTGCAGCTCTGTCTGTTCATCTTCACCCTTGCAGCTCTGTCTGTTCATCTGCACCCTTGGAGCTCTGTCTGTCTGTTCATCTGCACCCTTGCAGCTCTGTCTGTTCATCTGCACCCGTGCAGCTCTGTCTGTTCATCTGCACCCTTGCAGCTCTGTCTGTTCATCTGCACCCTTGCAGCTCTGTCTGTTCATCTGCACCCTTGCAGCTCTGTCTGTTCATCTGCACCCTTGCAGCTCTGTCTGTTTGCACCCTTGCAGCTCTGTCTGTGAATCTGCACCCTTGCAGCTCTGTCTGTGAATCTGCACCCTTGCAGCTTTATCTGCCTGCACGGCTCTCTAGCCGCTCTTTCTGCACGGCTCTCTAGCCGCTCTGCCTGCACTGCTCCCTAGCCGCTCTGCCTGCTCTGCTCCCTTGCCGCTCTGCCTGCACGGCTCCCTTGCCGCCCAGCCTACTCCGCACTCCTGCAGCTCTGCCTACTCCACACTCCTGCCTATATCCATACCTGCACCTCCTGTGTGAACAGGTCCAAATCCTGTTCCAACATACCCCACTCCCTCCTGCCTGCACCTGCTGTGTGAACAGGTCCCTACCTGTCCCTTCTCATACCACGCCAATCTGTCCTGTGTCTCCAAGCCGTGCCCGCCTGTCCTGTGTCTCCAAGCCGTGCCCGCCTGTCCTGTGTCTCCAAGCCGTGCCCGCCTGTCCTGTGTTTCCAAGCCGTGCCCGCCTGTCCTGTGTCTCCAAGCCGTGCCCGCCTGTCCTGTGTCTCCAAGCCGTGCCCGCCTGTCCTGTGTCTCCAAGCCGTGCCCACCTGTCCTGTGTCTCCAAGCCACGCATGCTTGCCCAGTGTCTCAGCCGTGCCTGTCGTGTCTACCCGCCTGCCTGTCTATAGCTTCTGTCAAAGTGACTTATCCCCGAGTGGGACCAGCAGACACAGCCAGACACCACAGTGGAGTGGCACCCGACAGCTATCTGCCGCACAAGCCTGACCTCACCATCAGAGGCTCCAGTGAAGACCGAGGTAGCTGTCGTAGTCACGCCCCTTCCAGGGTTATCTGGTTTGTGGCTCAGTGGGGCCACAAACCCCCGGCTCGCGCCATTCAGCCAAGGTGCAAGCGTGACACTGCCTTTGCGCCTCTGCACTGCCCAGTAGGAGGGGAGAAGTATTGATTGAACACCACCAAGTTTCCCGACCTCCCTGGAAGCAGAGGCCTCCTGTGCTTGTGGCTTGTTAACGTATTCTACCTATTACACGCTGATCTAGTGTTAGCCCTACATGTGGCACTTCTTAAGGAAGGAGGCCCACCGGAGGATTCACCAGCTTTCCAGTGAGTCAGGCCAAGAATTGCCACACAGGTAACTTCGTCTTCGATCACTCATTGGGGCTCTATAGTGTCTTTGGAGCTGACTCGGGCTCATGATGTCTACTTAACGCCACTATATGATGACATTGTGTGTTCTAGTCAGTGCCAGAAGTGTTGAAGAACCCCAAAGAGTGATGAGAGCCAAAGGGAGATGAGCTTTGGAGGCATGAAGGCGTGTTGGAGACGTGAAGGCTGGTGAGTACTATATAATTTTGTTTTTAACTCTGAAAAAGTCTCAGAGTTTAAAAATTTATTTAAATGCCAATTTTCTTCTCATCAACTAAATTTGATGCAAATCTGCCGAATTTTGGTAGATTTACTCTTCTCTATTTCTTAATCTCCTTGCATCGTGGGTCAATTTTGCTCAATTATAAATTGAGTTTAATGTCCAATATACATAAAGTAAATTAACAAATAAGTAGAGGCGCGCATCCATCGCATCCATGTAAATCACATCTAATCAAGTAATAAATAAACATCCTTGGTTACTATAGCAACGCGGGCCTGAATCTACAAGCATCCATTACAGCTGCAAAGCTAACATATAATCTATCACTCGGGGGAATATACTCCATTTAGATGTTAATATTCATTATAAAAACAATAATTAACACATAGCTTAGCTGTATAAACAGAGGAAAAGAGCGCCGATGGCATATGAACACGGTTTAACGCCTTCCTAGGCCTCATCACTGCACTGTACTTCCTTAAAATTGATAATTTTAGTGAGTACGACCTGCATTTTGGGGTGGGTTCTTGAGCTTTTTGTTGGGGGTGTTCCCAGGTAGTTATGTCCCAATTTTGGGATAATAATACTAATACACTGTCCATTTAATGGGTAGGAGAAGCTTGGAATTTTTATTTTTGCATACAAGAAGGTTGTAAAGTGTAAAAAAAATTGCATACTCACCTCACTGCTTCCCTTTTTCGTCATCCCCACAGTCCTCCATCCAGTCCTAGTCACCTCCTCTTCTTTTCTGCTTTCTCCACCTTCACTTCAACCTTCCTCACTCCAGGCTCTGGTTTGTGACTTGGCAAGGTCTTTGACCCAAGTGACTTCACGCCGAAGTCATTCCGCACAACATAACGTTGTGATGTCACGTTGTTCGCTTTGACGGCATTGCACATAGTGACTTCCAAAGTTTTGGCCATGAAGAAGACTTGGCCTGGAGTGAAGGTTGTGAAGAGAATAGGGAAAGGGGAAAAGTAGAAGAGTCGAAAATGAGACGGTGGGCTTCGGGAAAGAAGAGCAGTGAGGTGATTATTCTTTTTTTTTTAACCCTTTGCATGACCCTCTATGGCAGTGTTTCTCAACTCCAGTCCTCAAGACCCACCAACAGGTCAAGTTTTCAGGATATCCTTAGCATTGCACAGGTGATTTCAACACCTGCTCAAGCATTAATTCCATCACCTGTGCAATACTAAGGAAATCCTGAAAACATGACCTGTTGGTGTGTCTTGAGGACTGGAGTTGAGAAACACTGTTCTATGGTTTAACAAAATGGTGGCTGCATCTGAACTTGAGAGTGAATTGCAAAAAAAAATCTGTATTCTGGTGAATACAGATATTTAGAAAGTTCAAAAATTCAATTCCGCCGGAATAAATTTTCTCATCTCTACATCCAGTAAACTGGTGAAAATTGGCTCTTTTATTCTCTTAAGCAAAAAAAAACAGCAAAAACCGGACATTTTAATAAGGCCTAATTGTGTGTGAACAACTCCTGAGCCTGTGATATTAGTAATGGGTATCAGCTACAACATTTATATATATAAAGCTGAGTGTATGTACTGTACGTGTGTGTGTGTATCAAGCCATGCCCACTCCACAGAGCCCCGCCCAGGAGCGTAAGGTGCAGAAGGAGGCAGTGTAAAAAGAAGGAGCATGAGGTGCAGGAGCAATATGGCCCCTTAACGCCCGCCATTATTTGTTATAACTAACATCTCGAAGAGAGGTTAGCTACGTTGAAGATCATTAAGGAAGGTGAAGAGTTCTTGGACAGAGCAGAATTATCTCTTCATGTTACAGAAAGAGAAGAAATTCGAAGTGCACCTGAAGAAACAGAGGAATGGAGACATGTGACCCAGAGAAGCAGGAGGATCAGGAGGCAGTCAGCACCCATACTGCTCAGGAACCAGTACCAGGCTCTCACGCAGGAAAACAATGAAGAAATACATCAGGATAAGACTTTGCCAACAAACAGCAACCTTGTACGCCTTCAGAGTCCTCCTGGATGGAGAAAGAAAAATGTTGTGAAGAAGAAACGGAGAGTGGTGGTCATGGGGGATTCCCTGTTGAGAGGAACAGAGGCCGCTATCTGCAGACCGGATATAACTTCAAGAGAAATGTGCTGTCTTCCAGGTGCAAAAATTAAAGATGTGTCTGACAGGATATCAGGACTCTTCAGACCTACAGATGACTACCCATTCCTGCTACTACATGTGGGGACAAATGACACCGCAAGAAACGACCTGGAAACCATCTGCAGAGACTTTGAAGACTTAGGCAAGAAAGTGAAAGAACTGGGAGCGCAGGTGGTCTTCTCTTCCATCCTCCCAGTGGATGGCAATGGAACAAGGAGGTGGAATAAGATTCTGCAGGTGAACAACTGGCTACGTCGATGGTGCCGTCAGCAACGATTTGGATTTCTGGATCACGGAGTGAACTACTTATACGATGGACTACTTGCTAGAGATGGGGTGCACCTTACGAAGACTGGAAAGCAGGTATTTGGAAGTCGCTTTGCTACACTTGTAAGGAGAGCTTTAAACTAGAACAACATGGGAAGGGAAGCAAAAGACCAGAAAAAGCCATACACCTGACAAATGCTACTGAGAACTCTGCTATTAGAAGTGGAAAGGAAGAACAAAGACGAAAGAATCTAATTAAAAAAAATATTGGAGAAAGAGAAACCAATCACAAACTAAAATGTTTCTATACTAATGCACAAAGCATGGGCAACAAACAAGGAGAATTGGAACTACTAACACAGGAAAAGAAATATGATGTCATTGGAATCACTGAAACTTGGTGGGACAATACACATGATTGGAATACAAGACTAGAAGGATACAACTTATTTGCAAGAAACAGACTTGATAAACGAGGAGGGGGTGTCGCATTGTATGTTAGAAACGCGTATATCTGCACAGAGATTGAAGCTTCAGAGACTGGGAGTTCTGTGGAAACTGTTTGGGTAAGAATACAAGGACAGAACAATGGAAAGGACACCATTGTAGGCATTTACTACAGGCCGCCTGTGCAAGCTGAAGATATGGATGAACTCTTTATGCATCAAATGGCCAAGTTCTCCAAAAAATATGACATAGTTGTCATGGGAGATTTCAACTATCCAGACATTTGTTGGGAATCTCTCTCAGGCAAAACTAACAGGTCAAGGAAATTCTTATCCTCTCTTGCTGACAACTTTATCTTCCAAAAGGTAAAGGAGAAAACAAGGGGAACTGCTACCTTGGATCTAATCCTTATAAACAGGGAGGAAATGGTTGAGGAGGTAAAAGTGACTGGGACCCTAGGAGGTAGCGACCATGCTATTTTAGAATTTTGGATAACTAGAGGCGGAAGACCTATGAAGACTCAGACGTCAAGGTTAGATTTCAGAAAGGCAGATTTTAAGGGATTCAGAAAGAGAATTGGAGGGATCCAATGGCTGGATATCCTTAAAGACAAAAATGTCCAGGAAGGATGGGAAATCTTGAAAAATGAAATTCTCAAAGCACAGTTGTTAACAATTCCGAAAAGAGGGAAGAATAGGAAGCATTTAAGGAAACCAGGATGGATGAACACAGAACTTAAGCACATGCTAAAAAGGAAGCAAAAAATGTTTATAAAATGGAAAGAAGGAGGCATATCTAAAGAAGAATATAATGCTGTCTGCAGAACCTGCAAAGCACAAATCAGATTATCTAAAGCTGAAAATGAATTGAGGCTTGCAAGAGATGTCAAAAGCAATAATAAAGGATTTTGGGGATATGTCAAAAGTAAAAGAAAAGTCAAAGATGCTATAGGATTTTTACAGGATGAAAATGATGAAATGGTAAGACAGGATGTTGAGAAGGCTGAACTTTTAAATTCCTATTTTGCATCTGTTTTCTCTCAGAAAGGAAATGTAACATCAACTGTTATTCACTGTCCTATTAAGGGAATAGAAGAATCCAGGATATCTATAAACAGAAAGATAGTGAGGAAACACTTAGCTAACCTAAATGTATTCAAGTCTCCAGGTCCAGATGAATTACACCCCAGAGTACTGAAGGAGATAGAAGAAGAAATTTTTGAACCCCTCTCCATAATCTTTGAAAATTCTTGGAGAACAGGAGAAGTGCCAGAAGACTGGAGAAGAGCAAATGTTGTTCCTATCTTCAAAAAGGGGAAGAAGGTGGACCCAGGCAACTATAGGCCGGTGAGTCTGACTTCTATACCAGGAAAGATCTTTGAACAAATTATTAAACAACATGTATGTCAATACCTGGATAAGAATGAAGTGATTAAACAGAGTCAGCATGGGTTTGTAACTAATAAGTCATGTCAGACTAATTTAATTTCCTTCTATGATGGTATTACTGATTGGGTGGATCAAGGAAATGCTGTAGATATAGTATATCTTGACTTCAGCAAAGCATTTGACAAAGTCTCTCATACAATCCTTATTGAAAAAATGACTAAGTATGGAATGGACAAGGCAACTGTTAGGTGGATTCATAACTGGCTTAGTGATCGGACCCAAAGAGTGGTCGTAAATGGCTGCACATCCAGTTGGAAGAATGTCTCAAGTGGGGTACCACAGGGCTCTGTCCTGGGCCCTGTATTGTTCAACATCTTTATCAACGATTTAGATGAAGGAATTGAGGGTAAACTGATTAAATTTGCTGATGACACAAAGCTAGGAGGGATAGCTAATACTAGAGAAGAGAGAGAGAGGATTCAAAAAGATTTAAATAAACTGGAGAAGTGGGCAGCAACTAACAGAATGGTTTTTAACAGGGAGAAATGCAAAGTACTACATCTGGGCAATAAAAATGAAAAAAGCATATATAGAATGGGAGGAATAGGGCTAAGTGACAGCACATGTGAAAAAGACTTGGGTATACTAATAGATCACAGACTGAATATGAGTCAACAGTGTGATGCAGCAGCAAAAAAGGCAAATGCAATTCTAGGATGTATTAACAGAAGCATACAGTCTAGATCACGTGAAGTCATTATTTCCCTCTACTCCTCTTTGGTCAGACCTCATCTGGAATATTGTGTCCAGTTTTGGGCACCACATTTTAAAAAAGACATCAACAAACTGGAGCAAGTTCAGAAAAGAGCGACCAGAATGGTGACCGGTCTGCAAACCCTGTCTTATGAGGAAAGGTTGCAGGATTTGGGAATGTTTAGTTTGCAAAAGAGAAGACTGAGAGGAGACTTAATAGCTGTCTACAAATATCTAAAGGGCTGTCACATTGTAGAAGGATCAACTTTATTCTCATTTGCACAAGGAAAGACTAGAAGCAATGGGATGAAGCTGAATGGGAGGAGACACAGATTAGATATTAGAAAAAACTTTTTGACAGTTAGAGTGATCAATGAGTGGAACAGGCTGCCACGAGAAGTGGTGAGTTCTCCTTCAATGGAAGTCTTCAAACAGAGGCTGGACAGACATCTAACTGGGATGATTTAGCGAATCCTGCTTTGAGCAGGGGGTTGGACCAGATGGCCCAGGAGGTCCCTTCCAACTCTACGATTCTATGATTCTATGATTCTATGATTCATTAACCACAGTTAGTTACTATGCTGTTATGAATGAGTCACCGGAGGAGGAGAAAACAAAAATACAAGCTAAGTCCAGAAAACCGGAGAGGTTGGTAGCTATCGGATTGCAGACTCCTGATCCTATACACCACAACTAACAGCAGCCGTGGGGGGTTCCTACGGTGCCCTAGACTCCTCGTCACAGCCGGAGAACTACATAAGCCTAAAGAAGGAAATGGGAAATCTAAACTGCCCCAGAGCAGACCCCAAAGCAATAGACAGCCCCCAACATGTATTGTCAGTGAAAAACAGATGAAAACACAAACACAGACAGAAAGACAGGCTGAGCAAACGATGGGGCCCAACTAACTAGGTAGGACAGGACAGAAAAGATGCTGGCTGCAATCCGCAAAAAACCCTACCAAAAATGTCCCAATCGTCTGATAGGGAAAAAGGCCCTGAAGTCGCTAGACTTCAAAATCACTATATCAGTACTCAGGTATATTCTGAAAACAGAGCAAAGAGATCAACTGATCAGAGACAAAAATGGAATTAAGACAGTCCCAACCAGGACTGGCTGAATACAAACACTAAGGAAACCAGACAAAATCTCATGGAATAATAGCAGGGCAAAAACTTAGCTTTTAGTAGACAGGAACTAAGCTGGATGCAAGAGCTCAGAGCAGAAAGGATCCCCAGCAGCCCTGCAGGGCGTCGGCTGCCTTATATCCACTCAGAAATTCCAGATGTCCAATCACACTCCGCCTGTTCAGATGACAGGTTCTTCCATCCCAATCAATTTCACTACCTCTCTTCACCAGCAGAGGGAGTTCATCAGACATCAAAGGTGAAGGGGAGAATGAACTCACAACACTATGCCCTGGCAATGCTGCTCTCTTCAGCTAGTACAGAATAAAAGCCAACATTCCAATAGCCAAAATCGAGACATTTAAGCCCCAGCCCAGGAACTCTCCTAATAAAACATGCTCACTTTTGGGCAGAGTTTGCACCAGTTTGTGGCATTGTTGGTAAATTCGGGACTGTTGGTGAGTATAACAGTCCCAAATTTCTGCAAAGTTAGACATAGCTTCGATTCTTTTCATATATTCCAGATGGAACAGTCTATATTGACCGTAGCGTCTTAGTGGAAGGAGTTTTATATTGTAGAAGTAATCCAAGGATTGAAGGTTAAAGTATCATAGCAGGAATTAAGTAAACAATATTTATATAAAAATAAAGAAAAGTAAAAAAATAATAATTTACTTTACACATGATGGAAACAAACCCTCAAATAGCTACATCGATAGAAAAATAAACATTTCGTTATGGCTCTTTATAATTGGCTTTTCCTGTACAAAAGTAGCAAAACATTTAAAATAAAAATATTTGAAAAAATTATATATATAGTCAAAATCTTCATTAAAAAATTTTTGTATGCCATTTAATGGACATAGTAAATGGCAGACTATTAGATTTTTTTTTCTGTTTTGTCCACTCAAGAAATAGATTTCCTGTTTACACAGAAAGCAAATATTGGATGTGTGTGGGAAGTTAATCCTATAGCCTACAAGAAGAATCATCACACTTGAATAGAAGTGAATAGAAGTTTAAAATGCATTATTTACTAAATAGTTTAAAAATACATAATATTAGTTTCATTTGATAAATAAATATAAAGATTCCAGGGAAGTAGTGAGAACAATAAGCTAAGTTCACACGTAGCGGAATTCCCGCAGAAGTTACCGCGAGAATTCTGGAATTCCATTCCGCGGGAAAATCGCATTTTAAATTAACGCGATTTTCCCGCGGAAAAACTAGCGATTTGCAAGCGTAATTAGCTTGCAGAATGATAGCGTTTTCCAAGTGATCTGGAGCATCTCTTGGAGAACTGATTGACAGGTTGGTCACACTCGTCAAACATAGTGTTTGACGAGTGTGAACAACTTTTACTAGTGAGGCTGCCTATGCGGCATCAGTAGTAAAAGATAGAATGTAAAAATAATATAAAAGATTAAAAATATTGTTATTCTCACCTTCTGGCGTCCCGTGCAGCCTTCCAGCCTCTCTCCACACTCCCGGCATCTTCCGGTCCCAGAAATCCTTTGCGCGAATGACCACGAGACATCGCGCTCCCGCTACGTCATCGCTGTCATTCTTGCAAAGGATTACTGGGACCGGAAAATGCCGGGAGCGTGGAGAGAGGCGGGAAGGCTGCACGGGACGCCGGAAGGTGAGAATAGCAATATTTTTTATTTTAATTCCATTTTTTACAGGGATATGGTAACCAGATCCCGGAGGACAGTCTCCTCTCCTCCAGACCATTGGTACCATCCGCAAATGTTCTGCTTACTTTTCGCATGGTGGGCACAGCCACATGAGGAAAGTAAGCAGAACAATGCATTCCTATGTGGGCGGAATCACCGCGATTCCGCAAAATTAATGAACATGCTGGGTATTTTTCCGAGATGCGATTCCACCGCGGGAAAATCCACAGCATTAGCACAGCATTGCGGAATCCCATAGGATTGCATGGGATGCTGTTTTTTGGCATTTTCGAGGCAAAATTGCGCGTTTAAAATCGCCACGAAAATGCAAAAAAAGCGCTACGTGTGAACCCAGCCTTAATGGGTAGAAGGAAAAGAAATATGTAGGGTAGTAATCCTAGCACTAACTGTCCAGAATACACTGAGTATAATTAGATAATAATATAATTAGATAATAATAACTAATAATTTTAAATACAGTACTTATGTTATAACAGATAAAGAAATTCATATAAGTGAAATTGCAAATTCATACAACATGATAAGTTTCAGAATGTAATAGGAAAATAGGAAAAGGAAATATACTCAGAACAAAGTTTTTACAGATGAGCTAAATTGTAATATATTTGTAGGGAATAGTTACTCCAATCAATCACTGAATACTCGCGTCCTGATGCATGTTTCGCACATTTGATTACTCAGGGGGACCTCCAAGAAACATAAAAGTTGTGCCATACAAAAACATAATATATATATATATATATATATATACTGTATATACAGTCATGGCCAAAAGTATTGACACCCCTGCAATTCTGTCAGATAATACTCAGTTTCTTCCTGAAAATGATTGCAAACACAAATTCTTTGGTATTATTATCTTCATTTAATTTGTCTTAAATGAAAAAACACAAAAAGAATTGTCCTAAAGCCAAATTGGATATAATTCCACACCAGACATAACAAAGAGGGTGGACAAAAGTATTGACACTGTTTGAAAAATCATGTGATGCTTCTCTAATTTCTGTAATTAACAGCACCTGTAACTTACCTGTGGCACCTAACAGGTGTTGGCAATAACTAAATCACACTTGCAGCCACTTAACATGGATTAAAGTTGACTCAACCTCTGTCCTGTGTCCTTGTGTGTACCACATTGAGCATGGAGAAAAGAAAGAAGACCAAAGAACTGTCTGAGGACTTGAGAAACCAAATTGTGAGGAAGCATGAGCAATTTCAAGGCTACAAGTCCATCTCCAAAGACCTGAATGTTCCTGTGTCTACCGTGCACAGTGTCATCAAGAAGTTTAAAGCCCATGGCACTGTGGCTAACCTCCCTAGATGTGGCCGGAAAAGAAAAATTGACCAGAGATTTCAACGCAAGATTGTGCGGATGTTGGATAAAGAACCTCCACTAACATCCAAACAAGTTCAAGCTGCCCTGCAGTCCGAGGGTACAACGATGTCAACCCATACTATCCGTCGGCGTCTGAATGAAAAGGGACTGTATGGTAGGAGACCCAGGAAGACTCCACTTCTTACCCCGAGACATAAAAAAGCCAGGCTGGAGTTTGCCAAAACTTACCTGAAAAAGCCTAAAACATTTTGGAAGAATATTCTCTGGTCAGATGAGACAAAAGTAGAGCTTTTAGGGCAAAAGCATCAACATAGAGTTTACAGGAGAAAAAAGAGGCATTCAAAGAAAAGTACACGGTCCCTACAGTCAAACATGGCGGAGGTTCCCTGATGTTTTGGGGTTGCTTTGCTGCCTCTGGCACTGGACTGCTTGACCGTGTGCATGGCATTATGAAGTCTGAAGACTACCAACAAATTTTGCAGCATAATGTAGGGTCCAGTGTGAGAAAGCTGGGTCTCCCTCAGAGGTCATGGGTCTTCCAGCAGGACAATGACCCAAAACACACTTCAAAAAGCACTAGAAAATGGTTTGAGAGAAAGCACTGGAGACATCTAAGGTGGCCAGCAATGAGTCCAGACCTGAATTCCATAGAACACCTGTGGAGAGATCTAAAAATGGCAGTTTGGAGAAGGCACCCTTCAAATATCAGGGACCTGGAGTAGTTTGCCAAAGAAGAATGGTCTAAAATTCCAGCAGAGCATTGTAAGAAACTCATTGATGGTTACCGGAAGCGGTTGGTCGCAGTTATTTTGGCTAAAGGTTGTGCAACCAAGTATTAGGCTGAGGGTGCCAATACTTTTGTCCGGCCCATTTTTGGAGTTTTGTGTGAAATGATCAATGTTTTGCTTTTTGCTTCATTCTCTTTTGTGTTTTTTCATTTAAGACAAATTAAATGAAGATAATAATACCAAAGAATTTGTGTTTGCAATCATTTTCAGGAAGAAACTGAATATTATCTGACAGAATTGCAGGGGTGTCAATACTTTTGGCCATGACTGTATATATATAATTTAAGGTCATGTCCTAAGGACATCAATTACATTTTCCTTCCATTCTGTCTGATTGAAGGGGCTTTGTTTCCTATGATGCCCATATGCGTGATATTTTGTGAATTTGGCAGATATTTTAATTTAAGTCAATTTGAAAGACTGTAGAACTTTTATTTTTGCCATCTGCAAAGTGCAGTTTGAATAAATGAAAATGTCCAACTTTATAAAATTCTCATTCCATGAACCTACACGACTAGAGATGGGCGAACCCGAACAATAAAGTTCGGCGTCCGTACCAAACACCTACTGTTCGGGCACGGATACCGAACACGGCCTTCACCAGGAAGTCCGTGTTACTGGTTATCAAGAATAGAGGGGTACCCACACAGTTTTTTTTTAATCATTTAAATAAATAATTTAAAAAAATGGCTTGGAGTCCCTCCATTTTTGACAACCAACCTTGCTAAAGCAGACAGCTAGGGGCTGGTATTCTCAGGCTGGTAAGGGGCCATGGAAATTGCCCCCCCAACCTAGAAATAGCAGCCCGCCGCTGCCCTGAAAAGGCACATCTATTAGATGCGCCAATTCTGGCGCTTTGCCCGGCTCTTCCCACTTGCCTTCTAGTGGTGGCAAGTGAGGTTCATATTTGTGGGGTTAATATCACCTTTGTATTGTCAGGTGACATCAAGCCCATGGCTTAGTAATGGAGAGGTGTCTATAAGACACCTATCCATTACTAAACCTCTGGTTGTATTGTAAATAAAGACACAGCCAGAATAGAGTCCTTTATTAGAAATAAAGCAAAACACAGTTTTCCATTTTTATTTAAACGCCTAATTCCAGCGAAGCACTCGTTCTCCTGTAATAAAAGTAAAATAAAAAAGCAACAATATACCATACCTCTCTGTCGTTCTGTCCCACACCGTAATACATGTCTGGGAGATAAACAGTTTTCAACCTGGATGGTGCAAAGATGCATCCGTCCAGGCTCAAAACAAGCCAGACAAAACTCACAGCTGGGGGCTGCAATCCTCAGCTGTCAACCTCAGCAATGCTAGTTAGCAAGAATAGAGGGGTCTCCATGCTGTTTTTTTAACTATTTAAATAAATAATTAAATAAAGACATGTGGTCCCCCCATATTTTACAAACAACCTTGCTAAAGCTAACAGCTGGGGGCTGGTATTCTCAGGCTGGTAAGGAGCCATGGATATGCCCCCCCAGCCTAAAAATAGCAGTTTACAACCTGGATGGGGCAAAGTTGTGACCTTCCACGCTGAGAACCACTGGTGACTGAACTGCTGCGAGTACAGCCTCAGAGACCGGTGGTGACGTCATCACTGTTACCTCCGGGCAGTGAGGCTCTTGTTCCCAGCCAGGCTGAACTGCTGTGACCTCGGTGACATCCCCACTAGCACCGTGAAAGTTTTTTTCACTGTGCTAGTGGGGATTTCACTGAGGTCATTGCCGTTCAACCCAGCTGGGAACCAGAGCCTCAGTGACCAGACATAACCTCGATGACGTCACTACCGGTCTCTGAGGCTGTGCTCACAGCTGGGCTGAACTGCAATGACCTCAGTGAAATCCCCACTAGAACGGTCTCATTGCAATCTGCAACTGTCTCATTGCATGTAGGACACTTGGGTGACCTAATAGTTCCTATGAATACATTTGAAGATGGCCTATTATAAATATGACTTTTTTACCTAGTGTAAATGCTGTTATTCTCTTGAATTTGGCATTGTTTTTCCTTTGTTCCTGTGCCTCTTCATTCCTGAGATGTGGACTCCTCTTCCCTGTGTATAACTCTAGTCTTTATTACCAACCGGATGTTGTCCTCCATAAAGAAAAGCTGATGACTACACCCACTTGGCTAAAAACACTAGAATTATATACAGGGCAGATGAGAGGAAATCTCAAGAATCGAGAGGCACAGAAGCAATAGAAAAACAATGCCGGATTTAGAAGAACAGTAACACCAGGTTGAGTATAAATATACAGTGGGGGAAATAAGTATGTGATCCTTTACTGATTTTGTAAGTTTGCCCACTGACAAAGACATGAACAGTTTTAATTTTAAGGATAGGTTAATTTTAACATTGAGAGATAAAATATCAAAAATAAAATTCAGAAAATCACATTGTATAAATTATAAATTATAAATTATATAAACCCTTGTTGGCCAGCACAGCAGTCAGATGTTTTTTGTAGTTGATGATGAGGTTTGCTCACATGTCAGGAGGAATTTTGGTCCACTCCTCTTTGCAGATCCTCTCTAAATCATTAAGATTTTGAGGCTGTCGCTTGGCAACTCAGAGCTTCAACTCCCTCCATAACTTTTCTATGGGATTAAGGTCTGGAGACTGGCTAGGCCACACCATGACTTCAATGTGCTTCTTTTTAAGCCACTCCTTTACTGCCTTGGTCACTGTCTTGCTGCAAGACCCAGCCACAACCCATTTTTAATGTCCTGGTGGAGAGAAGGAGGTTATCACTCAGGATTTTACAGTACATGGCTCAATCCATTCCCATATTCATGCAGTAGCCTTGTGCCCTTAGGAAAGAAACACCCCATCACATAATGTTTCCACCTCCATGCTTGACAGTGGGGACGGTGTTCTTTTGGGTCATAGGCAGCATTTCTCTTACTCCAAACACGGCAAGTTGAGTTAATGCGAAAGAGATCAATTTTTGTCTCATCTGACCACAGCACCTTCTCCCAATTACCCACAGAATCATCCAGGTGTTAATTGGCAAACTTCAGGCGGGCCTGCACATGTGCCTTCTTGAGCAGGGGGACCTTGCGGGTGCAACAGGGGCCAGGGTGTCAGTTGTGGCAAAGGACTTTAACTCTTCCACACCCTGATGCTCCACTACTGTAAAATCAGATGTGTCCATTTTGTAAAGTGCTGTGTGTGTGTGGTGTTTCACCCACCTGTGGGCCAGCGTTCTCTTCCGAGTGCACAGCTCCTTTTCTTCTCACGCACACACAAATATTGTCAGAGTCTCTATTCATTTTCTGCAAAAGTTTACTTAATTCGTTCACACGTACAGCAGTTACAGTCCAGTATTTTCCACATGACACAGAAACTTCCTTCTCTGGACTCTCTCTAATACTGTCTTCTGGCACAAGATCTGGTTCCCAGGTTCCCAGTACCACAGCTAACTGAGATGACGGTCCCGCTTCTTCCAGGGGATCCCCGTTCCTCTTCCATTCAAGATCATCTTGGGAGTTGCCCAAAAGCGTCACCATTTGTTCCCTCAGGCTGCCCAGTCCCACTTGTTTCCTGTTGACAATTTCACTGTGTCTCCCCCTCTGGCACTGCTTCTGTTCCCTTCACTCTTTACCTCACAACTCTCCACAACTCTTTCTAGAACAATCTAGTTACCTCAGAACTAGCTCCTCCCACTAGCTAGCTTCCTATTGGTTTAAACATTTAACTATTACTACTTTGGCTAAAACCAGTTAACTATCTTATCTTTCATCTAAATCTACATCCCTGACTCTATAGTGTCCCCACTGCACTATACTTCACATAACCCCAGACTATGCTAAACATTAGGCCTAACTATGTTGTTAACTGTCCTGTCCCTACCTTAGTCTCTAACACAATACAGGAATATAAACACTACATTACCTATAAACCTATTCTATAAATGACATATACACATAAGCACATTAGTAAAACATCCAGAGCATATCTGGCTTAATCCAGCAGATATGAATCGAGGTGCAGGGGCGAAATCAGTCTCCTGCACACCCCGTACACGGCCAACTGCAGGATTTTAAACCTTCACGGCGTAATGTGTTACCAATGGCTTTCTTGGTGACTTTGGTCCCAGATGCCTTGAGATCAATAACAAGTTCCCCCCCGTGTAGTTTTAGGCGTATCTCTCACCTTCCTCATGATCATGGATACCCCACAAGGTGAGATTTTGCACGGTGGCCCAGATCGATATCGATTGACTGTCATTTTGTATTTCTTCCATTTTCTTACTATTGCTCCAACAGTTCTCTCCTTCTCACCCAGCGTCTTACTTACGGTTTTGTAGCCCATTCCAGCTTTGTGCAGGTCTATGATCTTGTCCTTGACATCCTTATAAAAGCTCTTTGTTCTTGCCCATGTTGCAGGGGTTAGAGTCGGACTGATTTCTTGAGTCTGTGGACAGGAGTCTTTTATAAAGGTGACTATGTAAGACAGCTGTCTTTAACGCAGGTAACTAGTTGATTAGGAGCATCTAAGTGGTCTGTAGGAGCCAGAACTCTTAATGGTTGGTAGGTAAATTAAATGCTTATTTCTCACTGCAAAATGCAAATAAATTTATATAATTTATACAATGTGATTTTCTGGATATTATTTTTGATATTCTATCTCCCAATTGTTTCAGAAAATGAAGTTTTTCTGGTTATAGGAAGCGATTGATTGCAGTTATTTATTCCAAAGGGTGTGAGGGAGCCAACAATCTTGTCCGGCCCATTTTTGGGTGAAATTACTGTATGTCCAATTTTACTTTTTCTCATTTTTTTCTGTTGCTCCAACACATAGGAAGGTAATAAACATGTTGTAGAGACACAGGTGAGGGGGGTGGGTGTCATCAGGTGCCCTATTCCACTAGCTGCAACTGCATGGACCAGGGATCATGCCACCATACCAACGCATGCTCTCCTTTTACCATGGGTGTAATAATAATAAGACAACACAGGTTGAGGTTAAAACACTGTAGCAAAACTTTATAGAACCATAAAACCAGTAAATAACACATACAACAGTCTCAGCAAAATACCCAAGATACTGCAAAATTAGAGTCTCACCCTTTCACTGATTTATTTTGTTAAGAATAGCTGTGATTTCAGAGCTTTCAGTGTCAACTAACCCTACCTGTGGCAAGCACAGAGAGGAGGTAACAAGCTTAGGAAGTTGACAGTCCATTGAGGTACAAGGCCAGGTGACCGGAGGGTCACAACCTGGCTTCTTTGAACAACTTCATGGAGCCAGGTGACTGGTGGGTCCCAGTCGGGGCTTTCCCAAATGTGTCTAAGTAGCTCATGTGACCGGTAGGTCCAAATCCTGACTACTCCAAATGTATCCATGTATCCATGGATTCAGTGATGGTCAATGGAGCAGATCTGTATTCTTTCTGCCAAGGCCGTGATCCCCTAAGCTGGCATCCTGTAGAATGTCAAATCTGTGTCACTCATGATGAAGCCATGAGCTGGCAGCTATCCTGTAGAGTGTTCTTGTTCTTGACTGTGGTTTAATAAAGAGTCTCTGGCTCTTTGGATCTCTGGATTTCTTGTTAAAGAAGCATATCTTCTTTTTATAGGTCCCTTCAAGGTCCTTGAGCAAGGTAACCATCCATCATCCACAGGTCAAGGGGAAGAAGTGATGAGGTTAACCTGAATTGTTTGATATTTCTAATTTATCCTTCATTATTTGCACGTCAACAAACTGCATGGCCTGGTATAATGTGTAATCAACATATCAGCAAATGTCATTGTTCAGTGACCCTGCTTCCCTATTTTGTAAAGATAACAGTACAATAAACTGTTCGAGCTGACATAAGAGGTAAATAACTACCATTTATCAATTTACAAATATCAATTAAACAAACAAGTAGAGTCAACATAAAGATAATAGTCTATGCCTCCTGGCTTGGCGATAATAGACGTGTGCATAATTAAGATTAAATTCCTGTGATGTCACTTATGTGTATAACAAAACATGTGTAATTGCAATATTTTTCTGGGAAAAATACTTCATTTTCTGGAACAATTTCAAGGGTGCAAATACTTTCAGCCATGGCTGTATATATATTTATAGTAAGTGACTGGTCACAGAAATGACAAAACACAAACAAAAACAAAGCTCCCCGTCCTTGTCCCAGCTCTGGCTGATCTAATGCTTCCACGACACTGCCATAGTTGGTGATTGTGAAGGTCATCTTCTACTTCTAGTTATCTTTGCTCCTTGTGTTGTATCCTTTATGCCACCATAAGAATGTTTCGTCTGTACGTGTCTGCACATCCCGTGCTCTCCTATACATATTTCTAACGTATTTTTAGCCCGAACTTCATTTATAAAGAGCTTTGTTTAATAGTCACGTCGGCTTCCTGAACAGTGATGTTGTGAGGAGCGGTGTCTGGGTGATCTCACGACTGCTGTCCCCTTCTCGCTTCCAGAAATGACTCCTTGGATCGACAACAAAGCCTCATGTATTTATAATGAAAGCTGCTGTTTGCTTCTTGCAATGTAAGAATGTTGCTTTATGTCTCTCCAGCAGCGACTTCTCCATGTAAGGCTCACGGGAGGGAAATTTTTATAGTCTGAAGCAGTCGATCACCAATTATCAGATAATAACTCCTCGTATTGAAAGACCACGGGATAGATTTATTAGTACATGCCAGTGCCAAGGGCTTCTTTGAAGTCAATTGAGATTTACCATACTTGGACAGTGGAGGCAGGAGATTACACACACCCAACTCTTGGCAGAATTCTTCAGCATGTCATACCCCACAAAAATACATTGATTTTGGTGGTATACTTCTAATATCTTTGGCCTAAGCTTGCAAAAAACTTGATATCATATTTTGAATTGAAAAGATCCAGGAAAGTAGCTATGAACGGGTCCATATGTTGTAAATGTCTTGGTGAGAACATACATTCTAACTCTTCCGGAATGTCCAGGAGGCTTCTAGAATGGGGTGGATATGGCCTGTCTGAAATAGGACATGGGCTGTGAAAATAGGGTGTATATATGGAAGGTATATACTGCTTTGAGAAAATATCTTCTAGTTTACTTTTCATGGTATACATGTGCTGTATATACTATATAGTAAAGTGTTGTATTGTGTCCCATGCTGATTGTTGTAGTGGACTTTACTTACACTGTAATATTAGCTGTTTTTGTTTATTGTTTATTCTGATGTAGAAGAAACCAGCAGGATATATAACAAACCAATAGCAGGAAGTGGAGTCAGTGTGTGGTTGAAGCCTCCTGTACTGGCGTCGTAAGAATACGACTGGGTTACAATCATGTCAGTACATTCCATACTCACTGTGCTGTCAGCTGCTTCTTCCCTGCTGTGCTCCCCGTTCTTCTGTTCACTTAAAAGACAGGAGACAGAGTCCAAAGCAACTTTAAACATAAAGGATTTATTCTCATCAGGGCACAGCACATCCATAACACTTCCAGCACATTGTCACAGTACCAGCAATGCATTATTCTTTGTTTTTCCCTTACTTCTGCTACTTCACTGGAATAGGCCACAAAGTTACAACGGGACGAGGAGCCCGGTGAAAACGGCACTTAAACCTATCTCCCTGGAGCCGACTTCAGTCCAGACACGGAAATAATCATCTACTAGGTCGTCCACCCCCCATTTGGTTATACTGCCCACGCAGTCGCTGGTGGCCCACTCTACTACTTCAGCACCCAAACTTCGTCAGTAAATTCATCAGTACTTCTTCACTGACTTCTTCACTACGTTGCTGCGGATACCATGCACTGCACTCTTCTCTTCCTTAATACTTCCACTCCTTTATATGGATGGCTGGGTTTCTCTACTTGAGAACGTTGTGTGATAGCTAAGCAGCTCAGACCCCAAGGCCACCTGAGCACACCAGGGGTCTACCCCCATCTGACTATAACCAGGATATCTGTCTAGCTTATTCCCCAGCTACCACTCCTACAATTAACCTCTAGGTGTCCTATAACTAAACCTTTCTATGCAGTGTTCTTAGTGCCCCATCTAGTGGCCTTTTCCCTAACTGTACTGTCCCTAGCTTATATATAGCAATAAACATGTATATACAGCTTACATATAATACAAAGACACGTAAATACTGATAGCAATTATGTACAAGTAAACAATAACATCAACATTTAGGCTGTGTGCCCACATTGCGTTTTTTAAGTGTTTCCGCCGCGTTTTTGCCGCAGCGGAGACGCTTAAAAAACGCTAACAAAACGCATTCCCATGCAATCCTATGGGATTCCGCAGTTGCTGTGCCAATGCTATGAATTTTTCCACTGTGGAATCGCATAGCGGAAAAATCCGCAGCATGTCCATTAATTTTGCGGAATCTCAGTGATTCCGCCGCCACAGGATTGCATTGAAACGCTCACTTTACGCATGTGGCTATGCCTACCATGCGTAAAGTGAGCGCTTCATGTGCGGATGGTACCCAGGGTCTTGAGGAGAGGAGATTTCTGTAAAAGATTCTGCATGCGTTTTACCCACGGCGGGGAGTTGCAGAAATGCTGCGGACAATTCCGAAGCATTTCTGCAACGTGGGCACACAGCCTTAAAGGGCTAGGCCCTGACCCTCTTACAGAGGACCGGCTGGTTTAATTCAGTTTTTAGGTTGCAATCCTGGCTAATAGGCTCAAGTACTGCAAGTCAAAGCCTGCTGAAAGTGTGATATTAGAGAGTGGAGATTGTGGTATGTGAGGAACATGTGAGGTATCTGGAGGAACTGTATTGGCCTACGTATGAGTAGGCCTGGGCTTGATTATTGTAAAGATGTCAGTGGGTTGTAGGCCTGAATAGTCTTGTCCAATTTGAAGGCTTCATAGTAGACTATAAGCCAGAGAAGTCTGATTCATATTAAAGGTGTAAAATGTCTATAGACTGATGTGGGCTTGCCCATTGTGCGGGTGTTGGTGGGCTGGAAGCTGGGGTAAGTTTATCCATTTTGAAGATTTTTATGAGTTGAAGTCCAGAGTAGCCTTGTCTCATTTGAAGATTTAAGGGAATTGGAAGCTGAAGAAGGCTAATCCATTTTGAAGACGTCAGTGGGTTGGACTTGTCTGACATGAGGTGTCAGGGGGCTGCAGTGAAAAAGGTTTTCTGAGGAACCGCTTTGCAAAGAGTCTCATTAAATTCTCACGAATTTAAAGTACTAAGGTGTCAGAATGGTGCTATGTGGCCATACAAGAGTATTTCAGAGGACAGATTCAGTACCTAAAAAAGTAAACAAGAGAACCTGGGTCAGCATGCAATCTGATGCGCGGACTTTAAGTAGAAAATGACCCACTGAAATGTTGAAGGCTGAGAAAATTGTTAGACTTGTACGAGGTCAACTTTAGGTCTGGGTGGTCTGTGAAAGACCCGAAACCTGTGGAAAGTTAATTTAGTGTATGTTGTAAGAGCCTTATATTCTAGGATGTATTTATGCCCCTGGTGTAGTGGGAGATAGGATGACCTATGGTTTTTAAAATGGTCCAGTAACACCAGTCCACTTAATGAGATTGTGGTAGGAATTGACTCAGGAGAATCTGGAGACAAAGTCAGGTGTGTGTGAACAAGGAGTGATCGTCTTTATGAAAAGAATAGTTCATTTATGATACGTTACAGTGGTTGGTGTGGAGATAACATCTATACATGTTTTTTGAGCAGTAACTTTGATAAATTAAACATACTCTAAAGTTGTTCTTTAAGAAAGATTATTACATGAAATTCTAGAACGCTCAAGTGTTCTGTGCCACTAAGTGATCAACAACCTACAAGTGAATTGTAACTGTGAACTTGAACCAATAACTATGTGAAGTTTTCTGTGATTGTCTACATCTACATAAAAGATAAACCCCTGACTACTTCTTACACATTCTTAGGGGCATTGATGGATGAATATTTGAGGCTTAGGTGGAGCTGATGCTCTCCACTAGTCATTTATGGCTCAGGCACTCTACGGGACATCTATGGCAAAAGTATTTTAAGGGGAATCTGAGGCTGAAACATTAAATTTAAGTCACATGTTGCAGACCACAATTGAGACATCTCAGGCAGAAAATTTGGGAAAATCAGTGTCAGGCACTGGGAGCATTTGTGACAAAACCTGATGAGTGTTCCCTGAATTTTTGGGGGGCAGCGTCAATGCCTGATGAATATCTAGGAGACATCTGTGAACTTTAGACTTTGATAGATTCCTTTTCTTTGAATAAAACAGGGCACTCACTCACACCCGATTATCATCATTTATTAATGCTAAAGATTCACACAATTTTATTACTCACAGACGTGTGATATTGGATTTTGTAAAAGCTATAATATTTTTCAGTCATTTGTTTGATTTGATTCTCTTTATCTACAGATGTAGTATTTGGTCAAATTTAGGTAGAAATATGGAAAATTCCAAAGGTTGACAAATTTTCAATCTGTCATCTATGCCAGCACACGCTATGGTAATACTGCCCCCCATGAGCAAAAATAACGAGAGGAAAATCCTTTAGTGTCCCTTTATTTATTTTTTATAACATTTTTAAACTACAAAATTCCTAATGAGAATCATTGAGCAGCCCGGAGGATCTATTTAAGAACATTGGCAACTTTGTAAATCCGACTTTTAAACAGTTTGCTGCACACAGTTTGCCTGGAATGTTTGACTTTATTAAGGACGCCATCCATATGTAAATGTATTCAGGATGAAAAGAACTTCTTACTCTATTGGCAATGCACAAGGTTTGTTTTAAGGATCCTGGCACATAAGCTCATAAGCTTGGGCTGCATTTGGTTGGTTTTCCAAAAGCCAACTCCGTAAATAAGTAGGAATAGGAAATTGGATCCAATCTTAATCTTACATACATGGGAATTATTCATACATAATGGCTGGCATCAGAAATAATCTCATTCAGGCTGTATTATTTTTGGATTTCTGGATTTTATTAAAATGTGTTGAGGCTACAGGTTTTAGGATGTTCTCCTTCTAGTACCATAATGCTGCTTCCATTTGTTATGCTAACGGTGCAGTTAGGCATGGGCCCCGGAGGGCAAATTGGAGCTCCAACAAGTCACGCTGATTTGACTTATCTCAACTCAAATTAGTCCAAAAATAATGGAAAGGGTGTAGTAGGGATCGATTTCGACACTAGAAGAGGCAACTCTCTTGTGTGCAAATGTTTTTTTTAACCAGCCATTTTTAGTCCTTTAATCATCCACCTATGCTTGAACTTTATTCCTACTCTTTCCTTCCCCTATTTTTTCTCTCCACATTTTTTATTTTTTTAATTTTGCCCCATAATTTTGCCTATGTGCCTGGGCAGAGCAGGGACTATACATTTCTGAAACATCAGGGTGACCGACATCCATGTGTAATAGTCTGGGATACAAGGACCGCTTGTGGTAGTTCTGACCCGAAGTCAGGTATATATGAGGCTTACAAATTTGGGTTAGAAGACCCCTGGTCAGTCCATACTTGGACCGTATTAGAATAAAACTTGGCACTCAACTCAAGATAACTCTTTATGGAATTTTTATTGCAGTCTGTATAACATGAGACGTTTCGGTCACACACAGACCAAATAGAGATCAGAAACCAAAGTACATTATCTCTTTCAATGTATCAAACATATAAGCGAAAAACTGAATATTCTAAGAAAAGAACAGAGATGGGAGTATGGGACAAATGGGACCCTTCACGCAGCAAAAAAGATCTGAGGAGATGTATCTTAAAGTTACAGAACGGGGTTATCCCTCTAAACTATTAGATGATGCCTCCTACCCAACTGATATTCCCCGCCCTGCAGTGGAAAAACAAATCCTATTTGTTCATACCTACCACCCTTTTGTTAACATACTACACAAAACCATTAGAACACACTGGGACCTTTTAAGAACAGCTCATCCTCACATCCTGGAGTACAGGATTCCTTTTTTTCCGTGCTACAAACGTGCCACTAACATTAGGGACTCTTTGATAAAAGCAGATATAGGCTCCTCCAACAGGAACCCTACTCAAAGGTTCCTTTCTAATCCCAAGACAGGCACTTGTCCCTGTCTCCAATGCAACCGATGCAGCAATGTGCTGAAGGGTAATTCAAAACATCATCCACATTCTGGAAAGAAATACACTATTAAGGATTACTCAACCTGTCACACTACTTTAGTAATATACCTTATAAAGTGCCCATGCGGACTCTTAGGCTAAATCGACTATAAGATGTAACAACATGCTCCTTCCTTTTCCATATCACTTTATAACAGCCGGACACAATATCTCACAATTAAAATTTCAAGTGATAGAGCACATACCAGTCCCAAGACGGGGAGTAGATCATGTACGTATACTTAAGAAAAGGGAATCTTTTTGGATCCATGAATTGCAAACCCTTTCCCCTAAAGGCCTGAACAGGGAACACAATCTTCTGTTACTTATCTAACTTCATTATTTCCCCTCTTTAGGTACCCCGTTTTTTTACTGTATGTACACTTATATATCCTATGATGACAATATGATTTATCTTATAGCCGCAACGATAGCAGTTATTCCATTTTGTCAAGGCCGCACTGTTTGTAATTTATGATTGTGAACTTGTGATCACTGGATATTAATATGACTTTTTCTATTACAGAGTCGCGTTTACTAATCTCATCTCACAATTCTCTAGCTGATTCGCTCCCTTGGACTCACCTTGCTCCTCCCCCTACTCGACTTCTATACTGTGAAGTATTTTGACTCCATTCATCTTTAATATGAAATGTAAAGTGCTGCGGAATATGTCGGCGCTAAAGAAATAAAATTTATTATTATTATTATTATAATATATGGTAATTTTTGCCCCATGTGTTAATTTACATTATATCTCATTCTCTTATATGTGGTGACCATTCCATATCATTATCATATCATTCACACCACACAGGAACGGGGCCGGAGTTAGGGGCAGGCAGACCAGGCAGCTGCATAGGGCCCCCAGCTAGTGGCACTTCATGCAGCTGCTATGGGGCCCCTGTGAGGCATAGGTGAGGCCTGCCCCCAGTGCCGACTCCCCCACCGCCGCATTGAAGGAGGCAATGAATGAGGAGAGAGCGTCAGCTGATGCTCCCTCTCCCATCATTCCCCGCTCTGCCTCTGACACTGTGGGTGCGCAATGATATCATCACGCACTCACTGTACTATGGTGCTGTATACCGCTGTGCTGTGCTGTGGGGGAGCTGTATACCATGGTGCTGTGCTGTAGGGGAGCTGTATACCATGGTGCTGTGCTGTGCTGGGGGGAGCTGTATACCATGGTGCTGTGCTGGGGGGAGCTGTATACCATGGTGCTGTGCTGGGGGGGAGCTGTATACCATGGTGCTGTGCTGGAGGTAGCTGTATACCATGGTGCGGTGCTATGCTGGGGGGAGCTGTATACCATGGCGCTGTGCTGTGCTGGGGGGAGCTGTATACCATGGTGCTGTGCTGTGCTGGGGGGGAGCTGTATACCATGGTGCTGTGCTGTGGGAGCTGTATACCATGGTGCTGTGCTGGGTGGGGCTCTATACCATGGTGCTGTGCTGGGGGGCTGTATACCATGGTGCTGTGCAGGCGGGGAGGTGGGCTGTATACGATGGTGCTGTATACCATGGCGCTGTTCTGTGCTGGTCTGGGGAGTGCTGTATACCATGGTGCGGTGCGATGCTGTGCTGAGGGAGGGGGGCTGTATAACATGGTGCTGTGCTGGGGGGGCTGTATACCATGGTGCTGTGCTGGGGGAGGGGGGCTGTATACCATGGGGCTGTGCTGTATACCATGGTGTTGTCCTGGGGGTGGCTGTGCTGTATACCATGTGGGGCTGTGCTGGGGGAGAGGGGGTTTGTGCTGTGCTGTATACCATGTGGTGCTGTGCTGTATACCATGGTGCTGTACTGGGAAGGGGGGCTGTGCTGTGCTGTATACCATGTGAGGCTGTGCTGTATACCATGTGGGGTTGTGCTGTATACCATGGTGCTGTGCTGTATACCATGTGATGCTGTGCTATCTACCATGTGGGCTGTGTTATATACTATGTGGTTGTGCTATATACTGTGTGGGCTGTGCTATATACTATATGGCTGTGTTATATACCATGGGGGTGAATTATATTCTATGGGGGAGACTGTGTTATATAATATGGGGGGCTACATTATATTGTATGGGGAGGTGGTGTTAGGGGCTGGCGGAATGCACCAAATAATATAGAAGGTATTTAGGTGCGTTCGCTGCCCGGGGTCCACCGTGCAGAGATGGTAACTGCTGTTTGGTAATGGTAGACACTATATGGCAGTATAATAAGTGAACGCACACGGGTTAACGTTACCCGGTGTATATGAGGTGGACTCTGTTGCCTCACAGAGCCACACTACCTCTGAATATAAATGCCAAAGCCTGTTAAGCTCACAGAGCTCGGCGAAGTAAGTGCTGGTGTAAAGTCACAGGACTCTGCCCCAAGACACAGGGTCAGAGTCCCTCTAGACTCACCAGCAGTCGGCGCTGCGGTGCCAGGGAGGACTAACTAAAGAAATACCGCACTAAAGTGCATACAGTGCCGCACTGGCAGACGCCACTAACCAGCCTAGACTTAGGACTGGAAAGCGCACTATATCACTACAGAAGTGCACACGGCGCTGCTCTGACAGGCGCTACAGTAGATTCGGTACTTATGTGCCTTGTACTGGATGGCACAATATGGCGCTAAGTGAGGTGCTGACCTGGAAGCACTATCGTATATAGCCTAGCCACTGACAGGCGCTGACTCTTACCTCAAGACCCTAACAACAGACACAACCAAGGGTAGGGGTTTCAAATGAGTCAGTCACCAGATACATGCATCCATCATCATACACACCATAAGCATATGAGTCTATACTAGCGCATGGCCGTGTGGCCATGCAACTCTTTTATAGCAGCGTCCTTCCGGGACCTTCCTAGTTGTCCAATGGGAACAGCAATAGGACCTGAGCATGTGACCTCAGACCTCCAATGAGAGGACTTCCCACAGGCATGCTCAGTGGGCCGAAAGAAGGACTTAGTCCCAGGAGCTGCTCCCTGCTGGCTATTGCAGGTTACCATAGCTGAACCCTGATTAGCAGCAGTAACTAAGCCAACAGTAGTAGACTGAGCAAGACGCTGAGAACAACATCTTTGCTGAGCAGGCTCCTCTGCGGCCAGAGAGGAATGGTTGATCCCAAATGGCAAGGCTCGGGATTCCTGTTATGCAGACACAGGAACCTGATGTCTAACAGGCGGGCTGTATTATATTCTATTTGGGTCTACATTATATTCAATGGGGGGCTGTATTATATTTATTATATTCTATGGGGGTTATTGCGTCATACTCTGAGGGGGCTACATTGAATTCTTTGGGGGGCTAGATTATATTGTGTGGGGCCTTCATTATACTTTGAGGGGGCTACATTATATTCTATTAGGGCTGCATTATACTATATGAGGGTGGCTACATTGTATTCTATGGAGGGGCTACATCTATAATATAACAGGCTAAGCGTCACTCTGTCTGAAGCCTTTATAGACTGTGCAAGCACGACACGCCTGCTTAGTCTGGCTCCAGACTGAATGAGGCATCCAGCGGTGAGGAGTGTGTATGGTGTCGGAGATGGCAGTATGCGTATGACGTGACCGAGGGGCCATGGGGTACTCGGTACCGAGCCTGTTAACTTCAATGGGAGATGTCACAGTGGCAGTGACCCGGTCCGTGGCCCCAGGCGGTCATGTAAAAGGGGTAGAATTTAATGGGATAAAGTTTTTGTAGTGATTCGTGACACCAGTTGGAGTGTTCAACTGTAGTATAGCCGGCACTGCAGATGATCCATGGGGGAGTAGATGGTGATGGCAGTGCAGATGTTAAAACCCTCTCCAACCAGGGCAGGACACCCAGAGATTGTGATGCAAGTAGAAGGCACGGAGTAATAAAGCAGGAGACAAGGAAAGTCACTTTCTCATTTACTGTAGTTCAGGTGCAGTTCAGAGGAGATATTACAACTCTCACCAGGTTACAGTCTGCTCTGGAGAATGGGAGTTATCTTTCTCTTTGCTGTGATTCAGTGTAACATCCTGCTATTCTAATCCCTTTTGGGACCAAGGCTTTCTGGAGTTTAGAACTTCCCAGTATTGCTTTTACTCACTGTGTATTTCGCCTTCAGCAACTTGCAGTTTGAATCCTTTGTGATGCAGCTCAAGTTCTGTTAAATATTAATAATCCGTTAATTTCTTATTAGACCCAGTTCTGTAGAATGCTTTAGCTTACATGACATAGGCTATTTTTAAGCTTGGCTCATGGTAGAAAGACAGCTCCATATATGTAGAGACCACGTGCTTTAGGAGACGTATATAATTCATGGCTAACTGTAGAGGTCGCTCTTCTTCCCTCACCATCATGAGAGACAGACACGAAGATGTCGCCTGTGTTGGGCCATGACACGACATAACAGCTGGTATATTACTTGACGGCGATGTGAGAAGCCGAACTGAGACACAGCAGCCATTTGCTATTCAGGATCTCGGAGAGAAGAAGAATACATGTTGCTTTTGCCATGTGGGATCTCAGAGAATGAAGATGGAAAGCTTTTGCTCTGAACAATGGACAATATCTCACCTCTTTTTATTCACCTGAATTATTTTGTAATAACCTTTCTTTGATGGAAGAATCCAAATAAACCACTATATTTTTATCTGGTAACTAGTCCTGAGTATTTTACAGGATATGCATTATTTTACATTGGAGAGCCAGCCAGATCTGAATTTTTGTACTTTTTTGCGGATTTCCCTCAACTTGCACACACGGGGGATTGGACTTTGCTAACGTCAAATCATATGTGCAAGTTATCGGGAATTCCACTACTTACAAGAATCACATAGAACCTAGAAGTAAGAAGTACCAGATAGATTGAGAAGTACTACAAGTGCCAAAAGTACCAGACCTAAGCCAGACGTGTGAAGACAGGAACCCAGCGTTGTCCATCAAAGGAGCTGAGACATTTCAAGGTAAGATAAAATGGATGTCATTAATTGTCTTGCTAAGCAGAGTAAATTGAAATTTAAGTCTGTAGACAATTCTAATTCAGAAGTTTTATGGTTAAGTTTATATGCCGAGTGTGAACTCGAGAATCAGAGGTTAGATTCTAAGTTTTTCAATAGAGAAAGAGAGAGATTAAAAAATATTCTACAGATGGTAGATATATTTCATAGATCTGTGTCAGAGAAATCTAAAAATGATTGTGTAGAGGATAGTGATATTCCCGAGATTCACTGTAATGTGGAGAAACAGTTACAAGTAGTAGCAGCTATTGAAGGTGACCTTGCAGACGTGGAACAAGATGGAGAAGTAGGAGGAGACTTCAGAACTGACGTAGAGGACGTACAAGGGAAAGACGTACCACTAAAAATAGAAGACTCACAGGCCCAAATCCGAAGTAGCGTGAGGAAGGATTTGATAAAGATATGCCAAATAATTCCTGCTTATGACAACAAAATAGATGTTTATAGAAACTCTGAGATCTTTGAAAGTTGTTCTGGAAAATTTGATTTATCTAACGAGGAGAAGAATCAGTTGTTCAAAATGTGGATCCCTGTAAATTTTGCTAGGAGATTGTCTTTAAAGTTATCTGGTGAAACACATGAGAATTTAACTGATAAAGACAGATTAAAAATTCTCATTTTTTGTTCATCAAATGAAAATCATCCAGATATTGATATTCTTCAAAAATTAAGGATTGGTCGGAAGGAATGTATTTTTACGTTCATGTCCATATATGAACGTTTGTACAAAATGCTGAGTGAGAATGTCAAAACACCGTCCCTCATAAGGAGTTTTGTAAGCAAATTTTGGTTTCTAAATCCTGCATCTCGTGTTATTGCGTCACAAAAAGATTCTTTGTTTGAATGTGCGCAATTTCTTGATTTTGCCAGGAAACACGAGAATCGTGAAAGGAAAGTAAATTGTGCTAATTTTGGAAAGACAGGCAGAGTAAAATCTTATCAGAAGCCTGTATTAGCAAAACCTTCTAAAATGAGTTTTCCCCAAATATATGAAGTACAAAGAAAATCACATGTTTGTTATAAACCATATGGAATGATGCAAAAGAACACCGAAAAGACACAAATTGAATTAAGAAAAATGATGAGTTCTGATTTTCTTTCTGTAACAAAGATGGCCGAATTTAACAGACAGAAACAGGTGGTGAGTGACATCATGGCCTGTAAACTGAATACTCTGCTCCAAGAATCTATCAGCTTTAAAATGGCAAGAACCTTTCAGGATATTTTTTGCAGAGAAATAAGTATGGGTGTAGGAATTGGCTAGAAAAAGTAATATATATTGTGTAACAGTGTTATACAATTAGTGAGTTATAGAGTATAATCCTGTAGTTTTATGGTTTGTGGATATATACATAGTCATACAGTATATATAGAGTGTTTGTAGAAGTAGAAATAGTAGAACTGTATTTTTTAATGAAAATTAAAATCTACATCAGTAATAATATTTAGAATATGAATATGATATTAACCTTATTTTTTTATGTTTCCTTAGAATTTTCATTTCAAAGCAGGACTTAATCGAGAAAAATTCTCTTCCAAGGATTTATGCCTTTATTTACACAGGATGTTGCAATAATTGCATGATTTTATATATCTAACCCTTAAAAGGAAATAACCAATTGCTTTTTAAAATGTTCTGGGTGTGTGCTTTTTTACTGCATGGTTTGAATGACAACCACAGCAGGGGAATTTGAACCTTGTTCTAATAATACAAGTATACCAGTATACTATGTCCCTGTTCCTTAGGAAAAGAATTTTAAAGGGGGTCTCAACTTTTGCAAAGCAATGGAATTTTTTTTCCAGGCCTAAATGTCAAGTATAGCTATATATATATTTATGTCATGTGTATTTGGGGAATATTCAAAGAAATATTAAGAGACTAAATTGAAATAGTTTACAATGCATTGATAATTAGGATAATTTGGGTTAAAATACGTGTATTAAACTTAATATGTGACACAGTCTGAGTGACAGTGACTGAGTGTATGAGCAGCTGCTGAGCGAGTAATGTGATACGTTTGTGAGACCTCAGGATCCTGAATGCATGAGAGAAAAAAAAAAAAACCCCAAAGCTTTTATCTTTAGGAGAAATATGCAGATCAGATAAATTATTAGAATATTAAGATACATAATGAAATATTATCTACAAACATATATTTCTATATTTCTATAGTAATTATTATTTCTTGATTTAGTTAATTGTGGATAAGTGCAATCGCACAACAAAATAGAAAATAGTTTAGGAAGAAAATCTATTCTTTCCTTATCAGTTTTAGCTCTTTTAAACAGGCACCAGCACAGAGCCTGGTATTCACCAGCTGCATCTGGGAATAGTGGACCTTCCTTCTCTGTCCAAGTGTGTTAATCTTAAACTACATTTAAATTAATTTTTCCAAAGGATAATTTTATGATATTCAAATTAATTTTGATGGTTACACATCTTCAGACAAATAATGGTATAAGCAAGTATAAATTCACATAATTTATACATTAATTATTTTAAATTTTGGTTTTGATAAATGAATTATTTCATGAAACAATATTTTTTGGTATTAAGGGGGAAATATGTTTTTTATCCTGACTACATAATCACATTTGATTAATACCTCTTCTTCACACATTTTAATAGGAAAAAAAATATTAATAAGGTACAATGGTATAAGTATTGGATATAATAACAAGTATTATAAAGAGTCATTTCTTTACACTAAGAGGAATTACATGCAAAGTTGCATGATTTGAATATTTTGATAACACAAGTTTATGACAATTATGAAATAATCCAGATCATGGAAATATTAAGGGTGTATGTTACTGAAGACATAACTACACTGCATCAACATAAAGGCCTTATTCTTATTTTTATTTTTATTCTTATTTTTCATTATTTTTAATTCTTTCACCAATATTTAGTAAAGTAATATCTACTGAGAATATTGCTTCATTAAATATAGCAATTATATGGTTCTATTACTAAGAAAATGTTTCACTTCTGAGTTATATGCAACAATTCTTTTATTCATTCATTCGCTCACTCATATATTCTTATTTTGGTTCATGGCTATACATTCCTACATATTATTAGTATAATAAATATATTCCTTATTAATAAAGATGAAAACACTGGTTACATAAAACACAGTGACACCTATGGGTTGAAAAAGGTAATTACACCTATGACATAAAAATGTTCTATCACATGAAAAAAATGGATAATAATGTATTATCACTTATTATTGGTTTATTATTTCAAATATTGAAATCCATATACAGTACAAATTCTGATAATAATTATATGGATATTACTGATTGCTATGGTACGCTGTGATATTATAGGATAGGGAAATTAACAGATTTGGTATAGAATAGGGAATGAAGACTTCAAGCAAGATACTGAAATTATGTTAATAAAGACTTTTCACATTTCTAAACTTCATTGATTTTTATCAGTTGCAAGAAGAAGAATGCCGCGATCCAGAAATCCCAGAAGGTAACAAAGCTATGATTACTGAGTAATAGACTGTTAATTACAAATGCAGTATCCACCACTGACAGTCACAAGTGCAGTATCCACCACCGACAGTCACAAGTGCAGTATCCACCACTGACAGTCACAAGTGCAGTATCCACCACCGACAGTCACAATTAAAGTGTCTAACCTGACAACCAGAGGACGATGATCCTATGATGCTGAGATGAACGGTGTTATCACGTTCTTATCAAGTTCCAGAGGTTTTCAATCACCTGAAAAGCTTCGATGAAAGCTGGTGAACAATGAAGGTAATTATCAGGAAGCTACAACCCTGACATATGTCCTGTGCATTAGGACAAGGACTGGTTATGGTGCTATGTTTAGCAAGGAAGAGTCATTTTAACCCTTGCTTTGCTGACCAAAGACGTCACACCTGTTCAAAGACCAGTACCGATGGAGGATTCCAGAATATCCAAGGCGAGCCAATGTAAGCCCAGGTTTTTAAAGATGACACTGCACAGATATTAAAGCTGCATTTCATCTATAGACTTTGTTTCTTATCAACATTTGAATTTATGGACTTTGATTTGATACACCACACAATTCCTACAACATCTATATGCTATAAGAAAACTGTATTTTTAAAAGAACCAAGAAGAAGACAGAAGACATCAAAATGAAGACCAGATGACATCAGATGATGATGACTGGACCTGAGATGCTTCAATTTAGACTTAGGGAAGTATAATTATACATATTTTATATGAATATTGTTCACGGCTTACCATAACATGAATTCACATCAATTATGTCATTGAGTACTTATAACGGTAATCTAATATTATTATTATTATTATTATTATTATTATTATTATTGATATTAAATTATTTTGTCAAAGAAGAAGAAAAGAAGAAAAAAGATCGTTATATTTGAGGGTTCCAATTAATGTCTGTCTCCCTCAAAAGGGGGAATTGTTAAATATTAATAATCCGTTAATTTCTTATTAGACCCAGTTCTGTAGAATGCTTTAGCTTACATGACATAGGCTATTTTTAAGCTTGGCTCATGGTAGAAAGACAGCTCCATATATGTAGAGACCACGTGCTTTAGGAGACGTATATAATTCATGGCTAACTGTAGAGGTCGCTCTTCTTCCCTCACCATCATGAGAGACAGACACGAAGATGTCGCCTGTGTTGGGCCATGACACGACATAACAGCTGGTATATTACTTGACGGCGATGTGAGAAGCCGAACTGAGACACAGCAGCCATTTGCTATTCAGGATCTCGGAGAGAAGAATACATGCTGCTTTTGCCATGTGGGATCTCAGAGAATGAAGATGGAAAGCTTTTGCTCTGAACAATGGACAATATCTCACCTCTTTTTATTCACCTGAATTATTTTGTAATAACCTTTCTTTGATGGAAGAATCCAAATAAACCACTATATTTTTATCTGGTAACTAGTCCTGAGTATTTTACAGGATATGCATTATTTTACAAGTTCCCACTTGCACTGTCCTTCACTGATTCCAGGTTATTGCAGTATTTCTGAGGGAAAACACTTTTCTGCTGGTTGTGTAATCCCACGCAGTCTCTCAGCTTATCACCCAGCTCTGAAAGCATGGATGATCTAGGGGTTTGCTCCCTGTTTCTTAGCTCTTACTCCTGGATCAGCCACATGTCATCATGGTGTCCAAGCGTACTTCCTCCTTCACACTGAGAACAATAAGTCGGCCCCTCCCCCTCCCAGTTAGGGTATGTCTGCAAAGCTCGCAGCTTCAGACAAATGAGGGAATGAGGCAAATTGTTTGTGTGTCTAGCAGAAAAAGCATAACTCCCATTGCTCACAAAACACATACAGAACTGTACATATTTAACCCTTTTGTGGCGATAAAGATGCAGGGCGCCACACGTACACACTGCATACCGCCATCTCCATTGCCATACTTACATACTTACCTGACCGGGAGGAGCATTGCCGCGGCGCTTCTCTTCGGCCAGAGACCGGGACATCAGTGCGGCCGGAATCGCGCATGCGCATAGCATCATCCAGCGCCATTTTACTGAAGACACATTTGCAGTGTGTCTTCAGCAATATGGTGCCAGACAGCGCTATGGGCATGGGCGTACTCCGGCGCCAGACTCCTCCCCCGGCCTCCTGCAGAACGTGACAACGCTGGAGCACAGGATAGAAGGGTGAGTATAAATGTTTTTATTTTGTATGAGTGTAGTTTAATATGGGTGAGGGGGACCCTGCTTACCAGTATTGGGGGGTGAGGGGACCATGCATACCAGTATTGGGGGGTGAGGGGACTATGCATACCACAAAAGGGAAGTGAGGGGACCATGCATACTACAAAAGGGGGGTGAGTGGACCATGCATACCACGAAAGGAGGGTGAGGGGACCATGCATACCACGAAAGGGGGTGAGAAGACCATGCATACCAGGAAAGGGCGGACAGGGAACCGTGCATACCATGAAAGGGGGGTGAGGGGACCATGCATACAACGAAAGGGGGTGAGAGGACCATGCATACCAGGAAAGGGCGGACAGGGGACCATGCATACCAGGATAGGGGGGTGAGGGGATCACGCATACCAGGAAAGGGGGGTGAGGGGACCATGCATACCACGAAAGGAGGGTGAGGGGACCATGCATACTACGAAAGGGGATTGAGGGACCATGCATACCACAAAAGGAGGGTGAGGGGACCATGCATACCAAGAAAGGGGAGTGAGGGGACCATGCATACCACGAAAGGAGGGTGAGGGGACCATGCATACCACGAAAGGGGAGTGAGGGGACCATGCACACCACAAAAGGGGAGTGAGGGGACCATGCATACCATGAAAGGGGAGTGAGGGGACCATGCAAAACATGAAAGGAGGGTGAGGGGACCATGCATACCATGAAAGGAGAGTGAGGGGACCATGCATACCACGAAAGTGGAGTGAGGGGACCATGCATGCCACAAAAGGGGAGTGAGGGGACCATGCATACCACGAAAGGGGGGTGAGGGGACCATGCATACCATGAAAGGGGGGTGACGGGACCATGCATACCACGAAAAGGGGGTGAGGGGACCATGCATTCCACGAAAAGGGGGGTGAGGGGATCATGTATACCAGTATTGAGGGGTGAGGGGACCATGCATACCAGGATTGGGGGGTGAGGGGGCCATGCATACCAGGATAGGGGAATAAGGGGACCATGCATACCAGGATGAGGAATAGGGTGCCATGCTTACCAGGATTGGGGGGGTGAGGGGACCATGCATACCAGGATAGGGATGAGGGGTGCCATGCACACCAGGATAGGAGGGGGGCAGCACATACCAGGATGGGAGACCATATACCAATAAAAATGCCCGCCACCCAGGCGTAGAACGGGTTCATAGCTAGTTATACTATATAAGGGGCTGCATTATATTCTATGGGGGGCTGCATTATACTCTATGAGGGGGCTGCCATATATTCTATGGGGGGGTTACATTATATTCTGTGGGGTGGCTGCATTATAATATAAGAGGGGGGCTGCATTATATTCTATGGGGGGTTACATTATATTGTATGGCGGGGCTGCATTAGACTCTGTAGGGTGGTTGCATTATGCTCTATGGGGTGGCTGCATTATACTATATGTGGGCTGCATTATTCTGTATCGAGGACTATGGGGAATACATTATATGAAGAACTATGGGGTGCATTATACTATGGGAAGTGAATTGTACTACATGGATGACAGGCAGTGTATTATACTATATGGAGGACTGAGGAGTGTATTATACTATATGGAGGACTATGAGGAGTGTATTATACTATATGGAGGACTGAGCAATGTATTTTAATATATGGAGGACTATGAGGAGTGTATTATATTATATGGAAGACTGAGTGTATTTTAATATATGGAGGACTATGGGGCACATTATATTATATGGAGGACTATGGGGTATAAACTGCAGATATGCTGCTGATAACGTGATACTGTATGGGGACAGATTGATCCCTTAGTGATTGTTCTGGTCCCATCATTCTTTCTCAGACGGTGCAAAGATGCCGGGAAACAAGTGTTGAACGACATAAATATTGTCAATCACACTCATTTAGCGGCCTGAACTCAGCGCATGTGAATACTATCGAAATGCAGTTCTGTGTGATGTGCAATATGTTAGCATTTGGGCCCCATTTTAAACTTTGCCCAGGGCCCCACTTTGCATAAAACCAGCCCTGCACAGGAACACACACACCCCTTTTTTCCCCCTATATTCTAACATTTATAGGTTAAAATTACGAGTGGGACACATGATACAACTGTTGGGGAACCTTTTTATAACTCCCATTCCTCTCACATGCTTTACCAAGCATGGAGCGCAAACTTCTTGTCTTTGGAAGGCAAAATCGCGACACTTCCGGTAGTTGGAACACAAGATAGCGTCACTTCCGGTTTATCACATCAGGTTGGCGCGGACGATTGTCCCGTCCTCTCTCTCTCTATAAATCTCATTATGGGGAGACATTCCCATCCGACTAGCGGTGGACGCCACATTGGAATAGAATACTGACCGCTGACCACCACTGGTAAGCCACTACATTGACACTTACTCCTAGGTTACTTTATCCCATAACCTTATTAATGTACCCTACCATTTATTTCTCCAGTCTCATACCGGGTAGCCTCTTTGTTATTGAAAGATAACCATGGATTACAACTGTATAGGTATGTGTAAACCTATATGTATCTCACTCATTTTGTGTATATACTATTCCTCTGAATATAACACCATATTTAATGTGCTTACATTAAAATACATCCCTTACAGGTCCTATTGACCTTTCTGACTATAACTACTATATATAGACACAACAAGAAAACAGATTTGCAAAAATACTCTGCAGTAAAATATATGACAGTAATCAGCAAGTGCTGGATAACAAATACAGGGTATTTAGTCGATGCGATTTTTTGCAAAAAAAATGTACACCAAGCTGCTTCACCGCGTCAAGGTAACCCGTATTGAAGCAGTCCCTATCTAATGTATTTAAAACCTGAACATCTGAACAGTGTCTAAAATGAACAGGATTCGGACAGGCGCTTCTTAGTATGGGCTTGTGGTGCAAGACAGCTCTTTTTTGCATGCCACACAAGAGAGGGGTGGGGTCTCTCAAACCATGCTAGGCAAGGAAAAAACGGATTAAAAACACATGTGACCTGCACAAGTGTGAACAAGTCGGTAAGACAACGTTCACACCACCCACTAACTGAGACACAACAAGAAAACAGATTTGCAAAAATACTCTGCAGTAAAATATATGACTTCTATATACAGTATAGGTATGTGTAAATGTATATGTCCCACTATATATCTTACTGGCTATGTTATGTTCTTTATATACTATTCTTTTGAGCATAACAACATATTAAATGTACTTATATTAAAATATATCCCTTACAGGTCCTACTGACCTTTCATTACGCTGTAATACTTATCCTGTCTCAAGGTTAATTTAATACCACAAGTACAGTTGTTGAACATTTTAGAGGGTAGAATATACTTCATATATATGCACTATCTAACATATATTCCTATTATCCCATTTGTCCCATACTCCCATCTCTGTTCTTTTCTTAGAATATTCAGTTTTTCGCTTATATTTTTGACACATTGAAAGAGATAATGTACTTTGGTTTCTGATCTCTATTTCCTTTTGTATAATATATGATAGACATGCCTTTTTTGTTTTTGTTTCTGTTCTTTTGTGATATATTAGACTTACGAAGGTCTATGTGTGACCGAAACGTCTCATGCTATACAGACTGCAATAAAAATTCCATAAGGAGTTATCTTGAGTTGAGTACCAAGTTTTATTCTAATACATTTTGGTTTGGGAACTTACTTGAGCACCATCACAGTAGTGCCACGTTATAATATATATCACACTTGGACTGTGACATATGACAAATGAGTACAATATAACCATTACCAATGGTTGGGGGTGAGTCAACTATAAATAGAAGAAGGGGGGTGACCTAGGCAGAAAACATAATCACGGTCAAAAAAAGGGAATTTCTGGCCTATATTCTGAATTGTATAAAGGTTGCACAGTGGAGTGATAATGTATTTGTATTATAGAGCTTTGAACTGGACATAACCATAATAGAGCCCCCCTAGAAGTCTATAGGACACTTCTTCTTAACAAAGAGCACATCGACACCTTATGAAGGCACATGAAACATACCTCCCACTCGTAAGGACAGGCAAGAGGGACAGTTATTTGTTTGCAGCTGAGCGACACTTTGAGACCCGCCAATATGTTTTGTGTATTTGTAAAGTGGTTGAGAGCGGAAGTCGCGACTGAGCTCCTGTCCGGTTGCACTCTGGCACTTCACAGACAAGCGGTGTCCCAGTACCAGTGTGCTGTAGGTGCATCACACTCACTTGTTGGCTGCAGGCCTCCGCTGCCTCCATCCTCAGGAGCCACAGCATACAATGCATGGGACACCAAGTTCTTTGTAGCAGTGAAACTTTTATTAAACAGTCCAAGTTCATCAGGTGGGCACAGATGGGATAGGGCACAGCAATTTGTACTTCCTTCCTCCTTAGTAAAACTCCTCTTCTGTCCTGCTACCTATTCGTTCTGGACTATCTCCCAAGCCCGCTGTCTCCATCAGCCTCAGGGAATCCCTGTCCACTCTGGCAGGGTGTCCAGGACCGGCCACCTGCCCCTCATGTAACTCCATGTCCAATGACCTTGTGATGTCAGAAGACCAGGCCTGCTCCATGGTACCTGGCTCGAGCCCTAGGCCCGGATGCTGCAGGAATGTCCATTAGGGAACTGTATTCTGCTTCCCACTGCCTCAAACAGTTGGACCATACGGCCCCTTGCAGCCCACCGCATCTGAACTTCCTCTAACCTTGAAGTGCCCTCCTTTTATGACTACTAGTGCCCACCCACTAGGCTAGTTATAACCTTAATTAATTCCTATCTTATATGCTAATCCTAATATTCCTGTTCTATATCTTATGATATCCTCACATTATACATTAACACTTTACATACTGTACATCCCCATAATACATTACATTAGACACATGTTAATTTTACAAATAAAACAGCACAATGGTATTCACATAGTGCGTCTGTTGAAAGAAAAATATCAGAAAGGCAGAGAAGGAGAATGGTGAGAACAGTCAAAGACAATCCACAGACCACCTCCAAAGACCTGCAGCATCATCTTGCTGCAGATGGTGTCACTGTGCATCGGTCAACAATACAGCGCATGCATAACGCCTTTTTGTATGACCAAACAACTCAATCTTTGTTTCATCAGTCCACAGGACCTTCTTCCAAAATGTAACTGGCTTGTCCAAATGTGCTTTTGCAGACCTCAGGCGACTCTGTTTGTGGCGTGCTTGCAGAAACGGCTTCTTTCGCATCACTCTCCCATACAGCTTCTCCTTGTGCAAAGTGCGCTGTATTGTTGACCGATGCACAGTGACACCATCTGCAGCAAGATGATGCTGCAGGTCTTTGGAGGTGGTCTGTGGATTGTCGTTGACTGTTCTCACCATTCTTCTTCTCTGCCTTTCTGATATTTTTCTTGGCCTGCCACTTCTGGGCTTAACAAGAACTGTACCTGTGTTCTTCCATTTCCTTACTATGTTCCTCACAGTGGAAACTGACAGGTTAAATCTCTGAGACAACTTTTTGTATCCTTCCCCTGAAAAGCTATGTTGAATAATCTTTGTTTTCAGATCATTTGAGAGTTGTTTTGAGGAGCCCATGATGCCACTCTTCATGGGAGAATCAAATAGGAGAACTACTTGCAAGTGGCCACCTTAAATACCTTTTCTCATGATTTGATACACCTGGCTATGAAGTTCAAAGCTCAATGAGGTTACAAAACCAATTTAGTGCTTCAGGAAGTCAGTAAAAAGTAGTTAGGAGTGTTCAAATCAAGAAAATGATAAGGGTGCCCATACTTTTGCACCGGTCAAATTTTGTTTAAATGCAGATTGCACATTTTCTGTTAGTACAATAAACCTCATTTGAATCCAGAAATATAACTGAGTCCATCAGTTATTAGATATATGAAACTGAAATAGCTGTTGCAAAAAACAAAATTGTTATAAAGAAAAAAGGTTAACATTAATAGGGGTGCCCAAACTTTTACATATGACTGTATATTATGACCCTTATGCCATAAATCTTACTCCAGCCATCAGGCGTCTCTGATTCCACTCCGTTCCCTTGATGTGAAAAATAGATTGGCCAGCTTGCAAATGCCAAAAGGGCCTGTCTGGTCATGGGCAACCTTGTCTACTATGTTGTTAACAGAATGGGTGTTCTCAAGATGCTTATACTGTTAAGAGTTGTGATGGAGCACAAAGTCGCTGACTCCGTCACTTACCCCAGCAGACCATGGGAATCATTAATAATATTGGTCTTGTAGTAAATCTTGCTTTCCTCCATCCAGCGTAATATTAGTAATATATCCCCATCTGGTGCTTGGTGACGGGGACAACATGGGCCTGTGTGATTTCAAATGCCAGGACTGAATTTCAGTCCCAGTCCATACCAGTTTGTATGCATGAGCCCATTACATCATATGGACTTGGTGGGGAGTAGGGATGAGCGTGTTCATAAGGTTCGACCGAACTTCAGTCAAAAGTTTGGTTTGGGTACCTGAACGCTACACGAACTTGAATTCGAACCAACAGAAGTCAATGGGGACCCGAACTTTGGTTCTCTATCCTCTCTCTCTAGTTTCTGTCTCTCACCGGAGAAGGACTTCCTGGAGAAATCCATATTTTTACAGTTTGGATTCACTCATCTCTAGTAGGAAGCAAACAACATGGCTCATCATGAGTTAAACCCCCACAGATTACCATAAATTAGCCACAAAAATCTGAAACAGTTTTGGAGGCAAATCAGAATTGCCAAATTTTTAGATAATTTTGTGATTGTGAATAATTCTATTTGTCTCCATTTATCTTATTGATGGACACCGCAGCCTCTCCGGGACCTAAAGAAACATGATATTCTCATTTGGAAAGCTATAATATGATCTCATCCCTGGTATTATGTTGATACTATTGTCAGTAGTCACCACGGTCTAGAATATTTCAGCCATTGTCGTCTACATGCTCAGACTCGTTACAAGTAGGGGTCTTTATTACAAGCTCCGTGTCTCCTTCATTCATGTTTTTCACAGTCTATTAAAAGTGAATAAGCTTCAGTGTTTGGAAATGTGGGGAACGTATTTATACAAGTCTGCGGAGGAACGTCCAGTAACAACGCATTATTATCACTCAGAGCCAGAGAGCAGTTTATAGAGGCCACTGCGATATTGAAAAAAATGTCTGAGATTTTAACAGGTCTGCGAGCGTAGTCTGGACCGCTGCAATGTAAGAATTTCATAACTGATGGGATTATAAGGTTTATGCTGTAAAGATTTGGAGAATTGGAAATGCACAAAATCATCAGCTCCTTATCTCAAAACCTGATAAATAAAAAGGATATGGACTTTTTTTTTTTAATGAAATGCATGTATTTTTGGCTAAAAGTAAATTTTGCAATTTGGTTTTATTATTAATGTTGCCTTCTATATGCAAACCCTGTCTTATGAGGAAAGGTTGCAGGATTTGGGAATGTTTAGTTTGCAAAAGAGAAGACTGAGAGGAGACTTAATAGCTGTCTACAAATATCCCAAGGGCTGTCACATTGTAGAGGGATCATCTTTATTCTCATTTGCACAAGGAAAGATTAGAAGCAATGGGATGAAACTGAATGGGAGGAGACACAGATTAGATATTAGAAAAAACTTTTTGACAGTTAGAGTGATCAATGAGTGGAACAGGCTGCCATGAGAAGTGGTGAGTTCTCCTTCAATGGAAGTCTTCAAACAGAGACTGGACAGACATCTGACTGGGATGATTTAGCGAATCCTGCTTTGAGCAGGGGGTTGGACCAGATGGCCCAGGAGGTCCCTTCCAACTCTACGATTCTATGATTCTATGATTCTATATCCTCTGTGTTGCACTGCGTATTCCTATCCGAATGAGTTAGCTAAGAATCCATCGCTGAGCTTATTCTGATGGAAAGTTTATAACTTTGTCTTTTTTTTAGCTCCTCTCAGCTGATTAAGACTCTCTTTAAGCACAGTTCATCTTTCACATGGTGTGTGGTCATAAGTCAGCACCGAAATATTCTGCAGGGCTTTACATTGTCATCACTGACTCCATTGGAGCTCACAATCTAAGTTCCCTATCAGTACGTCTTTGGAGTGTGAAAGGAAACCAGAGTACCCTGATAGAGGACCACATAATATTACCTTTGTAGATCCCCAAGAATATGCAGCGCTAAAGTTATACATGTAAGAGTATCTATTCACTCATTGTAAGCGTCCAAGGACAGATCTGTACTAGCAGGTCCCAAGGGACTCTTTGGCTTTCACTCCTTCATCCCATACAATGGTCTGGACTCAACACAGTTGAGAGATATGATGTACTCTTGTTGGGTTGGAACCAGAGAGGTGAGGACAATGAATAGGGCAGAAATGCGCAAACAGGGGATAGGAGTGTTTAAGTTCAGAAAGTCTGGCAATAACACAAGGAAGGTCCAAGAGTCAATTATAGAAGGTCATCCAGGGGTTTAAAAGCAGAAAAGGGCAACAAAGCTGGATTAAAACAGAGGCCGATCCCAAATAAGTGCACAATAATAGGATGCCTAATAACTGGCAATGAAGAACAATCTACTGGGAATTTGAATAAAACGACCAGTGTGCGTATTGGTCATCAAACCCATCTGCAATAGGCCAGCCATGATTAATAAATTTGATTAGCGTGCCACCCATTATGACCAGGAATGAAACATCTGCATGTGGCAATGGAGAAGACTTAGTGTCTCTATGAGTCCACATCATTTTGCTGCATAGTTCCCATAAAATACTGCAATTCAGTTCTCAAATAAAACTATTACCATATTATGGTAAATAATACTGTAATATGCGGTAATACTAACTGCTGATTTATTTTAGTCTTCGGTAGTTATTGTTGGCCCCTAAGATAACTCTAGTAAGTGAGATTCCTTGGCAAATGCCAAAAACCTTCTCTGGGTGTGAAATCATTTTGTTAGTGACCAGGAGATACTGGTATCCAGTGATTGTTACAAAGAGCACAGGTCAATAATGTCAAGGGAAAGAGTACTGCACTCAGAGGAGGAATCTGGGTCTCCTTGATACTGAAGGAACACAATTTTAACTCAAATATCAAGATTCGATGGCCTCATTCTAAATAGTGACAACAGTGAGGCTATAAACATTCATAGAAGTGGAGTAAATATCCTTCAGGTATTTATTAAATGCCCAAATGTGATAAGTTCTAAAAACATATTGTTGTTGACCAGGGATCTTAGTTTCTTGTCTGTTTAACTGTCCTCATGAATACCTTCAATAAGATAGATCCAAGAGTCACGAGTCTGGGAACATGACAATTAATTTTATACGATGATCTACACCAGTTTTCTCCCATCTGTGGCTCTTCATTGTGTTGGGAATAGTGGTTTGTGACATGTTGGAGACCACTAGACTATAATGTTCCAGATCTGTTGGCTTAGTTGAGCATATTTAGGTGGCATTAGCATCTGAATAGAGGGGTCTTCAAGGTGCTGTTCAAATCATACTGTATGTCCACCTAGGTTTATGAAAGGTGGACCAAATTTTCAGAAACTGAAGCAATAAACAGGAAAGATATCCGAGAACATAAAGAAGATCCCATCCTGAAGAAGACAGTGCATCCTCTACTCTGATCTGATGTCCACTTGATCAACTAGGGTGCCATGTGTGGTGAAACCACCAGCTGAAACCCAAGTTTTGTTCTAAATGCACATCTACAAACAATTTTTATACTTCTTCATCCAACCTTGGACCTTCTCTTACTTTGGAGACCCTTGCTATCCATAACAGCTTTGAAACAAAAACCTCCAAGCCATAACCTGCAAATACTTAAAACAAATTCAGAACAATTCAAGTATTATTTCTAAATTCAACCGTGACTGTTGTCAGACTCTATAATTCACTTGGAACCGGATCGGTAAGGGGAAATACGTGTGATTAGAGGGAGACGAATGTTCCTCCTGGTCTGCATTAGAGAAATTCTGTAAAGCTCAGATGCACCGTGACCGGTACTATTATTTGTTTGGGCACAATAACATCTCTTATATTTGTAGATTTTGACTATTCCATCTGCTTCTTAACAATGTACGGGCTAAGACAAGTGGGCAGAAATGTAGACTTTATGTCGAATATCTGTAGACCGGGTCAAAGGCACACAAGGGTGGAGACGTAACAGAGTGTTCTTTCTCAAAAAACTGGCACTGGGGACCAATTTTCTGTCAGTGGCTCCTATTTGGCGATGTGTTAGGTGCCATGTTTCCTGTTCTGAGAGCCGCCTTGTGTTAAACATTATTAAACTCCAGCTCTAATGACACGTATCATTCACAGAGCACTATTTCTTCTATGACAAAATAAACTGGCTGGAACTTTTTTTTCTTTTTCCTATGCGAGAGAGACACATTTCAGGGTCTTTCTTTCATTTAGGAAAACTCTACAACATGTTTATTCACTGTGAAGCTGGCGGAGCTGACCCCAGACTAATAATTCAGGGGTAACTGTATACAAAGGAAACACATCTTGTACAAGAGAAAGGTGAAGGAATGGAATGTGTTGGATTTTTATCCCTGCCAGTTCGTATTATTCACACTAAGGGGTTTGCTGGAGGCACTTGTTCCTCCATTATTTATTACGCTGGCTTTTTTTATTTTTAAGGGGAAAATGAGAAGCAAAAGGAGGAATGAGACTGTGAAGAAAAATACAGCAGCGGTATATATGATCAAATATCTTACAGCTTTTCATATGTGTGCACAGCACATTTCATAAAATAATATAATAACTTCAACAAAATTGCCTAAAGCAATAGTACAAGTAAATAATAGAAACTTTGCAATATATCTTAGCAGAAAAATATTTTTCTTTTTTATCAGATGGGCCACTTATCCTCCACCCCTCCCCAACTTTAACTCATCCTTCTCTTTGAAAAACAGCTGATATCAGACTGTAAGCAAACTGAGTGGTGAGATTACAGCTACCTATACAAAATCTGGGAAAGGTAGTCACACACATTCACACACTGTGCTGCTCCCTTCTAATAACTGTTTATCTCTCCCTAGAACTGGATTCACAGCTACACTGCTCAGTGCTGCTATATAATGTCTTTTGTGATGTTGCTGTTTCTAAACATGCGCACATAGAGACTCAAGAGCAGGAAGCCCTCATATGTTTGTCTGGTGAGTATGGGAGACATCACGGAATTTAAGCTCTACTGACTAGCTCAGAGACAACTGAGCTAAGTACACGTTAAAGGAAATTTGTCACCAGATTTTTCCTATGTCTGAGAGCAGCATGATGTATGGGCAGATAATCCCAGCAAAGAGCAAACAGATGAACGGCACACTAGGGCACACAAATCACCACATTAACAGACGGAGCTATTTATCTGAAGTATTGTGGTATATATTTCAGTCAAAAAACGGAGGTGCTTGCATGAAAAAACGTGAGTATTTCAATGTGAAGCGAAAAAAGAAGAAATATGCAGCACTCACCGATATAGCTGAAAAACTGTGCGTCTTTATTTCACATAAATTCCATCAATAGATGTGTGGACATGCAGGACGTTAGAGGAATGCTAGGGGAGGGAGGTGCCGGACAACGGCCGATTCGCGATTACTCGCTTCTACGGGTCCTGCATATTTCTTCTTTTTTCGCTTCACATTGATGTATGGGCAGATAACCTGATTCTTGCAATGTATGAGTTACTGGGTAGTTTGTTATAGTTTTGATAAATCACTATTTTATCTGTGGCAGATATACCAGTTCTCTCAATGCTGAACTCTGTATAATCCCACCCGCACTCCTGATTGGCAGCTTTCTGTGTATATTGCACATAGGCACAAAGCTGCAAATCAGTGTGGGGGTGCGGAGTACTGCATATCTCGTGAATATGGAGGACTACATGCAGGGGCGTATGTAGAAATCAAGGGGCCCCATAGCAGAAGTTCTTATTGGCTGGGAGTCTGAGAGACCCCTTTAATTAGCACCAGTGAAACAGAGCCTTGCTAGTCCGGTAGGACTATCACCAGTTCCTATAATCTCTGGCTGAATATGAAACAGTCAATTGGCATGAAATTATATCCCCCATGTTCTTCACAACTCCCTCCTTTAGAGGTTGCTAGGGAGCAGCACTTTCTGGTGTTCCCCCGTGAACCCATTTGCAACCTACTCTCACTGGGATAATTCATTGGCGTTACTGTGCTCACGGCCCTTCTTGTGGCGAATGGCTTAGTGGCACTGATGGAATGCAAGGCTAGCAAACTCCCTTCTATTCTGGATACAGTGTGCAACCAGCTGAGGGGGTTGTGGTGACCTTCTGTCAGACTGAACCGATAATACTACACTTTCCCACTCTTTTATATCTCTCAACTCCACCCACCTCCCAACACATCCAGTGTTCCAAGCAGGGAACCACCAGAGGTGCTCTGCTACTCTCTAAGCACTGAGCCACAATGTGATTGTGCAGAATTACCCTGTTGTGTGGGGTGCGAGTGTTGGAGTGTGGAAAGGAGTTCCCACCTTACCTGTATGGTGGGGCACTACACCTTAGGAGAAGGTGCAGTACCTCTGTGGCGACTGAGCCTCAGGGGCGCCACATACCCCCCGTTAAACACAGCACGTCCGCGGGCTGCAAGACAACAAGGTTGACAGCAAAGAAACATACAAAAATTTTGCAGTGCAGAGCAAACTTTTCTTATACTAAACTTTCTAGTATAGGAGGTGCTCATTCTTGAAGGTTATCAACAATTCTATCTAAAATTCTGAATTAAACAGTGCAAATTTTCCTTAACTCAAAAGTGCTGTACTATGTAACACATTTCTTTATCATTTTTCTCTCTTCTAGATGCAAGACGCTGACCGCAAGAACCTGGTCCGTCACCTGTCATGTTCAATTCTTTATTCTTAATTCTCTATCAAAACATTCCTAATTCTTTGTAAAAGCAATTTCTCAATTACTAATACTCTTATAAAACACATTATCAAATACTTTACAGTAAAACATTCAAAGATTCTCGTAAGTGCTGGACACCGCTCCCAGCCGGGATTTCTTGCAGTGTCCTTTGGGGTAGACATCATCTTCGCAAAGTGTCCTTATGTTAAATCTTGACATCATCTTCACAAAGTGTCTTTTATGTAAAACCAAGAGAGGGCGCTTAAAGAGGCGCAAACAATTTACAAGAGAGTTTGTGATGCACTCCAAGTTCATGATCACTGTAGTTCAAATGGGAGGATGCTGCCAATCAAAAACTAGGCAACAACTGGAAAAAGCATGATAAACCAAAAACAAGGCACAACTGGTGCAACAAACCCTCCTGGGTAACGAGAGTTACTTTCTTATTGACTAATTGTGGTCCCCTCCTGGGGTTCTGGAAGCTGATGGGGAACTGCTACCAGACGTGGTATCTTCATCTTGATTCTGGTTTCTGGCTAAAGGGCACTGAAGCTATGGCAAAGGGAACCCATAATGCATCTCAATGCCCATCAACTGCTCTTCCTCAATAGGTGATTCTGTTGCTCTGGTACGAGGCCTAGCACCTAGGGCTTCTGCAGCTTGTCGGTGCTGATAAGCAACTATACGGGGGTTCGGCAACAAAGAGATCCCGAGGTCACTTTCCCAAAGTGACTGTGACTCATCTATTCCCCGAAGATGTCGAATCGTGCGCGCCTGTCCCAGCCGTACCCTTCTCAGTAGGGACCTCTTCCACCGCCCCATCTCTGACTGACTAGCGCCCCCAGCGGACTCTTCCAACTGCCCCATTTCGAGTTGCCGCAAACCCGCCTCAGACAACGTGAATTCGGAGGTCAAACCATTAGGAGGGCCGGGGTATATAGCTGGTGCCTCCTGGCGGTGTGGCCTCTGCTCCGGCGTGGTCATGATGGCAACGGGCGCTGCCCGGTGGGACACCGGGGACAGCGGTGGAGCCAATGGCAGCTCCTGCTCCGCGGGGGTTGCTGGCGGGACCTGCGCAGCCGCGTCAGGTCCGGGCAGGGGCTTCTCCTCTGCTTCAGCTCCCTGGGCTGTGTACAACTCCTCCGATAGCAGCAGAGGGGGAACAGGGCACGCTGCCGGTGACATGGCAGCGGTCGCAGGCTCCCCAGGGTCTGCCGGGTGGAGGTCCGGTGCAGCGGCGGCAGGTACCAGTGTCGCGGGTACCGCAGGTGTAGGCCCCTCCTGGGCGCGCTGCATATTCAATGTCCATAGTGCTTCCTGCCTCAGTTGCAGGCAGCGTGTCAGCTGGGCAATTTCCTCCTCCAGCTGCTGGTGGTTCATTTCCGAGATCGGGTCGGAGCCTTCAGCCATGGCGCCGGGGAGATCCAACTCAACCTCCGCACGCTCTCCAGGCCTCCTTCCCTCTCTCTCCAAAATGGCGTTCTGGCGTTCTTCTTCCAGCTGCGGCCCCTTTCCCGCCACTGGCTTCTTCTGCCCCTCATTCCGGGGGCGGCGTCTTCTTCCAGCGCCTCCATACCAAGCCAGTATACAAACCCCTCGGGGGGTGGGCCATGTAGCTGTCACGTAATAATTTAGGCAGGGGAGGCCCAAGACTCTTTGCAGTCTTTTCCTAGGACCTCCTATCTCTTCACGCCCTTCTTCTCCGCCATTCTCCGCCTTCTTCTTCGCCATTTCTAATGTCCATTTTACAGTCCATCAAATAAGGTCTTCTGCACATTTTCAAAAGTATAAAGTCCAACAAATCTCAGGCACACAGAACCCGATGGCATCGGGTCTCATCATCCTGTTCGCGGCGGCAAATTGGGTCGCCCTCCCAGGGCCGTGGGGTACTCGGTACCGGGCCGGTGTCAGGGGAATGTGTCACAGCAGCGGTGACCCGGTCTGTGGCCCTAGGCGCCCAAGTAAAGGGAGAATGTAGTTAATGGAATGGAATAGTTCGTGACGCCACCTGTGGTGCTCGGCAAGGGAGGTGTTAAGCCGACGCTGCAGACAGATCCTCTGGGACAGATGGTGTGGTGCAGCAGTGATGGTATAGCCCTCCACAGGCAGGGCTGATGTCCCAGGGCAGTGTATTTGTAATGGTTGTGGAAAGGCGCAGGCAGTGTAAAAGATGGTACCCAGATGTAGCAGTGCTGAGTGGGTTGGCACAAGAATGAATGGAGGACACCGAGGCTTGCAGTTCCAAAGCTTTACTTACAGTCTGCGGTACACAAGGGTGCCTGCCTCCGGGCTGTGTCCTCCGGGTCAGAGACTCAGACAACCTCCAGGCCAGATGGGAAGCTCCCCTCCAACACTCCGCCAACATGTACCTTTCCTGAACGACTAGAGTTGAGCAAAACGGGTCGAACAATTTCAAAAGTCGCCGACTTTTGGCAAAGTCGGGTTTCATGAAACGAAACCCGACCCTAGGATGAGGTCGGCCACGAGGTCGGCGACTTACGCGCCAAAGTCGCGTTTCAAAAGTTTGTTTAGCGCTCTTTTTCAGCCAATCAGGATCCACGGACACTGTGGGCAACGTGATGACATAGGCAGGGGTCGCCACCATCTTTCAGAAGGGCATGCAAGTGATTGGCTTGCTTTGGTGGGCGTCACAGGGGTTATAAAAGGGTGTGCACGCCGACCGCCATCTTACTTCTGCCGATCTTAGCATAGGGAGAGGTTGCTGATTCTGTAGGGAGAGCGTTAGGCAGGGAAGAAGACAAAAAAACTGCTTCTGCTGCTAGCGATTTTGCCTGTGCAACACACCAGTCACTGTGTGTGCAGTGCAAGGGGAGGCTATATTGTGGTGGATCAGCGGTGTTGGTTGTTAGGCTGCCTTCTAAGGCTTCCTGACAGCTGCATTGCTGTTTCCCCACTGCTCTGCAAACTGCTTTTTTAAAAGCAATCCCAATTTTTTTTTTGTCCTGCTAAGGTACTTAGCGTGCATTTATTCACACCATACAGCGGTGTACGCTCCTCACACAGTACCGTGTAACGGCTGTTATCACAGCCACAGTGAAGCTATCTGTGTGTCACTGTGGAAGGATAAGTGGAGGACTTGTTCCGTTCTTACAGACCTACACTCTAGGGAGATTCCTATTCTGCCCAATTCTACAATTCACTTTTTTCACACCTGTGCCATCGAGCCTGTGACATAGCGCTCTGATATTCAGTGGGCCTCACACAATCCAAAAGTGTCCAGTGTCCACAAGTGTCTGCAGAAATTCAAAATCTCCCTTATCCTGTAGTCACTTTTTTCACACCTGCTGCATCGAGCCTGTGACATAGCGCTCTGATATTCATTGGGCCTCACACAATCCAAAAGTGTCCAGTGTCTGCAGAAATTCAAAATCTCCCTTATCCTGTAGTCACTTTTTTCACACCTGCTGCATCGAGCCTGTGACATAGCGCTCTGATATTCATTGGGCCTCACACAATCCAAAAGTGTCCAGTGTCCACAAGTGTCTGCAGAAATTCAAAATCTCCCTTATCCTGTAGTCACTTTTTTCACACCTGTGCCATCGAGCCTGTGACATAGCGCTGTGATATTCAGTGGGCCTCACACAATCCAAGTGTCCAGTGTCCACAAGTGTCTGCAGAAATTTAAAATCTCCCTTATCCTGTAGTCACTTTTTTCACACCTGTGCCATCGAGCCTGTGACATAGCGCTGTGATATTCAGTGGGCCTCACACAATCCAAGTGTCCAGTGTCCACAAGTGTCTGCAGAAATTCAAAATCTCCCAGAAATTCAAAATCTCCCTTATCCTGTAGTCACTTTTTTCACACCTGTGCCATCGAGCCTGTGACATAGCACTGTGATATTCAGTGGGCCTCACACAATCCAAGTGTCCAGTGTCCACAAGTGTCTGCAGAAATTCAAAATCTCCCTTATCCTGTAGTCACTTTTTTCACACCTGTGCCATCGAGCCTGTGACATAGCACTGTGATATTCAGTGGGCCTCACACAATCCAAGTGTCCAGTGTCCACAAGTGTCTGCAGAAATTCAAAATCTCCCTTATCCTGTAGTCACTTTTTTCACACCTGTGCCATCGAGCCTGTGACATGGCACTGTGATATTCAGTGGGCCTCACACAGTCATAGAATCATAGAATCATAGAATCGTAGAGTTGGAAGGGACCTCCTGGGCCATCTGGTCCAACCCCCTGCTCAAAGCAGGATTCGCTAAATCATCCCAGTCAGATGTCTGTCCAGCCTCTGTTTGAAGACTTCCATTGAAGGAGAACTCACCACTTCTCGTGGCAGCCTGTTCCACTCATTGATCACTCTAACTGTCAAAAAGTTTTTTCTAATATCTAATCTGTGTCTCCTCCCATTCAGTTTCATCCCATTGCTTCTAGTCTTTCCTTGTGCAAATGAGAATAAAGTTGATCCTTCTACAATGTGACAGCCCTTTAGATATTTGTAGACAGCTATTAAGTCTCCTCTCAGTCTTCTCTTTTGCAAACTAAACATTCCCAAATCCTGCAACCTTTCCTCATAAGACAGGGTTTGCAGACCGGTCACCATTCTGGTCGCTCTTTTCTGAACTTGCTCCAGTTTGTTGATGTCTTTTTTAAAATGTGGTGCCCAAAACTGGACACAATATTCCAGATGAGGTCTGACCAAAGAGGAGTAGAGGGAAATAATGACTTCACATGATCTAGACTGTATGCTTCTGTTAATACATCCTAGAATTGCATTTGCCTTTTTTGCTGCTGCATCACACTGTTGACTCATATTCAGTCTGTGATCTATTAGTATACCCAAGTCTTTTTCACATGTGCTGTCACTTAGCCCTATTCCTCCCATTCTGTATATGCTTTTTTCATTTTTATTGCCCAGATGTAGTACTTTGCATTTCTCCCTGTTAAAAACCATTCTGTTAGTTGCTGCCCACTTCTCCAGTTTATTTAAATCTTTTTGAATCCTCTCTCTCTCTTCTCTAGTATTAGCTATCCCTCCTAGCTTTGTGTCATCAGCAAATTTAATCAGTTTACCCTCAATTCCTTCATCTAAATCGTTGATAAAGATGTTGAACAATACAGGGCCCAGGACAGAGCCCTGTGGTACCCCACTTGAGACATTCTTCCAACTGGATGTGCAGCCATTTACGACCACTCTTTGGGTCCGATCACTAAGCCAGTTATGAATCCACCTAACAGTTGCCTTGTCCAATCCATACTTAGTCATTTTTTCAATAAGGATTGTATGAGAGACTTTGTCAAATGCTTTGCTGAAGTCAAGATATACTATATCTACAGCATTTCCTTGATCCACCCAATCAGTGATACCGTCGTAGAAGGAAATTAAGTTAGTCTGACAAGACTTATTAGTTACAAACCCATGCTGACTCTGTTTAATCACTTCATTCTTATCCAGGTATTGACATACATGTTGTTTAATAATTTGTTCAAAGATCTTTCCTGGTATAGAAGTCAGACTCACCGGCCTATAGTTGCCTGGGTCCACCTTCTTCCCCTTTTTGAAGATAGGAACAACATTTGTTCTTCTCCAGTCTTCTGGCACTTCTCCTGTTCTCCAAGAATTTTCAAAGATTATGGAGAGGGGTTCAAAAATTTCTTCTGCTATCTCCTTCAGTACTCTGGGGTGTAATTCATCTGGACCTGGAGACTTGAATTCATTTAGGTTAGCTAAGTGTTTCCTCACTATCTTTCTGTTTATAGATATCCTGGATTCTTCTATTCCCTTAATAGGACAGTGAAGAACAGTTGATGTTACATTTCCTTTCTGAGAGAAAACAGATGCAAAATAAGAATTTAAAAGTTCAGCCTTCTCAACATCCTGTCTTACCATTTCATCATTTTCATCCTGTAAAAATCCTATAGCATCTTTGACTTTTCTTTTACTTTTGACATATCCCCAAAATCCTTTATTATTGCTTTTGACATCTCTTGCAAGCCTCAATTCATTTTCAGCTTTAGCTAATCTGATTTGTGCCCTGCAGGTTCTGCAGACAGCATTATATTCTTCTTTAGATATGCCTCCGTCTTTCCATTTTATAAACATTTCTTTTTTCCTTTTTAGCATGTGCTTAAGTTCTGTGTTCATCCATCCTGGTTTCCTTAAATGCTTCCTATTCTTCCCTCTTTTCGGAATTGTTAACAACTGTGCTTTGAGAATTTCATTTTTCAAGATTTCCCATCCTTCCTGGACATTTTTGTCTTTAAGGATATCCAGCCATTGGATCCCTCCAATTCTCTTTCTGAATCCCTTAAAATCTGCCTTTCTGAAATCTAACCTTGACGTCTGAGTCTTCACAGGTCTTCCACCTCTAGTTATCCAAAATTCTAAAATAGCATGGTCGCTACCTCCTAAGGTCCCAGCCACTTTTACCTCCTCAACCATTTCCTCCCTGTTTATAAGGATTAGATCCAAGGTAGCAGTTCCCCTTGTTTTCTCCCCTACCTTTTGGAAGATAAAGTTGTCAGCAAGAGAGGATAAGAATTTCCTTGACCTGTTAGTTTTGCCTGAGAGAGATTCCCAATAAATGTCTGGATAGTTGAAATCTCCCATGACAACTATGTCATATTTTTTGGAGAACTTGGCCATTTGATGCATAAAGAGTTCATCCATATCTTCAGCTTGCACAGGCGGCCTGTAGTAAATGCCTACAATGGTGTCCTTTCCATTGTTCTGTCCTTTTATTCTTACCCAAACAGTTTCCACAGAACTCCCAGTCACTGAAGCTTCAATCTCTGTGCAGATATACGCATTTCTAACATACAATGCGACACCCCCTCCTCGTTTATCAAGTCTGTTTCTTGCAAATAAGTTGTATCCTTCTAGTCTTGTATTCCAATCATGTGTATTGTCCCACCAAGTTTCAGTGATTCCGATGACATCATATTTCTTTTCCTGTGTTAGTAGTTCCAATTCTCCTTGTTTGTTGCCCATGCTTTGTGCATTAGTATAGAAACATTTTAGTTTGTGATTGGTTTCTCTTTCTCCAATATTTTTATTAATTAGATTCTTTTGTCTTTGTTCTTCCATTCCACTTCTAATAGCAGAGTTCTCAATACCATTTGTCAGGTGTATGGCTTTTTCTGGTCTTTTGCTTCCCTTCCCATGTTGTTCTAGTTTAAAGCTCTCCTTACAAGTGTAGCAAGGCGACTTCCAAATACATGCTTTCCAGTCTTCGTAAGGTGCACCCCATCTCTAGCAAGTAGTCCATCGTATAAGTAATTCACTCCGTGATCCAGAAATCCAAATCGTTGCTGACGGCACCATCGACGTAGCCAGTTGTTCACCTGCAGAATCTTATTCCACCTCCTTGTTCCATGGCCATCCACTGGGAGGATGGAAGAGAAGACCACCTGCGCTCCCAGTTCTTTCACTTTCTTGCCTAAGTCTTCAAAGTCTCTGCAGATGGTTTCCAGGTCATTTCTTGCAGTGTCATTTGTCCCCACACGTAGTAGCAGGAATGGGTAGTCATCTGTAGGTCTGAAGAGTCCTGATATCCTGTCAGACACATCATTAATTTTTGCACCTGGAAGACAGCACATTTCTCTTGAAGATATATCCGGTCTGCAGATAGTGGCCTCTGTTCCTCTCAACAGGGAATCCCCCATGACCACCACTCTCCGTTTCTTCTTCACAACATTTTTCTGTCTCCATCCAGGAGGACTCTGAAGGCGTACAAGGTTGCTGTTTGTTGGCAAAGTCTTATCATGATGTATTTCTTCATCGTTTTCCTGCGTGAGAGCCTGGTACTGGTTTCTGAGCAGTATGGGTGCTGACTGCCTCCTGATCCTCCTGCTTCTCTGGGTCACATGTCTCCATTCCTCTGTTTCTTCAGGTGCACTTCGAATTTCTTCTCTTTCTGTAACATGAAGAGATAATTCTGCTCTGTCCAAGAACTCTTCACCTTCCTTAATGATCTTCAACGTAGCTAACCTCTCTTCGAGATTTTGCAACTTTTCCTCCAACAGGGACACAAGCTTGCATTTGTGGCATGTGAAGTTTGGCTTTTCCACTGGTAAGTCTGTGAACATGTAGCAAGAAATGCAACTCACCAAATGACTCCTGGCCTCTTCCATCTTGAGATTTCTTAAAAATGACGAAAGATGAGCCAAAATTCGGCGCGCGGTGTTCCGATTTCCTCTTTTCAGCTGCAACGGCCAAAACCCAGTGATCGTTGAGCTCGCGGAGACTCTTCACTTATCCCAGAAGGCACTGGGAGTATGCAAATGATCTCCTCAAGACTCTTCCCCTGGTTCCCCTGGTTCCCCTGGTGTCCAGTGTCCACAAGTGTCTGCAGAAATTCAAAATCTCCCAGAAATTCAAAATCTCCCTTATCCTGTAGTCACTTTTTTCACACCTGTGCCATCGAGCCTGTGACATAGCGCTGTGATATTCAGTGGGCCTCACACAATCCAAGTGTCCAGTGTCCACAAGTGTCTGCAGAAATTCAAAATCTCCCAGAAATTCAAAATCTCCCTTATCCTGTAGTCACTTTTTTCACACCTGTGCCATCGAGCCTGTGACATAGCGCTATGATATTCAGTGGGCCTCACACAATCCAAGTGTCCAGTGTCCACAGGTGTCTGCAGAAAATCTAAATCTCCCCTGTCCTATAGACACCTTGTACCTTGTTTTACATTACTATATAGTTTGTAGGATTTTGTCTACATTTCTACCAAAAATGAGGAAGGCTGGTAGAAGAGGCCGTGGAATTGGGCGGGGGTTGGCAGCTGGTAATGATGGTGTTGGTGGTGGATCTGATGGTAGTGGCAAAAGCAAAATAGGACCGAATGCAGGAGGTGTTGAGCCTGCGTCATCGTCTGGCTCCATAAGGCTTCGAAGGCTTAGTTTTCTAGGAGTTGGCAAACCGCTTTTAACGCCAGAGCATCAGGAAAAAGTTTTGGCTTACATTGCTGACTCAGCCTCCAGCTCTATCGCCTCCTCTTCTGAAGTTGTAAAAAGTAAAAGCACTGAGTCGTCATTGGAGGCTCATGTTCATGAACCACACCTTTCCTTGTGTCCTTCACCACAACCAAGATTGAAGGATGACGCAGGCCATACTACTGATTACTCCATGGAGCTGTTTTCACATACCATGCCTGGATTATCAAGTGAAATGGTGAATTACCCAGGCCAAGATGAATCTGACATGGAGTGCACTGATGCACAGCCGCTGATAGATGATTCTGCTGGTACATTCACTCAGAGCACTACATTGTCCTCGCAGTGTACAGAGCCAGATTCTGACCCTGATGAGACTCAGGTGCCCCTTCCCGCACACTATACCACCATACACGGTGACACAGAGGAAGGTGCACATGACATTGAAGAGGAGGTGATGGATGACCCAGTTGTTGACCCAGATTGGCATCCATTGGGGGAAGAGGGTGCTGCTTCCAATAGCTCAGATGAGGAGCATCCACAGCAGACATCAACATCGCAACAGCTGTTATCTGGCAGGCCCGGAGCACTGCAAAGACAGGTTCCAAAAATCAAAAGAGTTGCTGGACAGCTTGTCCAGAGGGTCAAAACATCACAGCGTGCTAGGCCGCAAAATGTCTGCCAAAGTAGGAAGAGTGCAGTGTGGCACTTTTTTGAACAAAATCCTCATGATCAGGCCAAGGTTATCTGTAAGAAGTGCGCAAAGACCTTTAGCCTAGGGAAAAATCTGAAAAATTTGAATACCAGTTGCATGCTTAGACATTTAACCAGCATGCACTTGCAAGCGTGGACACAACACCAAACCTCAAGTGCCACATGTGCAACTGATCACAAAGAAGGTAGTCAGCAACGCTACATTGTTTCCCCCACTGTAAGCCCACCGGTTAGCACAGCAGCAAATGTTGAGGTGTCGTTGCAAGGCCACAGCAGTCAGGGAATCCCACTGTTATATCAACGAAATACTGAATCTAGGCCATCAGAAAGAACACCAACTCCATCACCATCATCAACCCTCTCTCAGTCCGCCCTGTCCACCACTACTTCCCCATATGCAGCTCTCAAGTCCAGCTCACCCTCCCAGACACTATGAGTAGGTCAAGAAAGTACTCAGTCTCTCATCCGCGTACACTGGGTTTGAACGCCCACATTGCCAAACTAATCTCGTTTGAGATGATGCCCTATCGGTTGGTGGAAAGCACAGCTTTCCGCGAACTCATGGCCTATGCAGTACCACGCTATGACCTACCCAGTCGCCACTTCTTCTCTCGCAAAGCCATCCCAGCCCTCCACCATCATGTGAAAGACCGCATTGTCCATGCACTCAAGCAGTCAGTGAGTGGAAAGGTGCACCTCACAACTGATGCATGGTCCAGTCGGCATGGCCAGGGCCGTTACGTGTCCATCACTGCGCACTGGGTAAATGTGGTGGATGCAGGGTCCACAGGGGACAGCGGTGGTGGGACAGTGCTGCCTAGCCCACGGTATAGGAAACAGTTGGCTGTAGGCATTCCACCCTCCTCCTCCTCCTCCAGAAGCGAAAGCTCGTCCACAGAGCGCAGTCGTACGAGCACTCCATCTGCAGCTGCCACTGTTGCACACGAGGTGTCCCCCTATCGAGCAGCTAGTGGAAAGTGTCAGCAGGCTGTGTTGCAGATGATGTGTTTGGGCGACAGACACAACGCCGAGGTGCTGGCAGAGTACTTGAAGCGACAAACTGAGTCATGGCTGGGCAGTGTACATCTTGAGGCAGGCAAGGTAGTTAGTGATAACGGCCGTAATTTTGTGGCAGCCATAGCCCTTTCAAAACTCAGCCACATACCTTGCTTGGCTCACACCTTGAACCTGGTGGTGCAGTGCTTCCTCAAAAATTATCCGGAGTTAACAGCCCTGCTCCATAAGGTGCGAAGACTGTGCGCGCACATCCGCCGGTCGCCTGTACACTCCGTTCGTATGCAGAAGCTGCAGCGATTGCTCCACCTTCCCAACCACCGCCTCATTATCGACATTGCAACAAGGTGGAACTCCACCCTGCACATGGTGGAGCGGCTGTGCGAGCAGAGGCAGGCCATAATGCATTTGTGGGAGGATACACGGCCAGGCACTTTGAGAGCAGACATGGAGTTGACAGGTGTGCAGTGGTCGAAGCTGAAAGACCTCTGTAAAGTCCTTCAGTGTTTTGAGGAATGCACACGGCTGGTAAGCGCAGACGACGCCATCCTAAGCATGAGCATCCCACTTATGCGTCTGCTCATGCAAACTTTGACGCACCTTAAGGAGCAGGCGTCTGCAGCCAATGTTGACGAGGAGGAAGAGGTGGAGGGAATCCTTGATGACATTTAGCCATTGTCTGCTCAGGGACCTCTCCTGGACGAGTTGGAGGAAGAAGAGGAGGAGGAGGAGGATGATGATGGGGATGATTACTTAGGGGAGGAGGATGCATCTCGTGGGGCAAGTGAAAATGTTGGCGTGGCAAGGTCTGGTACAGGGTTTGTGCGTGACTGGAGGGATGTGGATTTGCCAGAAAGTGCTCCTCCAACCAGCACTCGCAGTGCATCATTGACACCGGGAACATTGGCCCACATGTCAGATTATGCCTTGCGGATCCTAAAAAGGGACCCCCGCATTGCCAAAATGATGAACGATGACGACTACTGGTTGGCCAGCATCCTGGATCCACGCTATAAAGGCAAATTACAAAACATCATGCCACAGGAGAACCTTGACCTAATATTGGTGTCATGGTCACGTGTGTCAGGTCGCAGATGATGCCGCAAGGCGAACCCATAACACACGTGACCCTGGATACACCGCCTCCAGTGGGGCACATTTAAATAATAAAAACGTGCAGGTGGATATGCCGCCACCACCTGGCGAATTTAGGTATTACACGTTATACATACAATAATCAAATAATAACGGGGGAACCTGGGAAACTTTAACAATGGTGGGCCCTGCGATAGGGAATGGGGAAATGGAGACCTCCTAAGCTCCCCTGAGCCAGTGTCCCTGCACTCCTTACATTCCCTAAACAGGCTCCGCACCTGTCGCCGCACGCGTACCTTAACGCCCTTGCTCACCCTGACCCTAAACCCTCACTAGGGAATGGGTCGGTGCGGAGACTAATCCCACCACTGCACTAATAACACACATGAGGAAAGAGACAATACAGGGGAAACGCCACTTAGCTTTGCTCTGTTGCGTGCGCTCCTAGCAACAGAGCCCTCCACCTGAGTGCATCTTCTCCTCCACCCGGATCCATCACCATAACAGGATCCTTCACCTTAGTGCAACCTTGGAGCAGAGTCCAACACCAGTTGCAGCTGCTTAGTACCAGAGTCCCAAGGAAGTGTTCAGCTTCTGCCACGAAGTCAAGCATGCTTGAGTCCAGCTCAGCGGCCAAGTCCCACATGGTGAGTGCCACTCTCCATAGTAGCCACTCCACCAGACCATGCAGACACTTCCCGCTGACACCATCACTGCGACTCCACCACGCCATGCCAGCCATTCGTCCAGACACCATAGCTGACACTCTTCCCCCCTGGCTAAGCTGCGCAGGACTCCTCACTAGAGTTTCGTTTCGTGAAACCCGACTTTTCCAAAAGTCGGGTCGAGCAAGATCGGCCGATTATAGGGAAAAGTCGGGGTCGTCCCGAAACACGAAACCCAATGTAAGTCAATGGGGAATAAAAGTCGGCAGTGAGAGGAGGACAGGAAACACACCTACAGTGCCCATTTGAATGCCAAAAGCATCAATTCTTCTTACTTAAGCTTGTCAACCTTAATTAACTTCATAATACAAGTTATGCACTGAAAAATGGGGGTTATTTGGCTAAAGTTGTGGGGGGGGGAGGGCTGGCTGCAGGTTTTCATGTGCCCTGGGCGAAAGAGCGCCCCTTTAACACATACCACAACTCATCATGCTCCGATACGGCAGATAAATAGCGGTATAGTACAATGTAAAATACCTCACTTTTTACATCTCATGACGAGGCCCATCTATTTCTCCATACAGAATCATTGGTCCCATATAATGTTTGAAACAGTATATGATGAGCTCCACATAATGCTACAGTATATGTTGGTCCCCATGGATGAAGCTCCACTGTCTTATGGGCCCAAATAATACTCCAAACATAATGGGCCCCATTTCTAATGCTCTAGTGTATAATGGGCCCTGTAAATGCTGCTCCAGTGTCTGATGTCCACCTTTGGAATGTTCCATTGTATGGTGGGCCCCATCTATCATTCTCCAGAGTATAGTGCTCCCCAAAAATTGCTGTCCCAACATTGAAAACAATCAAATAAGTCTCCTCGCTAGGGAATCCCTGTACTTGTCTGGACAGGTGCTGTAGCTTGCTTAACAGCTCGCCAGCCGTTCTCACGCCCAGTATGGATTGCACGTGATTGCACAAAGGTTAGAAAGGGTACCGTATCCCTGGATAACATGTATGGATAGCGTACACATTCAAAATATATGTCTCAGGAGGCAGGCTCAGACGGTTTCAGGCACAGTATGGATTGCACGTGATTGCACAAAGGTTAGAAAGGGTACCGTATCCCCGGATAACATGTATGGATAGCGTACACATTCAAAATATATGTCTCAGGAGGCAGGCTCAGACGGTGTTAGGCCCAGTATGGATTGCACGTGATTGCACAAAGGTTAGAAAGGGTACCGTATCCCCGGATAACATGTATGGATAGCGTACACATTCAAAATATATGTTTCAGGAGGCAGGCTCAGACGGTGTCAGGCACAGTATGGATTTGACAGCCCAGATTACACAGCGGAGGAGCAGGGAGAGGTAAAGATTGCAAATGCTGGGGCCCTGTCCAAGCAAGGGGGGCCCACTCGTGGGCGTCGGTACTGGCACTGGGCCCCTCATAGTACAGCGGTGTGTCTGACGGCGGGTGTGCACCACCACCGTCAGAGACACTTGATTGCACTATGAGGGACCCTGTGCCAGTGCCCGCGCCCAAGAGTCGGCCTACCCACCTGTCCAGGGCAACGGCATTCGCACGGTGTCGTGCAGTAGGTGGTGACCCCGGCCATGGGGGGGGAGGCAGCACAGTTAGGGAGTTTTAGAAAGTGGCATATGTTGATGTTGGACATTCAGCTGATGCAAAAGGCGAAATAGGTGAAGTACCAGGAAGAGGTGGACCAAAGCAAGCCATTTTTCTGTCACCCTATGTGTCATCAGGGGAAGGTGGGACAAAATCCTTGGAAACCCATGCGTGGTTCATTTTAATGAAGGTTAGATCATCCACATTTTGGGTTGACAGACGGGTCCTTTTTTCTGTCAGGATTGATCCAGCTGCACTGAAGACTCTTTCCGATAGCACACTTGCAGCTGGGCAAGCGAGCTCCTGTAAGGCATATTGGGCCAATTCAGGCCAGGTGTCCAGTTTAGCGGCCCAATAGTCAAAGGGGAATGACCTGTGTGGGAGAACATCGATATGGGAGGAAAAGTAGTTTGTAACCATAGTTGACAACTGCTGTCTCCTGTCACTTTCCATCGATGCAGTATTACCAGTTGTGTGAGCGGTATTTGAAAAATCAGTCCACAACATTGTCATGAAACCCCTGTCTCCAACGCCACTTCTGCTGTGTGCACCACGAACACCTCTGCCAAGCTGCCCCCGGCCCGTACGGCTCGTGTGAGAACCATCACCGCTGCTGTGTGCTGGGAATGCCTCAAGCAACCGATTTACCAGAGTTGCTTGTTTATTAGCCAATATTAGGTCAAGGTTCTCCTGTGGCATGATGTTTTGTAATTTGCCTTTATAGCGTGGATCCAGGATGCTGGCCAACCAGTAGTCGTCATCGTTCATCATTTTGGCAATGCGGGGGTCCCTTTTTAGGATCCGCAAGGCATAATCTGACATGTGGGCCAATGTTCCCGGTGTCAATGATGCACTGCGAGTGCTGGGTGGAGGAGCACTTTCTGGCAAATCCACATCCCTCCAGTCACGCACAAACCCTGTACCAGACCTTGCCACGCCAACATTTTCACTTGCCCCACAAGATGCATCCTCCTCCCCTAAGTAATCATCCCCATCATCCTCCTCCTCCTCCTCTTCTTCCTCCACCTCGTCCAGGAGAGGTCCCTGAGCAGACAATGGCTGAATGTCATCAAGGATTCCCTCCTCCTCTTCATCCTCATCAACATTGGCTGCAGACGCCTGCTCCTTAAGGTGCGTCAAAGTTTGCATGAGCAGACGCATAAGTGGGATGCTCATGCTTAGGATGGCGTCGTCTGCGCTTACCAGCCGTGTGCATTCCTCAAAACACTGAAGGACTTTACAAAGGTCTTTCAGCTTCGACCACTGCACGCCTGTCAACTCCATGTCTGCTCTCAAAGTGCCTGGCCGTGTATCCTCCCACAAATGCATTATGGCCTGCCTCTGCTCGCACAGCCGCTCCACCATGTGCAGGGTGGAGTTCCACCTTGTTGCAATGTCGACAATGAGGCGGTGGTTGGGAAGGTGGAGCAATCGCTGCAGCTTCTGCATACGAACGGAGCGTACAGGCGACCGGCGGATGTGCGCGCACAGTCTTCGCACCTTCTGGAGCAGGGCTGTTAACTCCGGATAATTTTTGAGGAAGCACTGCACCACCAGGTTCAAGGTGTGAGCCAAGCAAGGTATGTGGCTGAGTTTTGAAAGGGCTATGGCTGCCACAAAATTACGGCCGTTATCACTAACTACCTTGCCTGCCTCAAGATGTACACTGCCCAGCCATGACTCAGTTTGTCGCTTCAAGTACTCGGCCAGCACCTCGGCGTTGTGTCTGTCGCCCAAACACATCATCTGCAACACAGCCTGCTGACGCTTTCCACTAGCTGCTCGATAGGGGGACACATCGTGTGCAACAGTGGCAGCTGCAGATGGAGTGCTCGTACGACTGCGCTCTGTGGACGAGCTTTCGCTTCTGGAGGAGGAGGAGGAGGAGGGTGGAACGCCTACAGCCAACTGTTTCCTATACCGTGGGCTAGGCAGCACTGTCCCACCACCGCTGTCCCCTGTGGACCCTGCATCCACCACATTAACCCAGTGCGCAGTGATGGACACGTAACGGCCCTGGCCATGCCGACTGGACCATGCATCAGTTGTGAGGTGCACCTTTCCGCTCACTGACTGCTTGAGTGCATGGACAATGCGGTCTTTCACATGATGGTGGAGGGCTGGGATGGCTTTGCGAGAGAAGAAGTGGCAACTGGGTAGGTCATAGCGTGGTACTGCATAGGCCATGAGTTCACGGAAAGCTGTGCTTTCCACCAACCGAAAGGGCATCATCTCAAACGAGATTAGTTTGGCAATGTGGGCGTTCAAACCCAGTGTACGCGGATGAGAGACTGAGTACTTTCTTGACCTACTCATAGTGTCTGGGAGGGTGAGCTGGACTTGAGAGCTGCATATGGTGGAAGTAGCGGTGGACAGGGCGGACTGAGAGAGGGTTGATGATGGTGATGGAGTTGGTGTTCTTTCTGATGGCCTAGAATCAGTCTTTCGTTGATATAACAGTGGGATTCCCTGACTGCTGTGGTCTTGCAACGACACCTCAACATTTGCTGCTGTGCTAACCGGTGGGCTTACAGTGGGGGAAACAATGTAGCGTTGCTGACTACCTTCGTTGTGATCAGTTGCACATGTGGCACTTGAGGTTTGGTGTTGTGTCCACGCTTGCAAGTGCATGCTGGTTAAATGTCTAAGCATGCAACTGGTATTCAAATTTTTCAGATTTTTCCCTCGGCTAAAGGTCTTTGCGCACTTCTTACAGATAACCTTGGCCTGATCATGAGGATTTTGTTCAAAAAAGTGCCACACTGCACTCTTCCTACTTTGGCAGACATTTTGCGGCCTAGCACGCTGTGATCTTTTGACCCTCTGGACAAGCTGTCCAGCAACTCTTTTGATGTTTGGAACCTGTCTTTGGAGTGCTCCGGGCCTGCCAGATAACAGCTGTTGCGATGTCGATGTCTGCTGTGGATGCTCCTCATCTGAGCTATTGGAAGCAGCACCCTCTTCCCCCAATGGATGCCAATCTGGGTCAACAACTGGGTCATCCATCACCTCCTCTTCTATGTCATGTGCACCTTTCTCTGTGTCACCGTGTATGGTGGTATAGTGTGCGGGAAGGGGCACCTGAGTCTCATCAGGGTCAAAATCTGGCTCTGTACACTGCGAGGACAATGTAGTGCTCTGAGTGAATGTAACAGCAGAATCATCCATCAGCGGCTGTGCATCAGTGCACTCCATGTCAGATTCATCTTGGCCTGGGTAATTCACCATTTCACTTGATAATCCAGGCATGGTATGTGAAAACAGCTCCATGGAGTAATCAGTAGTATGGCCTGCGTCATCCTTCAATCTTGGTTGGGGTGAAGGACACAAGGAAAGGTGTGGTTCATGAACATGAGCCTCCAATGACGACTCAGTGCTTTTACTTTTTACAACTGAAGAAGAGGAGGCGATAGAGCTGGAGGCTGAGTCAGCAATGTAAGACAAAACTTTTTCCTGATGCTCTGCCTTTAAAAGCGGTTTGCCATCTCCTAGAAAACTAAGCGTTCGAGGCCTTATGTAGCCAGACGATGACGCAGGGTCAGCACCTCCTGCATTCGGTCCTATTTTGCTCTTGCCACTACCATCAGATCCACCACCAACACCATCATTACCAGCTGCCAACCCCCGCCCAATTCCACGGCCTCTTCCACCAGCCTTCCTCATTTTTGGTAGAAATGTAGACAAAATCCAACAAACTATATAGTAATGTAAAACAAGGTTGGTACAAGGTGTCTTTAGGACAGGGGAGATTTAGAATTTCTGCACACATTTGTGGACAGTGGACACTTTTGGATTGTGTGAGGCCCACTGATATCTGAGCGCTATGTGACAGGCTCGATGGCACAGCTGCCTGTGACCAAAGTGACGAGAGGATAATGGAGATTTTAAATCTCTGCGCACACTTTTGGACACTGGACACTTGTGGATTGTGTGAGGCCCACTGATATCTGAGCGCTATGTGACAGGCTCGATGGCACAGCTGCCTGTGACCAAAGTGACGAGAGGATAATGGAGATTTTGAATCTCTGCGCACACTTTTGGACACTGGACACTTGTGGATTGTGTGAGGCCCACTGATATCTGAGCGCTATGTGACACGCTCGATGGCACAGCTGCCTGTGACCAAAGTGACGAGAGGATAATGGAGATTTTGAATCTCTGCGCACACTTTTGGACACTGGACACTTGTGGATTGTGTGAGGCCCACTGATATCTGAGCGCTATGTGACACGCTCGATGGCACAGCTGCCTGTGACCAAAGTGACGAGAGGATAATGGAGATTTTGAATCTCTGCGCACACTTTTGGACACTGGACACTTGTGGATTGTGTGAGGCCCACTGATATCTGAGCGCTATGTGACACGCTCGATGGCACAGCTGCCTGTGACCAAAGTGACGAGAGGATAATGGAGATTTTGAATCTCTGCGCACACTTTTGGACACTGGACACTTGTGGATTGTGTGAGGCCCACTGATATCTGAGCGCTATGTGACACGCTCGATGGCACAGCTGCCTGTGACCAAAGTGACGAGAGAATAATGGAGATTTTGAATCTCTGCGCACACTTTTGGACACTGGACACTTGTGGATTGTGTGAGGCCCACTGATATCTGAGCGCTATGTGACAGGCTCGATGGCACAGCTGCCTGTGACCAAAGTGACGAGAGGATAATGGAGATTTTGAATCTCTGCGCACACTTTTGGACACTGGACACTTGTGGATTGTGTGAGGCCCACTGATATCTGAGCGCTATGTGACAGGCTCGATGGCACAGCTGCCTGTGACCAAAGTGACGAGAGGATAATGGAGATTTTGAATCTCTGCGCACACTTTTGGACACTGGACACTTGTGGATTGTGTGAGGCCCACTGATATCTGAGCGCTATGTGATACGCTCGATGGCACAGCTGCCTGTGACCAAAGTGACGAGAGGATAATGGAGATTTTGAATCTCTGCGCACACTTTTGGACACTGGACACTTGTGGATTGTGTGAGGCCCACTGATATCTGAGCGCTATGTGACAGGCTCGATGGCACAGCTGCCTGTGACCAAAGTGACGAGAGGATAATGGAGATTTTGAATCTCTGCGCACACTTTTGGACACTGGACACTTGTGGATTGTGTGAGGCCCACTGATATCTGAGCGCTATGTGATACGCTCGATGGCACAGCTGCCTGTGACCAAAGTGACGAGAGGATAATGGAGATTTTGAATCTCTGCGCACACTTTTGGACACTGGACACTTGTGGATTGTGTGAGGCCCACTGATATCTGAGCGCTATGTGACACGCTCGATGGCACAGCTGCCTGTGACCAAAGTGACGAGAGGATAATGGAGATTTTGAATCTCTGCGCACACTTTTGGACACTGGACACTTGTGGATTGTGTGAGGCCCACTGATATCTGAGCGCTATGTGACACGCTCGATGGCACAGCTGCCTGTGACCAAAGTGACGAGAGGATAATGGAGATTTTGAATCTCTGCGCACACTTTTGGACACTGGACACTTGTGGATTGTGTGAGGCCCACTGATATCTGAGCGCTATGTGACAGGCTCGATGGCACAGCTGCCTGTGACCAAAGTGACGAGAGGATAATGGAGATTTTGAATCTCTGCGCACACTTTTGGACACTGGACACTTGTGGATTGTGTGAGGCCCACTGAAATCTGAGCGCTATGTGACACGCTCGATGGCACAGCTGCCTGTGACCAAAGTGACGAGAGAATAATGGAGATTTTGAATCTCTGCGCACACTTTTGGACACTGGACACTTGTGGATTGTGTGAGGCCCACTGATATCTGAGCGCTATGTGACAGGCTCGATGGCACAGCTGCCTGTGACCAAAGTGACGAGAGGATAATGGAGATTTTGAATCTCTGCGCACACTTTTGGACACTGGACACTTGTGGATTGTGTGAGGCCCACTGATATCTGAGCGCTATGTGACAGGCTCGATGGCACAGCTGCCTGTGACCAAAGTGACGAGAGGATAATGGAGATTTTGAATCTCTGCGCACACTTTTGGACACTGGACACTTGTGGATTGTGTGAGGCCCACTGATATCTGAGCGCTATGTGACAGGCTCGATGGCACAGCTGCCTGTGACCAAAGTGACGAGAGGATAATGGAGATTTTGAATCTCTGCGCACACTTTTGGACACTGGACACTTGTGGATTGTGTGAGGCCCACTGATATCTGAGCGCTATGTGACACGCTCGATGGCACAGCTGCCTGTGACCAAAGTGATGAGAGGATAATGGAGATTTTGAATCTCTGCGCACACTTTTGGACACTGGACACTTGTGGATTGTGTGAGGCCCACTGATATCTGAGCGCTATGTGACACGCTCGATGGCACAGCTGCCTGTGACCAAAGTGACGAGAGGATAATGGAGATTTTGAATCTCTGCGCACACTTTTGGACACTGGACACTTGTGGATTGTGTGAGGCCCACTGATATCTGAGCGCTATGTGACACGCTCGATGGCACAGCTGCCTGTGACCAAAGTGACGAGAGGATAATGGAGATTTTGAATCTCTGCGCACACTTTTGGACACTGGACACTTGTGGATTGTGTGAGGCCCACTGATATCTGAGCGCTATGTGACACGCTCGATGGCACAGCTGCCTGTGACCAAAGTGACGAGAGGATAATGGAGATTTTGAATCTCTGCGCACACTTTTGGACACTGGACACTTGTGGATTTTGTGAGGCCCACTGATATCTGAGCGCTATGTGACAGGCTCGATGGCACAGCTGCCTGTGACCAAAGTGACGAGAGGATAATGGAGATTTTGAATCTCTGCGCACACTTTTGGACACTGGACACTTGTGGATTGTGTGAGGCCCACTGATATCTGAGCGCTATGTGACAGGCTCGATGGCACAGCTGCCTGTGACCAAAGTGACGAGAGGATAATGGAGATTTTGAATCTCTGCGCACACTTTTGGACACTGGACACTTGTGGATTGTGTGAGGCCCACTGATATCTGAGCGCTATGTGATACGCTCGATGGCACAGCTGCCTGTGACCAAAGTGACGAGAGGATAATGGAGATTTTGAATCTCTGCGCACACTTTTGGACACTGGACACTTGTGGATTGTGTGAGGCCCACTGATATCTGAGCGCTATGTGACACGCTCGATGGCACAGCTGCCTGTGACCAAAGTGACGAGAGGATAATGGAGATTTTGAATCTCTGCGCACACTTTTGGACACTGGACACTTGTGGATTGTGTGAGGCCCACTGATATCTGAGCGCTATGTGACACGCTCGATGGCACAGCTGCCTGTGACCAAAGTGACGAGAGGATAATGGAGATTTTGAATCTCTGCGCACACTTTTGGACACTGGACACTTGTGGATTGTGTGAGGCCCACTGATATCTGAGCGCTATGTGACACGCTCGATGGCACAGCTGCCTGTGACCAAAGTGACGAGAGGATAATGGAGATTTTGAATCTCTGCGCACACTTTTGGACACTGGACACTTGTGGATTTTGTGAGGCCCACTGATATCTGAGCGCTATGTGACAGGCTCGATGGCACAGCTGCCTGTGACCAAAGTGACGAGAGGATAATGGAGATTTTGAATCTCTGCGCACACTTTTGGACACTGGACACTTGTGGATTGTGTGAGGCCCACTGATATCTGAGCGCTATGTGACAGGCTCGATGGCACAGCTGCCTGTGACCAAAGTGACGAGAGGATAATGGAGATTTTGAATCTCTGCGCACACTTTTGGACACTGGACACTTGTGGATTGTGTGAGGCCCACTGATATCTGAGCGCTATGTGATACGCTCGATGGCACAGCTGCCTGTGACCAAAGTGACGAGAGGATAATGGAGATTTTGAATCTCTGCGCACACTTTTGGACACTGGACACTTGTGGATTGTGTGAGGCCCACTGATATCTGAGCGCTATGTGACACGCTCGATGGCACAGCTGCCTGTGACCAAAGTGACGAGAGGATAATGGAGATTTTGAATCTCTGCGCACACTTTTGGACACTGGACACTTGTGGATTGTGTGAGGCCCACTGATATCTGAGCGCTATGTGACACGCTCGATGGCACAGCTGCCTGTGACCAAAGTGACGAGAGGATAATGGAGATTTTGAATCTCTGCGCACACTTTTGGACACTGGACACTTGTGGATTGTGTGAGGCCCACTGATATCTGAGCGCTATGTGACAGGCTCGATGGCACAGCTGCCTGTGACCAAAGTGACGAGAGGATAATGGAGATTTTGAATCTCTGCGCACACTTTTGGACACTGGACACTTGTGGATTGTGTGAGGCCCACTGATATCTGAGCGCTATGTGACACGCTCGATGGCACAGCTGCCTGTGACCAAAGTGACGAGAGGATAATGGAGATTTTGAATCTCTGCGCACACTTTTGGACACTGGACACTTGTGGATTGTGTGAGGCCCACTGATATCTGAGCGCTATGTGACAGGCTCGATGGCACAGCTGCCTGTGACCAAAGTGACGAGAGGATAATGGAGATTTTGAATCTCTGCGCACACTTTTGGACACTGGACACTTGTGGATTGTGTGAGGCCCACTGATATCTGAGCGCTATGTGACAGGCTCGATGGCACAGCTGCCTGTGACCAAAGTGACGAGAGGATAATGGAGATTTTGAATCTCTGCGCACACTTTTGGACACTGGACACTTGTGGATTGTGTGAGGCCCACTGATATCTGAGCGCTATGTGACAGGCTCGATGGCACAGCTGCCTGTGACCAAAGTGACGAGAGGATAATGGAGATTTTGAATCTCTGCGCACACTTTTGGACATTGGACACTTGTGGATTGTGTGAGGCCCACTGATATCTGAGCGCTATGTGACACGCTCGATGGCACAGCTGCCTGTGACCAAAGTGACGAGAGGATAATGGAGATTTTGAATCTCTGCGCACACTTTTGGACACTGGACACTTGTGGATTGTGTGAGGCCCACTGATATCTGAGCGCTATGTGACACGCTCGATGGCACAGCTGCCTGTGACCAAAGTGACGAGAGGATAATGGAGATTTTGAATCTCTGTGCACACTTTTGGACACTGGACACTTGTGGATTGTGTGAGGCCCACTGATATCTGAGCGCTATGTGACACGCTCGATGGCACAGCTGCCTGTGACCAAAGTGACGAGAGGATAATGGAGATTTTGAATCTCTGCGCACACTTTTGGACACTGGACACTTGTGGATTGTGTGAGGCCCACTGATATCTGAGCGCTATGTGACACGCTCGATGGCACAGCTGCCTGTGACCAAAGTGACGAGAGGATAATGGAGATTTTGAATCTCTGCGCACACTTTTGGACACTGGACACTTGTGGATTGTGTGAGGCCCACTGATATCTGAGCGCTATGTGACACGCTCGATGGCACAGCTGCCTGTGACCAAAGTGACGAGAGGATAATGGAGATTTTGAATCTCTGCGCACACTTTTGGACACTGGACACTTGTGGATTGTGTGAGGCCCACTGATATCTGAGCGCTATGTGACAGGCTCGATGGCACAGCTGTGACAAAAGTGACTAGAGGATAAGGGAGATTGGATTGCTTTTAAAAAAGCAGTTTGCGGAGCAGTGGGTAAACAGCAATGCCAGCGTGTCAGGAAGCCTTAAAAGGCAGCCCAACAACCAACACCACTGATACACCACAATATAGCCTCCCCTTGCACTGCACACACAGTGACTTGTGTGTTGTGCAGGCCAAATCGCTAGCAGCAGAAGCAGTTTTTTTGTCTTCTTCCCTGCCTAACGCTCTCCCTACAGAATCAGCAGCAACCTCTCCCTATACTAAGATCGGCAGAAGTAAGATGGCGGTCGGCGTGCACGCCCTTTTATACCCCCTGTGACGCCCACCAAAGCAAGCCAATCACTTGCATGCCCTTCTGAAAGATGGTGGTGACCCGTGCCTAGGTCATCAAGTTGCCCACAGTGTCCGTGGATCCTGATTGGCTGAAAAAGAGCGCAAAACAAACTTTTGAAATGCGACTTTGGCGCGTAAGTCGCCGACCTCGTGGCCGACCTCATCCTAGGGTCGGGTTTCGTTTCATGAAACCCGACTTTGCCAAAAGTCGGCGACTTTTGAATTTTTTCGACCCGTTTCGCTCAACTCTACTCCTCACCAGCTCCATCCTTCATCCAGGCTCTCCAAAAACAGAGCAAACACAAACTCACAATATCACAGGCAGTGATTGCACACCTCTAGCACACCTTTATAGGGTGTCACACCTGATACCTAATTAAGTGCACAAAAACCCAAAGTGCAATACCACAACCACCACCGGGGACAGTCAAAACACCTTTGAACTTAACCAAAGTAAAAAAAGTTCACTTTGTGCTTTTAATACCGCCAGATCCAACACTGGATCATGACAATTGGCTAATAAACAAGCAACTCTGGTAAATCGGTTGCTTGAGGCATTCCCAGCACACAGCAGCAGTGATGGTTCTCACACGAGCCGTACGGGCCGGGGGCAGCTTGGCAGAGGTGTTCATGGTGCACACAGCAGAAGTGGCATTGGAGACAGGGGTTTCATGACAATGTTGTGGACTTATTTTTCAAGTACCGCTCACACAACTGGTAATACAGCATCGATGGAAAGTGACAGGAGACAGCAGTTGTCAACTATGGTTACAAACTACTTTTCCTCCCATATCGATGTTCTCCCACACAGGTCATTCCCCTTTGACTATTGGGCTGCTAAACTGGACACCTGGCCTGAATTGGCACAATATGCCTTACAGGAGCTCGCTTGCCCAGCTGCAAGTGTGCTATCGGAAAGAGTCTTCAGTGCAGCTGGATCAATCCTGACAGAAAAAAGGACCCGTCTGTCAACCCAAAATGTGGATGATCTAACCTTCATTAAAATGAACCATGCATGGGTTTCCAAGGATTTTGTCCCACCTTCCCCTGATGACACATAGGGTGACAGAAAAATGGCCTGCTTTGGTCCACCTCTTCCTGGGACTTGACCTATTTCGCCTTTTGCATCAGCTGAATGTCCAACATCAACATATGCCACTTTCTAAAACTCCCTAACTGTGCTGCCTCCCCCCCCCCATGGCCGGGGTCACCACCTAGCGCACGACACCGTGCGAGTGCCGTTGCCCTGGACAGGTGGGTAGGCCGACTCTTGGGCGCGGGCACTGGCACAGGGTCCCTCATAGTGCAATCAAGTGTCTCTGACGGTGGTGGTGCACACCCGCCGTCAGACACACCGCCGTACTATGAGGGGCCCAGTGCCAGTACCGATGCCCACGAGTGGGCCCCCCTTGCTTGGGCAAGGCCCCAGCATTTGCAATCTTTACCTCTCCCTGCTTCTCCGCTGTGTAGTCTGGGCCGTCAAATCCATACTGTGCCTGACACCGTCTGAGCCTGCCTCCTGATGTATAGACATATCTTTTGAATGTGTACGCTATCCATACATGTTATCCGGGGATACGGTACCCTTTCTCACCTTTTTGCATTCACTTGCAAGCCATACTGGGCCTTACACCGTCTGAGCCTGCCTCCTGATGTATAGACATATCTTTTGAATGTGTACGCTATCCATACATGTTATCCGGGGATACGGTACCCTTTCTCACCTTTGTGCAATCACGTGCAAGCCATACTAGGCCTTACACCATCTGAGCCTGCCTCCTGATGTATAGACATATCTTTTGAATGTGTACGCTATCCATACATGTTATCCGGGGATACGGTACCCTTTCTCACCTTTGTGCAATCACTTGCAAGCCATACTGGGCCTTACACCGTCTGAGCCTGCCTCCTGATGTATAGACATATCTTTTGAATGTGTACGCTATCCATACATGTTATCCGGGGATACGGTACCCTTTCTCACCTTTGTGCAATCACTTGCAAGCCATACTGGGCCTTACACCGTCTGAGCCTGCCTCCTGATGTATAGACATATCTTTTGAATGTGTACGCTATCCATGCATGTTATCCGGGGATACGGTACCCTTTCTCACCTTTGTGCAATCACGTGCAAGCCATACTGGGCCTAACACCGTCTGAGCCTGCCTCCTGATGTATAGACATATCTTTTGAATGTGTACGCTATCCATACATGTTATCCGGGGATACGGTACCCTTTCTCACCTTTGTGCAATCACTTGCAAGCCATACTGGGCCTTACACCATCTGAGCCTGCCTCCTGATGTATAGACATATCTTTTGAATGTGTACGCTATCCATACATGTTATCCGGGGATACGGTACCCTTTCTCACCTTTGTGCAATCACGTGCAAGCCATACTGGGCCTAACACCGTCTGAGCCTGCCTCCTGATGTATAGACATATCTTTTGAATGTGTACGCTATCCATACATGTTATCCGGGGATACGGTACCCTTTCTCACCTTTGTGCAATCACGTGTAACCCATACTGGGCGTGAGAACAGCTGGCGAGCTGTTAAGCAAGCTACAGCACCTGTGGTTTGCACACATAAGTTTTTCATTTTTTTCAGGAATGACGGTTAGGCCTGATTCCGGAACTGCGGTTGACCTGCACTTACTGGGAAATCATCGTTCACGAGTAGTGTTGAGCATTCCGATACCGCAAGTATCGGGTATCGGCCGATACTTGCTGTATCGGAATTCCGATACCGACTTCCGATATTTTTTCAATATCGGAATTCGGCATCGGAATCGGAAGTTCAGTTGATTGACGGCCTGACGTCATCATGATGCGCGGTGTGTGCGCATCATGATGCGCCGTCATTTCGGGCCTTCCGGGGGTCTCTGCCGGCCTGCCGGGGGGCTGTGCCGGCCTGCCGGGGGGCTGTGTGGACTGCCCGGGGTCTCTGCCGGCCTGCCGGGGGGCTGTGCCGGCCTGCCGGGGGGCTGTGCACCCTGTGGGGGTCTGTACCGGCCTGCCGGGGGGCTGTGCCGGCCTGCCGGGGGGCTGTGCTGATGTCCGGGGGTCTGTGCAAGCATCGTCCGATGGGACTACAAGTCCCATCGGGCGATGCCTGCTACCATGACAGTGATTGACACATTAGCCAATGATGGGACAGTAGTAGTCCCATCATCCGGCTAATGTGTTAAATGTTAAAAAAAAAAAAAAAAAAAATACTACATACATGCTACATGCTACATACATACTACATATATACTACATACATACTACATACATGCTACATACATACTACATGCATGCTACATACATACTACATATATACTACATACATACTACATACATACTGCATGCTACATACATACTACATACATACTACATACATACTACATGCATGCTACATATATACTACATGCTACATACATACCACATACATACTACATGCATGCTACATATATACTACATGCATGCTACATACATACTACATATATACTACATATATACTACATGCATGCTACATATATACTACATGCATGCTACATACATACTACATACATACCACATACATACTACATGCATGCTACATATATACTACATGCATGCTACATATATACTACATACATACTACATATATACTACATGCATGCTACATATATACTACATGCTACATACATACCACATACATACTACATACATGCTACATATATACTACATGCATGCTACATACATACTACATATATACTACATGCATGCTACATACATACTACATGCTACATGCATGCTACATACATACTACATACATACTACATGCTACATACATACCACATATATACTACATACATACAATACATTCATACAATACATACATAGACATACAGTACATATAACATAGAGTAACATACTTACCAATACTTGTCACATTGTTCCCCGAAGCCATTGTCTTTCCGGAATAAATATTAACATAACAAACCACAAAAATACTCACCCACGATCCGAAGCAGTCCACGAGTGTGTCCCACGACGATCTTGGGTAGAGAACTGCAGCATCAGATGATGCTGCCGTTCTCTACGGGCTGCAGGAATCCAATGACGGAAGGTAGGTATCCTTCCGCACTGTATTCCTCCGCCACTTAAAAAAAAAAAAGTCCCTAGTCTCACTTTATGCCATTGCTGTGTGGGAAATTCCCACACAGCAATGGCATAAAGTGAGACTAGGGACTTTTTTTTTTTTTAAGTGGCGGAGGAATACAGTGCGGAAGGATACCTACCTTCCGTCATTGGATTCCTGCAGCCCGTAGAGAACGGCAGCATCAGCTGATGCTGCAGTTCTCTACCCAAGATCGTCGTGGGACACACTCGTGGACTGCTTCGGATCGTGGGTGAGTATTTTTGTGGTTTGTTATGTTAATATTTATTCCGTAGACGACAATGGCTTCGGGGAACAATGTGACAAGTATTGGTAAGTATGTTACTCTATGTTATATGTACTGTATGTCTATGTATGTATTGTATGAATGTATTGTATGTATGTAGTATATATGTAGCATGCATGTAGTATATATGTAGTATGTATGTAGTATATATGTAGCATGCATGTAGTATATATGTAGTATGTATGTAGTATATATGTAGCATGTATGTAGTATGTATGTAGCATGCATGTAGCATGTAGTATGTATGTAGCATGCATGTAGTATATATGTAGTATGTATGTAGCATGCATGTAGTATATATGTAGCATGCATGTAGTATGTATGTGGTATGTATGTAGTATATATGTAGTATGTATGTAGTATATATGTAGCATGTATGTAGTATGTATGTAGCATGCATGTAGCATGTAGTATGTATGTAGCATGCATGTAGTATATATGTAGTATGTATGTAGCATGCATGTAGTATATATGTAGCATGCATGTAGTATATATGTAGTATGTATGTAGTATATATGTAGCATGTATGTAGTATGTATGTAGCATGCATGTAGCATGTAGTATGTATGTAGCATGCATGTAGTATATATGTAGTATGTATGTAGCATGCATGTAGTATATATGTAGCATGCATGTAGTATATATGTAGTATGTATGTAGTATATATGTAGCATGTATGTAGTATGTATGTAGCATGCATGTAGCATGTAGTATGTATGTAGCATGCATGTAGTATATATGTAGTATGTATGTAGCATGCATGTAGTATATATGTAGTATGTATGTAGCATGCATGTAGTATATATGTAGTATGTATGTTGCATGTAGTATGAATGTAGCATGTATGTAGTATGTAGTATGAATGTAGCATGTATGTAGTATGTAGTATGAATGTAGCATGTAATTTTTTTTTTTTTTTTTTTTTTTTACATTTAACACATTAGCCGGATGATGGGACTACTACTGTCCCATCATTGGCTAATGTGTCAATCACTGTCATTGTAGCAGGCATCGCCCGATGGGACTTGTAGTCCCATCGGACGATGCCTGCACAGACCCCCGGAGCCTGCACAGACCACCGGCAGGCCGGCACAGCCCCCCGGCAGGCCGGCACAGCCCCCCGGCAGGCCGGCACAGCCCCCCGGAGCCTGCACAGACCACCGGCAGGCCGGCACAGCCCCCCGGAGCCTGCACAGACCACCGGCAGGCCGGCACAGACCACCGGAGCCTGCACAGACCCCCTGGCAGGCCGGCACAGCCCCCCGGCAGGCCGGCACAGCCCCCCGGAGCCTGCACAGACCACCGGCAGGCCGGCACAGACCACCGGAGCCTGCACAGACCCCCTGGCAGGCCGGCACAGCCCCCCGAAAGGCCCGTACAGACCCCAGAGAGGCTGTACAAGGGCAGGAAAGGGTTTTTCTTATTCCGATACCGGAAGTCCCATAGACTTGAATGGGACTTCCGGTATCGGAATCGGCGATACCGATACTTTTTTTAAAGATCGGCCGATACCATCCGATACGATACTTTGAAGTATCGGATGGTATCGCTCAACTCTATTCACGAGTAATAATTGTAATCAGTGATCCCCATCACTAACGTTGTTCAGCGGGTTATCTGCACCTGTAAGCGACAAACGCTGGCCTTTTCAGTGTAGCGCACATGCAGCCACGGACATGTAAGGGCATGACACACCAGTTATTGGCCAATCTCATGTGCCAGAGCCTCACGTGTCCCTCTAGTAAGCCAGACTCGGACCGCGGGGCATGACGGAGTCTCGTTCGTTAACGGAATTAAGCTTGCAATGTGTGCATCTGTTCTGTAGCTGGCATGGTTGAGGTTGCCCGTGTTGAGTCAAATTACGCCGTAGGCTCCACTCCTGGTGGTGCCCTTCTGGACATTCCTTTAAGGTTCAGCTTTGCAACCATACTGCCCACGTAAAACAAACACTTTGCCTTCATGAACGCTGTTTGGAGGGTCATGACTCGTGGGAATAACGCCGCCCAATCAGTTAACCTGCTAGAGAGATCCTTCGTTGCTCCCAAGCATGACATCACACTCCCTAGGAGGAAGGTAATGCCACTGTGGCGACCGTACTCCTGGGGGTGACACAAGTGCACTGATGCCCAGCCACTGCTCGATGAATCTGCTGGTACATTGACCCAGACCACTACATTCCCCTCGCACGCTACCCGGCCTGAATCTGACCCTGATGAAACTCAGGTTACCCTTCCCATATACAGTTCCATCTTACACGGTGACAAAGAGGAAGCTGCAGATGAAAGTGCAGGTTCGGCCCACCCGCCATCAGACACACCACCGTACTATCAGGGGCCCTGTGCCAGTGCTGTCGCCAACGAGTGGGCCCCCCCTGCTTGCTCAGGATCACAGCACTTGCAAGGTTAAAATACTGTGCAGTGAGATGGAAGATGGGGACGACGAGGAGTCCAGACTAGTACAGGGATTCCCTAGCGAGGAGACTTATTTCATTGTTTACAATGTTGGGACAGCAATTTTTGGGGAGCACTATACTCTGGAGAATGATAGATGGGGCCCACCATACACTGGAACATTCCAAAGGTGGACATCAGACACTGGAGCAGCATTTACAGGGCCCATTATACACTAGAGCATTAGAAATGGGGCCCATTATGTTTGGAGCATTATTTGGGCCCATAAGACAGTGGAGCTTCATCCATGGGGACCAACATATACTGTAGCATTATGTGGAGCTCATCATATACTGTTTCAAACATTATATGGGACCAATGATTCTGTATGGAGAAATAGATGGGCCTCGTCATGAGATGTAAAAAGTGAAGTATTTTTCATTGTACTATACCGCTATTTCTCTGCCGTATCGGAGCATGATGAGTTGTGGTATTATGTGTTAAAGGGGCGCTCTTTCACCCAGGGCACATGAAAACCTGGAGCCAGCCCTACCCCCCCACAACTTTAGCCAAATAACCCCCATTTTTCAGTGCGTAACTTGTATTATGAAGTTAATTAAGGTTGACCAGCTTAAGTAAGAAGAATTGATGCTTTTGGCATTCAAATGGGCACTGTAGGTGTGTTTCCTGTCCTCCTCTCACTGCCGACTTTTATTCCCCATTGACTTACATTGGGTTTCGTGTTTCGGGACGACCCCGACTTTTCCCTATAATCGGCCGATCTTGCTCGACCCGACTTTTGGAAAAGTCGGGTTTCACGAAACGAAACTCGACCATAAAAAACCAAAAGTCGCTCAACTCTATGAACGACTCCTCTATTGCACCTTAAAGTGTGAAGATCTCCAGTACCGTGGTACTCTGGAGTACCTCCTGTCAGATGTTCCCAAGAACTCTACTCGTATGGCAGACAGCTGTAGCCTACTTTGGGGACTCCCTTCTCCTGAGTCCCGGCTCTCTAAATCAGTTGCTGTTGTGCCCCAAGTCTTAGATGGGAGTAGTGCATTTACAGCCAACTACTCCACCGATGTCTGCTGCAGAACCATATGTGTCCATACGACCTCGGGGACCGGGCCCCGGCCTTGCGCTGAGAACAAAAAAGGCAGGGTTCCTCTTCCAACCCACGTCTACTCTCTGTTTTCCTACTCCTTCATTCCGTACTGATCCTTCTCTCTCTTATGGAAGCTTAGGTTGCAGTTCTACGTCTTTCTCCTTCTTTCCCTTTCCCGTGCCAGCTGGCTCAGATCACTGTGGCAGCTGCAGCACTCCTATCTCCATCCCTTCTTCCATGGATCCTCACTCCTCCCGAGTGGCTTCCTTCCTCACTGACCTTCTGTCAGCCTGAATCCCTAATCCTACACTTTCCCACTCTTTAATATCTCTCAACTCCACCCACCTCCCAACACATCCAGTGTTCCAAGCAGGGAACCACCAGAGGTGCTCTGCTACTCTCTGAGCACTGAGCCGCAATGTGGTTGTGTAGAACTACCCTGTTGTGTGGGGTGCAAGTGTTGGAGTGTGGAAAGGAGTTCCCACCTTACCTGGATGGTGGGGCACTACACCTTAGGAGAAGGTGCAGTACCTCTGTGGCGACTGAGCTTCAGGGGCGCCACATACAACTAAGGCCTCAGACACTGCAGGGCCCACAACACTGCCAGGAATTCCTTCTTCATCGGGTCTAGGCCAAATGCCTTGACAGGAGCTTCTGGCTCAGGTACAAAATGAGGTGTTTCTGGCCTATAGAGTCGACCTGGCTGAGCACACCACCAAGGCCATAGTCACTGGCATTGGTCTGTGCTACAAATGGCTATGTGAAGTCAGCTGGTTGTAGTACCAGGAAGCTGGAAAGGATGGTTTTCAGTGGACAGAAGACTGCCTTGCAGTCATTTATCCAATCAACTGCAGAGGGAAGCTTCTTCTTGGTTAAATCTGTAAGGAATAAATAGTTCGTGGGATGCAGTGAGTAACCGGAGACAGAGAAGGGGTGAACAAGGATTTACTGAACAGGCAATAACAAGTAGTACTCCACACAGGGATGAAAAGACAATCATAAAAATAATATAAAAACAAGACAACTTATCGGTTGCAGTTCTGGCAGGGGAAAGGCTGGAAAATCTCCCGGCAGCGTCTTAACTGATGTACAAAGTCTCTGGCTCTGCTAACGAGATACAAGTAGCACTGCCGCCCGACAGTGCTGATGGATTCAGTTCTGCTTGACTTGGGTGTGCCGGAATGTGGAAACAGTCCTCTATGTGGATTCCTTAGAAATGGCGCCGGACATGGGTCGTGAGCATGTGTACAGGCCGCTATAGCCCACGGTCTTTCAGAGTAGTATCTAAGCAGTTTGCCCTATATCTCAGGTAAAACAGGGGTATCCAACAGTGTGGGAACAGACGGTAACTTAATAGCGTTAGGAGAAGTCTTATGGTCAGCACACAGAGGTATGGGAAAAGTGGAGTTGTCAGCGCAAGCAGTGGAGAGGGAGTCAACCGTCTCCCATTGCCTTCCCACCAAGTTTGATGCGTTCCGGTGCTCAGGTCTCCTTATATACAGTTGTGGCCAAAAGTATTGACACAGATAAAACTCAGTTTCTTCCTGAAAATGATTGCAATCACAAATTCTTTGGTATTATTATCTTCATTTAATTTGTCTTAAATGAAAAAAACACAAAAGAGAATGAAGCAAAAAGCAAAACATTGATCATTTCACACAAAACTCCAAAAATGGGCCAGACAAATGTATTGGCACCCTCAGCCTAATACTTGGTTGCACAACCTTTAGCCAAAATAACTGCGACCAACCGCTTCCGGTAACCATCAATGAGTTTCTTACAATGCTCTGCTGGAATTTTAGACCATTCTTCTTTGGCAAACTGCTCCAGGTCCCTAATATTTGAAGGGTGCCTTCTCCAAACTGCCATTTTTAGATCTCTCCACAGGTGTTCTATGGGATTCAGGTCTGGACTCATTGCTGGCCACCTTAGAAGTCTCCAGTGCTTTCTCTCAAACCATTTTCTAGTGCTTTTTGAAGTGTGTTTTTGGTCATTGTCCTGCTGGAAGACCCATGACCTCTGAGGGAGATCCAGTTTTCTCACACTGGGCCCTACATTATGCTGAAAAATTTGTTGGTAGTCTTAAGTCTTCATAATGTCATGCACACGGTCAAGCAGTCCAGTGCCAGAGGCAGCAAAGCAACCCCAAAACATCAGGGAACCTCCACCATGTTTGACTGTAGGGACCATGTTTTTTTCTTTGAATGCCTCTTTTTTTCTCCTGTAAACTCTATGTTGATGCCTTTGCCCAAAAAGCTCCACTTTTGTCTCATCTGACCAAAGAACATTCTTCCAAAACGTTTTTGGCTTTTTCAGGTAAGTTTTGGCAAACTCCAGCCGGCTTTTTTATGTGTCGGGGTAAGAAGTGGGGTCTTCCTGGGTCTCCTACCATACAGTCCCTTTCATTCAGACGCCGACGGATAGTACGGGTTGACACTGTTGTACCCTCGGACTGCAGGGCAGCTTGAACTTGTTAGGATGTTAGTCGAGGTTCTTTATCCAACATCCGCACAATCTTGCGTTGAAATCTCTTGTCAATTTTTCTTTTCCGTCCATATCTAGGGTGGTTGGCCACAGTGCCATGGGCTTTAAACTTCTTGATGACACTGCGCACGGTAGACACAGGAACATTCAGGTCTTTCGAGATGGACTTGGAGCCTTGAGATTGCTCATGCTACCTCACAATTTGGTTTCTCAAGTCCTCAGACAGTTCTTTGGTCTTCTTTCTTTTCTCCATGCTCAATGTGGTACACACAAGGACACAGGACAGAGGTTGAGTCAACTTTAATCCATGTCAACTGGCTGCAAGTGTGATTTAGATATTGCCAACACCTGTTAGATGCCACAGGTAAGTTACAGGTGCTGCTACTTACACAAATTAGAGAAGCATCACATGATTTTTCGAACAGTGCCAATACTTTTGTCCACCCTCTTTTTTATGTTTGGTGTGGAATTATATCCAATTTGGCTTTAGGACAATTCTTTTTGTGTTTTTTCATTTAAGACAAATTAAATGAAGATAATAATAACAAAGAATTTGTGCTTCCAATCATTTTCAGGAAGAAACTGAGTATTATCTGACAGAATTGCGGGGGTGTCAATACTTTTGGCCACAACTGTACCCTGCGCCCCCTGTTGTCTGACAGAAAGGTCTCTCCCTTCGCCCGCCAACAGTGGTGACAGCCCCGATAGTTCCGGCCTTAAAGGGAACCACACACCGCTGACTCTGTCTCGACTCATCTTCTTACACCCCCCCCTCTCTTTTCACTCGCCATTCCACAGGCGAGGCATCTTGAGCATAACTAGAGAGTATTTTTACAGGTTTAGCGGTTTGCCACCAAATAAACTGATCCTGATTGTACCGAATGGGAGGCTGTCCAGCCGTTGTTCGCTCAGAGCGACATAGATTGGAAGGAATAGTGGAGTCTTCTCGTGGAGATAACGCCAAATCTGCACCCGCCGTAGCGTTTTCATCTGGGGCCTCGGGACCCTGATCCGCCAACATATCTTCAGATGGTTGTTCGAAACTTTCCTCATCTTCATCCTCCACAGCCACAGGAGGCACATCCTCAGGAACTTTAGGAGCTTCTTCCCTCTGCATAGGATCTTCAGAGTGGCATGGCCGGAGCATATTCCTATGGACCACTCTGGTGGGCGCATTCTCTTCTCCTTCTGGAAAAACCTCACACACAGGTCCTTCCACACTGACCCGATGCTTCACTCTGCTACTCTCCCGCCAATTTTCCAGCTGTCACAGAGATGTTTCTCTCACACCAACACCCGATCACCAACCTGAAGATCTGTCCCCGGAGAGGAAACTTCCCAGAGTGCTCCAGCTCCCGGAGCCGTGTCTGAACCAGACGATGTAAGGTCTGTATATGGTGATGATGATCTCGGATCCAGGTAGACACCCCCGTCCGTGGATAGTCCTCTCCTGGATCCAGTTACAGCTCTGTTACTTCTTTCCCTGTTCAGCCGAACAACAAGGAGTAAGGTGTGTGACCTGTAGTTTGATGAATTCGGTTTCTATAGATCCACACAAGTTCAGAGACGTATTCTGACAACCTAGCTTTCCTATCATCTTCAAGGGTCCTTAGCATCTGAATCAAGGTGCGGTTAAATCGCTCACAGACCCCATTTCCCTGAGGATGATATGGTGTGGTGTGTGATCTGTCGAACTGGTAGATCCGCTGTAATTCATCCATTACTTTGTCTAGGGAACAAGCTCCTTGATCCGAATGGATCCACTGTGGGCATCCATACACCTGAATGAAGTGTTTACAGATAGCATACACAGCGGTTTCATCCGTCTGATCTCGGGTGGGTGTCACCACTGCAAATTTCGTGAAATGATCTACCATCACTAAGCAGTGGTCATAACCTTGATGAGTTGGCCAACTCACAGGCCCGATAGAGTCTACAAGCTTCCAGGACTGCTGCTCTCAGCCGTGAGCCACTGGAACATTTTCTCAAGAGTCTACAAGCTTCCAGGACTGCTGCTATCAGCCGTGAGCCACTGGAACATTTTCTCAAGACCGAAGTGAGCCCTTTTTTCATGAGCTTCAGTGGCCAGAGTAGACAGCACTGTGTCTGGTATCACCACCTGCCAGGAAACCCCCAGTTTTCCCTGAAGTTGAACCTTCCGAAATAACAGTCCATTTCTCATCTGGAGGCGCTCCCACTGCCAATGCTTCTTGAGTCACAGCACGCCGCTGTTCCGGGCTAGGCAGCTTCTCCAATGTTACCCAGTGTCTGAACAGAGCGAGTTCACGATCTTCCTGTTGCAATTGAACCCACTCATCCCTAGATCTTTCCAATACTCCTTCATGACGAGAGGTCTGTATTTGGTCCAGCGTGGCCGCCACCTTCCCAGTGGTCCTTTGGAATTGGGGAACATCTTCTCCCTCTAGCAATTCATCTCTACTCTTTCCCGGTGGTGCATGTCTTGCTCTACAGAGGGCATCAGCGCGCGTCTTCTCTGCCCCGTCCTATAGGCGATTCGGTACCGGAACTTTGCCATCTGGGCCACCCAGCGTTGTTCCAAGGCCCCTAGCTTGGCGTTCTCCAGATGCGCTAATGGGTTCTTATAGGTACGTACTAGCACCTCCGAGCCAGACAGGTATTCGGCAAAGCTCTTCGTCATAGCCCACACCAACGCCAGCAACTCCAGCTTGAAGGAGCTGTAATTGTCAGACTTGCGTTCAGAATCATGAAGGGACCGACTAGCATAAATGATCACACTTTCTCTTCCGTCCTGCACCTGCGACAACACAGCCCCAAGTGTGTGCAAGCTGCCATCAGTGTGGAGACTGAACAGTATAGAGAAGTCTGCATAAGCCAGTACCGGTGCTTCGGTCAGCGCTTTTTTTTAGCTCACAGAACGCCTTTTCCTGCCTCTCCTCCCAGCGGATGGATCGACCCTTGGCATTCGTTGGTACCCCCTTCAGGAGTTCAAGTAACAGTTGCACCACCCGAACAAAACTCTTCACGAAGCGACGGTAGTATCCTGTCAATCCCAGGAACACACGTACATCCTTCACGTTCTACGGGGTAGGCCAGTCTCTGATCACCGCAATCTTTTCCTGTGATGGTTTCACTCCCTCGGTAAAAACGATATGACCCAGGTACTTGATCTGAGTGCAGAACAAGTGACATTTTTGGGGTTTCACTTTCAGCCCATACTTCTGTAAATGGCTCAGCACTTGCTCTAGTCCCCGTAGATGGTCTTCAAATGAGGCAGTGTACACAATGATGTCATCCAGGTAGATGAGGGTGGCTTCAAAGTTCAAGTCGCCTAGACACCTCTCCATCAGCCATTGGAACATACCGGGGGCATTGGCCAGGCCGAACAGCATCCTGTTGAATTCAAAGAGGCCCATGCGGAGTACAAAGGCCGTCTTTGCCTGATTCTTTTCCGACATGGGCACTTGCCAGTAGCCACTGGCGAGATCCAGCGTCGAGAAGAACTTGGCCTTCCCCAACGCAGACAGAGACTCCTCAATCCGGGGCAGAGGGTATGAATCACGTACAGTACAGGCGATAAGTTTACGGTAGTCCACACAGAACCTCAGGGTCCCGTCCTTCTTCCGCACCAGCACAATAGGGGCCGCCCAGGGACTCTGGCTCTCCCTAATGAAACCCGCTTGCAGCATTTGACCGAACATTTCTCTCACTTCTTGATATAACTGGGGGGGAATCTGCCAGTAGCGCTCTCGAATGGGTGCTGTATCCCCGTGGGAATTTCGTGAGTAATTGCCGTGGTGCAGCTGAAGTCATCTTCGTGGTTTGAAAAAACAGACTGATATCACCCCAGTAACTCTTCTACTTGATGCACTTGGGTGGACGTGAGTTCGGACAGTTCAGAACGCATCTGTTCTAAGACGCGCCGACCCTCTTGGATGTATTGAGGTTCGGCCGTCGATGAGGTAGTGACTTCCACCGACCATGGGTCTTCCGGATTCATCGCTAGCTGTATGTTCTGGGGTGGTATGACTTCTTCAGACATGCCCACTACCCGAGCTATTTCACCTCTGCGTGGGACGACAATCTCCTGATCTGTGAGGTTCACGCAGCGTGCCAGCACCATTCCCTCTCATACCATGGCCAGCGTCCGAGCCACCAAGAATCCTGCAGGCAGCTGTTGTACTCCCAGTGGTTCCAATTGAACCTCCACCCCCTTCAATGGGGCATGTGCTCCGACGGGTAGGGTTAGCACAGTCTGTCCTGGTGGTAGGGTGAGTTGAGGGGATGCCAGCACCATCACTTTTCCTAGTGTTTCCCCTTGACTGGAGACTTCCTGCACCTGGGCTATACGAATGAACAGTTGAAACACCCGCCGCTGGGGTGTGTGTGAACTCCACTGATTTAAAGACAAGCGAGATGGCTCATCACTCAGCAGCTTGCCAAACTCTTTCAGGATATTCATCCCCAATGTAACAATGTGACCGTGGCCAGCCTCTCCCTGGGTCAATACAATACCCTTCCAACCAGGATCCTTCCCACACAGGGAGACCTGCATCCATACCACCCCTGCGACCGGGATAGGCAGGTGATTCGCCGCTGTAAACTTTATCACTCGGGCCTGAGGGTCTCTGGGAAGTGTCGGTGAAAATACGCTTCTGGCATCGTGGTCACTTGCGACCCGGTATCCACCAGGCAATGCATGGCCCGACCATCGAATTCAGCCCATATCAGTGGATATGTAGACACAAGACTCGTGGGACTTTCACTACTCCTTCCTTTCCATTCTGGCTTCAGTTGACATCCCCCAAGCTCGGAGCCCTCTAGTTTAACGGGTGGCGTGGACGGGGCCTGGGCCGTCAAGGACAATCCCTAGTGATAGGTCCTATTTCTCCGCAGTTATAACATGCAAAAGACCTCAGCTGACAGACCCTTCGACCCTCGTTACGGGCATTTGCTTTGCCTTGACTTCTTGCTGTACACTGGCCGGTCTCAACTTTCTCTTTCATTTGGGCCATTTCCCCTTGAATATTCACCAGTTCTCTTTGCTTCTCTTCAACCCATTGGGGTTCAACTGCTGACTGTACTGCTGCTTCACCACTCTGGACCTTCCCTACCGGGACTGTCACCCCCTGCTCCTGTTCACGTGAGTGGGCCTCTCTCCCTATGTCAGCAAAAGTAATACGAGTCTACCCGCACCCAATCTCTCAGGGTCTGTTTGGTCAGGGCGTCCCGCAGGCCAGTCACCAACAAGTCACGCAGCATGACATCTGTCAGCCCTACTCCCATCTCATCTTTTCTGACAATGGCGGTGTGTAATTCTCGTAGGGCATTCATATATTGTGTAACCGTCTCTCCCTCGTTTTGCATATGGCTAAACAGGCGAGTCCTAAGTTCCCCTATGTCATTGGGGTCCCCATGAGTCGCCTCTAAGAACTGGAGTACTTTAGCAAACGTGTCTCGGTCCCGGGGGGGTACGCAGCATCACAGAGTCTTCAACCTCTTCATCTAAAGCCATAATGGCCACCTCAGCCTCGAGTGCGTGGGTCATCGGGTGCATTCTCATCATACCCCTCTCACGTTCCATTCAACTCTACAACATAGTATTAGACCCCGTAAACTTCAGCAAGTTACTCAGCATGGCCCCCAGAGAGATACTGGTTCTGGGCCCAGTAACCTGTTCTGCTGTCTGCACGCTACCAGACTGCATCATGACGACTACACCAAAATGTAAGGAATAAACAGTTTGTGGGATGCAGTGAGTAACTGGAGACAGAGAAGGGGTGAACAAGGATTTACTGAACAGGCAATAACAAGTAGTACTCCACACAGGGAGGAAAAGACAATCAGAAAAAGAATATACAAAAGAAGATAACTTATCAGTTGCAGTTCTGGCAGGGGAAAGGCTGGAAAATCTCCCGACGGCGTCTCAACTGATGTACAAAGTCTCTGGCTCTGCTACGGAGATAAGAGTAGCACTGCCGCCCGACAGTGCTGATGGATTCAATTCTGCTTGACTTGGGTGCGCCAGAACGTGGAAACAGTCCTTTATGTGAGCACGTGTACAGGCCGCAACAGCCCGCGGTCTTTCGGAATAGTCTCTAAGCAGTTTGTCCTGTATTTCAGGTAAAACAGGGGTATCCAACAGTGTGGGAACAGACGGTAAATTAATAGTGTCACAAGAAGTCTTAAGGTCAGCACACTGAGGTATGGGAAAAGTGGAGTTGTCAGCGCAAGCAGCGGAGAGGGAGTCAATGTCTCCCATCGCCTTCCCGCCAAGTCTGACCCATTCCCGCGCTCAGGTCTCCTTACATACCCCGCGCCCCCTGCTGTCTGACAGAAAGGTCTCTTCCTTTCAGAGGAAACTGTCCCCGCCAACAGTGGTGACAGCCCCGATAGTTCCGGTCTTAAAGGGCACCGCACACCGCTGACTCTGTCTCGACTCATCTTTTTACAGGTCCGTCAGGGACTTTGCCAGGCTACTACAGTGGGGAATGAACCTTCTGTAGTACCCGGCGGTGCCCAGGAAGGGTATCATTTGATTCTTGGTCCTGGAAGTGGGCCAGGGCACGATAGCCTCACTTTCTTGGGCTCTGCTTTCAGAGCCCCCCTGCCTATCTGGTACCCCAGGTAGTGGACCTCGCTCAGGCCCAGCTGGCACTTTTTCAGCTTAATGGTGAAGCCTGTTTGACAGATTTGCCCCAGCACCTGCATTAGAGGCTGTAGATGATCTTTCGAGGTAGAACTGAAGATGGTGATGTTGTACAGGTACCAATCTGCATACCCTTCAAGTCGCTTGAGCAGCTTGTTTACCATCAGCTGAAAAGTATATAGTCCAAATGGGGTGATAAAAGCAGAGCGTTCCCAGGTTTCAGGGGATAGGGAAATTTGCCAAAATCCCTGGCTCAGATCCATGATTGTCAGGTTCTTGGCCCTGGTCAACTGATGGTATGGGGATCAGGACCCACACCTTTTGACCTACCAGGTAGGTCCTCTCACAAGCATTGTGGTTGTACCATCGCTACTGGTTGGCCTGGGCTTGCTCAATATTATCGTGCAGCAGCTGTGTCAAGGTCTACATCTTGTCTTGGAAGCGCACGACATACTTGATGACTGACACTCCAGGGGTGGTAATCTTTCCCAAGCCTCTTTCACCAGAGCCTGGGGCCCCAGCACACATGACCCATATGGGAGCTCAATGATAGGGAACCCCATTGAAGCCTGCACTAGATAAATAATGGATGTTGGCTGTACCACTCCCAGTCATGCCTGTGGAAGTCGACCAACATCTTAAGCATCTGCTTCAGTGTGCCATTGAACCATTCACACAGGCCATTTTTGGTACGGGTTGGTCACCAAATGTTTAACCTGTATATGCTCACAGAGGGACTCCATCAGCTGCGACCTGAATTGGATTTTCCAGTTGGTGAGTATTTCCTAGAGAAAACCCACTTGGGAAAAAATCTCCAGCAAGGCGATGACCACCTTGTTGGCTGGAATGGACGAGAAGGCAACCACTCAAGATACCAGGTGGCATAGTCTATTACCGTCAGTACAAAGCATTTCCTAAAACTGCGGATCCAACCAAATCCACAGCCACCCTTCTGATAGGCTCTTCAATAATGTCACCAGTGGGGCTTTGAGGGGGCCCCACTTTGCCCACCCTTGGACAGGTGTCAAATGAACGTCAGTATGCAGCCACATCAGCCCCTATCTTTGACCAGTAGAAATGCTGGGCTAGACTAGCCTTTGTCTTAGTGACCCATAGATATCTGGCGCCATCTGACTCTCATGTGCAATCCGCAACAACTCCACCTTTAATGGATGGGGTACCACTAACCTTCGATCCCTAGGCCACGCTGTACCATCACCTGGTACTGCCATTCTTGGTCCCAGACCAACTGTTCAAGGGAGGCGGAGCAGACTGCTCCTAGTGACCTTTCAGGCTGTCATCAGATTACAACGCCACTTGAAACCTCTGACTGGATGTCCCCAGAATAGATGAGACCACCACGTCTTCTGTAAGTTCCCAGGGACCAGTTTCCTGGCCTCTGTCTGACCTCGTAGCCAATTGGTTGGAATGGCAGAAGTCGTTGGACCTCTGAGGGACCCTTGGTGCCAAGGTGATCCCACTGAGCATGACAGCAAACATGGCCGCTGCAACCTCGGGTAGTGTTTGTTTCCCTTCGGCTTTTGACCAAGTAGCTGGTCCAGACTGACTAACCCTTCCCTGTGACATCCTGGTTGTTGAGGAACCTTGCGATGGGGCCCTTACCTGGGAGCCCTACTTCTACTAGGATAGCCCTGCCCTCAATTGCATGCTTCCATCAGCACCATGTTTATCCCCTCTGTGAAAACTAGTGATGAATGAGCACTAAAATTCTCTAGTGCTTGGTACTTAAAAAGAGCAGGTTGGACACTCGGACGAGCTTGACTCAAGTACCTAGTATAATGGAAGTCAATGGGAAATTTCACCATTTTTCTGGAAGGAGGGCTGGGGAGGCAGGAAACTCTCTGGAGTGGATGGAAACGGTGCTGAAATGAAATAGGAACGGCATGGGGAAGACGCCTGGGCGCATTTCTAACTCCCAGGTTGGTGCTGAGAACAATGTTGTCAGAGTATTACTCCACTTTTATTGATTGACAATAAAACATACAAAACCAAAAATAAAATGGATTTTACAGGAAAAAAATGTTAGGAAACATTCTTTTCTGTAAAATGATTTGTATATACAGTAAAGCAAAATTAGAAAGAGAAAAAGAAAACACCTCCTCCACCCCTTAACTGCTGGGCCATCTCTCACCATATTTCCACGCTGCCTATGACTACAGTAGATGGCATGGTAGAGGAGAAATAAAGCTACATCCACCAGTAGTAACTGGTAAATATAATTTTAATATTGTACTACCTTATCTGAGCATGTGGGGTGTGTGACATGGTCAGACACATCCTGTTTCATTTGTGAAGGAGGAACTCAAAAACTCACAAAGCCTATGTAGAAAATGAAATGACTGCCAAAAATTTGAAGGACGAGGGACTCCTATACACCCTGTATTAGACATAAAAGAGGGCCTTATACACAATCTGTCAAAATTGTCAGGCAGTGGGACTCCTAGACTGGTAAAGCCTATGCATTAAGTGCAAGTACTGAAAAACATTTACCTCGAGGGTTTTATATGTATAATTAAGAGAATTGTAGAGGTAGGCATCATACACATCCTGCAAAAATTCTGAAGGAAAATGAAGGAAGGCATCTTACACACCCTGGAAAAATTAGGAGCGAGGGTCACATGACGACCCTCTAAAAATTATGAATGAAGGCCACTGTGGAGTGAGGGCCATATGATGACCCTGTTTATATGGTGGAGGAGGAAGACAAGAAAAAGAAGAAACCATGATCTGTATACCCTTTTTAGGGGGAGAAGGGGTACATGGAAATACACCAGAAAAAAATGAAATTTGAATTGGCTTTTTATTCCACTGCTGTCATGCGATGGGGCTGAGTATTCTGTTCTCACGGCCTCGCCTTGCATATTTTAAATTAGATATATTATACACCTGCAAACTTTCCCATATTAAAGGGGAAAAGAAAATACATTTTTTTCTTCAAGTGCCTCCTTATTGTGCATCTTGAAACAGCCATACCGCTAGTTTTCTAAGAGTCCAGTATTTCAGCTGATGTTATTTCTGGATTTTTCTTTGCATCCCGAACAATTTTCCAGGCATTTGTCACAGGTCACAGGTGAGGTCCGGATATTACCTTTAGTAGCCATTCTAACCCATTTGTGTCAACGTCTGTGCAGGTTATCAGGCCAAAATCACCAGGGTATGTAAACTTTTTATCGGGGTCATTTTTATGTTTTGCGTTGTCATTATGATTTAAGAGAAAACACAGTATTTAACAATAAATGGCTTCACCCAACCACTAACCATGAGTGGAGAAAAAGTTTTGGCGTTATCATTCATATTCTCTGAGAAAAGGCAAAAAAAGCAAAAATTCTGCCGAGGTATGTAAACTTTTGAGCACAGCTGTAATTTGCACCTCTGTTGTTGATGTCGTCATTGTGATTACTCCTCCTCCTCCACCATATAAACAGGGTCATCATGTGGCCCTCACTCCACATTTTTAGAGGGTCATCATGCGACCATCACTCTTAATTTTTCCATGGTGTGTATGATGCCCTCTTTCATAATTTTTACAGGATGTGTATGATGCCTACCTCTACAATTCTCTTAATTATACATATATAACCCTCGGGGGTAAATATTTTTCAGCACTTGCACTTAGTTCATAGGCTTTACCAGTCTAGGAGTGCCATTACATGACAATTTTGACAGAATGTGTATGAGGCCCTCCTATATGTCTAGTACAGGGTGTATCGGAGTGTCCCTCCTCCTTCAAATTTTTCGCAGTCATTTCATTTTCTGCATAGGCTTTCAGAGTTCCTCCTTCAGAAATTAAACAGGATGTGTCTGACCATGTCACACACCCCACATGCCAAGATAAGGAACTACAATATTAAAATTACTTTTACCGGTCACTACTGGTGGGTGTAGTTTTATTTCCCCCTCTAACAAATAATCAACTGTAGTCATAGGCAACGTGGAAATACGGTGAGAGATGGCCCAGCAGTTAAGGGGTGGAGGAGGTGTTTTTTCAGGAGGCAGGGGTAGACTGTCAAAGTCTGGGTTAATTTGATGACACCAGCACAGTGCCAAGGGCATTATGACCAGGAGGGAAAAGTGACAAGGAGGGAAAAGTTTTAAAAGATGGTCAAGCAATACCTCGCATAGCAACCCAGCGTACTCCCTAATTCCTCTATTGAGTCTCAAAGCTGGACACCTGGCATGAGCTGTCGCTCCTTACTAAAAATGCCCAATCATCAAGGCATGTACGCTGGGGGGGTGTCTTGAAATTGACCCAAACCTTTGACAGTGTACCCCTGCCTCTGCTGTGTGCCTCCCTCGTCTCTCCTCCTAGCTTGGCCCAGAAAGCTGGCCCCCTGCCATCTCCTGATGAAGTACTGAGACGAAACATGTGTAGGGCGGCGGGGATGCTTGTATAAGCTAAATTCTATGGAAGTAATGCTCTCATGCTGTAATCTATTTGGCTAAATGGTGGTGGATGTTTTACCCCATTTACTATTGCCTTGGTTGATTTACATGATGTGATTAGCACTTAACTACGCTCTATTTGCACTAATTAGCGTCCCCCAATATTTACTGTCCAGTACTTTGCTTGTTTGCTTCTAATCTGTTTTCAAATATGTCATATTAAATAAAAATTATATTTTTAATGGGTATATACTCTGTGGTTATCTATCTAACCATTTTTGTGCTTAATGTTAATCTACATGAGTTTAAACTACCCAAGATTTATCTCAAGTGGGTGTTTCGTATCGCTAGCATTATCTGTTGGGAATTTTTTCAACATATTTTCCACAATGGCCTTCTGGTATAGTACCATTTTAGAAGACCTCTCCGCCTCAGGAAGAAGAGATGTAATGTTCTTCTTGGGTAGAAGGGTGAACAATCAGTACTCTTTTTCGTCCAAGATGACTGTAATATGTGCTGTCACGGGGTCCTTCCACACCATCACAGTGCCAACATTTCCCTGTCTCCACCATTATAACTAAACTCCATCTCCTCCTCCATCTTTTCTTCCTCATTACCCTCCTCAACCCGTCCACATAGGACAGATGAGATGGAAGGTTGTGTGGGTATTAGGCCTCTTTCACACTTCAGTCTTTTGACGTCAGTCGAAATCCGCCCTTTTTTGAAAAAAACAGATCCGTCTTTTTTTTTGGAATCCATTTTTTTCTCATGGACTTGCATTAGCGGCAGATTGCGACGGGTTGTCGTCCGTTGCATCCGTTTTTTGACGGATCTGTCGGAATTTCAGTGTCCGCCATCTGGAGTAGACGGACTTTGTAACATTTTTTGTCTGCGTTGAAAAGACAGATTGCGATGGATCAATGGAAGCCTATGGGTGGTGGATCAGTTACAATTCTTCAAATGAAGGAATCCAGCAACGGATTCCCCTTTTTTAAACTGAGCATGCCCGGAAGAATTTTCATTAATTTAATTTAACCCCAAAATCTCTCTCTCTCTCTCTCTCTCTCTCTCTCTTTCTCTCTCTCTCTCCTTTCCAGAGTTCTGTTCCTTTAAATTTCATACACTGGCTGCTGAGACGGATCCGTCCAAAAAACGGATCCGGTGCATAAGTTTTTTGCAAATCTGCAACGGATCCGTTTTTTCACACTTTGACGATTTGGAACTGACGTCAAAAGACTGAAGTGTGAAAGAGGCCTATAGTCTCTTTTGTGCTATCAGCCAGTTCCTGTTTCTCCACCTCCTCCTCAGCTTCCCCCTCCTCATTGTTACCCAATCTGCGCTGAGCAGTTGAGATGAGATGAAGCTAGGAGGTATCTCCCTGTCTCATGTCTTCCTCTATCTACACCTGGTCTGCATGCAAAGCTTCATGTTTATTTGTTAGCAGTGACTGTGCAAGGCGGCCAGGGTGGTAGTTGTGGCAATGAGCTGTAGTGTTCACACTCCCTGACGCCTCACAGAGGAAATACACAGTCCCTTCTGTGGTGTGTGTGATGTGTGCAGCAGAATACTCACTTCAGTTGCTGGAGTCCCCTCAGTCTCTGTCACTCCGGCTTCACAAAGTGTTTTAGAGTCACAAGTCTTTTCAAACAACACAACTTTACTGGGCAGCAGTATTGTCAACACAAAGGCAGCACACTGCAGACACAGAGTCATCTTCCTATCTGTCCCTGCCATCCTGACAGGCTCTATCTTCTCCATCAGCTTTCCTTTCCCGGCAAGCTCAACTATCTCTTTGGACAGTCCATGTCCCACTTGTATCACTTTTACAATCTGTGTACCACCTGTATCCTTGGACAATCTGTATCCCAGCTTCATCCTTGAACAATCCGTGTTCCATCGGAACTTTGGACAGTCCATGTCCCATCTGTGCATCTCCTGTCACCAGCTCCCTGTCAGCCCCTTGTCTGGTTCCAGAACCCGGATCCTGCTTGGTGATGGTCCTATCCAGCTGGTGCCCTTTGACACTGTTCTCTAGCCTGGGGCCCCTTACTGTGACAATATCTTTATCCCCACAGCCTGCAGTACTCTGCTTCACTACTGCACACACGACCTGCCCTTGGGCAGGCAGCCCAGGCTTCTGCTCTCATGAGGAAGTATCCTGATTATATGTCTCTGCTCTGTGCTGCCTCTCCCATTAACTTACCCCCTGTACTGCCTATCTCCTATTCTATTCTATGCTGTTCTCTATCACTAATGTACCCCCCTCTATTATATCCCACTATTGTCCTATACTATCTAAGTTTCTATTCTAGCCCTAATCCTATAGACAGTACATTCACATTATATGAACCTTAATAAACAGTGAGGTAGCACAGGTGAACGTGCGAATTGCGTCTAGGAAAGAGGAGGCTCGTGAGGTTCCCTGCCACCTCCTTACAACTTTTCAAGTAGGCACAGAAGCAGGATTGTTGCACTGATGATGCCGTCATTTCAGTTAAACATCTTTGTGGAGTTCTCAAAGTCTTGGAGAACCGCACAAATGTCAGACATCCATGTCCACTCTTCAGTTGTAATGTGCAGAGGCTTACCAGAATACCGATGGGCGTGTTGGAGCTTGTATTCCACAACTGGCCTCTGCTGCTCACAAAGCCTTGCCAGCATGTGCAGTATGGAGTTTCAGCAAGTGGTGATGTCACACACCAGTCAGTGGGCTGGCACTTGCATGTGCTGCTGCAGCACTGTCAGACTGGCAGTAAATGGGCGCTCATGCGGCATACCTTGACCAGAGGCTCTGGCAACTCTTAGGTTTTCAGAAACAGTTGAACTACCAAGTTGAGTACTTGGATCAATCATGGTACATGTGCAAGCTTGCCAAGCTAAACAGCCAACACTAAGTTATGCTCATTATCACACACACCATGCCTGGTTGGAGGTTGATCGTTGAGAGCTACAGATCTGTCTAGTCTATTTTTCATTTCAATGACTCTGCCACAGTGTGCAGTTTGTCGCATAGAGAAATTAGCTTCAGCAGAGCCTGTTGCATCGTCTCTGAGGCAGAGCTGCAGAGCTTCCAGCTTCTGACTTATGTGAACAACATGCTCTGAGATAGCACAACGGATATTGATGATGAGGAGGAGCCAGAGAGTGTGCAGGAACTGGTGTAGGAGGTGCAGGACCAATAATCCTCAGCGTCGGAGGCACATGTGCTGTGCTAGGGTGGGACTTGGCCCCCACCTCCACAATTTGCACCCAGTGTGCCATCAGTGAATTGTAGCATCCCTGGCCAGAATCGCTGGTCCACGTGTTTGTCATTAAGTGGGTGATCCCAGTAACAGCATTGGTAAGGGCACGGATCATATTCCTGGACATGTGCTGGTACAAGGCGGGGATGCCACAACGGGAGAAATAGTGGTGGATGAGGACCAACTACTGAGTGACCAAATTTGTACACCTGTAACAGGATAATTTTGTTTTTTTACTTTAAACCAGCGAAAATTTACACAAACCAAGTTTTACAGTATGTATGTCAACAGTCAATTTTTGAGCAAAAAATTTCTACTCCTGTGTCTCCTCCCATTCAGTTTCATCCCATTGCTTCTAGTCTTTCCTTGTGCAAATGAGAATAAAGTTGATCCTTCTACAATGTGACAGCCCTTTAGATATTTGTAGACAGCTATTAAGTCTCCTCTCAGTCTTCTCTTTTGCAAACTAAACATTCCCAAATCCTGCAACCTTTCCTCATAAGACAGGGTTTGCAGACCGGTCACCATTCTGGTCGCTCTTTTCTGAACTTGCTCCAGCTTGTTGATGTCTTTTTTAAAATGTGGTGCCCAAAACTGGACACAATATTCCAGATGAGGTCTGACCAAAGAGGAGTAGAGGGAAATAGTGATTTCACGTGATCTAGACTGTATGCTTCTGTTAATACATCCTAGAATTGCATTTGCCTTTTTTTCTGCTGCATCACACTGTTGACTCATATTCAGTCTGTGATCTATAAGTATACCCAAGTCTTTTTCACATGTGCTGTTGCTTAGCCCTATTCCTCCCATTTTGTATATGCTTTTTTCATTTTTATTGCCCAGATGTAGTACTTTGCATTTTTCCCTGTTAAAAACCATTCTGTTAGTTGCTGCCCACTTCTCCAGTTTATTTATATCTTTTTGAATCTTCTCTCTCTCTCTCGAGTGATGGACAGGGGCCGGACAAAGTTAGCTCCGCATAGCAGGCTGAGCACTGCATAGTAAAGGCTCAGCAAAAACACCGGACTCCATCTTTAATAGATCAACCCAGGTTAGTTTTCAGTCACTGGGTACAGGGTTCCAGACACAGAGGGACTTCAAGAACAGAACAGAGAGGACACAGTTCAGACAGGGTCAGGTACAGAAACAGATGCAGGATCAAGGGTTCAGGCCTGGATATGCAGCCTCCAGGGAAGGCAGAAAAACGAAACACAAACAGAAACAGATCTTGGTACTCAGCCCCAGAGCAGGTGGAAAAACAGGCATCAGCTCCCATAGAACTGCACGCAGACCGAACAGGATCTGAACACCAATCACAGAAGGCAAAACTCAGAAACGTAATGCGAAGCTCTGGCAATGCCTCACAAGGCAGGGGAACTTTATATAGGAGCTGTTCCTCAGCGATAGGCTGGGGACAGCAATTCAAGCACACACCCATTCCTCATAAATGCAGGGGAGGTGTGGCTGCACACACCCTAAGCACAGCCAGAAACAAATCAGCAAAGCCAAGGACACCTGGCAGCGGCTGAATGCCTGGACACACGTTGTAAGTCATGCACAACTGCAGAGGACCTTCCAACCTGCGGGTAGCTTCCACAGCTGCAGCCAGGGACCGCACATGCGGGTGATCATGCATTGCAGCGGAGACACTCACGCATGTACTGCTGCGCAGCGGAGCCTGGAACTGAGCAGCATCCATACAGGTAACTGACAACAGCATTCCAGCTCATTTTGGGGAAGGGAGCGAAGGGTTAAAACAGAGATATACAAAGTAAGGCTGGTTAAACAAAGTACAAACTCAGCGGCGTTACACACAAAGTGCAAAGCTAGGAAAAAAATGATAAGGAGTCTAATATATGACAGAAATATATATATATTTTTTTGAGTGTTATAAACAATGAAAATGTAACAGAAAGCACCTAATGCTATATGGATGACTAATTGTGTCCAGTCAAATTTTTGAAAATTTTTTGGGAGTCTTATATACCATCGAAATGTCACAGAAAGCGCCAAATATGATATAGATGACTATCTAAATCCAGACACATTTTTCAATGCTTTTTTGTAGCCTTATATACCACTGAAATGTAACAGAAAGCACCCAATAGTCTATGAATCATTAATTGAATCCAGACAAATTTGTCAATGCTTTTTTGTAGTCTTAAATACAATACAACCGAGATGTCACAGAAAGCACCAAATACTATGTGGATGACTAACTGAATCCAACCAAATTTTTCAACTCTTTTTTGTAATCTTATATACCATTGACATGTCACAGAAAGCACCTAAAACTGTATGGATGACTAATTGAATCCATAAAAAAAATTCAACTTTTTTTTTAGTCTTATATACTACCGAAATGTACCACAGAGCTTATAATATTATGTGGATGAGTAATTAAATACAGAAAAATGTTTCAATGCTTGTTTGAAGGGTTATATACTATAATATGTAGCAGAAAGCAACTAATAGTCTATGGATGAGTAATTGAATCCACAACTATTTTTCAACGCTATTTTGGAGTGTTATATACTACAAAAATGTAACAGAGAGCACCTATATACTGTATGGATGGCAAATTGAATTCAGACAAATTTTCAACACTTTTTTGGAGCATTATTTAACAACAAACTATCACAGAAAGCACCAAATACTATATGGATAACTAATTGAATCTATAAATATTTTTCAATTTTTTTTGGAGTCTTATATACTATAAAAAATGGCACAGAAAGCACCTAATACTATGTCAATTACTAATTAAATCTAGACAAATTTTTCAACACTTTGCCATCTTACATACCACCGAAATTTGAAAGAAAGCACCTAATACTCTATGGATGACTAATTGAATACAGACAATTTTTTTAACTCTTTTTGGAGTGTTATATACCACTGAAATGTATCACAGACCACGTAATAGTATATGGATGATTTAAAAACACATGTGACATGCACAAATGTGAACAAGTCGGTCGGACAGTGTTCACATCACCCACTGACTGCAACACAAAAAGAAAACACGGAATGACAAATGTGCAAAAATACTCTGCAGTAAAAAATATAACAGGTGCTTCCTAATGTGGGCACGTGGTGTAAGACGGCTCTTTATGTGCATGTCACACAAGAGAGGGATGGGATCTCCCAAACCATGCATAAGCAAGGAAAAAATGGATTAAAAACACGTGACATGCACAAATGTGTTTTAGTATATGGATGAGTAATTGAATACAGAAAAATGTCTCCTGAAGATGTCTGAGCAAACCGTGCATTAGGGCAGCGGAGACACTCCACACCTCTGTAAGTACTTCTGTATTTGGGCTGCATATGTATGGCAGTTTGGGCAATTTACCCACTGCTCACTATTCTGACTAGCTTTTGATTCAGATCTACTGTATAGTCTTATTATTGCATCTTGCGGTTTTTTCACTTGCTCTGCATCCATGCTTAGCATAAATTAGCAGAGATCACTACAATAGCTTGCTACCTATCTTTGAAGTATTTTTACTTGCACATTGGCCACCTCTAATTAAGCCATTAGGGGATATCTTCACCACTGCCAAACTTAAAACCCTGGCCACTTAGCATATACTAAGAGGTTTCTCATTGTTGTGCACTGTGCACTTTTATTAGATGAGCTTTTTGTATGTTTTTTATTGTTTATACTGTTTTAATTTTTTTCAATAAAGAAATATTTTAAGGGTTATACTCTGTAGTGGTCCAGCACCTATTATTCTTATCCTTTTTTGGACTGTTTTGTAGCAACGACATGTACCACAGGCCACGTAACAGAATATGGATGAGTAATTGAATACAGAAAAATGTTTCAAGGCTTTTTTGGAGTGTTATATAACACAGAAATGTTCAACAAAGCACCTAATATTCTATGGCTGACAATATAGTACATTTTTTCACCCAAAAAATGAAAATGTGGACAACTGCGGCAGCTATATAATTAGCAATGGACTGCAAAGCCCTCTGCTTAGAGACTGTATTCAGCCATTATCCCTGCTCCTGCAACTCTTTCTTCCTCCTTAGGCCAAATACAGATTGTATGTGATACAAACAGCAAAGTACAAAATTATTCCCTAGAAGGACTGTTAGTATAATGGTTCAGCTTCAGCACCAGTGTCAACACTGCAGGAATCTTATTCATTAAACTGTACATACACACACCTGGCCAAGCACTCTCTCCAGGCACCTGTCCTTTCATAACCCCTGATGATGTCACATGGCCAGCCAATCACAGAAATGCCATTACCAAGATGGCTACTGCATTACAGTGATGCACAGGAAATCCCTGCATGCTTTTTGCCTGTGTGAAAGGCACCAAATATACAGGGCGGAGATTTGAGTTTGAAATCGGGCACCTGCTAATGGAGAGCCCGCCAGGGCTATCGGGGTACTCGGCACCGGGCCCGTTGATCTCAATGGGAGTTGTCATGGAAGCTGTGACCCGGTCCGTGGCCCTGGGGCTCCATGGCAAAAGGGGGTGAAAGAACAATGAAATAGAATTGATGAATAGTTTGTGATGCCACCTGTGGTGTTTGGCAAGGGAGATGTTAAGCCGACGCTGCATGCAGATCCTCTGGGACTGGTGGTGTGTTGCAGCCAAGATGGTGAAGCTCCCCACGGGTAGAACTGTAGTCCTAGGGCAGTGTAGATGTAGGGGTAGCTGAGAGGTGCAGGTGCAGGCAGTGTAGAAGCTAGTGTGGGGAGGAGGACCCCCATATAGTGTTTGGGCCGGAACCAGGGGGACCGCCATCAGAGTTATTGAAGGAATCACATCAGGGGGATTACAAAGGGAGACATGCGACTGAGGTTGTCAGGGCAACAGGGGGCGGGGCTATGGTAAAAGGAGCAGGGGACGCGCTGAAGTGGCAGTTGGGGAAGAGAGCGAGTGAAGGCAGGACGCAGGGTGACTTTCTGGGGCACCGAGAGGAGCCTGCGAGGAAAAAGCTGGACATTTACCGACAAGAGAGACGTGAGAGACTGTTCCCAGAGACTGCTTCCCGCTCCCGTTCTGAGAGAAGCATCCCCGCTACCCCCCGCCTTGGCGAGAGAGGAACTTTACCTCAGGTTGTGGCCGTGAGTACCCAAAACCAGGTCACAGAGGCCTGGGCACTTCCCCCCAGCCTTCCCCCATCACGCCGACCCGGCCGTCACCGGCCTGAAGATACGCCACCTCGTCACAGGCGAGATAAAAGGCTTGCTACCCTGGCTTTGGGAGAGACTCCTTGATAAAGGACGGCTACAGGTCATCTGGGGAACTGCGTCATCACCGCGCGCCACCTCCATCATTTTCTTCAGGGCCTGTTGCGCCCCAACGGCATCGCTTTCTTCAGGACCTGTTGCTCCCCAGCGGCAGCGCTTTCTTGAGGGCCTGTTGCGCTCAAACGGCAGCATTTCCTTCAGGGCCTGTGGCTCCCCAGCGGCTGCGCTTTCTTCAGGGCCTGTTGCGCCCCAACGGCATTGTTTTCTTCAGGGCCTGTTGCGCCCCAACGGTACTGCTTTCTTCAGGGCCTGTTGCGCCCCACCGTCATCACTTTCTTCAGGGACTGTTGAGCCCCATTCCTTCCTGGGGAAGCGAGACTTCAGGACAGCTGCCTCTGCGACCTCAGCGCAGCCACGCTCACGAAACCAGCAGTCCCTGGAAGGCTAAGTGGCTTTAGAAATTTGAATAAGATTGTTGAGTCCCTGCGTGGACTGTTTGTTTGTTTCACAATTTTATTTTTCTTCAAACAAGCAGAGTGGCTAAAACTAGATAAAAGTTATTTTGCAAACCATCAGTCGTCTAGTGTCTCGTCACTGCATCCTGCGAACCTGCTCAACCCTACACTAGTACCCAGATGTAGCGGTGTAGGCAAGGTGACCTGATGGATGGACAGACATGTCAGAATAGAGAAAGGAAAATTTGCACAGTTTAGACAGGTGTCAGTTACTACAGTGGGGAAACAGCTGAGAAAGTGTAGTGGACGTGCTGTACCTTGGGTTGACCATTAGAGGGCAGGGAGGAGTGTGAGCAAAGGACTTGACATCAGCTTAGGGCTTAGGAAACCGTTGATCATGGGGGGTGGAGTTACAGGGAGCCGGGAATGATATAAATTTGACAGGAGGGTTCCAGAAAGTTCCAGTCCCCAGGGGGAGCTCAAGTGACAGGAGGACTACGACAGTTTGTGCACTGTGAGGAAAGCCAAACCAGGGGGACTGAGGAGAGAGAAAGCCAGGGGGTGGTCCTGACACAAGAGTACCGCAGTATAGACGAGGCACTGAGGTAAAGCATACCGTATTGAGGGAGAGACGACTGATCAGTAAAAGTACTGTTAGTTTACGGGCCTAAGGCGGCCACAGTGACGGATCTGACAGGAGCGTCGACGAGTGAAGAGGGGACGGTGCGTATATGTACGTCCCCAGTGTAAAGTACGGTGTGCGGGAAGCGGCCCTGGAAACGGAGGGCCGATAAGTGAAGTGAATCGAAGTGCGGTGTACTTCGGAGGCCGTCAGACGGACGGCAAGAGAATAAACTTGGACCTGTTGTACCCGAAACCTGCCTCATCTTGTGTCTGTACGTCACTGCGCGGTATATCGAGGGACCACCCCCCAGCCCGGCCCACCGACCCTACAGCGGTACCAGGTGTGTTCGCGCAGGAATGTCTGGAGGACACCAGGGCCTGTAGTTCCAAAGCTTTACTCACAGTCTGTAGTACACACAGGTGCCTGCCTCCGTGCTGTGTCCTCCGGGTCAGGGACTCAGTAGACCTCCAGGCAAGATAGAACGCTCCCTTCCAACACTCCGCCAACATGTGCCTTTCTGAACGTCTCCTCTATAGCGTCTTTAAGTGTGAAGATCTCCTAGTACTGAGTTACACTGGAGGTCCGCCTGACAGATGTTGCCAAGAACTCTACTTGTACGGCAGACAGCTGTAGCCTGCTTCGGGGACTCCTTACTCCTGAATCCCGGCTCACTATCACTGTTGCTGTTGTGCCCCCAAGTCTTAGATGGGAGTAGTGCATTTACAGCCCACTACTCCACCGGTGTCTGCTGTAGAACCATTGGTGTCCATACAACCTTGGAGACCGGGCCCCGGCCTTGTGCTTAGAACTTCCAGGCAGGGTTCTTCCTGTAACCCACGTCCTCTGTTCCCTTTTACTCCTTTGTTCTGTACTAGTCTTTCCTTCTTATGGAAGATCAGGTTTTGGTTCAATGTTTTTCGCCTTCTTTCCTTTCCCGTGCCAGCAGACCCAGGTCACTGAGAACTGCTGCAGCACCTCCTTCCTCCATCCCTCTCCCAGGGATCTTCTTTCCTCACTCCTCTCTGAGTGACTCTCCGACTGTCTGACCTCGAACTGACTGAAATTCTAAACCTCCCCCACTCTTTTATGTATTCTTAACTCCACCCGCCTCCCAGCACGTTTCGTGTTCCAAGCAGGGAGCCACCAAAGGTGCTCTGCTACACTCCAAGCAGGGAGCCGCAATGTGGCTTTGCTGACCTACCGTGTTGTGTGGGATGCAGGTGTTGGAGTGTGGTTAGGAGCCTCCAACTCACCTGGATGGTGGGGCACCACACCTCAGGAGGAGGTGCAGTACCTCTGTGGCAATTGAACCTTCAGGGCCGCCACACTAACACTTGCCGAGTAACGAGTACATCCGAGCACCCAGATACTTGAGTGATATCCAAGTATTACCAAGCGTGTTTGCTCACCCCTACAGCTCAGTGTTAGGCACCATGACTTATGGATATGGGACGGACCCCCACTCCATCTTAAAATCACCATAACTACAGTAAACCTAGGCACTAGAATAAATACACATTATTTTGGTTGTCAAAATGGCCACAGCTTTATTTAAATCAAAGGATTAAAACAATCACAGTAGCAGTCAGGTGAAGTGCTAGTACATTGGGATTCACAAGTACTGTGATATCCCCAGCTGTCTGACATACAGAACCAGGACAGACAGCCATAAAGGGGCAGCACGCACTGGCTTGCCATTCAAGCAGAGCCAGTAAACTTTCAGGGCACCAATGACCCTATTATCCTCACTCCTGTGCTTAACCACTGTGCCGCCCCTGATTGATGTTACCATTACAACGTCCTTGAGGCTGGCCACCAAAGCCGAGCCTGTTCACCACCATGAGGTTTTACATCCTCTATTAGTTAAAATGAGTCCACCTTAACTTGCCTGCAACTTCCACCTGACTCCTAAACCGCAAAGCTGTGACGGGTTATAAATTCACATTTGACACCTTTTTCTTTTTTTTTTTTTTTAATAAATCACTTCAGTAAACTTATAAACTAAAAGTCCCTGCAAAAGCATTAAGGGGACTAACTTGGCAAACCTCCGACTCACAAAGAGTCCTCCTACAGCACTCAGGAGAGGAAAAAACCCCTGTGGAAGAAACCTCTAGGGAACCATGACTGAAGGATGGCCCTTCCCTTGGGCTTAGAAGGTTAATGCTGTTAACATGGCTGTTATAGCCATGATAAAATTGAACCTGGAACAAAATATACAATGGTAATTTAAAAAATACAATAAAGCATTCATTATACAAGCAATAATTAAAACGTTTTAGGACCATGATTATAAACAGGGGCGGGAGGGCGGGAAACGCTTCCTCCTGTTCATCCTGTGTAAGAAAGAGGGAGAGACACAGATTTCCTGTTCCTTATAAGCCCCACCCTCCTCACAGTAACCCACCAGGCACATACATACTGTGCTTCTTACTCTGAAATCAGCATCACTCGTGCTTAAAATCTACACCACTATACCAAAAAAGCTGCAGGAGTAAAGGTCCACCCATCCCCAAGTCATGTCCTCCTCCGCCTCCAGTAGTTTCTGGATTCTCCCACTGTACGGGATAGAACCCAAGCCTTGTCTGGTGCAGCAGTCTCCCATTCAGGCTCAGCTACTGGGATGATTTCTCAGCACAGACTCCAGACCCAGCGCCTTGTCCAAGTTCATGCTGCATGTGTAGTTGCTGCTGGCTCTCCAGCTAAGCCTATGGTTACTACTGGTATACATGTGCAGCATTGTGCTCTGGAGATTAAGTCCGGATTTCACCCTACTGAGCATGTCCATGATATGGCGCCTTCTCATTGGTGCTCGGACGTCAGCTTCTCTGGTGAGGTGGCAGCTTCTGATTGGTCCACAGGCAAAGTCCTGTCTGTCTGGACTTGAGCTAAAGGTATAAAAGGCTCTCAATGGTGCACTCCTGTGCGCACTGCGCTAGTATTTTGCTTATTTGCTGTGTGTGTAGGTGGGACAGCTACTACCCTGTGTACAGGTGTGCCGCTAATAGCACCGCGAGTGTGTTATTAGACAGGCAATGTAGGGTGGGAACTCCCTCTTGAACTTAGCAGCTGCATCGGGAATCCTCAGGCGCGGGCTCAAAAGCCACCGTGTGTCAGTGCAGGTTCAATCACCAGCGTAGTGGGGGGTGAGTTATAGGGACCCCACTAGCATCAATTCCTCTATGTTCCTGTAACGTCTAACAGGGCATAGCTTAGAGTGCTCTCAGTTTCCGCACTGCTCTGTGGAGTAACAGAGTCAGGCGCTTTGAACTCTGTTCACACCGAGTGACGTTTAACTCGGTGTGTTTACAGTGTTTGCTTGCAGCTACGCTCCGCCATTGTCCTCTAGCTGCAGTTTCGTCATCACCGCACGGTGGACCCTGGTTTGCAAACGCGCCTTACTATAATTTACATTTGGAGCGTTCCGCCAACTCTAACAGTATACTAGCGCCAGGATCAGCGTCATCAGTAGAGTTGAGCGATACCGTCCGATACTTCAAAGTATCGGATCGGAATGGATCGGCCGATCTTAAAAAAAAGTATCGGTATCGCCGATTCCGATACCGGAAGTCCCATTCAAGTCTATGGGACTTCCGGTATCGGAATAAGAAAAACCCTGTTTTTGCCTTGTACAGCCTCTCTGGGGTCTGTACGGGCCTTTCGGGGGGCTGTGCCGGCCTGCCAGGGGGTCTGTGCAGGCTCCGGTGGTCTGTGCCGGCCTGCCGGGGGGCTGTGCCGGCCTGCCGGGGGGGCTGTGTAGGCTCCGGGGGGCTGTGCCGGCCGGCCTGCCGGGGGGCTGTGCCGGCCTGCCGGTGGTCTGTGCAGGCTTCGGGGGTCTGTGCAGGCATCGTCCGATGGGACTACAAGTCCCATCGGGCGATGCCTGCTACCATGACAGTGATTGACACATTAGCCAATGATGGGACAGTAGTAGTCCCATCATCCGGCTAATGTGTTGAATGTAAAAAAAAAAAAAAAAAAAAAAATTACATGCTACATACATGCTACATTCATACTACATACTACATACATGCTACATTCATACTACATATATACTACATGCAACATACATACTACATATATACTACATGCATGCAACATGCATACTACATATATACTACATGCAACATACATACTACATATATACTACATGCATGCAACATGCATACTACATATATACTACATGCTACATACATACTACATATATGCTACATATATACTACATGCATGCTACATACATACTGCATGCTACATGCTACATACATACTACATATATGCTACATACATACTAAATATATACTACATGCATGCTACATACATACTGCATGCTACATACATACTACATGCTACATACATACCACATATACTACATACATACTACATGCATGCTACATGCTACATACATACCACATACATACTACATACATACTACATACATACTACATGCATGCTACATACATACTACATGCTACATACATACTACATATATACTACATGCATGCTACATACATACTACATGCTACATACATACTACATATATACTACATGCATGCTACATACATACTACATACATACTACATGCATGCTACATACATACTACATGCTACATACATACCACATACATACTACATATATACTACATGCATGCTACATACATACTGCATGCTACATGCATGCTACATACATACTACATACATACTACATGCTACATACATACCACATATATACTACATACATACTACATACAATACATTCATACAATACATACATAGACATACAGTACATATAACATAGAGTAACATACTTACCAATACTTGTCACATTGTTCCCCGAAGCCATTGTCTTTTACGGAATAAATATTAACATAACAAACCACAAAAATACTCACCCACGATCCGAAGCAGTCCACGAGTGTGTCCCACGACGATCTTGGGTAGAGAACTGCAGCATCAGCTGATGCTGCCGTTCTCTACGGGCTGCAGGAATCCAATGACGGAAGGTAGGTATCCTTCCGCACTGTATTCCTCCGCCACTTAAAAAAAAAAAAGTCCCTAGTCTCACTTTATGCCATTGCTGCAATGGCATAAAGTGAGACTAGGGACTTTTTTTTTTTTAAGTGGCGGAGGAATACAGTGCGGAAGGATACCTACCTTCCGTCATTGGATTCCTGCAGCCCGTAGAGAACGGCAGCATCAGCTGATGCTGCAGTTCTCTACCCAAGATCGTCGTGGGACACACTCGTGGACTGCTTCGGATCGTGGGTGAGTATTTTTGTGGTTTGTTATGTTAATATTTATTCCGTAAAAGACAATGGCTTCGGGGAACAATGTGACAAGTATTGGTAAGTATGTTACTCTATGTTATATGTACTGTATGCCTATGTATGTATTGTATGAATGTATTGTATGTAGTATGTATGTAGTATATATGTGGTATGTATGTAGCATGTAGTATGTATGTAGTATGTATGTAGCATGCATGTAGCATGCAGTATGTATGTAGCATGCATGTAGTATATATGTAGTATGTATGTAGCATGTAGCATGTAGTATGTATGTAGTATGTATGTGGTATGTATGTAGCATGTAGTATGTATGTAGCATGCATGTAGTATGTATGTAGTATATATGTAGTATGTATGTAGCATGTAGCATGTATGTAGCATGCATGTAGTATATATGTAGTATGTATATAGCATGTAGTATGTATGTAGCATGCATGTAGTATGTATGTAGTATGTATGTAGTATGTATGTGGTATGTATGTAGCATGTAGTATGTATGTAGCATGCATGTAGTATATATGTGTTATGTATGTAGCATGCATGTAGTATGTATGTAGTATGTATGTAGTATGTATGTAGCATGCATGTAGTATGTATGTAGTATGTATGTAGTATATATGTAGTATGTATGTAGCATGTAGTATGTATGTAGCATGCATGTAGTATATATGTAGTATGTATGTAGCATGTAGTATGTATGTAGCATGCATGTAGTATGTATGTAGTATGTATGTAGTATGTATGTGGTATGTATGTAGCATGTAGTATGTATGTAGCATGCATGTAGTATATATGTGTTATGTATGTAGCATGCATGTAGTATGTATGTAGTATGTATGTAGTATGTATGTAGCATGCATGTAGTATGTATGTAGCATGCATGTAGTATATATGTAGTATGTATGTAGCATGTAGTATGTATGTAGCATGCATGTAGTATGTATGTAGTATGTATGTAGTATTTTTTTTTTTTTTTTTTTTAACATTTAACACATTAGCCGGATGATGGGACTACTACTGTCCCATCATTGGCTAATGTGTCAATCACTGTCATGGTAGCAGGCATCGCCAGATGGGACTTATAGTCCCATCGGACGATGCTTGCACAGACCCCCGGACATCAGCACAGCCCCCCGGCAGGCCGGCACAGCCCCCCGGCAGGCCGGTACAGACCCCCACAGGGTGCACAGACCACCGGCAGGCCGGCACAGCCCCCCGGCAGGCCGGTACAGACCCCGGGCAGTCCACACAGCCCCCCGGCAGGCCGGCAGAGACCCCCGGAAGGCCCGAAATGACGGCGCATCATGATGCGCACACACCGCGCATCATGATGACGTCATTTCGGCTGTCAATCAACTTTGAACTTCCGATTCCGATGCCGACTTCCGATATTGAAAAAATATCGGAAGTCGGTATCGGAATTCCGATACAGCAAGTATCGGCCGATACCCGATACTTGCGGTATCGGAATGCTCAACACTAGTCATCAGTGATACGTCCAGCAGCTTGAGAGCAAGTTGACCACTCTCGAGTGGGCGACTTCAGCTGTAGATCTTGCTGCTTTGGTAGCAAAAGCAGTCACCGAAGCCGCTTCTAAGGTTACTGCTGTGGCTCCTGTTTCCTGGAATTACTGCCTTCTTGATTTCCAACAAGATGATCACCTGATCCTTAGCGCCACTCGTTTTTTGGGACCCTGAAAGAGGTGTTTTGAGGGCCACAAGTAACCCATGATATCACACTGCAGCTCCTGACTCTAACTCAGGGTTCGTCCATGGTTAGCCAGTTTGCCATCAAATTTTGTACTTTGGCTACCGAGTTGGAGTGGACAGATAAAGTCCTGATACCTATTTTTTTTGAGAGGCTTAGCAGATCTTGTCAAGGATGCTTTGACCACTAGGGAGATACCTACTTCCCTGAAAGAGTTAATATCAGTGGCCACTCATATAGATCTGCGGCATGCTGAGCATAATTTGGAGTGAGCTCATACTAAATCTAGGGTTGTTGGCTCTGAACTTCGCCAATCCCATGTGTCCCCCAACTCAGGTTCACGACCCTGTAGAGCCCATGGACGTCTCTCTTGCGGACCCAATCTCCCTCCCGCTCTGTACGTCCACCGCCGACTTGTTTTGCCTGTGGGCAAGTCGGTCACTTTGCCAATAAATGTCCCAAACATCAGAAAGAGTCACAGCGTCAAGTGGCCTTGGGGAGAGGTTCACTCGTTCCTGTTGAGGTGTCACCTTAGTTGGCTTTTGGGGTTTTTCTGACGTTTGGGTCGGCAACTCTCACAGTGTAGGCTTGCGTGGACTCCAGGGCTGAGGGCAATTTCATGTCCACTGCCTTTTCCCAACGACACGCTATCTAATTGGTAATGCTACTGAAGCCCATTTCTTTTTGGGTAGCTAATGGGTCTGTTTTGCCAACCCCAATTTCCCATCGAAGAATACCCCTTTCCCTCACTGTGTCTGGGTCGCCCTCCCAGGGCTGTGGGGTACTCGGTACTGGGCCGGTATCAGCGGGAAGTGTCACAGCAGTGGGGACCCGGTTCGTGGCCCTGGGCGCCGAAGTAATGGGGGAAATGTAATGGTTTGAATGAATAGTTCGTGACGCCACCTGTGGTGTTTGGCAAGTGAGATGTTAGTCCGACGCTGCATGCAGGTCCTCTGGGGCTGGTGGTGTGTTGCAGCCAAGATGGTGAAGCTCCCCACAGGTGGAGCTGTAGCCCCAGGGCAGTGTAGATGTAGGGGGGAGGAGAGGCACAGGCGGTGAAGGAGCTGGTACCCAGATGTAGCGGTGCTGGGTGCCTTGGTGCAAGAATGAATGGAGGACACCAGGGCTTGTAGTTCCAAAGCTTTACTCACAGTCTGTAGTACACACAGGTGCCAGCCTCCGTGCTGTGTCCTCCGGGTCAGGGACTCAATCAACCTCCAGGTCAGATGGAATGCTCCCTTCCAACACTCCGCCAACATGTGCCTTTCTGAATGTCTCCTCTTATAGCGCCTTTAAGTGTGAAGCACTCCTAGTACTGAGTTACACTGGAGTGCCTCCTGACAGATGTTCCCAAGAACTTTACTTGTACGGCAGACAGCTGTAGCCTGCTTCGGGGACTCCTTACTCCTGAATCCCGGCTCACTATCAATGTTGCTGTTGTGCCCCCAAGTCTTAGATGGGAGTAGTGCATTTACAGCCCACTACTCCACCGGTGTCTGCTGTAGAACCATTAGTGTCCATACAACTTCGGGGACTGGGCCCCAGCCTTGCGCTTAGAACTTCTAGGCAGGGTTCTTCCTCTAACCCACGTCTTCTGTGTTCCCTTTTACTCCTACGTTCTGTACTAGTCTTTCCTTCTCATGGAAGATCAGGTTTCGGTTCAATGTCTTTCTCCTTCTTTCCTTTCCCGTGCCAGCAGACCCAGGTCACTGAGATCTGCTGCAGCACCTGTGGCGCCCCTGAGGCTCAGTCGCCACAGAGGTACTGCACCTTCTCCTAAGGTGTAGTTCCCCACCACCTAGGTAAGTTGGGAGCTCCTTTCCACACTCCAACACTCGCATCCCACACAACAGGGTAGTTCTGCGCAACCACATTGCGGCTCAGTGCTTAGAGAGTTGCAGAGCACCTCTGGTGGTTCCCTGCTTGGAACACTGGATGTGCTGGGACGTGGGTGGAGTTGAGTTCCATATAAAGGGTTGGTAAGGTTTTGAATTACAGGTCAATCTGAAGTCAGTCTGAGGGGAGTCTGGACAGTCAGTCAGGAGAGTCTGAGGACGGGCCCGAGAGGAAGGAGATCCCTAGAAGAGGGAGAGAAGAAGGAGTGCTGCAGCTGCCTCAGTGATCTGAGCCAGCTGGCACGGGAAAGGAACAAGAGAAAGAAAGACGTAGAACTGCAATCTAAGCTTCCATAGGAAAGAGAGACAAGTGCGGAGCGAAGGAGTTGAGAGAACAGAGAGGAGTTGTGGGTTGGAAGAGGAACCCTGCCTATAGGTTCTCAGCACAAGGCCGGGGCATGGTCCCCGAGGTTGTATGGACACTTATGGTTCTGCAGCAGACACCGGTGGAGTAGTTGGCTGTAAATGCACTACTCCCAACTTAGACTCGGGGCACAACAGCAACTGAATAGAGAGCCAGGACTCCAGAGAAAGGGGTCCCCGACAGAGGCTACAGCTGTCTGCCATACGAGTAGAATTGTTAGGAACATCTAACAGGAGGAACTCCAGAGTACCATGGTACTGGAGAGCTTCACACTAAAAGGCGCATTGGCGGAGTCGTTCAGGAAAGGTACATGTTGGCGGAGTGTTGGAGAGGAGAGCCGTGACTTGCCCGGGAGGTTGACTGAGTCTCTGCCCCAGAGGACACAGCATGGAAGCGGGCACCAATGTGTACCACGAACTGTGAGTAAAGCGTTGAAACTGCAAGCCCTGGTGTCCTCCATTCATTTGCGCACTAATATCTTCAGCAACGCTACACCTGGGTACCAATCCCCTCACCGCTTGTGCCTCTCCTCTAATCTTACATCCACATTGCCCTGGGACTACAGCTACACCTGTGGGGAGCTACACCATCTTTGCTGCACCATCTCATCAGTCCCAGTGGATCTGCATGCAGCGTTGGCTTAACATCTTACTTACCAAACACCACAGGTGGCGTCACGAACTATTCCATTCCACTTAAACTATATCACAAACCACCATTGATCTGGGCGCCCAGGGCCATGGACCGGGTCACCGCTTCTGTGACATATTTCCCTCTGACACCGGCCCGGTACCGATTACCCCACGGCCTTGGGAGGGTGACCCATACCTCCTTCCTCCATCCCTCTTCCAAGGATCTCCTTTCCTCACTCCTCCCTGAGTGACTCTCTGACTGACTGACCTCGAACTGACTGAAATTCTAAACCTTCCCACTCTTTTATGTATTCTAACTCCACCCGCCTCCCAGAACGTTTAGTGTTCCAAGCAGGGAGCCACCAAAGGTGCTCTGCTACACTGCAAGCAGGGAGCCACAAAGTGGCTTTGCTGAACTACTCTGTTGTGTGGGATGCAGGTGTTGGAGCGTGGTCAGGAGCCTCCAACTTACCTGGATGGTGGGGCACCACACCTCAGGAGGAGGTGCAGTACCTCTGTGGTGACTGAGCCTCAGGGGCGCCACATGTCTCCAAACCATCAGGAGATAATCTCTTTTCTGGTTATTCCGGAGGGTATGGATGAGGTACTTTTGGGAATATCATGTCTGCACCTCCATTGCCCCCAGATTGATTGGGCAATGGGGAGCATACTAAAATGTGGTAGATTTTGTGAGAGTCTGTGTCTGAAGGCCCAGGTACCCCTGGGCAAGTTCTATGTACCGTCGAGAGCTTTAGCCGATCAGCAAAAAACACATCCATGCCTCCCAGCGTATGGCGGCTTCTACACGTGGCAAATGTCGCCGGGGAGGGGGTAATGTTAAGTGCTGGGATTCTCCCGCTGCACAAGATAGATCCCCAGCCTTGTCTGGTGCAGCGGTCTTCCATTCAGGCTCGGCCACTGGGATGACTCCTCAGCACAGACTCCAGCCCCAGCGCCTTGTCCAAGCTCATGCTGCAAGTTTAGTTGCTGCTGACTCTACAGTTAAGCCTATGGTGACTACTGGTATACACGTGCAGCGTTGTACTCTGGGGCCTAAGTCCAGTTTTCATTCTACTGAGCATGTCCATGATGTGACGCCTCATTGATGCTCGGACGTCAGCTGCTCTGGTGAGGTGGCAAGCTTCTGATTGGTCCACAGGCAAGGTCCTGTCTGTCTGGACTTGAGCTAAAAGTATAAAAGGCTCTCAATGGCGCACGCCTGTGAGCTAGTATTATGTTTATTTGCTGCTTATGTAGGTGGGACAGCTACCACCCTGTGTGCACGTGTGCCGCTAATAGCACTGCGAGTGTGTAACAAGACAGGCAGTGTAGGGTGGGAACTCCTGCTTGAACTTAGCAGCTGCATCGGGCGTCCTCAGGTGCGGACTCAAAAGCCACCGTGTGTCGGTGCAGGTTCAATTACCAGCGTAGTGGGGGGGGTGAGTTATAGGGACCCCACTAGCATCAAATTTCACTATGCTCCCGTGACGTCTAACAGGGTATAGCTTGGAGTACTCTCAGTTTCCGCACTGCTCTGTGGTGTAACAGAGTCAGGCGCTCTGCACTCTGTTCACACCGAGTGACGTTTAACTCGGTGTGTTTACGGTGTTTGCTCGCGGCTACGCTGCACCATTGTCCTCTAGCTGCGGTTTCGTCATCACCGCATGGTGGACCCCGAGTTGCGAACGCACCTTATTATAATTTACATTTGGTGCGTTCCGCCAACCCTAACGCTCGGTAGTAGATCTAGCAGTCTCAGACACTGCTGATCTGTTATTAGCAGCATCTGGGAGGGAGTGGATAAAATGTATATCCCCAGAGAAGACTCTATGGAAACATCCAGTTGGACTCCAAGCAGAGATTTCACATACTGCTCTTCAAAAGCAACAAATGTGAATATCTCTTCAATGGAGTGACGCATAGCAAAACACAAAAAAATAGCAGAGTCAGGAGAGCGCAGAGATTTATTTTACAAGATATTTTGCTCAATTTTTTTAGTAACTGACAGGTTTTCTTTATGCTAAATATATAAAACAGTGTGTCCGCCATACAACCTTGCCCATTGCAGTGCTTTTATTTCTTTGAAAAGCTTAAACACAGTGCATTCTATAACAATTCTCAGTCACCTAAGAATTATTGACATAAATAGATACCATTGGTTTCTGTGGGACTAAGCGATGTACAATGTCAGTTTCGGAAGGACAGAGGATGACAACGTCAATGAAAACCATCAATTCAAGTGAAAGTATGGGAAAATGTCACTGGCTATTATAGTGCCTGCAAACAAAGAAGACTGGAGTTCAAAGCAAGTGGAGCTGTGAGCAGGTGCGCCAAGTCATAAATGTGCAGAGGCATGACATCTATTATTTTACATAGAGCTGCATCCTCAATTGCCAACCTCAGGGATGTGAGACCCACATCCCCCGTCTGAAACCACCACACATCACAACTAATGTGAAACAGATACTTTTCATCCTTCTTACATTTCCTTCCCTTTTAAATGAATAGCGTCCTTGTCATTTCGTCACTTGTCAGCCTTGGTTGGCCCAATCCGACAGAAATTTTGCAGCCTAGTCCCCATTTGATTAAAACTTGATACACCACCTGTAGAGTGATATGGCCAATGACCCTTCTTCTTGTACAGGTGAAGGCTCTCCTCCTCAGACTCAGGTACATGGCAGTTGTCAATGGGCACAATATCAGGAAAGCCTTTTGGGGTCATACTCGTGAGGTTATGGTCCAGGTGGACTCCAGTTTTATAGTGCTCCCTGGTTTCTTTTCTTCATGTCAAACTGGTGAGCAAAACCCTCTGGGTCTCTGTCCTTTCTTGAATGCATAGGGACCAGACTCATAGATCGGGTCTAGAATCTTTGAGATTGGACTCATTGGCGTACTGCATCTGAGCCGTCCCAGGGCTCGATCGTGTCAATTGTGCCAAATGTAAGAGGTGCACTGTCTGTGAGGTCTGTCTGACAACAGAACATAAAGAAGTGCTGGTGGAACTATAGCCAAAGGTGAGATTGGAGGGATCTGCAACCTGACAGCCTTAAAGGACTAATCTCTCCTTGTAAGAAGGTTATCTCCAACAGTCACTTTTCAACTCGAGTCATAAGTTATCACACAGATAACAGTAATGATGTCTGAGAACCCAAAAAACGGCAAAGTTGATGGAAGTGGTGTCAGAAAGACATCAATCACTACGGGCCCCATCGGTAAGTGGACCCACTATTATCTTAGCAGAGGAATAATATCTCCTGGCACTGAAATGGAGAACCACAAAGGTAAAAGTGTTTGGACCACAGTAACCTTTCCATTCATTTCATTATAGTAGCCATTCTAGCTCCCAACCGTCCCAAATCCAGAGGGACTACCCCAATTTGAGGGATCAGTCCCGCCATCCTGGGAGGTCAGGGTTGTGTCCCGACTTCTACTCACTCTGTGCAATGTATTCTCTCTTGCCAACACCAGACTCATTGCTTTTATTCCTTGGTGGAAGAGGCCGGCATCTCTGCTCTCTGCACACTTACATTTCATCAAATTCCATTTTGGAGATCTGATCTCACCAGGATTCAAACTCCCAACATGCATCAGTGTAGGAAGCAGCAAAATATAACATATAACAGAATCATAGCTTTTCTGTACTATAAAAAGTGGGTTGTTAACAGGCTATGATTGAAGGAGTTGTCTCATAAGGGTTACCTATGAGTTGTCCCTTCTATAGCAGATAGACATCACAGAAGGGGGAACATTACATTGGTCTCACCATTCTTGGCTAAAAGCAGAAATTTGTTTAAAAAAAATATAAGAGTGACTCCAGCTCTGGAGGACTGGTCATGCTCATTTATTAAAATAATGCTCAATCATTTAAGAAATGGAATATTGCATTTTATATGTTGTTTGCAGCATCAGCCCCCAACACTGCAAGAAGGTAAATTAATTATGCTATAAAAATGACCCAATAATAAGATAAGTGTAATTCCTACTTTTCACCACTGGATGGCAGTAACCCATCTAGTGGTATTTTATTGCCTGTTACCAGCAGAGTCAGTATTTCTTTTAGTTTCCAGTTTGGAAATAATTTTGCAGTTTTGCAGAGGTGACAAGATGAAAAGCCAAACAATTGTAATATCGGAACTTGTACCGAGTGACAAACTCAGCACTGCTACTCTGATAAACCCAGCTCTGCTCCATCTAAATATCTCCAAAGGCTATAGATTTATGAGGAAATGATCTTAGTATTTCTAGTACAGGCGATACATGGCTCGGTAGGCCCTGGTATAGAATAGATTGTCATGCTGCAATTTTAAGATTTAGGGAGAAATTTACTGTCCCTCCTATGTTAGTTTTCGGGGCATAAAACAGTGGGTTTTTTTGCCGTTCCTGTAACTTTTGTCGAATGATGTTGGTGGCCTATCACAGTGCAATATATTGACCATAATGTCCTCCAGGAAAGTGATGTGCACTTGTAAGGGTGGTAAGGGCTTAGCCCCTTTAAATGTTGATGCTACTGTTTACATGTGCATAATTGCCATATTTCTATGAGTCATGTATATAATTGCTATATATTTCATTGTGTCGTATTTATGTATCTTTGTATTATATGTAAGCTGTATATACATGTTTATTGTGATATGTAAGCTAGGGACAGTGCAGTTAGGGAAAAGGCCACTAGATGGGGCACTGAGTACACTGCATAGGAAGGTTTAGTTGTAGGACTCTTAGAGGTTAATTGTAGGAGTGGTAGCTGGGGAATAAGCTAGACAGATTTTCCTGGTTATGGTCAGACGGGGGCAGACCCCTGGTGTGCTCAGGTGGCCTTGGGGCCTGAGCTGCTTAGCTATCACACAATGTTTCCAAGTAGAAGCCCAGCCATCCATAGAAAGAAGTGAAAGTACAAAGGAAGAAGAGAAGAGTTAAGTGCCTGGTATCCGCAGCAAAGTAGTAAAAAAGTTACAGAAAAAGTTTGGGAACAGAAGTAGTAGAGTGGGCCACCATTGAGTGCTCAGGCAGGATAACCATAAGGGGTGGACGACCCAGTAGATGAAATTTCCAAGTCTGGTCTGCAGTCGGTTCCAGGGAGATATATTGAAGTGGCGTTTTCACTGGGCTCCTCATCCCGTTATATCTTTGGAGCCTATTCCTGTGAAGTAGAAGAAGTTAGGGAAAGACAAAGAATAATGCATTGCTGGTATTGTGACAAGTGTGCTGGAAGTGTTATGGATGTGCTGTGCCCTGAAGAGAATAAATCTGTTATGTTTAAAGTTGCTTTGGACTCTGCCTCCAGTCTTTTGAGTGAAAGGAAGAAGGGAGGACACAGCAGGGAAGAAGCAGCCGACAGCACAGTGAGTATAGATTGTGCTGACATGATTACCACTCGGCCGTATTATTACACATTGTGGCTGTAATCTAGTTTATAGTGTAGATTCATCCTGAAGAAGAACATATGGAGATTTACCCACTGTGTTCAGGCTCCTGGCTGGAAAGTAAGAGGTTTTGATCTATAGACAGATGATGGATGGATTTTATGAACAAACATATTGTGCCCCCTCAACATTCCTCTACAGGATCTCTTCTGACCTCCCATCCTACATTTATAGACATTAGAGATGAGCGACTTTGCCTTTTTTAGGGTCGAGTCGGGTTTCATGAAACCAGACTTTTTCAAAAGTCGAGTCGAGAACGAAATCGGCCGACTATAGGGAAAAGTCGTGAAGCATGAAACCCAATGCAAGTCAATGGGGAGAAAAGTCGGCAGTGAGTGGAGGACTGTAAACACACCTGGCATGAATTTTAACCCTAGAGGCTGCAAAATCTCTCTCTCTCTCCCTCTCCGTCTTCCTCTCCCTCTCTCTCTCTCCCTCTCTCTCTCTCTCTCCCTCTCCCTCTGTGATGTACAATGTCTGCAAGATATGTTTTCTGTTGCAATGTGCTAACAAATCCTCCATTTTCTTTGAGAAGCTGCCTGCCAGTGTCTCAGTTACATTGCACCCTGCAGCAGCTTCCCTTCCCCCGAGTGCCATAAACCAATTTCCTGTCACCCCATTTGGCTTCTCTCAGCCTCAGCTGAAAGAGGGAAAAAAAGTGCGGGAAAGGAAAACTCTTTATTTGAAATAAAGGTTAGAAGTAACCCTTTAAGAGCCTGCCCTGCGAAAACCGTACCAAGTAGAGATATGGAAATCATATTTTTGTAACCTGAGCGGTCCCAGCTTCGATACCACGTATCTTTCGAAGTTCTACCCTGTCCAGAACATGAGATAGGATTTCTGCCCAAATGGACGGTCATATCGCATAGATGTTTGATGTTTTCTTGATAGGCTCATTACGCTGGGAAACATGATACCACTGATGAGTCCATACCAGCTTCTCCCATAAAGTTATAGCTAATCTAAGTTTTGTAGCCAAAACATAACTTGGATAAGAGAGGTGGGCTCAACCCAGAATGCACCTCTCTGTGATGTCACATAGCAAAGCCTATAAGGCATTCCCTGGGCAAACCAGCACAGAACAGCTGCAGAGTCCGTGCTGACAAGATCTCCAGATGTGTGGCTCCTCCCCCCTTAAAGCCGCATGGTCTGCCTAAGGAACAATATGGAACTGTGAGTGTAATCTCTTTGTTTTCTCCACTTTTATTTTATACCTGTACTGTACATATTTTATGTCTCAATTTTATAGCAACTTTTATCTGTAATCACTGTCCTCTTTCGGAAAATAAATGATTTAATTATTTAGATCTGTCTCCATGCTCTAAGAATCGAACTATACGCCTTTGATAGATAATCGCTACTAATTCAAGGGGTTTGCCACGGACCCTCTTAATTTAACACTGTGAATTAAGTAACCGTGACTGGTGGCAGCGCGTTGTGTACGGCTATTGCGGCTTGCTGGCAGTCTTGAAGGGTCTTATATTGCTGAATGAGGGGCTGCGGCCACAGCATTGATAATTCCCTTACTGCAGAAGCCTGATTGCCGGTTCACAACAGGCAGCCCGTCCGGCGACTAATTATCCTAGGTGCAGTTCCCTGACTGACCTGAGGGTAAGGGGGGCGCCGGAGAGCTGCGAGTTCCAAAGTGGAACTGAGAAAGTGGGATATACATAAATCCCCGCAGTACTTGGAAGATTGATAGCAGTGGTGGGGCATCCAAATTAACCCCCCCCCCCTGCGGCAAATTGTAGAGCGAGATTAGCTTGCTGGATATTTTTGTCACATGGTGCCAGTGGTGGGATAACTAAGATAAGCCCCAACTGGGCCTGTGATAGCCGTGTGCCGGCATTGTGTCTCGTCCCTCCGTCCGCTGATACACCCGTGTCAGTGGTGGGACTGTGACATAGTGGTGACACAGGGTCCGCTGTCCGTCGCGTTTTGGTGGCAGCGGGACCCCCGTTAGTCGCCCCGTAAGTGGACGAACGGCCGTGGGCTGTTCGTCACACCCTCTTCCTCTCTCTCTCTCTCTCCCTCTCTCCCTCTCTCTCTCTCCCTCTCCCTCTCTCTCTCTCTCCAGCTACGCTCCCGCTATGCTATGATCCACTTCTCTCATTGGCTGAAAAAAGTCATGTGCAAGCATTCGGCGAAAACCGACTTTGGTGCTTGGGTCGCCGACCGCATGGCGGACTTCACACTGTGGTTGGGTTTTGTTTCATGAAACCCGACTTTGGTGAAAGTTGGCGACTTTTGAATCTGACTGACCTGTTTCGCTCAACTCTAATAGACATTAATATGAAGTCGGCCCCTCTGCAGATATAACGGCTCCCGCTTTTCTGGGAAGGATTTCTACAAGACTTTGGAAATATTTGAGCATTTGTGAGGTCAGACTCTGATGTTGGGGGGAGTCCAGGGTCACAATCTCCATTATAGGTGTTGGATGGGGTCCGGGCTCTGGGCGGCCGCTCGGGTCCTTCCACCAAATTCCCGCAAATATGTCATTATGGACCTTGTGCACTGGGCACGGTCATGGAAAACAGAAAAGAAACTTTCCCAAACTGTTCCCACAAAGCTGAAGCTACAATTGTCCAGAATGTCTTGTGCTGGAGCATTAAAATTTCCTTCCACTAGAACTAAAAATCTGAGGTCGAACCCTGATAACAGCCCATAGTATTATCCCACCCCCACCAAACTGTGCAGCAGGCTCAATGCTGTCAGGCAGATAACAAATTGCTGACATTCACCAAACCAAGAATCCTCCACCACAGAAGTGTGACCCGTCATTAAGGTCATGGAGTGGCCTAGCCAGTCTCCAGACCTTAATCCCATAGAAAACTTATGGAGGGAGTTGAAGCTCCGAGTTGCCAAGCGACAGCCTCAAAATCTTAATGATTTAGAGATGATCTGCAAAGAGGAGTAGACCAAAATTCCTCCTGACATGTGAGCAAACCTCATCATCAACTACAAACAACGTCTGACTGCCGTGCTTGCCAACAAGGGTTTTGCCACCAATTATTAAGTCTTGTTTGCCAGAGGGATCAAATACTTATTTCTCACTGCAAAAACCAAATACATTTATATAATCTCTCAATGTTAAAATTAACCTACGCTTAAAATTATAGACTGTTCATGTCTTTGTCAGTGGGCAAACTTACAAAATCAGAAAGGGATCAAATACTTATTTCCCCCACTGTAAATGGGGTTACTCAGTGTTCTGTGTACTCAGGAGGGGAGCTGACCTTCAGAGCTGGGCTCTTGGTAAACAGAGCTGAAACCTGTTTTCTGAGCGGGCGGATCCCCACAGTTACAGTATAAGGACTATGGTGAGTGCTATTCTTTTGGTTTATATCAAGAAGAGGGGATATGTTTATTTTGTTTGCACTGGTTTATGAAGCCTCTTTTAATAAACCAGTTAAAATTTTAAATGTGAAGCATTCCTGTGACTACCTTGTTAAGCAGCAGAGTGAGACAACATCTACCACATCTACCACAGGTCTCCGATTCATGCAAACTGAGCTGTGTTGCCAGTAGCCACCTTATTGTGTTATTTTCTTACGCTTTTCTATGGTCGGCTTTGTCACCCCCTTAGTTAGATAAAAATTATAAAAAATTTTTTAATTGTTTCAATTCTTTGCAGTTGGGATTAGGGTTGGGGTTAGGGTCATGTTAAGGTTGTGATAGGGTTGGCTTAGGGCTGGGCTAGGGTTGGCTTAGGGCTGGGCTAGGGTTGGGCTTAGATTTAGGGTTAGGGTGGTGTTAGGGTTGGGTTAGGGTTGGGGTTAGGGTTGGGGTTAGGGTGGTGTTAGGGTTGTGTTAGGGTTAGAGATGTGTTATGGTTGGGTTAGAATTGTGGGGTTTTCAAAAGCAAAAAAAAACCAAAATGATATGACAGCTAGTGTTGAGCGCAATTGCTTGCTACTTGAATTTGCATTCTGTTTCACAGATTTGGGCTTTTTTAATTTATGCAAATTTTATGATCTATACAAGGGAGCGGGGCTCACAGAATAATAAAGCTGAGCAGCCTAAAGTCATGCCCCAAAGGATCCTGTGAACAATACCTCCTTCATGAAGATCATAATAATTAGCACTAAGAAAAATGGCCCATATCTCTAGAACCGTATGACAGATTTAAAAAAAAAATATATAGAATTATCAGGGGAGTAACCAAAGTAAAATCAGAGCAAAAACTGGTCACTTTTGAACTCTTTAAGGAACATAGCCATGCGAGAGCAAGACCACCCACGAGGCTGCAGACCACCAATACCTACAAAACCGATGGAAACTGTATTACTCTTTCTCATTCCACCACATCCTGAAATATTGTAGTTTTCATACTACGCACTCACACCAGGCTCACATTTCCAGTCTGTGCTGTCCCATAGACGTGTAGAGGCAGGGAGCATGTCCACGACACTCTCTGATAGAGTGTCCGGAAGAAGACAAGCGCCGAAACGTGTGTATGGGGACCTCGGTTACACGTCCAAAGCTTGGGTAAATGTCTACTTTCTGTCCTTACCTTTTCTTATTGCACATGCCCTTTACTTTAACTAGGGCTCTACTGCCCACCTATGATTAAACCCATGGCTGCACAGCCAGCATTTATTTAGTGCTACTTATATATCTGACTAGCTGCTGGCCCGCTTCTAAAGCATCGGGCACTCTACAATATGGCCAGCGGCAGAGTAAAATAAAAAATGTGATATACTTACCATCCGACGGCCCCCGGAATCTGTCCCTCCTCTCCACGCTGCCGGCATCTTCCGTTCCCAGTACTGCTTTGCGCCAAAGACCGCTGCTGACGTCCTCTCGCGAGAGCGCGATGTCATCAGCGGTATTTCGCACAAAGCAGTACTGGGAACGGAAGATGCCAGCAGCGTGGAGAGGAAGGACAGATTCCGGGGGCTGTCGGAAGGTGAGTAGATCACTATTTTTAATTTTAATTCTATTTTTTACACGTTTATGGTACCGAGGGTCCAAAGGAGTCCCTTCTCCTCCGGACCCTGGGTATCGGTTAGCGCCGGGCATCTCCGGCTGTGTCGCCGCTGACGCCCGTGAGCCCAGAGATGACCCGCGGCAACCGTTGGGAGATCAGCGGCGCTGATCTCCCGACGGCACGGTAGCGGTGGCGTGCATCCTGCTAATTGCGGACTGCGCCTGCGCATGGCGCCTGTTGCTGATTGGTTGCGCCCTGGCGGGGGCCTGGTGGCCGCGACCAATCGGCGCAGCGGGATTTTGGTTACAGACAGACATGATAAGGCGTTTATATATATATATAGATAGCCTCCAGTCAGTTTCACTCTATGACCTCTAATTGCAGCTGCACCTTACTTCATGGGACATTGCTCAATAAAATAATCTGGTTAGGCAATTAAATGTTAGTAACATGTTCCCTTTGTTAGGTTCGGTGCATGAGACTTCGCTGACGCTTTTCGGCCATCAATATTTTCCCAGTTGTATAATATTGGGCGCTGTGTTATCACAGTTATAACTTTATTAGAACCTGAGGATACGTAATTACCCAGTTGGTTAAATTACCAAAATCTGATCTACAAGTCCTTTTAAACTTTGGGAACCCTCCAACTCATCATCTGCATTTCATTTAATTTTTTTTTAGTAGTTACTATATACACTGGATGATTTAATATTCTATGTCTTTTCTGTCTGCCAGTACACGGAGGCCCAGATATAAGCTGTGAGAAAAGTGTGTGCTGTAAAACAATGGTAGGATTTAATATCATCCCAGAAACAAATTATGTGCGGTTAGTGGGCGCAGAAATGTCTTGGCAAAAAAATAAGAGGCTGTTATGGACTTGTACAAATGTTATCGGCAAGGTAATATCTGGATATGTCCTCCATGTTTCCATATACAGCAAATTTTATCAATGAACTGCAAAACATATTTATTAATAAGTGTTAATATTTTTTATTATTATTTTGCGGCCTTTGGATGGGTCTCTCTAGGAAATTTGGGCAAGCCTAGATACATCCACCAGGGTCTTCTCCACCATTATCTTGATAGTATCAAGCCATCGGGTTGCTGGTCTTCCTCCTCACCTTGTTCCTTCTAATCTTCTGACCATAATCTTCTCCACTGAATGTTCTCTTTGTATGATGTGTCCAATGTAGGCGTAGCTTGATGATCCTTGCTTCGAGTGGCATATCTAGCTTGATTTGTTCCAAAATTGATTTGTCTGTTCTTCCTGTCATCCATGGTATTGATAACATCCTTTTCCAGCACCACATTTCGAAGGTGTTGATTCTTCTTCTGTCTTGTTTCCTTATGTGTTAATAGGGTTGAAATAATTCTCGTGTCAGGAGGTACAGTAGGTTGGTGCCACAACAAGGAATGTCCATAGTTCTTTTTCTTTCTTGTGGACCTGCATTGTGTTCTGAGGAACTCTAGTTTCTGGAGGTGAAAACGCGTTGGAGAAGATAAGTGTCACACTAACAAGGTTGAGTGCTATCCGATGCTATACTAAAGGGCAGTGCAGATCTGTAATTATTTTCTCATGCCGAGTCAGTATGAGGAAACAAAAATAGCATGCTGCAAGTGGCTGCGAGACTCGGCTCACAACCATACGAGTCTATGGGTGTGTGTGAAACATCGGACTGTGCTCAGATGTTTGTAGGATGCACAATAGGATGTTAATTCATCCTATTGTGGTACCCCAGTATCCAGTCTACTGCTGCTGAGTGAATCCGATTTCGCGTGGAGGTAGATTTGTTCCAGTGTGCCAGAACTACTTTGGGTCCTGTGAGTTATTAGATGTAATACATTGTATGTGCGTACACTGGAGATTCACAAATGTGAATTGTACTTTTTCACTTTGCTGCCATCTACTGGTCAATAGCTCCTAGCAGCTCAGTCCACACACTTCGTGTGAGCTGGTACAAACCAGTCTAGTCCTGTCTAGGCAAGGCAGAGGAAGAATCCATTCCAGTCCACGCTGAGGTAACATTACCCTCCATATAATCGCCTGAACAATGGAGTGAAGCCTCAGACAGTCAGGAAAGATAAGGCTGGACATGTATTTTCCTGCATACTGGTTTTTCCTGTGTGCTTCTAGTCAGAACCCAATCCACGTGTCTGCCATGCCAAGAACTTAAGAAAAACCAGAAAACTGAGCCGGAGTATGACTTGAAAACATTCATGATGTAAAGGCATGTTCACACTGGCAACACAAACAAGCAAAACCAAAGAAAAGACAATGTGAGCATATACCCTAATGAAAATAAATAAGTAAAAAATTAAAAATGCATGTGCAATAAATAATTAACATAGGGTATTTAGTAAACACTATTTTTGATACTTATGACCATGTGATATTTCAGTTTTTCTTTTTTAATAAATTTGCAAAAATTTCTATTCAGGAAAGATATATATCTTTGTGCCATGTTACCCAGTAGATAGAAACATATTTTGAATTGAGAGTCCTCAGTGGTTGATACCTTTCAATGGCTATTTCTGTTTTTTTTTTTTCAGTCACGATGGGGTGCAGAGTGTACATTAATGAGACATGTGGGGACAAATGACACCGCAAGAAACGACCTGGAAACCATCTGCAGAGACTTTGAAGACTTAGGCAAGAAAGTGAAAGAACTGGGAGCGCAGGTGGTCTTCTCATCCATCCTCCCAGTGGATGGCCATGGAACAAGGAGGTGGAATAAGATTCTGCAGGTGAACAACTGGCTACGTCGATGGTGCCGTCAGCAACGATTTGGATTTCTGGATCACGGAGTGAACTACTTATACGATGGACTACTTGCTAGAGATGGGGTGCACCTTACGAAGACTGGAAAGCATGTATTTGGAAGTCGCCTTGCTACATTTGTAAGGAGAGCTTTAAACTAGAACAACATGGGAAGGGAAGTAAAAGACCAGAAAAAGCCATACACCTGGCAAATGCTATTGAGAACTCTGCTATTAGAAGTGGAAAGGAAGAACAAAGACGAAAGAATCTAATTAATAAAAATATTGGAGAAAGAGAAACCAATCAGAAACTAAAATGTTTCTATACTAATGCACAAAGCATGGGCAACAAACAAGGAGAATTGGAACTACTAACACAGGAAAAGAAATATGATGTCATTGGAATCACTGAAACTTGGTGGGACAATACACATGATTGGAATACAAGACTAGAAGGATACAACTTATTTGCAAGAAACAGACTTGATAAACGAGGAGGGGGTGTCGCATTGTATGTTAGAAACGCGTATATCTGCACAGAGATTGAAGCTTCAGAGACTGGGAGTTCTGTGGAAACTGTTTGGGTAAGAATACAAGGACAGAACAATGGAAAGGACACCATTGTAGACATTTACTACAGGCCGCCTGTGCAAGCTGAAGATATGGATGAACTCTTTATGCATCAAATGGCCAAGTTCTCCAAAAAATATGACATAGTTGTCATGGGAGATTTCAACTATCCAGACATTTGTTGGGAATCTCTCTCAGGCAAAACTAACAGGTCAAGGAAATTCTTATCCTCTCTTGCTGACAACTTTATCTTCCAAAAGGTAAGGGAGAAAACAAGGGGAACTGCTACCTTGGATCTAATCCTTATAAACAGGGAGGAAATGGTTGAGGAGGTAAAAGTGGCTGGGACCCTAGGAGGTAGCGACCATTCTATTTTAGAATTTTGGATAACTAGAGGCGGAAGACCTATGAAGACTCAGACGTCAAGGTTAGATTTCAGAAAGGCAGATTTTAAGGGATTCAGAAAGAGAATTGGAGGGATCCAATGGCTGGATATCCTTAAAGACAAAAATGTCCAGGAAGGAAGGGAAATCTTGAAAAATGAAATTCTCAAAGCACAGTTGTTAACAATTCCGAAAAGAGGGAAGAATAGGAAGCATTTAAGGAAACCAGGATGGATGAACACAGAACTTAAGCACATGCTAAAAAGGAAGAAAAAAATGTTTATAAAATGGAAAGAGGGAGGCATATCTAATGAAGAATATAATGCTGTCTGCAGAACCTGCAGGGCACAAATCAGATTATCTAAAGCTGAAAATGAATTGAGGCTTGCAAGAGATGTCAAAAGAAATATTAAAGGATTTTGGGGATATGTCAAAAGTAAAAGAAAAGTCAAAGATGCTATAGGATTTTTACAGGATGAAAATGATGAAATGGTAAGACAGGATGTTGAGAAGGCTGAACTTTTAAATTCCTATTTTGCATCTGTTTTCTCTCAGAAAGGAAATGTAGCATCAACTGTTATTCACTGTCCTATTAAGGGAATAGAAGAATCCAGGATATCTATAAACAGAAAGATAGTGAGGAAACACTTAGCTAACCTAAATGAATTCAAGTCTCCAGGTCCAGATGAATTACACCCCAGAGTACTGAAGGAGATAGCAGAAGAAATTTTTGAACCCTTCTCCATAATCTTTGAAAATTCTTGGAGAACAGGAGAAATGCCAGAAGACTGGAGAAGAGCAAATGTTGTTCCTATCTTCAAAAAGGGGAAGAAGGTGGACCCAGGCAACTATAGGCCGGTGAGTCTGACTTCTATACCAGGAAAGATCTTTGAACAAATTATTAAACAACATGTATGTCAATACCTGGATAAGAATGAAGTGATTAAACAGAGTCAGCATGGGTTTGTAACTAATAAGTCATGTCAGACTAACTTAATTTCCTTCTATGATGGTATCACTGATTGGGTGGATCAAGGAAATGCTGTAGATATAGTATATCTTGACTTCAGCAAAGCATTTGACAAAGTCTCTCATACAATCCTTATTGAAAAAATGACTAAGTATGGAATGTACAAGGCAACTGTTAGGTGGATTCATAACTGGCTTAGTGATCGGACCCAAAGAGTGGTCGTAAATGGCTGCACATCCAGTTGGAAGAATGTCTCAAGTGGGGTACCACAGGGCTCTGTCCTGGGCCCTGTATTGTTCAACATCTATATCAACGATTTAGATGAAGGAATTGAGGGTAAACTGATTAAATTTGCTGATGACACAAAGCTAGGAGGGATAGCTAATACTAGAGGAGAGAGAGAGAGGATTCAAAAAGATTTAAATAAACTGGAGAAGTGGGCAGCAACTAACAGAATGGTTTTTAACAGGGAGAAATGCAAAGTACTACATCTGGGCAATAAAAATGAAAAAAGCAGATATAGAATGGGAGGAATAGGGCTAAGTGACAGCACATGTGAAAAAGACTTGGGTATACTAATAGATCACAGACTGAATATGAGTCAACAGTGTGATGCAGCAGCAAAAAAGGCAAATGCAATTCTAGGATGTATTAACAGAAGCATACAGTCTAGATCACGTGAAGTCATTATTTCCCTCTACTCCTGTTTGGTCAGACCTCATCTGGAATATTGTGTCCAGTTTTGGGCACCACATTTTAAAAAAGACATCAACAAACTGGAGCAAGTTCAGAAAAGAGCGACCAGAATGGTGACCGGTCTGCAAACCCTGTCTTATGAGGAAAGGTTGCAGGATTTGGGAATGTTTAGTTTGCAAAAGAGAAGACTGAGAGGAGACTTAATAGCTGTCTACAAATATCTAAAGGGCTGTCACATTGTAAAAGGATCAACTTTATTCTCATTTGCACAAGGAAAGACTAGAAGCAATGGGATGAAACTGAATGGGAGGAGACACAGATTAGATATTAGAAAAAACTTTTTGACAGTTAGAGTGATCAATGAGTGGAACAGGCTGCCACGAGAAGTGGTGAGTTCTCCTTCAATGGAAGTCTTCAAACAGAGGCTGGACAGACATCTGACTGGGATGATTTAGCGAATCCTGCTTTGAGCAGGGGGTTGGACCAGTTGGCCCAGGAGGTCCCTTCCAACTCTACGATTCTATGATTCTATGATTCTATGAGAAAAAAAAGGAACTTTTTTTGAATTTACCAAATGGCTACAATGAAACAAAGAGTGAAATATTTGAAGGGGTGTAAATACTTTCCGAACCCACTGTAGAGGTGATATCAGTCATTGTACAGGAGGAGGAAGTGAGCTGTGACATCACCTATTATGAACGATGGATCCTGTGTTATCTACTGTATATAGAGGTGATATCAGTCATTGTACAGGAGGAGGAGGAGGTGAGCTGTGACATCACCTATTGTGAACGATGGATCCTGTGTTATCTACTGTTTATAGCATACTTGTCATCAGTTACTGTACAGGAGGAGAAGGTGAGCTGTAAAGTTACCTATTGTGATTGGTGGATGCTGTGTTATCTACTGTATATAAGGTAATACCTTACATTAGAAGCCTTTCTATGATAATAAAACTGTTGAAAAGTATTCTGTACAGTACAAGTATTATGACTTTAGCATACGGCTTAGTGGTCAATGTAAAAATTGTAAGATTTTTTATATTTTTTCCTTTATTAACCCCTTAACGACCAGAGGTGTTTCAGTTTTTGCATTTTCGTTTTTGGCTCCCCTTCTTCCCAGAGCCATAGCTTTTTAATGTTTTGGTTAAAATGTCCATATGAGAGTTTGTTTTTTGCAGGAAAAGTTGTACTTTTGAACAACACCATTGGTTTTAACTAGAGATGGGCGAAACCGAACAGTAAACTTTGGCATCTGTACCGAACACCTACTGTTCGGGCACGGACATCGAACACAGACTTCACCAGGTGGTCCATGCTACTGTTCGGATTCGGTTGCCTGAACACCAGGTGTTTGTTGCGTTGTCATGTGCATGACAATGTGGCAAACACAGCTTGTAATCGGCGGGGATGATTTCATGCTGTTCCATGGAAATTGTCTTGCTGAGCTGTCGGTGCTTTGATTGACAGCTCAGCTGCCCAATCTGTGACTTGGAGGTGCGGGACTTTCTCCAGGTGTTCAGTGTTCTGGTGGTTGCCCAGCTACTTAACTGAGCTGTCTGCCCCTGATCCCTGCCAGATGTAGTTTGTGCTTCTTGGTGTGTGTTAGCCTGATTCTGTTGCTCTGAGTTCTGATCTTCTGCTGTCTGACCCTTTGGACCATGTTCTGATTATCCCTTTGTCTTGTCCTTTGACTTTTGATCCGCTACCTCTTGTTATTGACCCTGGACTGTGACCTGACTTACACCTTTATCTTTTCCCTTGGCTAGCTACGTACTCTCTTGATATTGACCCCAAAATGTCTGATTCTTCTGCCTCATGGTCTGTCCGTGAGTAGTGACTAGCGTCAGAGAAATCAGCAGTTCTATCTTTTTTTCTATTTTCTATTTGACATGGTTCACATCTCTATTATTTTTCTTTTTTTTACACAGTGTTTGTTTTTTCTAACATGGGGTGATGTTTCCTTTAGCACCATTTTGCAGTATATAGAACTTTTTGGTTTATGTTAATCAATTTTTTTTTGAAAAGTGAATAAAAAACAGCAAATTTACAATTATTTAATACCATGATAATTTTTGGCTTAGTGGGTTGCCCTCCCAGGGGTACTTGGTACCGGGCCGGTATCAGTGGGATGTGTCACAGCAGTGGTGACCCGGACCGTGGCCCTGGGCGCCCAAGTAATAGGAAGATGTGAATGGTGGAATTTAGTTAGATGAATAGTTTGTGACGCCACCTGTGGTGTTCGGCAAGGGAGGTGTTAAGCCGACGCTGCATGCAGATCCGCTGGGACTGATGGTGTATTGCAGCCAAGATGTAAAAGCTCCCCACAGGTGAAGCTGTAGTCCCAGGCAGTGTAGATGTGGTTGGCACGGGGATGTAGCGGTGCCGGAAAGGTAGGAAGCAGACAAGACACAGAGGGGTGCAATTTCTGTACCTTTACTTGATAACTGCAGTCCAGGGTCCTGGTTACAGATGGTATCGGAGCAGGCTAGCCTGGAAGCAACTCAGGGATTCTCTCTCAGCAGATGGGCTGTGCAGTCTCCTTCCTAGTGCTTATTTGAGGGATCGCCAGTACCGAGTTACACTGAAGTTCCTCCTGTCAGATGTTCCCAAGAACTCTACTTGTACGGCAGATAGCTGTAGCCTGCTTCGGGGACTCCTCACTCCTGAGTCCCGTCTCTCAATCCAAGTTGCTGTTGTGCCCCCAAGTCTTAGATGGGAGTAGTGCATTTACAGCCCACTACTCCACCGGTGTCTGCTGCAGAACCATCAGTGTCCATACAGCCGTGGAGACCAGGCTCCAGTTCATGCGCTCTTGCGGGAGACAAGCTCTTCCTCTCAGCTCTATCTCAGCACTCCTTCCTCACGTCTGCACACTTCACCTTCCGCAGACTAACTAACCACTCCTTCCTCTTGGGCCCCAGAGGGCACTCCTCCCCTGAATTCCGGTTCAGAGTTCCCCCTGCTGGCCTGGAGTGAAACTGTGTTGCATGCATAGATAAACTGCGAGAGAGACCCATCATTGCCTCCAAGCCTGGCATTACCCTCCCTGGAGGAAGGCAAAGCCACGGTGGTGCCATACTCCTGGGGGCGCCACATTCCCCCTAGTGCAAGTCAGCACTCCTGGGCTGAACAAAACATGAAAACATACAAACAGTTAAACAAGGTGAACAATAATAATTGTACAAGATTTGTAAAAAGGAAAAAATGTACAAAAACCAAGAGCTCCAAAAATAGTCCTATGACGATAAGTCCAGCATCAATGTCCATGGTCCATTCCTGGGCAATGGTGAACTATTTACAAGAAAGTTTTTGACCACACAAGTCCTGTGGTTCAATGTCCATAAACAAGGGAAAAACTGGAAAATTTTAAAGGATAGTCTTACAGATTACCTGTAGGTACAAAAGCTTAAACAGTTTTATATTTACAAACAGGTTAACAGTTACAATACTTAACTTTATTTTATATTGGACAGTTATACGCGGAAGCTAACTGGTAGTACGCCTTGGGTGATACGAGTAGATCTGCGTAACACTGGTGTTGTAATGGCCCTTACTGATTGTCTGGTTCTAACTACTGGTGTAGTATGTGAACTGGGTGGTACATGTCTACGTGTTCTTAGAGTCACTATGGGCATGTCAGATTCACTACTGGCAGGGCGAGGGTTCTCTTTCTCCACTGCTGGTGTAGCATCTGCTGCCTGATTTTCCTGATCTTCAGGGTTTTCTGGAATCACATCTTTCTGTGCTACCAATTGGGGAAATGTCAACACTGGCACCACTATAGCATCATTTACTTTAGTCCAATTTGCTGGGAATTCTCCAAGTATTGTGCTGACCTTCTCTTCTTCCTCTATGGGTTGGATGTTATCTGGTTCTTCCATTCGTTCTTTTAACAGGTCAGGACATAGCTTCAGATGATCTCTTGATATGGCTGCTGAGGTTTCTCCTCCATCTTTGCTAATAAGGCACACCTTGGTATTGTCGAAATTTGAGGGTAGAATGGTGTAAGGTTCAGCTTCCCATTGGAAATCTAATTTATGCAGTCTTCGTTTTCTCTTGAGGACTTTTTTTCCTGGTGACAAGGGAACTGCAGGCGCATTTTGATTGTAAAGCTTCTCTTGCTTTTGTCTTGCCTGAGCTAGACTCTTCTCCACACATTCTTGAACTCTTCTGTACCGTTGTTGTCTTTCTGTATCCCAGTCAGCATCTGGTGACGTTACTTCAGGTGTCAGGACTCCTATGTCCAAATCAATAGGCAGCTTACCAGGTCTTGCTCTCATTAGGTAGGCTGGGGTACAGTTGGTGGAATTCACAGGGATATGGTTGTAGAGGTCTACCAGATCTGGCAACTTTTCTGGCCACAGATTTCTCTCCTCCAAAGGCAATGTCTTCAGTAGGTAAATCACTACCTGGTTCATCTTCTCACACATGCCATTGGTGTGTGGATGGTATGGGGTTGTCTGGATCTTCTTGCAACCATACAAGTTACATAATTCCTGGAATATTTCTGCTTCAAAAGCTCGACCTTGATCTGTAAGTACTCTTTCAGGGTAACCATGTGGTCTACAGAAGTGCTGTTGGAATGCTCTGGCTGCCGTCCTGGCTGTTTGATCTTTGACAGGCACAACTACCAGGAATCTTGAGTAGTGGTCCACGATGGTAAGAGCATAGATGTAGACTGACCGGCTTGGAACCAGCTTCACATGGTCCAGGGCTACCAACTCGAGTGGCTGTTTAGTTACTATTGGCTGCAGAGGAGCTCTCTGGCTGTTTCGATCCTTTCTGTGCAGGTTACATTGTCCACATTGTCGGCACCACTTTTCAATGGCTTTCCTCATACCAGCCCAGTAGAATCTCTCCCGGAGCAATGCTTCCAACTTCTTCCATCCGAAGTGTCCAGCTCCATTGTGGTATGCTTCCAAGACCATTGATGCCTCTCTCTTTGGGACTATCACCTGCCAGACTAGCTCATGAGTACGGGCATTGATACTCCTCCGACACATCTTTCCTTCATAGATGAACAGCCGGCCTCTTTCCTTCCATGGGTCGCCCTCCCAGGGCTGTGGGGTACTCGGTACCGGGCAGGTGTCGGCGGGATGTGTCACAGCAGCGGTGACCCGGTCCATGGCCCTGGGGGCCCAATTAATGGGGGAAATTGAATGGTAGAATGTAGTGAATGGAATAGTTCGTGACGCCACCTGTAGTGTTCGGCAAGTGAGATTTAGGCCGACGCTGCATGCAGATCCTCCGGGGCTGGTGGTGTGTTGCAGGCAAGATGGTGAAGCTCCCCACAGGTGGAGCTGTAGCCCCAGGGCAGTGTAGATGTAGGGGAAGAGGAGAGGCACAAGCGATGTAGAAGCTGGTACCCAGATGTAGCGGTGCTGGTGTGGCGCCCCCAGGAGTATGGTCATCACAGTGGCTTTGCCTTCCTCCAGGGAGGGTAATGCCAGGCTTGGAGGCAATGATGGGTCTCTCTCGCAGTCAATCCATACATGCAACACAGTTCCACTCCAGGCCAGCAGGGGGAACTCTGAACCAGGATTAAGGGGAGGGGTGCCCTCTGAGGGACAAGAGGAAGGAGTGGTCAGATAGTCTGCGGAGGGTGAAGTATGCAGACGTGTAGGAAAAGGCTGGAGGTTGAGCTAGGAAGGAGAGCTCCCACAGCTGAGAGCGCATGAACTGGAGCCTGGTCTCCACGGCTGTATGGATACTAAAGGTCCTACAGCAGATACCAGAGGAGAGAGGCTGTAAATGCCCTACTCCCATCTAAGACTTGAGGCACAACAGCAGCTTGGATAGAGAGCCAGGACTAGAGAGGAGTCCCTGAGAGAGGCTACAGTGTCTGCCGTGCAAGTGAGGTTCTTGGGAACATCTGACAGGAGGAACTTCAGAGTAACTAAGTACTGGAGTGCTTCACACCACAAGGCGCTAGGAAGGAGACTGCACAGCCCGTCTGTGAGAGAGAATCCCTGAGTTGCTTCCAGGCTAGCCTGCTCCAATACCATCTGTAATCAGGACCCTGGATTGCAGTTATCAAGTAAAGGTACAGAAATTGCACCCCGCTGTGTCTTGTCTGCTTCCTACCCTTACGGCACTGCTACATCACCGTGCCAACCAACGCTAAACTGCCCTGGGACATTAGCCCTGCCTGTGGAGGGCTATACCATCACTACTGCACCACACCATTTGTCCCAGCGGAGCTGTCTGCAGCGTCGGCTTAACATCTCCCTTGCCGAACACCACAGGTGGTGTCACGAACTATTCCATTCCATTAACTACATCCCCCATTTATTTGGGCGCCCAGGGCCACGGACCGGGTCACTGCTGCTGTGACACATCCCCCTGACACCGGCCCGGTACCGAGTACCCCACAGCCCTGGGAGGGCGACCCACTGGGTGCGTTGGCGCAAGAATGAATGGAGGACACCAGGGCTTGTAGTTCCAAAGCTTTACTCACAGTCTGTAGTACACAGAGGTGCTTGCCTCCGTGCTGTGTCCTCTGGGTCAGGGACTCAGTCAACCTCCAGGCAAGATGGAATGCTCCCTTCCAACACTCCGCCAACATGTGCCTTTCTGAACGTCTCCTCTATAGCGCCTTTAAGTGTGAAGTACTCCTAGTACTGAGTTAGGCTAGTTTCACACTAGCGTTTTGGAGCGCAGCGACGGCCTGCGCACGGCCGCCGCTAAGCCCTGCCCCCTGCTGCGCCTCCGCCGGTAGCTCCGCCCACCGGCGCATGACGCTGCATGCGCCCTGCGTCCCCTATCTTTATCACAGGGGGCGCAGGCCGTGCGCAGTATGCGTTTGGCGGCGCATGCGCCTTTTTGACGGTGCGCCGACGCAACCAAACTGCAGCAGGTTGCGTTTGGCGCAGGTCGGCGCACCGTCAAAAGGACGCAGACTGTGCACGGCCTGCGCCCCCTGTGATAAAGATAGGGGACGCAGGGCGCATGCAACGTCATGCGCCGGTGGGCGGAGCTACCGGCGGAGGCGCGGCAGGGGGCGGGGCTTAGCGACGGCCGTGCTCAGGCCGTCGCTGCGCTCCAAAACGCTAGTGTGAAACTAGCCTTACACTGGAGTGCCTCCTGAAAGATGTTCCCAAGAACTCTACTTGTACGGCAGATAGCTGTAGCCTGCTTCGGGGACTCCTCACTCCTGAGTCCCGTCTCTCAATCCAAGTTGCTGTTGTGCCCCCAAGTCTTAGATGGGAGTAGTGCATTTACAGCCCACTACTCCACCGGTGTCTGCTGCAGAACCATTAGTGTCCGTACTACCTCGGGGACCGGGCCCCGGCCTTGCGCTTAGAACTTCTAGGCAGGGTTCTTCCTCTAAGGCATCTTTCACACATCCGGTTTTTGTCATCCGGCACGATGCGGCGAAATTTTTAATAACCGGATCCAGCACCGGACCCGGTTTTGTCCCATAAGCTTTCATGGGCGCCGCATCGTGCCGGATGGTTATGCGTCGTGTCCGGTTGTTGCCGGACACGGCATAAATTAGCCTTCCGGCATCTGCAAAAAACGTTCCCTGCAACGTTTTTTGTCAGCGCCGGACCGGCTTTTTCCACAGCGCATGCCCGGACTCTGTGAATGTTAACCCCACAAGTGCCCGGCGAGAGAGAGAGAGATCTTGGGCACTTGTGGGGTTAACACTCACAGTGTCTGGGTGAGAGAGAGAGATCTCTCTGTGGGGTTAACCCCACAAGTGCCCAGCAAGAGAGAGAGATTCTCTTGCCTGGACACTAATGTTAACCCCCCATGTCTCTCTCTCTCCACCCCCCTCCCCTCTCCTCCCCTCCCCTCTCCTATCCTCTCCTCCCCTCACCTCCCATTCAGCAGCTGTCTCATTGGCTGCCTCTGTCCTGCGGCTCCTTTAATAATGTCCGAGCCGTATCGTCTCGCCGCACACACATCCGGTGTCACGGCTGCAGGCCGGATCCGGCGGCCCGGCTTTTCGCCGCACGCCGCCGGACCCCACACACCGGATGTGTGAAAGTAGCCTAACCCACGTCCTCTGTGTTCCCTTTTACTCCTACGTTCTGTACTTGTCTTTCTTTCTTATGGAAGATCAGGTTTCAGTTCAATGTCTTTCTCCTTCTTTCCTTTCCCGTACCAGCAGACCCGGGTCACTCAGGTCTGCAGCAGCACCTCCTTCCTCCATCCCTCTCTCAGGGATCTTCTCTCCTCACTCCTCTCTGAGTGGCTTCCTCTGACTGACTTCCTGACTGACTGACTGACTCAAATTCTAAACCTTCCCTCTCTTTTATGAATTCTCAACTCCACCCGCCTCCCAGCACGTTTCGTGTTCCAAGCAGGGAGCCACCAAAGGTGCTCTGCTACACTCCAAGCAGGGAGCCGCAATGTGACTTTGCTGAACTACTCTGTTGTGTGGGGTGCGAGTGTTGGAGCATGGTCAGGAGCCTCCAACTTACCTGGATGGTTGGGCACCACACTTCAGGAGGAGGTGCAGTACCTCTCTGGTGACTGAGCCTCAGGGGCGCCACATCCACAACTGCTGGGTTTCTTCAGGAGCATCCGACTCTGGGCGTGAGTCAGCTTGGGACAGTAGCTTCTTCACCAGGCGGACTGCAGTGTCACTATCTTGCATTTCTGCCCAGTCATGATGAGGCAATGGATTTAGGGTGACCTCTTTCAAGCCAGACCGTCTGTTTCTCACTCCTTGGGCCCGTTGGGCCGGAATTGGCCGGTGGAAGGGAGATAGCTCTATTTCTTCAAAAGCCTCAGGATCTTCTCCTGCATCAGGCAAATTAGGCATCCTGGACAGGGCATCAGCGTTGGCATTCTTGTGCCCTGCTCGGTACTTGATGGTGAATTCATAGTTAGATAGCCGAGCCATCCATCGCTGTTCCAGTGCACACAGTTCTGCAGTTTCCAAGTGAGTCAACGGGTTGTTGTCCGTGAAGATGGTAAACTTGACTGAGGCTAGGTAATGTTTGAATCTTTCGGTGACAGCCCAGACTATGGCAAGGAACTCCAGCTTGAAAGAACTGTAGTTGTCACGGTTCCTTTCAGTGGGATGCAGCTTCCTGCTGGCATAGGAGATCACTCTTTCCCATTCTGTACCAGCGACAGTACTGCTCCTAGTCCCACGTTGCTGGCATCTGTGTACAGCACAAAGGGTTTGTCATGATCTGGGTTGGCCATCTTCAACCGGGTGAAGGATCTCTCCAACTCTTCAGTCCATTCAAAGGTGGAATTTTTCTGCTTGGTCTTCTTGGACTGCCCCACCAGAAGATTTTGCATAGGGGTGGCTATTTCAGTGAAGCCTTTGATGAATCTTCGGTAGTAGCCTACCAGTCCAAGGAATTGGCGCACTTCATGGAGGTTGCTGGGCTTCGGCCACTCCCTGATGACTGTGACCTTATCAGGATCTGGTGCCACACCTTCTGTACTGATCACATGACCGAGGTACTGCACCTTGGGCTTCAGGAGGTGGCATTTGGAAGACTTCACCTTCAAGCCAAAATTGGACAAAGCTTCAAACACTTCAGCCAGGTGTTCCAGATGGTCTTCATACGTCTTGGAGAAGACAATGACATCATCAAGGTACAACAGGACTGTCTCAAAGTTCATGTGTCCCAGGCAGCACTCCATCAGCCTTGGGGCTTTGGGGATTGGACACGCTGCATATGCATTTTCCACATGCACATAGCACTTTAATGGAAGGTTTTGCTTGATCCCCTAGGTCCCTTAGCATGGATTACACTTTGGTTTAAAATAATGGACTGTTAAGGGTGGGATTATATTGCATTGTGATGAATTTTTGAACTGCTTTGGGGGTTTTTAATACAATTTTGTACCATTGCATTTACTATGTATGTGCAGCGATCCTACTCCCCTTTCTTTTGTGTCATCCCTGGTATATGATCATATGATTGTATTTTTAATATACTTTTTACACCTGTATTAATAAAGAGCAAATAATTTTGACACTATAAAACTGATTTTTTTCATTGATTGTTTGGGCGTTTATACTCCTTATTTCTATATAGGTTTATACATTGTTTTAAAGGAGTTGTCCTTGTGTTATGTCCTCATGAACAATCTTTTTCCAGCACAGGAAAAAGTATACTGTTATGTTGGATTTACACTGTTATGTTGGATTTTGTTAAACTGAGCACTCCATCAGCCATTGAAATGTTCCTGGAGCGGTGCGGAGCCTGAATGGCATATAGTTGAACTCACAGAGACCCATTGGAGTGGTAAATGCTGTTTTCTCCTTGTCTGCCTCTGCCACAGGAACCTGCCAATACCCACTAGTGAGATCCAAGGTGGAAAAGTAGTTAGCAGTTTTAAGTGCAGCTAATGATTCCTCAATTCTAGGTAATGGGTAGGCATCCTTATGTGTAATGCTGTTAATTTTCCTGTAATCAACACACATTCTCATAGTACCATCCTTTTTCTTTACAAAAACTATGGGAGCTGCCCAGGGGTTACAACTGTCTCTGATAACCCCAGCTTCCTTCATCTTTCTCAACATACTCTTAGCACATTGGTATTGTGTTGGGGGTATAGGTCTGTACCTCTCCTTTATGGGTGGATGGTCTCCAGTGGGGATATGATGTTGAACCCCTTTTGCCTGCCCAAAATCTAGTGGGTGTTTACTGAACACCTGCTCATATTCTTGTGTCACTCAGGTAAACCCCATTTTTCTGGTATGAAGGTGTAGAGTCAGTCCCCACCTGCAGTTGCTGACACCACTCCTCTGGCTGCTTCACAGAGCCATTGTCCTCCACCTGATCGGATGAGATCAAGGGCTCTGCTGCCTGCAATGAGTTGTTATTAATGGGGAAGGGATCACTCACTCTGACACTGCCAATTTCTCCGCCAGTGAGTTCTACCTATTGTCTTTGCATCAGGGCTCTGATCTCCTTCTGCATGACTCGTTGTTCACTGGAACCAGAAGTCTCAGCCACTAGAGTTGAGCGATACCGTCCGATACTTCAAAGTATCGTATCGGATGGTATCGGCCGATCTTTTAAAAAAGTATCGGTATCGCCGATTCCGATACCGGAAGTCCCATTCAAGTCTATGGGACTTCCGGTATCGGAATAAGAAAAACCCTTTCCTGCCCTTGTACAGCCTCTCTGGGGTCTGTACGGGCCTTTCGGGGGGCTGTGCTGGCCTGCCAGGGGGTCTGTGCAGGCTCCGGTGGTCTGTGCCGGCCTGCCGGGGGGCTGTGCAGGCTCCGGGGGGCTGTGCCGGCCTGCCGGGGGGCTGTGCCGGCCTGCCGGTGGTCTGTGCAGGCTCCGGGGGGCTGTGCCGGCCTGCCGGGGGGCTGTGCCGGCCTGCCGGTGGTCTGTGCAGGCTCCGGGGGTCTGTGCAGGCATCGTCCGATGGGACTACAAGTCCCATCGGGCGATGCCTGCTACCATGACAGTGATTGACACATTAGCCAATGATGGGACAGTAGTAGTCCCATCATCCGGCTAATGTGTTAAATGTAAAAAAAAAAAAAAAAATTACATGCTACATACATACAACATGCATACTACATACATGCTACATTCATACTACATACTACATACATGCTACATTCATACTACATAAATACTACATGCAACATACATACTACATATATACTACATGCATGCTACATACATACTGCATGCTACATACATACCACATATATACTACATACATACTACATGCATGCTACATGCATGCTACATGCTACATACATAACACATATATACTACATGCATACTACATGCATGCTACATACATACTACATGCTACATACTACATACACTCACTGGCCACTTTATTAGGTACACCTGTCCAACTGTGTGTTAAGACTTAATTTCTAATCAGCCAATCACATGGCGGCAACTCAGTGCATTTAGGCATGTAGACATGGTCAAGACAATCTCCTGCAGTTCAAACCGAGCATCAGTATGGGGAAGAAAGGTGATTTGAGTGCCTTTGAACGTGGCATGATTGTTGGTGCCAGAAGGGCTGGTCTGAGTATTTCAGAAACTGCTGATCTACTGGGATTTTCACGCACAACCATCTCTAGGGTTTACAGAGAATGGTCCGAAAAAGAAAAAAAATCCAGTGAGCGGCAGTTCTGTGGCCGGAAATGCCTTGTTGATGCCAGAGGTCAGAGGAGAATGGGCAGACTGGTTCGAGCTGATAGAAAGGCAACAGTGACTTAAATTGCCACCCGTTACAACCAAGGTAGGCAGAAGAGCATCTCTGAACGCACAGTGCGTCGAACTTTGAGGCAGATGGGCTACAGCAGCAGAAGACCACACCGGGTACCACTCCTCTCAGCTAAGAACAGGAAACTGAGGCTACAATTTGCACAAGCTCATCGAAATTGGACAGTAGAAGATTGGAAAAACGTTGCCTGGTCTGATGAGTCTCGATTTCTGCTGCGACATTCGGATGGTAGGGTCAGAATTTGGCGTAAACAACATGAAAGCATGGATCCATCCTGCCTTGTATCAACGGTTCAGGCTGGTTGTGGTGGTGTCATGGTGTGGGGAATTTTTTCTTGGCACTCTTTGGGCCCCTTGGTACCAATTGAGCATCGTTGCAACGCCACAGCCTACCTGAGTATTGTTGCTGACCATGTCCATCCCTTTATGACCACAATGTACCCAACATCTGATGGCTACTTTCAGCAGGATAATGCGCCATGTCATAAAGCTCGAATCATCTCAGATTGGTTTCTTGAACATGACGATGAGTTCACTGTACTCAAATGGCCTCCTCAGACACCAGATCTCAATCCAATAGAGCATCTTTGGGATGTGGTGGAACGGGAGATTCGCATCAGGGATGTGCAGCCGACAAATCTGCGCCAACTGTGTGATGCCATCATGTCAATATGGTCCAAAATCTCTGAGGAATGCTTCCAGCACCTTGTTGAATCTCTGCCACGAAGAATTGAGGCAGTTCTGAAGGCAAAAGGGGGTCCAACCCGTTACTAGCATGGTGTACCTAATAAAGTGGCCAGTGAGTGTATATACTACATGCATGCTACATACTACATGCTACATACATACTACATATATACTACATGCATGCTACATACATACTGCATGCTACATGCATGCTACATACATACTACATACATACTACATGCTACATACATACTACATATATACTACATACATACTACATACATACTACATGCTACATACATACCACATACATACTACATATATACTACATGCATGCTACATACATACTGCATGCTACATGCATGCTACATACATACTACATACATACTACATGCTACATACATACCACATATATACTACATACATACAATACATTCATACAATACATACATAGACATACAGTACATATAACATAGAGTAACATACTTACCAATACTTGTCACATTGTTCCCCGAAGCCATTAGCTTTTCCGGAATAAATATTAACATAACAAACCACAAAAATACTCACCCACGATCCGAAGCAGTCCACGAGTGTGTCCCACGACGATCTTGGGTAGAGAACTGCAGCATCAGCTGTTGCTGCCGTTCTCTACGGGCTGCAGGAATCCAATGACGGAAGGTAGGTATCCTTCCGCACTGTATTCCTCCGCCACTTAAAAAAAAAAAAAGTCCCTAGTCTCACTTTATGCCATTGCTGTGTGGGAAATTCCAATGTGACAAGTATTGGTTACTATGTTACTCTATGTTATATGTACTGTATGTCTATGTATGTATTGTATGAATGTATTGTATGTAGTATGTATGTAGTATATATGTGGTATGTATGTAGCATGTAGTATGTATGTAGTATGTATGTAGCATGCATGTAGCATGTAGTATGTATGTAGCATGCATGTAGTATATATGTAGTATGTATGTAGCATGCATGTAGTATATATGTAGCATGTATGTAGTATGTATGTGGTATGTATGTAGCATGTAGTATGTATGTAGCATGCATGTAGTATGTATGTAGTATGTATGTAGTATGTATGTGGTATGTATGTAGCATGTAGTATGTATGTAGCATGCATGTAGTATATATATAGTATGTAGTATGTATGTAGTATGTATGTGGTATGTATGTAGCATGTAGCATGCATGTAGTATGTATGTAGCATGCATGTAGTATGTATGTAGCATGCATGTAGTATGTATGTAGTATGTATGTAGTATGTATGTAGCATGCAGTATGTATGTAGCATGTATGTAGTATGTATGTAGTATATATGTAGTATGTATGTAGCATGTAGTATGTATGTAGCATGCATGTAGTATGTATGTAGCATGTAGTATGTATGTAGCATGCATGTAGTATGTATGTAGCATGTATGTAGTATGTATGTAGTATATATGTAGTATGTATGTAGCATGTAGTATGTATGTAGCTAGCATGTAGTATGTATGTAGCATGCATGTAGTATGTATGTAGCATGTATGTAGTATGTATGTAGTATATATGTAGTGTGTATGTAGCATGTAGTATGTATGTAGCATGCATGTAGTATGTATGTAGCATGTATGTAGTATGTATGTAGTATATATGTAGTATGTATGTAGCATGTAGTATGTATGTAGCATGCATGTAGTATGTATGTAGTATTTTTTTTTTTTTTTTTTAACATTTAACACATTAGCCGGATGATGGGACTACTACTGTCCCATCATTGGCTAATGTGTCAATCACTGTCATGGTAGCAGGCATCGCCCGATGGGACTTGTAGTCCCATCGGACGATGCTTGCACAGACCCCCGGACATCAGCACAGCCCCCCGGCAGGCCGGCACAGCCCCCCGGCAGGCCGGTACAGACCCCCACAGGGTGCACAGACCACCGGCAGGCCGGCACAGCCCCCCCGCAGGCCGGTACAGACCCCCACAGGGTGCACAGACCACTGGCAGGCCGGCACAGCCCCCCGGCAGGCCGGTACAGACCCCCACAGGGTGCACAGACCACCGGCAGGCCGGCACAGCCCCCCGGCAGGCCGGTACAGACCCCGGGCAGTCCACACAGCCCCCCGGCAGGCCGGCACATCCCCCCGGCAGGCCGGCAGAGACCCCCGGAAGGCCCGAAATGACGGCGCATCATGATGCGCACACACCGCGCATCATGATGACGTCAGTCTGTCAATCAACTTTGAACTTCCGATTCCGATGCCGAATTCCGATATTGAAAAAATATCGGAAGTCGGTATCGGAATTCCGATACAGCAAGTATCGGCCGATACCCGATACTTGCGGTATCGGAATGCTCAACACTATCAGCCACCTGTTGCAACAAGACAATAACCTCGGAAAGACAATTTTCAATTACATTGGTACCAAGAGTCATCATGGGATTACATTCACGTCGATCAATATCCACAACTATCAGACCCTGAGATTTTAGCTATACCAGACCCACTTTAACAGTAATCTCTTTACATCAAATCTGCGGCAAAGACTGACCATTACTGGCAACTACGGTCAGTTCATCAGTTGGGCCATGGGTAAGTTCAGAATCAGCCCAATACCTCTTGTAAAGAATGTACGGCATAGTGGTCACCTGGGAGCCAGTGTCCAGCAGAGCGTTCATGGGGATACCGTCAATCACCACTGGAAGAATTGGTCTCCCTCCAACATACTTGGCTCTCCAGTTCTTTGGGCCTGGGGATCCTATTCCTGGGGGTTGGCCCTCTGCCCCAGGGGTTGCTCGTTTAAAGGACAGAATCTTGCAAGATGACCTGCCTTGTGACAGCGACGACAGATGGGACGTCCGTCCTGGTCATAGCGATCGTTGTTCCTCCCTTGGAGTGGCGGAATCCTCTTCCTCCGGAGCCATGGGACATCCTCTGGACTGGAAGCCAGCTGTATCTTTCCTTGGAGGACACTTGCAGGGACTGCATAGTTTTAGTAAGTGCAGCCATTCCTTTGGTTAACTCCTTGACCTGAAGACGCAGCTCTTCAGTTGGATCTTTATCCAGAGTCTGTGCATCAGCCTCCACAGGGATGGAAGGGAAAGATGTTGCTTCCTGGTGGTAGATGATCGCTGGGCTCTTAGGGGGCACTTGACGGCTGTCAGTTGGCTCCTGCAGTACCCGAATAGCCCTGTCCTTGAAATCAGCAAAGTCCAGATCAGGGTTTTGCAGGGTTATGAGGCGCAATTGTCCTCTGTGGGTACTGGATAGGAGTCCTTCAATGAACTGCTCCTTTAACAGTTTATCTTCCTCCTTCACACTGTCAGGAACAACTTGCTTAACTGCTCGCAGTGCTTCCTGCAGGTTAAGAGCATAGTCCCTTATACTGTCCTGCGTTCTCTGCTTGCATCCAAAGAACCGCATCTTGATTTCAGCTGCAGTGCGGGTGTCAAAGGTGCTTCTCAGCTTGGCTAGGATCTTTTTAACAGTCTCTTTATCATTGTCCTGCCAGGCTTTCACCTCTCTCTGTGCTGCACCCGTTAGCTGTCCAATAAGGATGTGCACTTTCTGGCTTTCAGACAGGGGGTATACTTTAAACAAACTGCACAGTCTCTCTTTAAATTCACTCAGGGTATGTGACTCCCCTGAATACTGCGGTAGCCAGGCCGCTCCCGGAAGGTAGGGCATAGACAGCAGCATTATGGGGACCGCTGCGGCGGGCACTACTCCGTGCGGCGCTGAGGGGTGAGCGGCGGCGTCTGCCGCTGCAGTGCTGCGGGGTACAGACATTCTCTTCCCCCCTAGTTAACGTTAGCCAGGGCCGGGGGTTGAGTGAGCTTACCGGCGGCCGCTTCGCAGGCCCGATGCTCCGGGCTGTAGGCCTCAGCTCCTCCCACTTCTCGCGCGCTTTTTCCTCTTCCCGCGCGGGACTTCACTGTTTTGCGCTCTCCGGCAGGCTCCTCCCACGAAGGCCCGCCTCTTTTGTTTTCCCGCGCGCGCCAAGCAGCGGGATAATGGCGGCAATGGCGCCAATTTCACACAGTCTTTTACACAAACACAGTCTATGGCACACAGGACCCGGGGATACCGGGCTCCATAATCCTGTTCGTGACGCCAAATTGGGTCACCCTCCCAGGGCTGTGGGGTACTCGGTACCGGGCCGGTATCAGTGGGATGTGTCACAGCAGCGGTGACCCGGACCGTGGCCCTGGGCGCCCAATTAATAGGAAGATGTGAATGGTGGAATGTAGTTAGATGAATAGTTAGTGACGCCACCTGTGGTGTTCGGCAAGGGAGGTGTTAAGCCGATGCTGCATGCAGATCCGCTGGGACTGATGGTATGGTGCAGCAAAGATGTAAAAGCTCCCCACAGGTGAAGCTGTAGTCCCAGGCAGTGTAGATGTGGTTGGCACGGGGATGTAGCGGTGCCGGAAAGGTAGGAAGCAGACAAGACACAGCGGGGTGCAATTTCTGTACCTTTACTTGATAACTGCAGTCCAGGGTCCTGATTACAGATGGTACCGGAGCAGGCTAGCCTGGAAGCAATTCAGGGATTCTCTCTCAGCAGATGGGCTGTGCAGTCTCCTTCCTAGCGCTTATTTGAGGGATCTCCTGTACCGAGTTACACTGAAGTTCCGCCTGTCAGATGTTCCCAAGAACTCTACTTGTACAGCAGACAGGTGTAGCCTGTTCCAGGGACTCCTCACTCCTAAGTCCTGGCTCACTATCAGTGTTGCTGTTGTGCCCTCAAGTCTTAGATGGGAGTATTGCATTTACAGCCTTCTACTCCTCTGGTGTCTGCTGTAGGACCATCAGTGTCCATACAGCCGTGGACAGAGGCGTATCTAGGCTTCCTGGCACCCGGGGCAAGAATTTGGTTCGGCACCCCCCCACACCAAGTACATATGCGACTTGCACACTTAGCCATGTACCCACGAGCTGCTCTCTCTAAGGCCGGGGTCACACTAGCGATTAAATCGGACGAATACAATGCGATAAAAAATCGCATTGCAGTCGTTCCTATGTTATTCTATGGTGCTGCTCCCATCATGCGTTTTTTTATCGGATCCGTTCCTCGGACCGAGACAATCGCAGCATGCTGCGATTGTCACCGATTTTCGGATCGAATTCACCAATGCAAGTCTATGGATGCGATTAAAAATCGCATTGAAAACGCACCACACGTGTGACTTGCGATTAAATCGCAAGACTTCCTCAGGTCAACAGGAAAGAGCATCAGGCATTGGCATTGGATGTCAATTTGATGCTTAGATGCGAATAAAATCGGTTCATCGCCGAAAATTCGGATGACAGACGGATCCCTGGACAAGAAATCTTTGTGCGATTTCGTACCATTAAAATGGGACCGATTTTTTAATCGTTTGGTGTGACTCCAGCCTTATGCTCTCAATGTTCAGTAAAAAACTGTAAGCAGAAAGAGAAGCTCGTTGTCAAGTATGAAAATCGCATATGAGTGAAGTGTCCGTGTGATTACTACTGAAACCTGCAGAGCTGAATCCTGACATTGCAGCTTCTGAATTCTCACAACTAATGCACTGCACACTTTTAGGATTCTCCCTTGCCGATGTACAGTCATGTCAGCACAAGTATGTGATTTGTATACTTCTGGCCACATGACGTGCCCGGCCTCGCTCCGTTCATTTTCATTGAATGAGGCCACACATGTCTAGTCAGCATGTGACCGCATGTATGTAAATTACCGGCATGAGAGAATCCTGACAGCGTTCAGTGAGCACTGTGAGAATTCAGAAGTCTGCAGTCACATAGAATGACTGCAGACTCAGCACAAACCTGGACAAACCCTTTAATGTTCCTAACAAATAAAAACATGAGAATTAGTCAGTAGCACAAATAATATTTACATCCAGGTACCTTATAGATGACGTCTCTGGAGTCGTTCTCCTTTTCTTCTTCTTGTCCAGACCCCATGATGAGTTTTCTCATCCACAGCCGTCTCTGCAGACTTCCATCTTCTCCGGTCTTCTGCAGAAAATCTCCACACAATGCCCTTAAAGATAGAAGTGTCATTATCAGAGGCGTATCTAGGCTTTCTGGCACCCGGGGCAAGAATTCGGTTCGGTGCCCCCCCCCCCCGCCCAAGTTCATATGCGACTTGCACACTTAGCCATGTACCTGCGAGCTGCTCTTCCTAATGCTCTCAATGTTCAGTAAAAAACAGAGAAGCAGGAAGAGAAGCTCGTTGTCACAGGACCATAACTATGAAAATCGCATATGAGTGAAGTGTCCATGTGATGACTACTGCAACCTGCAGAGCTAAATCCTGACATTGCAGCTTCTGAATTCTCACAACGAATGCCCTGCACACATTTAGGATTCTCCCTTGCCGATGTACAGTCATGTCAGCACAAGCATGTGATTTATATACTTCTGGCCACATTCCGACTAGACGTGCCCGGCCTCGCTCTGTTCATTTTCATTGAGTGAGGCCACACATGTCTAGTCAGCATGTGATCACATGTATGTAAATTACCGGCATGAGAGAATCCTAACAGCGTTCAGTGAGCACTGTGAGAATTCAGAAGTCAGCAGTCACATAGAATGACTGCAGACTCCGTACAAACCTGGACAACCCCTTTAATGTTCCTAACAAATAAAAACATGAGAATAAGTCAGTAGCACAAATAACATTTACATCCAGGTACCTTATAGATGACGTCGTCTCTGCAGTCGGTCTCCTTTTCTTCTAGACCCCATGATGAGTTTTCTCATCCACATCTCGTCTCTGTAGACGTCTGTCTTCTCCGGTCTTCTGCAGCAAATCTCCACACGATGCCCTTAAAGATAGAAGTGTCATTATAATGCCCCTAAATAAAAATATCTGAAATATACTGTCACCTCACACTATTCCCCTCTAGCATCCCACCTGTTCACCATACTGTCTCCTCATATATTTACCCCCCTCACTCTCTATACTGTCTGCTCACACATATCCCTGACTCCCCATACTGTGTCCACTTACATTAACCCATTCGCTCCCCATACTGTCTGCATCAATCCCCCATACTGTTTCCTCATACATACTCTTTATTTTGTGTCCTCAAATATCCCCACACATTAAATCCCCCCATCCCCAATCCCCCACACACATTAAGTACCCCCCATCCCCACTCCAAATCCCCCCACACATTAAAATACCATCTCCACTCCAAATACCCCCACACATTAACCCCCATCCCCACATTAACCCCCATCCCCACTCATTAACTCCCCCACACATTATCCCCATCCCCATTCATTAACCCCCCGCACACATTAACCCAATCCCCACTCATTAACCCCCATCACATTAAATAACCCCCATCTCCTCTCCAAATCCTCCCACACATTAACCCCATGGCATCCCCACTCATTAACCCCCATACACATTAACCCCCATCCCCACTCATTAACCCCCATCCCCACTCTAAATACCCCCACACATTAACCGCCATCCCCTCTACAAATCCCCCCCATTTCCACTCATTAACTCCCCCTCATCTCCCATCTTCGGTGGTTCTTCAGCTCCACAGAGGAGCACACTTACCACCAGCGTTTGCTTTGGGCGCCGGGGAGTGACGTCAGCAGCGTGATCACATGACCTGATCACGCTGCTGACGTCGCTCTGGCCCGGCGGTCAGAGCTTCATTTGTACTGGCGTCTGTATAGACGCCAGTACAATTGCTCCCTGGGAGCCGGTACGCGCTCCTTCTCTGCGCCGGCTGTCAGCTTGACAGCTGACAGAGAACCGCCAACTCCCAGGCCGGGGGGGCGGCAGAACACAGCCGCCAAGGAGGACACTGCGGACCGCTGCATTAGGCGGCCCGACTGCGCCCCCCTGCTGGCTGCGCCCGGGGCAACTGCCCCGGCTGCCCCCCCCAGATACGCCCCTGGTCATTATAATGCTCCTGAATAAAAATGTCTGCAATATACTGTTGCCTCACACTATTCCCCTCCCTCCTCATACTGTCTCCTCTAACATCCCTCTGTTCACCATACTGTCTCATCATATATTTACCCCCTCACTCTCTATACTGTCTGCTCACACATACGCGACTCCCCATACTGTGTCAACATACATTAACCCATTCGCTCCCCATACTGTCTGCACCCAACCCCCATACTGTTTCCTCATACATACTCTGTGTCCTCAAATCTCCCCACACATATTAAATCCCCCCATCCACACTCCAAATCCCTCAGACACATTAAATACCCCCCATCCACACTCCAAATCCCTCACACACATTAAATAACCCCCCATCCCACTCCAAATCCCCCACACATTAAATAACCCCCATCCCCACTTCCAAATCCCCCCCACACATTATGTACCCTCCACTCCAAATCCCCCACACATTAACCCCATCCCCACTCATTAACCCCCATCCCCACTCCAAATCCCCCACACACATTATGTAACCCCCACTCCAAATCCCCCACACATTAACCCCATCCCCACTCATTAATTCCATCCCCACTCATTAACCCCCCGTCCCTACTCCCAAATCCCCCAACACATTATGTACCCCCCACTCCAAATCCCCCCACATTAACCCCCATCCCCACTCATTAATCCCCCACACATTAATTCCATCCCCACTCATTAACCCTCCACACATTAATTCCATCCTCACTCAATAACCCCCATCCCCACTCATTAACCCCCATCCCCACTCATTAACCCTCCACTCAATAACCCCCATCCCCACTCATTAACCCACCACACATTAACCCCCATCCCCACTCATTAACCTCCATCCCCACTCTTTAACCCCCCACACAGTAACCCCCATCCCCACTCATTAACCCCACTACACATTAACCCCCATCCCCACTCTTAATCCCCATCCCCACTCATTACCCCCCCACTCATTAATTCCATCCCCACTCATTAACCCTCCACACATTAATTCCATCCCCACTCAAAAAACCCCATCCTCACTCATTAACCCCCATCCCCACTCATTAACCCCCAATCCCCACACAGTAACCCCCATCCCCACTCATTAACCCCACTACACATTAACCCCCATCCCCACTCTTAACCCCCACCCCCACTCATTAATCCCCACACATTAATTCCATCCCCTCTCATTAACCCTCCACACATTAATTCCATCCCCACTCAATAACCCCCATCCCCACTCATTAACCCCCATCCCCACTCATTAACCCCCCACTCAATAACCCCCATCCCCACTCATTAACCCACCACACATTAACCCCCATCCCCACTCATTAACCCCCCACACATTAACCCCCATCCCCACTCTTTAACCCCCCACACACAGTAACCCCCATCCCCACTCATTAACCCCACTACTCATTAACCTCCATCCCCACTCTTAGGGCGGGGTCACACTGGAATACGTCCGAGTGAGAGGCGCTAAAAGCATGCATTAGACACGGACAAATGATTCTCTATGGGGTCCCTCGCACCAGGCGTATATTTCTCATCCGTATTCTACGCTCCGTGCCAATCGCAGCATGCTGCGATTGTCAGCGTACTACGCCCATAGTACGCCAATGCAAGTCTATGGGTGCGCAAAAAATACGCATTACACACGGAACACACGTGTGACCTGCGAGCAACACGCACCAGGTGTCTTTTAGCAAAGCCGGCAATTCAGTGCGCTATACAGTAAACTCACACTGACAGTTTTAATAAAGAAACAAAAGAATAGATATATACACATAGAATATATATATATATATATATATATATATGTATGCATTCTATGTGTCTATATCTATTCTTTGGTTTCTGTTTAGAAACCCTGTCATAGGGCTCCATTATATGTCCATTTTGCAAGCCTGCGAGAAAATCTCGCCATACGGATTACATGGGGATGCTTACATGCGCAAAATACGCGACCTCACCTTGCTTACGGATGACACACGCAGCACTGTTTAGGGGCCATTCATCCGTATTACGCATGTAAAATACTGACCGTATTTTGCATCAGTTAGTGTGACCCCGGCCTTAACCTGCATCCCCACTCATTAACCCCCACTCATTAACCCCCCACACATTAACCCCCATCCCCACACATTAACCCCCCACACATTAACCCCATCCCCACTCTTTAAGCCCCCACACACATTAACCCCATCTCCACTCATTAACCCCCACTCATTAACCCCACTACACAATAACCCCATCCCCACTCTTTAACTCCCCCACACACATTAACCCCCATCCCCACTCATTAACCCCACTACACATTAACCCCATCCCCACTCTTTAACCCCCCACACATTAACCCCATCCCCACTCATTAACCCCACTACACATTAACCCCATCCCCACTCTTTAACCCTCCCCCACACATTAACCCCCCCACTCATTAACCTCCATCGCCACACATTAACACCACCCCATCTCCCATCTTCGGTGGTTTCTTCAGCTCCACATTGGAGCACACTTACCACCAGAGCTGAGCGTTCGCTCTGGGCGCTGGGGAGTGACGTCAGCAGCGTGATCACATGACATGTCACGCTGCTGACGTCGCTCTGGCCCGGCGGTCAGAGCTGCAATTGTACTGGCATCTATACAGACGCCAGTACAATTGTTCCCTGGGCGCTGGCATGCGCACCTTCTCTGCGCCAGCTGTCAGCTTGACAGCTGACACAGAGAACCGCCGACTCTCAGGCCGGGGGCGGAGGCAGAACGCAGCCGCCAGGGAGGACACTGTGGACCGCCTGCTGGCTGCGCCCCCTGCTGGCTGCGCCCGGGGCAACTGCCCCGGCTGCCCCCCCTAGATACGCCCCTGGCCGTGGAGACCAGGCTCCAGTTCATGCGCTCTTGCTGGAGACGAGCTCTTCCTCTCAGCGCTCCTTCCTCACGTCTGCACACTTCACCCTCCGCAGACTAACTAACCACTCATTCCTCTTGGCCTCCAGAGGGCACTCCTCCCCTGAATTCCGGTTCAGAGTCCCCCCTGCTTGCCAGGAGTGGAACTGTGTTGCATGCATAGATAAACTGCAAGAGAGGCCTGTCATTGCCTCCAAGCCTGGCATTACCCTCCCTGGAGGAAGGCAAAGCCACTGTGGCGGCCATACTCCTGGGGGCGCCACACTTAGCTTCCTCGTTTACATAATAAAATATATTTTAATGCAGAAATTTTTCTTTTTCTTTTCTTTTTTTGTTTTACATTGTTAAAAAAAATTTAAACTTTATTATACTTTTTATTTTAGTACCACTGGGGATTTGATCTTTTTGAGCGCAATCATTGATATAGTACATGCCAATAATTCTGTCTATTATACCTGCTAATGTATGCCAGGTTGCGTAATGCCTGGTCTGCCCGGTCTTTTTAAGTGGTGCCACTGGTTTTTATGGCCTGGACACGCGAAACTACAGTCTGATTTTTACCCCATTAACCCAAAAGAATGTCTAGTGCTCACCGTTGCTCCGACGGCAGCCGTAATATATCCCAGGATGGATTAGTGAGCTGCAAAAAAAGTGCTGCGTCTCCACAAATGGCGAGGCACATTGTCCTGTTGTGTTTGGCCATCGCTTTGTGTTTTCACATTGAGCAGAATAATTTTTTGATTACATTACGGAATGCCTAAATTCAGCGTTCTGCTAACTCCAGCATACCGTGACATGTGCAGAGCCAGTTATTGCACATCATTAGTTAGGACTCCTTCAGATACGAGGCTCCACAGTTATGGTAAATGACGCCACTAAAAACAGATTTTATATGAGAACCTAACAAATATGTTGGAAAAAAAAAATGAGTGCCCAAGGTTATATACCTTATTTTTTGGACTATAGGACACACCTTACTGTTTATGACGCATCCCAGATTTAGACAGCAGAAAATAGGAAAAAAATAACAGGGCAGAGCAGTGCGCCTGCGCCGGAGCCGCGATGAGAAGCAAAGAAGAAGACATCATCGCTAGAAGAAGACATCACATGACGGGCTGTTGGGGACATCACATGAGGGGCTGTGGGGGACATCACATGAAGGGCTGTGGGGGACATCACCTGGGTCTCTGTGGTATATTTCAGGAGGGGCTGTTGGGGACATCACATGAGGGGCTGTGGGGGACATAATTGTATATGAGGAGTTATAGGGGACATTATAGTATATGAGGGGCTGAGGGAACTTCATATTATATGAGGGGCTGTAGGCTCATCATATTATATGAGGGGCTGTGGTATTTTATGGGGTCTGTGGAGGACATTATACTGTATAGGGGTTTGTGGGGACATCATACTGTTTACGAGACTGTGGGGGATGTTATACCATGGATGGGGCTGTGAGGGATACTATACTTGAGTCTGTGGTGACCATACTGTATTGTAGGCTTTTGTTGACCTTACACTGGGAAGTGTGGTGACCATACTTTATATGAGGCTGTGGGGATCATCATACTGAGAGTCTGTGTATAGGGGTAACAGTGGCCATTATACTGTATCGGGACTGGGGGGCCATAATACTGTATGGCATGCCGTGAGGGCCATTATACTATTTATGGGGGGCTGTGGTTTACATCAGTGTGGACATATAGAGAGTGTAAGGGAAAATAGTGGAGAGAGGACAGCCATGGGCTGTGGTTCAGACGGTGTGGTCATTATAGGTGATAATGGCAGACAGCGTGGTGGTTATAGCTCATTAATTCGGACAGTGTGGAGGATGTAGCTTATCAGGTCAGACAGTATGGTGACCTTATACCATAGGAGGCTTATTTAGAGAATATATAAACCTAAAACAATTCCGTGGCCATACGGATGTACCTCTCAGGCCTCAACTACAACCAAAAAAGAAAACCTCAATCCAAAGACCCAAAGGTCATGAGGCTAATATGCCTAAATAATATTTCTCAGTACAGCTAATTATTTTCGGACATCATTATAGGCCTTTTCTACATCTTGAGCATGCTTAGATAATACCTTTTATCAAAACTAATTGCTTATATTAATACAGCCTTAGTACTGTGCTTCCTACATATTGGGATATATGATTTGCTTTTTGCTTGCTATATGTAGATTAATTTGTGTAGCGACTAAGATAAACAATAGTATTTGGAATTTTTACAATTGCTACCGATAAAAGAGATCTTGAGCAGTGTTCAGCCCGGAGACATTTAGTCTGTCTGGCACTATACTTGTCAACCATTTTATCAAGCCATCACTTGAGTTGCTTTCTATCTACCTCATCATTTGCACTGTATATGTCTTTAGAATACATTGTGGTGCAGCGACCGCTGTGTCCGCTAGGGGGCGCTGTGTGGCTGTCCCAGGACAGCCGTATAAGCATTTCCATTACCCTGATAGGTGTAGGATACTGAAAGATCATAATGATCAGCAGAGGTACTGCTGAGTAGTACGTTCCGTTACAATGTGTCAGGGAAGCCTGTGTGTGGCTGTGTGCAATAGGACCTTGGGTGAGGTCATAGCCATGTGATCACCTGTGGGTGTGGTTATGGACCATATAAGGTACCTGAGGTCTGGTCACAGGGGGTGAATGCAGAGACCCGATTGGTCCGTTTGGAAGGTCTCGTGTGGCTTCCTGCTTGACAGCACGTCTGGACGCTGTGACTAATGGCGAAGTGTGCCTGACAGTTCCCAGGGAAAGGGAATGAACATTATCAGTGTAAAGCAGCATGCAAGGTAACCCGGAGACGGGACTACAACTGAGAGACTGTATAGCCGGTTGGCTAGATGAAGCACAGTCTGTGTGACTAGGAGGGCTAAAAGGGAGCAGAGCTCCAGTGTGAAGATACCCTGCTGTCTGCTATAAGACTGCTGCATATCGTGATTGGTTTATGATAATGAATAAACCTCATGGACTGTGATGCTGCATCGGGAAGGAGTCCCTGGTCGGCTGGACTGAAAGAGTCAGGTGACTCTGACAGGAACTCCGCTAGTTTTAGCTCTGACCTAGAAAAACGTCAGAGTTCGCTGCCTCCACGGGGTCATTGTGAATTATAAGGTGGACAGAGTCTTGATTGAGATGACAAAGGGGAGTGCCAAGGTGGTAGTATGCCACCAAACTTAGTGCATACCTTTGAGAGGCGCCGGGACTTTGTCATATTTAAAGATGTGGGGCAGGACGATAGAGACGTTTCTACTGTAGGGCTAGCAGACACTGAGACACTGACGCCTCCAAACGTGGACAGGCGAGACGTAAGGGCGACCGGAGGAAGAATTGCGTCAGACGAATTTACTGACCTGACGTCACCTGAAGGGTACAACAGCGTGAATGAGAAGGGTGTGGTAAACAAAAAGAACGGAGCTGACACACGGATAGAGAGTGTCTTGGGGGTTCACCGTACGATGTGGTGTGACTGTGACGTGTTGTTGCCAGTAGCCACCACTAGGACAGAATCTAATGCTGTGCTGACTGAAACTCGTGACAGGACTGGTGGTAACCTGATCGAGAAGATAACGGGAATAGAAACACAGTCAGAGGGTAACCGGGGGGTTCACTCGACTGATAGGACTGACTCAGTGGTACCCTTTGACGATATAATTAAAGAATTAGTGGTGCGACACGTGCTGGCCAAAAGAGAACAAGATCAGGAAATACAACTAATAAAAGAGACAGTGGAAGAACATGTCAAACAAGAAAGAATCTTGAGACAATTGGTCGAACACAAGGTGGAGGGGCTCGAGAAAGAAGTCTTGGAGCTCAGAGGTCACCTGTCCACCTGGCAAAGTGTGAACAAGAAAGAGCCTTAAGGAAGAGATGGAGGAACTCAGAGGAGTAGTAGAAGGTCTTCTGCGGGAGAAGAGCTTGGACGGAGATGTGCAGCGGCTGGGTCCGAGTGATAACAAGACGGAACTGCCGGTACCTATCTTGGCAAAGGCTCACGAAGAGATAAAATCACCTGAAGTTGGTGAGCAAAGAGCCGAAGAAGACAGTCACCCGGTCGGGTCAACTGTAGTGAGGGAAGTGTCCGTGGTAAAGCCAGAGTCTTCTGTCCAGGAAGAGAGCAAGACCACAACCTTCAAATCTGTGATCAAGGTACCCGAAGACATGCAAGAAGCCTGTGCGGAGGAAGGTGTACATGAGGCTTTCAAAGAGGTGGTCAAAGCATGTGAGGTGCAATGGGCACCTGAGACTCGGCAGTTGGTGATAGTATCAGCCAGGGAGGATACATCAAACCGAGTAGCTGTCCTGAAAGAGATGCATTTGCAGTGTCTACGTGTCAAACAATTGGTTAGGTAGAGTAATATGAAGGCTGCTCGACGCCTAAAGATAGCAAGAGAGGCTATGAATCGGTTGGGTTTGAGGAAAGATGTGGTTCCGCTACCCAAAGCTCTGATTGGGAGAATCATTGGAAGGTCCGGGAAGGTAATGCAAGACCTTGTGAATATCTCCAGTGTGGTGAAGTTGAGGATCCCTCCTGATGATGACCAGGTATCCAGGGAAGTGGATAGGATTTCCATCATGGTGGCTGGCTCTGTGGAAAGCCTGAGAGACTTTCGGATGCTCGTGGAGTATCGAGTGGAGTACCTGCAAGAAATTGAGCAGTTGAGGCTGGACTGTCGGCGAATTAATAAAGAAATACAGAATACCAGGTGGCGGCTGCCTCCAACCCAAGATGTAAGGACCCGAACGGTTCCTCTAAGAAGTGACAGGGCAAATGGCAGAAGAGTGTCAGCAAGGAGTAGTTCGACTGGCAGGATGACGTTGAAAGACCATAGTTCCTGTGAGACGCTGACTGAGTCAGACTCAGACCAGACAGCAGGCTCTACTAAGACTTATGACTGCATCAACCGAGAGAGACGGTCAGTGAGAGAAAGATCAGGTGACGAAGCGTACTGCAGACAGGTGGAGACTAGAGAGTGTCTGATGATGCAGACAAACCGTGACTGGAGGGTCAAAGACAATGACCGGTATTATGACCGCTGGGAGCGGGAGAGGCCTAACTGTTGTGAGTTCATTTTTCCCTTCACCATTGAGGTCTGATGAACTCCCTCCTCTGGTGAAGGAAGGTAGTGAGACTGATTACCAAACACCTGGGCAGCTAGATGATAACTGGGTGGCTGGAATTGAGGACTGGATATAAGGCTGCCGACGCCCTTCTTCCTGGCTGGTGATTCTGTTATGATGAGTCACCGAAGAAAGAAAAAACAAAATACCAGCTAAGTCCAGAAAAACCAGAGAAGTTGGCAGCTATCGGATTGCAGACCCCTGAACCTATCCACAACAACTAGCAGTAGCCGTGGGGGGTTCCTACGGTGCCCTAGACCCCTCGATCACAGCCGGAGAGCTACATAGCCTAAAGACAGAAAGGGGAAAAACTAAACTGCCCAGAGCAGACCCCAAAGCAATAGGCAGCCCCCAACATATAATGACGGTGAAGCAAGATGAAAACACTAACACAGATAGAAAGATAGGTTGAGCAAATGATGGGGCCCAAGCTAACTACATAGGACAGGATAGGAAAGCTGCTGTCTGCCATCCGCAAAAACCCTATCAAAATGAGCCAACCGACTGATAGGAAAAACAGGCCCTGAAGTCGCTAGGCTTCAAAAGACTATATCAGCACTCAGGTATATTCTGAAGACAGAGCAAAAGATCAACAGATCAGAGACAAAAATGGAATTCAGCTCACCCCCGGCCGGGGATGGCAGAACTCCCAAAAAACAAGGCAAAACAAAAACAAAACTGAAGAGTACAAAGCAGAACAGAAAAACTTAGCTTTGAGACGCAGGAATCAGACTGGTCTCCAAGAATCCAGCAGGAAAATCACCAGCCAGGAAGAAGGGCGTCGGCAGCCTTGTATCCAGTCCTCAATTCTAGCCACCCAGTTATCATCTAGCTGCCCAGGTGTTTGGTAATCAGTCTCACTACCTTCCTTCACCAGAGGAGGGAGTTCATCAGACCTCAATGGTGAAGGGAAAAATGAACTCACAACACCTAACGTAGTAATGAGGCCGTATGACAAATGGAGACGGTTCTCTCGACCTGGTGGGCAAGGTGTAGTAAGTGCCCAGTCTCGAGAGCCAGGGGTTATGCTGTGTGTTCAACCCCACAGGTTTGAACATAGGGGGAGGTATGTGGTGCAGTGACCGCTGTGTCCGCTAGGGGGGGCTGTGTGGGTGTCCCAGGACAGCTGTATAAGCATTTCCATTACCCTGATAGGTGTAGGATACTGAAAGATCATAATGATCAGCAGAGGTACTGCTGAGTAGTACGTTCCGTTACAATGTGTCAGGGAAGCCTGTGTGTGGCTGTGTGCAATAGGCCCTTGGGTGAGGTCATAGCTATGTGATCACCTGTGGGTGTGGTTATGGACCATATAAGGTACCTGAGGTCTGGTCACAGGGGGTGAATGCAGAGACCCGATTGGTCCGTTTGGAAGGTCTCGTGTGGCTTCCTGCTTGACAGCACGTCTGGACGCTGTGACTAGAGTTGAGCGACTTTTGGGTTTTTAGGGTCGAGTTTCGTTTCATGAAACCCGACTTTTCCAAAAGTCGGGTCGAGCAAGATCGGCCGATTATAGGGAAAAGTCGGGGTCGTCCCGAAACACGAAACCCAATGTAAGTCAATGGGGAATAAAAGTCGGCAGTGAGAGGACAGGAAACACACCTACAGTGCCCATTTGAATGCCAAAAGCATCAATTCTTCTTACTTAAGCTTGTCAACCGTAATTAACTTCATAATACAAGTTACGCACTGAAAAATGGGGGTTATTTGGCTAAAGTTGAGGGGGGGTAGGGCTGGCTCCAGGTTTTCATGTGCCCTGGGCGAAAGAGCGCCCCTTTAACACATACCACAACTCATCATGCTCCGATACGGCAGAGAAATAGCGGTATAGTACAATGAAAAATACTTCACTTTTTACATCTCATGACGAGGCCCATCTATTTCTCCATACAGAATCATTGGTCCCATATAATGTTTGAAACAGTATATGATGAGCTCCACATAATGCTACAGTATATGTTGGTCCCCATGGATGAAGCTCCACTGTCTTATGGGCCCAAATAATGCTCCAAACATAATGGGCCCCATTTCTAATGCTCTAGTGTATAATGGGCCCTGTAAATGCTGCTCCAGTGTCTGATGTCCACCTTTGGAATGTTCCAGTGTATGGTGGGCCCCATCTATCATTCTCCAGAGTATAGTGCTCCCCAAAAATTGCTGTCCCAACATTGAAAACAATCAAATAAGTCTCCTCGCTAGGGAATCCCTGTACTAGTCTGGACTCCTCGTCGTCCCGATCTTCCATCTCACTGCACAGTATTTCAACCTTGCAAGTGCTGTGATCCTGAGCAAGCAGGGGGGGCCCACTCGTTGGCGACGGCACTGGCACAGGGCCCCTGATAGTACGGTGGTGTGTCTGATGGCGGGTGGGCCGAACCTGCACTTTCATCTGCAGCTTCCTCTTTGTCACCGTGTAAGATGGAACTGTATATGGGAAGGGTAACCTGAGTTTCATCAGGGTCAGATTCAGGCCGGGTAGCGTGCGAGGGGAATGTAGTGGTCTGGGTCAATGTACCAGCAGATTCATCGAGCAGTGGCTGGGCATCAGTGCACTTGTGTCGCCCCCAGGAGTACGGTCGCCACAGTGGCATTACCTTCCTCCTAGGGAGTGTGATGTCATGCTTGGGAGCAACGAAGGATCTCTCTAGCAGGTTAACTGATTGGGCGGCGTTATTCCCACGAGTCATGACCCTCCAAACAGCGTTCATGAAGGCAAAGTGTTTGTTTTACGTGGGCAGTATGGTTGCAAAGCTGAACCTTAAAGGAATGTCCAGAAGGGCACCACCAGGAGTGGAGCCTACGGTTAAATTCGACTCCACCTGGGAAACCTCAACCATGCCAGCAACAGAACAGATGCACACATTGCAAGCTTAATTCCGTTAACGAACGAGACTCCGTCATGCCCCACGGTCCGAGTCCGGCTTACTAGAGGGACACGTGAGTCTCTGGCACATGAGATTGGCCAATAACTGGTGTGTCATGCCCTTACATGTCCGTGGCTGCATGTGCGCTACACTGAAAAGGCCAGCGTTTGTCGCTTACAGGTGCAGATAACCCGCTGAACAACGTTAGTGATGGGGATCACTGATTACAATTATTACCCGCGAACGATGATTTCCCAGTAAGTGCAGGTCAACCGCAGTTCTGGAATTAGGCCTAACCGTCATTCCTGAAAAAATGAAAAACTTACGTGTGCAAACCACAGGTGCTGTAGCTTGCTTAACAGCTCGCCAGCCGTTCTCACGCCCAGTATGGATTACACGTGATTGCACAAAGGTGAGAAAGGGTACCGTATCCCAGGATAATATGTATGGATAGCGTACACATTCAAAATATATGTCTATACATCAGGAGGCAGGCTCAGACGGTGTTAGGCCCAGTATGGCTTGCACGTGATTGCACAAAGGTGAGAAAGGGTACCGTATCCCCGGATAACATGTATGGATAGCGTACACATTCAAAATATATGTCTATACATCAGGAGGCAGGCTCAGACGGTGTTAGGCCCAGTATGGCTTGCAAGTGATTGCACAAAGGTGAGAAAGGGTACCGTATCCCCGGATAACATGTATGGATAGCGTACACATTCAAAATATATGTCTATACATCAGGAGGCAGGCTCAGACGGTGTTAGGCCCAGTATGGATTGCACGTGATTGCACAAAGGTTAGAAAGGGTACCGTATCCCCGGATAACATGTATGGATAGCGTACACATTCAAAATATATGTCTATACATCAGGAGGCAGGCTCAGACGGTGTTAGGCCCAGTATGGATTGCACGTGATTGCACAAAGGTGAGAAAGGGTACCGTATCCCCGGATAACATGTATGGATAGCGTACACATTCAAAATATATGTCTATACATCAGGAGGCAGGCTCAGACGGTGTCAGGCACAGTATGGATTTGACGGCCCAGACTACACAGCGGAGGAGCAGGGAGAGGTAAAGATTGCAAATACTGGGGCCCTGCCCAAGCAAGGGGGGCCCACTCGTGGGCGTCGGTACTGGCACTGGGCCCCTCATAGTACGGCGGTGTGTCTGACGGCGGGTGTGCACCACCACCGTCAGAGACACTTGATTGCACTATGAGGGACCCTGTGCCAGTGCCCGCGCCCAAGAGTCGGCCTACCCACCTGTCCAGGGCAACGGCACTCGCACGGTGTCGTGCGCTAGGTGGTGACCCCGGCCATGGCGGGGGTAGGCAGCACAGTTATGGAGTTTTAGAAAGTGGCATATGTTGATGTTGGACATTCAGCTGATGCAAAAGGCGAAATAGGTCAAGTCTCAGGAAGAGGTGGACCAAAGCAAGCCATTTTTCTGTCACCCTATGTGTCATCAGGGGAAGGTGGGACAAAATCCTTGGAAACCCATGCATGGTTCATTTTAATGAAGGTTAGATCATCCACATTTTGGGTTGACAGACGGGTCCTTTTTTCTGTCAGGATTGATCCAGCTGCACTGAAGACTCTTTCCGATAGCACACTTGCAGGTGGGCAAGCGAGCTCCTGTAAGGCATATTGTGCCAATTCAGGCCAGGTGTTCAGTTTAGCGGCCCAATAGTCAAAGGGGAATGACCTGTGTGGGAGAACATCGATATGGGAGGAAAAGTAGTTTGTAACCATAATTGACAACTGCTGTCTCCTGTCACTTTCCATCGATGCAGTATTACCAGTTGTGTGAGCGGTACTTGAAAAATCAGTCCACAACATTGTCATGAAACCCCTGTCTCCAACGCCACTTCTGCTGTGTGCACCATGAACACCTCTGCCAAGCTGCCCCCGGCCCGTACGGCTCGTGTGAGAACCATCATCGCTGCTTTTGTACTGGGAATGCCTCAAGCAACCGATTTACCAGAGTTGCTTGTTTATTAGCCAATATTAGGTCAAGGTTCTCCTGTGGCATGATGTTTTGTAATTTGCCTTTATAGCGTGGATCCAGGATGCTGGCCAACCAGTAGTCGTCATCGTTCATCATTTTGGCAATGCGGGGGTCCCTTTTTAGGATCTGCAAGGCATAATCTGACATGTGGGCCAATGTTCCCGGTGTCAATGATGCACTGCGAGTGCTGGGTGGAGGAGCACTTTCTGGCAAATCCACATCCCTCCAGTCACGCACAAACCCTGTACCAGACCTTGCCACGCCAACATTTTCACTTGCCCCACGAGATGCATCCTCCTCCCCTAAGTAATCATCCCCATCATCATCCTCCTCCTCTTCTTCCTCCACCTCGTCCAGGAGAGGTCCCTGAGCAGACAATGGCTGAATGTCATCAAGGATTCCCTCCTCCTCTTCCTCCTCATCAACATTGGCTGCAGACGCCTGCTCCTTAAGGTGCGTCAAAGTTTGCATGAGCAGACGCATAAGTGGGATGCTCATGCTTAGGATGGCGTCGTCTGCGCTTACCAGCCGTCTGCATTCCTCAAAACACTGAAGGACTTTACAGAGGTCTTTCAGCTTCGACCACTGCACACCTGTCAACTCCATGTCTGCTCTCAAAGTGCCTGGCCGTGTATCCTCCCACAAATGCATTATGGCCTGCCTCTGCTCGCACAGCCGCTCCACCATGTGCAGGGTGGAGTTCCACCTTGTTGCAATGTCGATAATGAGGCGGTGGTTGGGAAGGTGGAGCAATCGCTGCAGCTTCTGCATACGAACGGAGTGTACAGGCGACCGGCGGATGTGCGCGCACAGTCTTCGCACCTTCTGGAGCAGGGCTGTTAACTCCGGATAATTTTTGAGGAAGCACTGCACCACCAGGTTCAAGGTGTGAGCCAAGCAAGGTATGTGGCTGAGTTTTGAAAGGGCTATGGCTGCCACAAAATTACGGCCGTTATCACTAACTACCTTGCCTGCCTCAAGATGTACACTGCCCAGCCATGACTCAGTTTGTCACTTCAAGTACTCAGCCAGCACCTCGGCGGTGTGTCTGTCGCCCAAACACATCATCTGCAACACAGCCTGCTGACGCTTTCCACTAGCTGCTCGATAGGGGGACACCTCGTGTGCAACAGTGGCAGCTGCAGATGGAGTGCTCGTACGACTGCGCTCTGTGGACGAGCTTTCGCTTCTGGAGGAGGAGGAGGAGGGTGGAACGACTACAGCCAACTGTTTCCTATACCGTGGGCTAGGCAGCACTGTCCCACCACCGCTGTCCCCTGTGGACCCTGCATCCACCACATTAACCCAGTGCGCAGTGATGGACACGTAACGGCCCTGGCCATGCCGACTGGACCATGCATCAGTTGTGAGGTGCACCTTTCCACTCACTGACTGCTTGAGTGCATGGACAATGCGGTCTTTTACATGATGGTGGAGGGCTGGGATGGCTTTGCGAGAGAAGAAGTGGCGACTGGGTAGGTCATAGCGTGGTACTGCATAGGCCATGAGTTCGCGGAAAGCTGCGCTTTCCACCAACCGATAGGGCATCATCTCAATCGAGATTAGTTTGGCAATGTGGGCGTTCAAACTCAGTGTACGCGGATGAGAGACTGAGTACTTTCTTGACCTACTCATAGTGTCTGGGAGGGTGACCTGGACTTGAGAGCTGCATATGGTGGAAGTAGCGGTGGACAGGGCAGACTGAGAGAGGGTTGCTGATGGTGATGGAGTTGGTGTTCTTTCTGATGGCCTAGATTCAGTATTTCGTTGATATAACAGTGGGATTCCCTGACTGCTGTGGCCTTGCAACGACACCTCAACATTTGCTGCTGTGCTAACCGGTGGGCTTACAGTGGGGGGAAACAATGTAGCGTTGTTGACTACCTTCTTTGTGATCAGTTGCACATGTGGCACTTGAGGTTTGGTGTTGTGTCCGCGCTTGCAAGTGCATGCTGGTTAAATGTCTAAGCATGCAACTGGTATTCAAATTTTTCAGATTTTTCCCTCGGCTAAAGGTCTTTGCGCACTTCTTACAGATAACCTTGGCCTCATCATGAGGATTTTGTTCAAAAAAGTGCCACACTGCACTCTTCCTACTTTGGCAGACATTTTGCGGCCTAGCACGCTGTGATCTTTTGACCGTCTGGACAAGCTGTCCAGCAACTCTTTTGATTTTTGGAACCTGTCTTTGGAGTGCTCCGGGCCTGCCAGATAACAGCTGTTGCGATGTCGATGTCTGCTGTGGATGCTCCTCCTCATCTGAGCTATTGGAAGCAGCACCCTCTTCCCCCAATGGATGCCAATCTGGGTCAACAACTGGGTCATCCATCACCTCCTCTTCTATGTCATGTGCACCTTCCTCTGTGTCACCATGTATGGTGGTATAGTGTGCGGGAAGGGGCACCTGAGTCTCATCAGGGTCAGAATCTGGCTCTGTACACTGCGAGGACAATGTAGTGCTCTGAGTGAATGTACCAGCAGAATCATCCATCAGCGGCTGTGCATCAGTGCACTCCATGTCAGATTCATCTTGGCCTGGGTAATTCACCATTTCACTTGATAATCCAGGCATGGTATGTGAAAACAGCTCCATGGAGTAATCAGTAGTATGGCCTGCGTCATCCTTCAATCTTGGTTGGGGTGAAGGACACAAGGAAAGGTGTGGTTCATGAACATGAGCCTCCAGTGACGACTCAGTGCTTTTACTTTTTACAACTTCAGAAGAGGAGGCGATAGAGCTGGAGGCTGAGTCAGCAATGTAAGCCAAAACTTTTTCCTGATGCTCTGGCGTTAAAAGCGGTTTGCCAACTCCTAGAAAACTAAGCCTTCAAAGCCTTATGGAGCCAGACGATGACGCAGGCTCAACACCTCCTGCATTCGGTCCTATTTTGCTCTTGCCACTACCATCAGATCCACCACCAACACCATCATTACCAGCTGCCAACCCCCGCCCAATTCCACGGCCTCTTCCACCAGCCTTCCTCATTTTTTGTAGAAATGTAGACAAAATCCAACAAACTATATAGTAATGTAAAACAAGGTACAAGGTGTCTATAGGACGGGGGAGATTTTGAATTTCTGCAGACACTAGTGGACACTGGACACTTTTGGATTGTGTGAGGCCCACTGAATATCAGAGCGCTATGTCACAGGCTCGATAGCACAGGTGTGAAAAAAGTGACTACAGGATAAGGGAGATTTTGAATTTCTGCAGACACTAGTGGACACTGGACACTTTTGGATTGTGTGAGGCCCACTGAATATCAGAGCGCTATGTCACAGGCTCGATGGCACAGGTGTGAAAAAAGTGACTACAGGATAAGGGAGATTTTGAATTTCTGCAGACACTAGTGGACACTGGACACTTTTGGATTGTGTGAGGCCCACTGAATATCAGAGCGCTATGTCACAGGCTCGATGGCACAGGTGTGAAAAAAGTGACTACAGGATAAGGGAGATTTTGAATTTCTGCAGACACTAGTGGACACTGGACACTTTTGGATTGTGTGAGGCCCACTGACGCTGTATGGTGTGAAAAAATGCACGCTCAGTACCTCAGCAGGACAAAAAAAAAATTGGGATTGCTTTTAAAAAAGCAGTTTGCAGAGCAGTGGGTAAACAGCAATGCAGCTGTCAGGAAGCCTTAGAAGGCAGCCTAACAACCAACACCGCTGATCCACCACAATATAGCCTCCCCTTGCACTGCACACACAGTGACTGGTGTGTTGTACAGGCAAAATTGCTAGCAACAGAAGCAGTTTTTTTTTTCTTCTTCCCTGCCTAACGCTCTCCCTACAGAATCAGCAACCTCTCCCTATGCTAAGATCGGCAGAAGTAAGATGGCGGTCGGCGTGCACGCCCTTTTATAACCCCTGTGACGCCCACCAAAGCAAGCCAATCACTTGCATGCCCTTCTGAAAGATGGTTGTGACCCCTGTCTATGTCATCACATTGCCCACAGTGTCCGTGGATCCTGATTGGCTGAAAAAGAGCGCAAAACAAACTTTTGAAACGTGACTTTGGCGCGTAAGTCGCCGACTTCGTGGCCGACCTCATCCTAGGGTCGGGTTTCGTTTCATGAAACTCGACTTTGCCAAAAGTCGGCGACTTTTGAAATTTTTCGACCCATTTCGCTCAACTCTAGCTGTGACTAATGGCAAAGTGTGCCTGACAGTTCCCAGGGAGAGGGAATGAACATTAGCAGTGTAATGCAGCATGCAAGGTAACCCGGAGACGGGACTACAACTGAGAGACTGTATAGCCGGTTGGCTAGATGAAGCACAGTCTGTGTGACTAGGAGGGCTAAAGGGGAGCAGAGCTCCGGTGTGAAGATACCCTGCTGTAAGACTGTTGCATATCGTGATTGGTTTATGATAATGAATAAACCTCATGGACTGTGATATTGCTTTATGGAAACCTGTGCCGGACGTGATTATTCGCTGCCATGCGAGTGTCCCCCAACCTTTAATGACAGCGCTACCTCACAACATGTATAATAAAATTTGATATTTTTGATACAAATCCTCTCTCTTTGTGCCATGACTCTTACTAGCTATTTTAGCTTGAAATCATTCATAGCCTCATGACCTTTGGGTCTTTGGATTGAGGTTTTCTCTTTTGGTTGTTATTTAGAGAATAGTATGGACAGATATTTTTATAATGAGAACATTATAATGAAACACTTATTTTTAAGTGCACTGTGTTGGGATGTACTGCAAAAGAACGGAGAGGACGGAAGTCTGCAGAGAGGAGCTGTGCATGTGAAAAGTCATTAGGGCATCTACACATGATGGAGATGAAAAGAAAGAGACAGATGTCTATAAGGTACCTGGATTTAATTATGATACTGACTTTATCTCATCTGTACTGTGGCACCTTTATGGTCCTGCAATCTGATGATGACTGGTAACAACACTTCCCAGAATCTCCTTATCATTGTTTACTGTAAGCTGTATGTTCATGTGATATAACTGTAAATGGGGCATTACAATTGATTTCTATTCGAAGCTTGCTGCTGTATTCCTACCTATACTGATGGTGGTTCTGTTGATGTATTCATTTACTGATGGTGGTTCTGTTGATGTATTCATTTACTGATAGCGGTTGTGGTGACATATTCCTGTATTGATGGAGGTTCTGATGATGTATTCATGTACTGATGGTGGTTGTGGTGATGTAATTCTGTGCTGATGATGGTTGTAGTGATGAATTCATGTATTAATAGTGGCTCTGGTGCCGTATTCATGTAATGATGATGATTTTGGTGATGCATTCATATACTTATAGAGGTTATGGTAATACATTCATGTACTGAAGACGTAGTCATGTACTGACGGTGCTTCTAGTGCCAAATCTCAGAGAATGCCCACACCTAATCTTCTCCTACTCCATGCATAGAACCCTCTGTACAGGTCTCGGAGCATGTCCATATTTCACCTTTTCCCTTCCCTACATAATAATCTCTGCACAGATCTCAGGGCATGCCCAAATGTCTTCATCTGCCCCTCCCTGCAATGTGACCATGTACAGGTCACAGAACATGGATATTGGAACATATACATACGTACATATATTTATGTTTATTTGGACACCCTTTTATAAGTACTCAAGAGCCACTAGCAAACTGTTATCTTACTATGGTGGACTATGGTTGTATATTACTGGATATTACAGGGTAAATGTCTGTCTGGCCATCACTATAATTCAGGTTGATCACATCTTGGAAACCATGATATGCCAAAATGGATCCCATATTTAGAGTTTTTTCTGAAATCACCACTTTAAATAAAAATTACATATATATGACAATCTATACTGGGAAATTGCAATCTTTGGCCTCATTTCTTGAGAAAACGAGAAGCACTCATCTCCAGTACACCTGGGTGACATGTCCTATACGTGACAAGAATAGGATTTTGGTGATGAATGATACTAATACCCATCATGATAAACAGATGTTTAGAGCAAACAGAAGAATGAAATTTGCTCCGAGTCTTGGCCATGAATTACTGTGCGGAGGATGCACCTGTTGTGTAGACAATGAGATCACAATGAGCTGTTTTCTCTTTATTTTCAGGATATTGTGGCTATAAAGATGACCTCTAGTATTTAGTATAGCATGTAGATGAGGCTGAGAGGCTTCTTGACTGCAGATTTCTACATGGTGGACCTATTCTATTGACAGTGACTACAGTTTGTCTCCATTGGTCGGGGAGAAGAATTCACATGGCTAGGGCATGCCATGACTTTTGGTGCAACCTCTGTGACCTCAATGGATGTTGACAATGAAGGAAATTGCACTGCCGGAGTAGTGCTGCGTCCCTTTTACTGTTTTTGCATTGCACAGCAGCCTCCCATTGTGCAGCAAACTACAGCATGGACCTTTCTGAGTTACAGGGGTGGAATACAACTACCTCCAAAGTTGGGTGGTGGATACGACCCTCAAATGTGGTGAGAATTTAGGCAATATTCCATCCATATTCGATCCCTTCATCTTGCGATTCCCCATAGATTAATTCCTGAAATTCCTCATAAGTTATTGCCATATATTAATGCAAATATCCCCCCCAAAAAAAACATTGTCGATAAAATAGATATCTCCCTTACGCACTACTCCATTACCCTACAACAGTAGAACTTACGGTGGCAGTCAGCCTAAGCTTGCTGCGTCCTAATTATGATGACAAGAGTATTTTATTATTATTATTATTATTATACATTTTTATAGCGCCATTTATTCCATGGCGCTTTACATGTGAAAAGGGGCAAATATAGACAAGTACAATAAATATGAGCAAAACAAGGCACACATAAGTTCAGAAGTAGAGAGGACCCTGCCCGCAAGGGCTCACAGTCTACAGGGGATAGGTGAGGATACACTAGGAGAGGGTAGAGATGGTCATGCGGCGCTTCAGTAGACTGAGGATCACTGCAGGTTATAGGCTTGTCGGAAGAGGTGGGTCTTCAGGTTCTTTTTGAAGGTTTCCATGGTAGGTGAGATACTGATGTGTTGGGGTAGAGAGTTCCAGAGTATGGGGGAAGCACGGGAGAAGTCTTGTATGCGGTTGTGGGAAGAAGAGATAAGAGGGGAGTAGAGAAGGAGATCATGAGAGGATCAGAGGTTGCGTGAGGGTAAGTACCGGGAGACCATGTCACAGATGTATGGAGGAGACAGGTTGTGGATGGCTTTGAATGTCATAGTTAGGGTTTTGAACTGGAGCCTCTGGACGATAGGAAGCCAATGAAGGGCTTGGCATAAGGGAGAGGCTGGGGAATAATGGGGAGACAGGTAGATTAGTCGGGCAGCAGAATGTAGGATGGATTGGAGTGGTGCCACAGTGCTAGAGGGGAGGCCAGAGAGTAGGAGGTTGCAGTAGTTGATGCGGGAGATGATAAGGGCGTGCACTAGTGTTTTTGTGGTTGTGGTATAATGAAAACTCATACAATAGAAAAGAAAACCCACAAGAAAACTGATGGGGCCAGTCTCATGATCAAGCAACAAATGGCTGCCTCCATACCATATGATGCAGAAGAAAGCAATGATTTTGAATCTTTGAAGGGAATGTGTCATCAGAAAGTTGCCTAATATTTAAATCAGGTTTTATGTTGAACTAATTTTTTTTCACTTATTGAATTTTTGTTTTTCTTTATTTTTTTTTACATCTCTCTGTATAGTAAATAACACAGGTTCTACCATTCACAATAGATGTCACAGCTCACCTTCTCCTCCTGTAAATGGAAAATGAAGACAGTAAATGATCAAAGATGTTAAAAAATACATTTAACATAAAATCTTGTTTTAATCGATAGCCCACTTTGTGATGACACATTGTCTTTAAAAAAAAATATTAAATTAAGCAAATGATCTTGAAGATTTAGAGTAAAATGTAATTGGTCGTGTACGCTCACAAAACATGTCAGATGGAGAATTATAACCAAATAATATGACTGGAATATGAATTAAGTTGTAGAGTGCCACAAATACCTTTATTTAGAAAGCTTGACTTAATATTACCCTACAATGAACCATGACTACAGTCATCAATCATCGGGGCATGTTCTCGGAAGAAAAATACCTTGACATTAACCTGGATTTACACTATTTAAACAAGTAAAATTAAGTTAGTGTTAACAAAATATTAATAAAGCTGCGTGGCTCCCAGCCCCCTCTTCACTAGGCTCCGAGTAGCTTAACACCAGGAAATGTTATGTAAGACGCATACAGCCTGGAACTTATCAAGCCAATACCTATGTAAGGAAAGTCGTTGTCAAGAAGATTTCGATTTAGTAGGACTGTACTCGACTGTCTCTATCAGCCCTCTGGCTGTCTCTGTTAGCTGTCTCTGTCAACTCATTGGATGTCTCTGTCAGTCCCAGATATTGAATGACGTAACAGATTGTATGCTCGACTGCCGCTTCATTAAATCTCCTCTTCATTATGGCCGTGAAGTCATTGAACAAGTTCTTCAAATCTAGGAACATGTCACTGGAGACAAAGACATGGCTCATACATAGTCTGATCTTTTATAAAGTAATATATGGATGCGAAACGTGTACGATAAAGAAACAAGACAGAAGAAGAATCAACGCTTTCGAAATGTGGTGCTGGAGAAGGAGGTTATCAATACCATGGATTGCAAGAAGAACAATCAAATGAATTTTGGAGCATATCAAGCCAGACATGCCACTCGAAGCAAAGGATCACCAAGCTATGCCTACTCTGGACACATCATACGAGGAGAGCAATCACTGAAGAAGGACATCATGGACGAAGAATAGAAGGAACAAGGCGAAGAGGAAGAGCAGCAACCTGTTGGCTTGATACTATAAAAAAAACAGCAGAAAAGACACTTGTAGACCTACCTAAGCTTGCCCAAGATCGATCTTCCTACAGATCGTTCATCCATCAAGTAGCCATGGCTTGAAATCAAGCCAAAGGACACTAAATAGATAAATTAAGGACCATAATTTCGGCAGTAAGTAAGACGCCCAGCTACAACCTCTTTTAGACTTCAATGGAAAAAGATATATGGACACCTCTTCATTTGTCAATCTCTAAAGTTGCCAACTTTCTAATTTTTTCCTAGATTTTGGAATTAACCCTGGCAAGTTTGGACTTGTCGTTTTCCTAAAAGGGGCAAAGTTTTGCATAAACCCCCGACCAGAAGTGGACAGTCCCATCTGTTTTTTGGGTGTTAACAGTGCCAGGAAAAAAACATCTCTATGATGCCAGCTGAGATGTGGTAGGGTTGCCTTCATCTTGGATAGGTAGGATCATAACCATATGCCGTGACTGCCTAAAGTGGAAAATTAATTTGACTGCCCTAGTTGTGTGTTCCTGGCAGCCCAAGGTGTAGCAGGTAGAAATCAAACCCAATTCTAGGTGCCTGAAAGGGCTCAAAGTCCCCTACGTTTCACAAAACATCTGATAGGTGTTGAGAATTTTTAAGGGTATGTGCACACGGTGCGGATTCTGCTGCGGATCCACAGCGTTTTTGGCCCTGCGGGTCCACAGCAGATTTAGGTGCCTTGTACAGTACCTTTGTTTTCAATGGTAAACTGGAAAACGCAGTGCACATGCTGCTGATTTTTCCGCACGGTTTTGCTGCGGTTTACAGTCCGCAGCATGTGAATTCTTTTGTGCAGAACCGCTGCGGTTTCACACCTCATCCATTATGAGGTATGAAACCGCAGGGCAAAACCGCAGATAAACCGCAGGAAGTCCTGCGGATTTCTCTGCGGATTTCACTACAAAATCCGCAGAGCCAAAAAACTCCGTGTGCACATAGCCTTACAGATTTATAGAGATGCACCTATCTTTAGAGATTTTAATTTGTCAAATTTTTCCAAAAAATTTGATATGCAGCAAATCGCAAGTACTGCATAGGCTCCAGTTGCCCTGAATAAACATGTGTAACACTCTGAGGTCTCGAAGGACTATGTTAAATCCATTCCAAGCATTTTAACAAAAATGTAGTCTTATCAATGTCCAAGTGACCTCAACACATGCCGGTATGTCTATGGGTCATCAATGCTTTGCTGTCACACATTATCCGTTCAGGTTACTTAGTTCTTTACGACTTTCCCTCACTGTATTGCTAAGCTGTGAGCTGTGACGTCCTGTCACTATCCAGATTCCCACTTTCTTTTTTCTTCTTTTGAAATTTTTCCCAAGGCAACAGTCCTTGTGCTACTGCCAAAATGGATGGAAGGAGGATACCAGAATCTTTTTCTACTATGGGCCCATAAGCGACCCCAGTTCGACACCGGTCTCAGCACTTCATCTTACCCAAAAATGCTGAGGAGAAGCCCTTAATTCCAGAAGTGCTCACTTCAGTCAACATTTCACATGTATAAAATTGTAGGAACCAGACCCGGTAATGCTTTTATGATTCAATCGGCTCGTCGTATTGAGATTTATATTGTAGATTATTTTGCAGGGGATTATTTGAGCATTTGCTGAACAAACTGTTGAGACGTTCACGCCGGGCGAAGGGTAACTTGGCTTGTTTACAAAAGAGAGAAAAAAAAGAGTTTCCATGTGTGAAAATTCACATCATTCTGCACAGTACGCATGCATTAAATCATCTGTCCATGAGGGATTATGATTTATAGCGCATGAAGTAATCAGATGATGGGGTCTGGATGTAAAGTGTTCAAACAGTGCTGTGATGTATATGGCTTGTCACGCGGGATCAGGATTTTACTGTTAAAAATGTTAAAGTAGTTATATGGGATTATATAATCAGATTTTTTTTGTAATGAGAAACAGCGCCACTGCGGTGCATAGGCTATGCCTGGTATTGCAGGTCTAAGTTGTGTATAAGGTGTACACTATATTGCTAGTGTAGCAGATATAACAATTTATTTGGGGATTTGGTATAGTAATAGGAGGGCCGGTCCTGTCCCATTTCCCCGTGGAGGAAAACTTTTTTGGGGGGTTTACTAGAGAAGAGTGAATCTTTTAAGATTCAAGTTGTCCAGCTTGGTTGAATGTTTCCCAAAAATTTGAATCATTGCAAATTGCAAGCCTCCAATTTCCCTGAAAAGACGTGTGTAATATTCTGATGTCTCCTAGGACTGTAGCCAATGCCTTTTCATCTCTTCAACATGTCATGTTGAAAATGGTATCTGATCTGCAGGCAGGGCGTTACAGAGCAGAAGGAGATGATCAGATTGATAGACATTTGTGTGGATCAAATTTCAGGAAAAACTTGCATTTTATTCATTGTAATTCCTGGTGTTTGCGTAACAAGGGCAACTGGGGGGAGGGGGTGGGGGTAGTTATGGCCGAGTTATTTAAAGGCACAGTTCACAGACAGAGTCCACTGAGCAAATGGTCAGCAAGCACCCCGGATCCTTGTACATAAATAGACGGGACCGACACAGCTTTTCCAACAGTTTACCTTGTTCTCTCTCCGGCCCCGGTAGTCCAGGCGAAATAGAGTCCAAGAAGGCAACTGTTGTCCAACAGGGAATAACTTTTAATGAACAGGGATGGAATAGAAAGAAAAGCGTACAACACTGGATTCCTGATCTCTCCCTGACACTCTCCACAGCCGCACCCACAGCAGCTGCAGCAGCTGAAGATGTACAGTGGTCCACGCGCTGACATCCGGGTGCTTAAAACCCCTACAGCTGGGGACCCTTCCAGAGTCCTGGGGCCCATATTGCAGTCCTTAGTCCTCCTTTAGTCCTTAGGGTCTATTTAGTCCTTGGGGCCCTTTTTAGGCCAACAGATCTCTCCCCACCGGGAGTCTGGCAGTGCCCCGTCTATTCAGCACGTCTGCTCTGAGCTAACGTACCCGAGCTTCTGACAGGAAGCAGTAGCTTTCATCTCCCCTAAGGCTGCAAGTGCAGCCCACAAAGTTAACCATTAGCTGTCCCTACATAACTACAGGCAGCAAATTGACATCACACATACAAAGGTAATTAAAGGGAACATCTACAATACAAGGCATCACAAGTACAGCACATATACATTAAGAGCATATTTATATAAGGTGCACAGGGAAGATGACACTGAGAAGGAGAGGATGCAACTGGGTCACCCTCCCAGGGCTGTGGGGTACTTGGTACCGGGCCGGTGTCAGTGGGATATGTCATGGCAGCTGTGACCCGGTCCGTGGCCCTGGGCGCCCAAATCAATGGTGGTTTGAGATATAGTTTATGTGAAAGTTCGTGACGCCACCTGTGGTGTTTGGCAAGCAAGATGTTACGCCAACGCTGCGTGCAGATACGCTGCGTGCAGATCCTCTGGGGCTGATGGTGTGTTGCAGCAAAGATGGTGTAGCTCCCCACAGGTGAAGCTCTAACCCCAGGGCAGTGTAATTGCGATAGATGAGGATAGCCGCAGGCAGTGTGAGGAATGCTGATACCCAGATGTAGCGGTGCTGACGGTGTTAGCGCACAAATGAATGGAAGACACCAGGGCTTGCAGTTCCAAAGCTTTACTCACAGTTCGTGGTACACACTGGTGCCTGCCTCCATGCTGTGTCCTCCGGGGCAGAGACTCAATCAACCTCCCGGGCAAGTCAGGGTTCTCCTCTCCAACACTCCGCCAACATGTACATTTCCTGAACGACTCCTCTATTGCGCCTTTTGGTGTGAAGAGCTCCAGTACCGTGGTACTCTGAAGTTCCTCCTGTCAGATGTTCCTAACAACTCTACTCGTATGGCAGACAGCTGTAGCCTACTTCGGGGACTCCTTTCTCCTGAGTCCTGGCTCTCTATCCGTGTTGCTGTTGTGCCCCAAGTCTTAGATGGGAGTAGTGCATTTACAGCCAACTACTCCACCGGTGTCTGCTGCTGAACCATAAGTGTCCATACAACCTCGGGGACCGGGCCCCGGCCTTGCGCTGAGAACCTATAGGCAGGGTTCCTCTTCCAACCCACAACTCCTCTCTGTTCTCCTACTACTTCGTTCCGCGCTGTTCCTTCTCTCTCCTATGGAAGCTTAGGTTGCAGTTCTATGTCTTTCTCCTTCTGTTCCTTTCCCGTGCCAGCTGGCTCAGGTCACTGAGGGAGCTGCAGCACTCCTTCCTCCATCCCTTCTTCCAGGGATCCCCACTCCTCTCGAGTTGCTTCCTTCCTCTCTGACCCTCTGTCAGACTGAAACTGTAATTCTAAACCTTCCCAACCTTTTATATGGATCTAAACTCCACCCACCTCCCAGCACATCTCGTGTTACGAAGCAAGGACCCACAAAAGGTGCTCTGCTACCCTCTAAGCATGGAGCCGCAATCTGGTCCTTTGCTGAACTATCCTGTGTGTGGGGTGCAGGTGTTGGAGTGTAGAAAGGAGTTCCCAACTTACCTAGGTGGTGCACTACACCTTAGGAGAAGGCACAGTACCTCTGTGGCGACTGTGCCTCAGGGGCACTACACAACTGAGGAGACCGGCCACCTCCTGACATTTGCATGTATTTGAATGCAGTGGGCGGGCCTACTTAGTGATTGACAGTCTTCCCTGTATAACTGTGCATGCAGAAATAGCTGTCAATCACCAAATATTATCCACTGGACTTGCGCAGGGGTTATATTGAAGAAAGTGTGAATTTACTTATTTTTTTCCAACAAACCTATTTATAATTCTCACTTCCGTGGCTTAGGCACCAAATATATCAGCTTGTATATGTTTGCTAGACCAACTCGAGCCTCATTCAATTTCTCAGGAACTCTTCGGGGTGGTGCGTTCACAAAGAATTATTGATATAGCATAAGAATTAAAAAAAGGGGAGCGCTCACCCGATCCTTAGTGATGCATTTCTTTAATCCACAGTTAGCATAACATCAACAAAACGTTAAAGTACGGTGTGCAGGTGGCAGGGGAGTTAGCAGGTGAGAGCGCCTGACCGAATACGGCCGTTTCACGCTAATCATGCACTTCTACGGGTTCATATTAGCCAGGATGTCAGCATATGGAGAAATGAAGGATGGCACTCACTGCTCAAATGTGCAAGGCTTTATTCAGGAATAAAAAGGTATCGGCACGGGAGACATGTGTAGAGTACGGACTACGGCTGTTTCGTGCTGCTGCACTACAACGGGACCCGTTGAAGCACAGCAGCGCGAAAATGCCGTAGTCTGTACTCTGCACATGTCTCCCGTGCCGATACCTTTTTATTCCTGAATAAAGCCTTGCACATTTGAACGGTGAGTGCCGTCCTTCATTTCTCCATATGCTGATTTTCTACATTGTTGATCCATGGATTGAGCACCCATTCCCAGTGGGGTTGTTTGGAGGTATTACTGAGTGTGAGATTAGACCTCTTGGACTGCTTATTGAGGTCAGGGCGGTGCAGTGGTGCAAAGTGTTTCTTTTTTCTCTCTTGCTTGGAATTAGCCAGGATGTTACAACACTTCCTTTTAACAAGGATTAGGGAGTGGTTAAACACATAACAGTGAAATAACACGTTTATCTATTTATTTATTTCACATGTTATTTCACCAGAGCCTGGAGGATGGGCTTTGCCTTGCGAGAATGGCCATGTGGAATCCACTAAGCGGTACATCAGTGACTGCATCACAAGCAACTTGACCTTGTGGCAGCTAAGTTAGCACACGAGTGGATGCCTGGGAATACTCACCTATTTCTTGGCCACACAATCAAGTATGGATATCTGTTAATGCAATGAAGAAATAGATGATGATGACAACACCAACTAGGTAATACTTGAATCTTCAGGTCGGCAACATGCCCACCAGCAAATACAAATTGCCCAGAACAATAAGTGGTGCAAAATAGATAAAATAGGATTCCACAAAATATGTATGTTGTAGAGTCCAAGAATTGACACGTCATTCACCAATAAATTGTTAACTCTTTAGTCTATTAGTAATACATCGATACGATGATGACCATTGGAGTAGACAAACGTTCTCCTCACAAAAAACATCATGAAACCATTTGCCTCAATAATTGTGGTATCTATGTGTTACTAATGGAAAAAAGCATCAGAAACGTATTGGTGAGTGCCGTATTTATTCTTCGTCTCTATACTACTTACAGGTAATATGTGAAGATCCAGGCTGGCTATCAGAAAGACAAACACAAGGAGGCGGGGTAAGAGGACAACTTGAGTCTTGCTGATATTGTTGGCCATCTTACTTTTCCCACATGAGCAATTGATGTTGCTTCATGCACTGATGGAGAGCTCTAGTTTCTGATCTATTTGAACCAGGATGTCTGCAGCTTGTTTTCCTCCTGTGGAGCCTGCATACTGCCAAATTTTTGTTATCAAGCAAAGAAAAGAAAATAGTCCCCTAATCCGAGATGCCCACACATAGGACTCACCACCACCACCACCACCACAAAAAAAGCTTTCAGTGGCTGTTGTGCCTCCTACACCAAAACAAAAACAGTTGTGTAATCACCTGCTCCCATGCTCACCACAGAGGAAGATCTCCTCCTGGAAAATCTTTTACTCAATATCCACTCTTTACTGCTGATGCCAACACCTTTCTCCACTTATGGCCTCACCTTCCTGCCACTCCGATCTGCCTTATCCACTACACAACACAGTCATCATCATCGTCATCCCTGATTCAGCTGACAGTTATCTCAGTGTGAGAAATGTCTTTGCCCACCCTCTTATTTCCCACTCGGCTGCCACTATTACTGCCCCTACCACCACCATATCTGACTGAGCCATCAACACCAGTAGGCGTTTGAATCGTGCCCTCTAGAAGAAGAAGTTGTTGTTGTGAAATGTCTTCCTATTCCCTCAGAGTTCTGTGGCTTATATGACTAGAGGGCAGAACAGACACATTGCGGGTGAAATTGAAAGTCCGCAAGGTGAAAGAATAGCTATTATGGCGGTAAAGGAGCAGGACTATGCAGAACACTGACTCAAACTGACAGTGTCACTGTCAGAGGTAAAATCATCTTGCTGTGATTTGCCTTATATTCCATAATGCCCTCAACTTCCTTCACACTAATGTAAAGGAGAACAATTGTGACCTGCAGTGGGCAGTGGTGGTGCTGCTTTTAGCAGCTCCAACATTGTTATCTGTAAAAAAAGATTGACGGTAACTTCCAAACAGAAAACTGGTGTGTACAGGTGCAAACTAAGACTAGCCATCTCTATACATAACTAACAAATAAAGCTGAAATCTGTAGCGCTATAGCATGTAAACATGAAATATATGAAATTTGAATTGCATTACTGCTCTAGATAATAGTAAAGAATGGATATACTAAGCACATAATTTGGACAATTCATGCATGCCCAGCAGCCAAAGCCAAGGTGACCTGGTTGGTCACATTTTTGGGAAGCCCAAGTAGTCTGTGACTCGTGCAATTTTCTGCAATTTGTAAAATGGTGACTGCCAGTTTTGGTGATTCATGCAAATCAAATTGCTCATTGTTCGAATTCACAGCACATCTGCAACATATCATTGATCACACTGGCACTGCTGCCGGTACCTCTCCTAACTCTCTTCCTCTATGGACTGAATCTCTATATTATTCACAGACTACTAAACTCATCTTCTGCACTGCTGCAGTTATCAGTCTGGGGTATTTGTTCAATGTTTTAGGGTTTTCTCTCCTTATCTATATTGCTGAGTTGTGACGTCCTCTCACTATCCAGACTCATCCTAAAATGGCGACTGCATTCCCTGACTTGGCTTTTATACAGGTTTTGACAGTCTCTCCTGATTGGCTGTGCTATAACATGCGATGTAATTCATGCAAGGCATTATGGGGAAGCCCAGATGGTCACATCTGAGGTCATGTGAGCCTTCTCTGACTGATGTAATCTTTTGCTTTGTGTAAAATGGCACAAAGCTATTTTTTTGGCAATGTGCGCTAATTAAACCGAAAGTTGTTCAAATTTACTGGATCCATCGAATTTCACATAATTTGACTTCTTTATAAGATAATGGGAGCAAAGGGCCAAAAAATCAAAATGCATGTGCCCATTAGGCATTGCTCCAATATTTTTCAAGAAGTTTAGCTGAAGTTTTCAACTTTTTTTGACCAATATTTGTAGGTGATCCGCAATGCTGTTGGCATCCAGGATTTCAAAATATAAAATTGGGATTAATTATAATAAGCGACAGCCTATAGATGCCGCAGGTCGGAGATTAGTCAGTGAAGTTTGACATGCAGTTAGGATTTCATAGCACAAGTAAAAATCATTACGTTCATCCAGAGACATATGCAAAGAGTGGAAGAGCATCTGTTCCAGGCTGTGGAAAGGCTAAAAGGAGCGCCTGTTTGCAGATTGTCTTGTTAGATCATCACTGTCTTTCATCTGATAGGATCAAAGAGTCCAGGATTAGTGTTAAAAAGACTTTGGAGAAAAGAGAACTTATTGGTTTTTGGGATTGCTGCGAGCCTTCAGTAGTTCGCTGCTTAAATCAACTTGTCAGGTTCACCTCCATGTTGTATTTGAATGTATTGATTTTATTAAGCCTCTGCTTTGCTCATGAACTGTTCTGCTAGATTTGAAGAAGTAGATTGTGGTGGTTTTATATTTTCTTCTTTCGGCCCCTATATTTTGTTTGCTCTTGCAGTTACACTCATAACAATCACTCAATTGCATGTTTATTTAAAGGGGTATTCGGGATGCTAATACTGATTGTCCACTCTTAGAACAGGTCAACGATATTTCACCGAGAATAGGACACAGCTACAGTACAAGGCACAGCCATAACCATATTGTGTGGTTCTGTATCTGTGTGTACTCACTGGAATGTCACAGCCTTTTCTTTCTGCTGTTTGGGTTCCCAGGAGTTTGACCATCACCGAACAAATACTGGTGATTTAGCCTAAACATAGGATTACACTTTCAGAAAACCAAAAACCCCTTTATTAAAAAGTTTTTCTCTTCTTTTTAGCCACACTTTCAGAAAAGAAGACACTTGCAGACCAGTTAGAGTAGACCAGTTTAAGTTTGGTCATATTTAGACTTAAGTCCTAAGTTAGGCCTCATTCTTGTACAGAAAAAAATGGTCATCATCGGTCTTTGGTCAGTGTTGCAGTTTTCGTTATCAGTGTTTCGTCAGTGATTTTCTCAAAAAGCCTAAATACAGTAAATTGCTGACATCACGCCAGCCTTTCTAGAAAACACCGGCGATTGTCTAAACGCTGTGTCTAATATCATGTCCTCACTATATCTGAAACTGAACCTGTCAAAGACTGAACTCCTGGTGTTTCCTCCCTCTACTAATGTACCTATACCCGACATTTCCATTTCTGTGTGTGGTTCCGCTATTACTCCCCAGCAACATGCCCGCTGTCTTGGGGTCATACTTGATTCCGAGCTTTCCTTTGTCCCCCACATTCGATCACTGGCTCGCTCTTGTCATCTGCACCTCAAAAATATTTCTAGAATTCGACCTTTTCTTACTTTTGACTCTGCAAAAACTCTTACTGTTTCTCTTATTCATTCTCGTCTGGACTATTGTAACTCTCTTCTAATCGGTCTCCCTCTTACCTAACTCTCCCCTCTCCAATCTGTCTTGAATGCTGCAGCCAGGATCATATTCCTCACCAATCGTTACACCGATGCCTCTACCTTGTGCCAGTCATTACACTGGCTACCCATCCACTCCAGAATTCAGTATAAACTTATCACCCTCACCCACAAAGCCCTCCATGGCTCAGCACCACCTTACATCTCCTCCCTTGTTTCAGTATACCACCCTACCCGTGCCCTCCGTTCTGCTGATGACCTGAGGTTAGCATCCTCAATAGTCAGAACCTCCCACTCCCGTCTCCAAGACTTTACACGTGCCGAGCCAATTCTTTGGAATGCACTTCCCAGGTCAATACGATTAGTCCCCAATCCCCACAATTTTAAGCGTGCCCTGAAAACACAGTTATTCAGACTGGCCTATCACCTCAACACATTAACCTAATCTATCCCTATGTGGCACAGTCAAAAGTTCTACCATAACCAGATTTCCCGCATCATGTTCCCACATGCTTTATGCATCCATTAGCCCTCTGTGTCTGTACTGTTACACACTTAACATTATGGCTGGTCCATACAATCAGGGCAACTGTTACCACCCACCTTTCGTGTCTCCCTCTTTCCTCATAGACTGTAAGCTTGCGAGCAGGGCCCTCATTCCTCTTGGTATTTGTTATAATCTGTGATTATTGTTATGCTGTAATGTCTATTGTCTGTACAAATCCCCTCTGAAATGTAAAGTGCTGAGGAATATGTCGGCGCTATAAAAATAAAATTTATTATTATTATTATATTAAATTGCAAAGCTTTAGTACGTGTTTGTTGTTTTTACAGAGACCATACTCACATTTGTCACCTATCAGTCTCTATGTATCTTTTTCTGAATGCTACACTTCAGCTACCCATACTCTCGTCCTCTCATTTGGTCGACAGCCCTCTCTTCCAACACCCCCACAAACACAAACTCATAGCACAAACCCTATTCAATGACTCTGTAAAGGCCGCACATCAGGAGGTTGGCAGATCATGCAGAAATCAGCTTTTTTATCTAGTGTATATAGGGGCCTTGAGGGCATTATCCCTTACTTCACAGACCCAGCTCTTTAGGGACTTATTATTCCTCTTATACTTGTCACTCTTTCCCTTTCTCAATGCTTCTGTCTTATTGTCACCAATGCCTGTCACTATGTCCTTCCTGCCTCTCAAGAATAAAGGAAAAAAATTTTTATCACACTGATGTCTAACTGGCCCATTCCTCGTTGGAGGTCTAGATTATAATTTAGGTCCTCTCTCCCCACCACATTCTCATTTGGACAAAAAGCAAGTGCCACTTAAATCCTGAAACTTTCAAGGGCCATGTCTACGCCAACGCTCTGACTACATTTTCAATATAATACTACCTGAAACTCAGTCTCCAGGCCACATCACAGGCCTTGACTATAACCCCTGCCGACATGTAGGGATTTTCTCAAATACCCGACTACAGCCTCCCATGGGTTTGAGTTCATCTTTCTCATCCAATTTTTCTGATAACTCTATCAGCTCCGAAACACTACAAATCAGGTTTTCGCTCACCATCCACTCTGTGACCAAGTGAGACAACTGTGCAGTCTAACACTACGAGGTCTGCCAGGTGATCTCTGCTTGCGGTTCCTTACACCTTTCTGACACATAGTCTAACCCCTTGTCCACCATTCTAATTCAGCAATTTATAAGACACACACCTTTTCACCAAAATGGGATGATTAATCACTCTTGGTGACCAAGGTCTCCACCTGCCATTTGCTTAGATCAACTTGACCATGTCTTTCCTCTTCAAAAAGTAAATCTCACTCTTCACCCAATGGCACCTATCAGCCATATTTTACGTGCTCCCTCATGACTAGAGTTGAGCGAATTTTTCAATATTCGCTTCGGATTTATGTTCATCGGCGAATATGGTTTTTGCAAAATTGGCTGAACCAGTGGCGGATTATAATGTCAATCTGGGCGGTAGCCCAGGGCCCGGTGGTGTGGGGGGGCCCACCAGCCCAAGGAAAATTGCCCCATTATAATCCGCCACCATAGCGCCACGCCCCCCCATATACCGACAAGACCCACCAGCCACCACAGCGCCAGCCACCTGACTCCTCCCCTCCTGTGACCTCATCACAGGTCCTGTGCACACAGCCCTCAATGTATTGTATGTGGGACTGCTGTGCTGGTTGTCATGGTGCTGTATGAAGGAATTATGTGTGGGGTCAGGAGGGGTTTACAGGGTGAATGTAGCTGCGTGTGTGTGCGAGGTGTACAGAGCAGAGCCGCATGAGTGCGAGGTGCACGGAGCAGAGCCACGAATGTGCAGGGGTGTACGGAGCTGAGCTGCACGTTTGCGAGGTGTACGGAGCAGAGCTGCACACATGAGCGGTGTATGGAGCGAAGCCATGTGTGTACGAGGTGTACGGAGTGGAGCAACGTGTGTACGGAGCGGAGCCATGTGTGTGTACGGAGCGAAGCTGCGTGTGTGTACGGGGTGTACGGAGCGAAGCCGCATGTGTATACAAGGTGTACGGGGCAGAGCCGCATGTGTACGAGGTGTACGGAACAGAGCCCTGTGTGTACAGAGCTGATCCGTTTGTTTACGGAGCGAAGCCGCGTGTGTACGAGGCGTACAGAGCGGAGCTGTGCGTGGTGTATGGAGCGGAGCTGCGCGCGTGCGAGGTGTACGGAGCAGATCCACGTGTGTACGGAGCGGAGCTGCGTGTGTGTACGAGGTGTGCGGAGCGAAGCCGCGTGTGTGTACGAGGTGTACGGAGTGGAGCCACGTGTGTACAAGGTGTATGGAACGGAGCCCTGTGTGTACAAAGTGTACAGAGCTGAGCTGTGTTTTTAAGGAGTGGAGCCACGTGTGTACAAGGTGTATGGAGCAAAGCCACATGTGTAGAAAGTTTACGGAGCAGAGCCATGTGTGTACAAGGTGCACAGAGCGTGGCCGCGTGTGTATAAGGTGTACGGAGCAGAGCCGCATGTGTACGAGGTTTACAGAGTGGAGCCATGTGTTTACTGAGTGGAACCGTGTGTGTGCGAGGTGTATGGAGCGAAGCCGTGTGTACGAGGCATACAAAGTGGAACCGTGTGTGTATGAGGTGTGCAAGGTGTATGATGTGGAGCATTCATACCTCCCAACTGTCCCAGATTTTGAGAGTCTGCCCCACTGCCCCGACCGGGAGCTTACTTTTCCCTCGGACAGAGGAGTATACGGCGGAGCCCCGAGGAGCACTTGAAAACTCACACGTGACATTCCATCGGAAGTGACTTGCTGGAAGCTGACCGGAGGAGATTGTGACGGAACTATGGAGGCACTTCAGGGAATGCTTCAGATCATCACCATGTCCTATATCCTCTTCCGACAGCGGGATCGCCCTGGACTCGGGGATGTCGGCCATGTGAGTAGATCATGATATGTCCCGCGCCAGGAGGCTCAGGTGGGCACTACAATGTGAGCCGGGCTGGTATAGTATCTTTATAGAATCTTTCTTTCTCTCTCTGTTCTTTCTTTCTTTCACTTTCTGTTCTTTCTTTCCCCTCTTTCTTTCTCTCTCCCTCTCTGTTCTTTATTTCCCCTTTCTTTTTTCTCTTTGTTCTTTCTTTCAGCTCTTTCTTTCTTTCTTTCTTTCTTTCTCTCTTTGTTCCTTCTTCCCCACTTTTTCTCTCTCTCTCTCCCTCTCTGTTCTTTCTTTCTGTCTTTCCCCTTTCTTTTTCTTTCTTTTTTTTCTCTCTGTTCTTTCTTTCCCCTCTTTCTTTCTTTCTTTCTTTCTTTCTCTCTGTTCTTTCTTTCTGTCTCCCTCTCTGTTCTTTTTCTTTCTTTCCCCTCTTTCTTTTTTTCTCTCTCTGTTCTTTTTTCTGTCCCCTCTTTCTTTCTCTCTGTTCTTTCTTCCTATCTCTCTCTGTTTCTCTCTTTCTTTATTCTTTCTTTCTTTCTCTCTGTTCTTTCTTTCTCCTTTCTTTCTCTCTCTTTCTTCTTTTTTTTCTCTCTCTCTCTCTGTTCTTTCATTCTTTTCCTCAGTACCAGTCAGTGTGCCCACAGTACCAGCCACTGTGCCCTCAGTACCAGTCAGTGTGATCAGCAGTGCTAAATGGGTGTGGTTGGGGCGTGGACATGGGTGTGACTAGTTGTGAAATGGGTGTGGTCGGGGGGCCGGTAACCAATCATCATAGTGGAAGTCATCGGTTTCCAACAACTTTGTTATATGTGGGCACCTCTAGTAAGGTGGGCAGGAGATGGCGGGTCTTGTCACCTCTGCCTCACACATAAGTTACTATGAGTTGTACTTTATTCCTGCCACATTTCTTTCTTGGCCTACTGAGAGAAATGTTTTGACCAGTTGAAAGTTATGCAACCTGAGGATTGTGCATGTGTGCGCTGCCCGCATATATATATATTTACTTACTCCGACCCCTATATAAACCCTGCCCCTTCGTCCGCCATCCACTTTCCCATGCTCCTGTTCCAATCCTTTTTTGGTCCCCCCTTGGTCCTCCACATGCTGAACATCTGGGATATGACTAACATTGCGCAATGTGCGCTTGTTCGTCGCCAGATGCAGCGTCGTGTCCAGTGTGTGAGGAGATGGCGACTTGTCTGTGGCTTTAACGCCTCTGCTGACATGTTGGGCACAGCCTGTGACGAGGAACATCTCTTCCTGTGTATCCGGCCACAGGCTGCACATCGGAGGCTGCTTCTTCTATCTGGAGAAGTTCATGAAGCAGAAGCCTCTGTGTGACTCTGTGTGACTCATGTGAAGTAACTTGTCTGACAGGTCATGGGTCCAGGTCAGCAGGTGATTGCAGACTATTAGCTGGCTTCGATGTTAGGTACAGGTGAGTCAGGACTAGATATTGGGTGGAAGCCTTCCAGTATTTGTAAGGCCTCGTGCTCGCGCTGAGTATTTGGTGAGTTTTGACCTCAGTATTTGTAAGGCCTCGTGCTCGCGCTGAGTATTTGGTGAGTTTTTACCTCAGTATTTACAAGGCCTCGTGCACACGCTGAGTATTTGGTGAGTTTTTCACTCAGTATTTGTAAGGCCTCATGGACACGCTGAGCATTTGGTGTTTTTTACCTCAGTATTTGTGAGGCCTCGTGCACATGTTGCGTATTTGCAGAGGTTTTTTTACCTCAGTATTTAACCCCTTCCCGCCCCTTGACGCATTGTATGCTTCATGAAAACTAGTGACTTCCCGACCCCGTCACATGACCCGAGGGCCCACAGAGTCTGAACAGCCCGGGGCCCTGGCTACCCTTAATCCACCCCTGGGCTGAACACAGCCAAACGTCATTGTAGTTAATGGGAGTGGAAATGAGCAAAAATGTTTGGAAACGATCGTCAAACATAAAATCGGCACGAATAGGGTACCAATATGGCACGAATATGGCAAATTCCGATTTGGCGATCGTTTCCAAACATATTCTCTCAAGTCTACTCATGGCCCTTTGGCTAATGCAGTGGCGTAGCGTGTCAGTGCATGTTACTAAGCCATCTACTCAGGTGCAGGCTCTTTCAGGGTTTAGCAAGGACAAGAAGTCTCCCCTGTTACAGTCTCCAGAATCCTTGTAATCCTTCACCAAATCATACAGATGAGCAAATCTCATGGACATCAGATTGGGAAAATCTGCTTGGATTCAGCTGTTAGATTTGATTGGGTCTGAATGTATACTGACCTGACAGTCCTGAAGAAGTGGTTAAAATAAAAACTTTACACTCACCTGTTCTTACTCTGCCTTCACATCTTTTTGGTCTTTTCATTTCTTCATCTTCTGTTTTTCCTCCATTTTGGCACATGTGGTCCATCTCCGGCCTTTGTTTGACAACATGTGGTAACATCGGAGAGCAATGTACTGTATATTGCGCTGTGCATTGCCCATCCCACAGTAGAGACCAATCACAGGCTTCAGATTGTCCTCACATTCCGAAATGGAGGCACAGAAGACTCTCTGTAGACCCTATCCAATTAAAATAAAATATTACAACTCATGAAATAAACTGGAATTTTTTACTTAGGATCTTTATTTATTAACCAGAGAAGAAAGTATATTTTGTTCTGGAGGACCCAGCTTAATACATAACCTGGACAAATCAACGATTTCAAAATGAACGCTGTAATACCTTAAATCCCCAGTGGTGGCATCGCAGGAAAATTCAACACTTATCATTAAGTTCCTAAAATCAGCTTTTGACCCCAAGATCTAAAACAAAGAAGGTCCAACTCTTAAATTATGCCCATATTAGTCAAAGATTGTAGAGGCCCAGAATTTATCACATGAGCCTAGTGTATGGTTTATATCTGGCTTTATTTCATATTAATCACATTTATTTAATTGTGTCATTAATGAAAACATTCGGAATTTCCTTTGAATGGTTTCCAGTGCAAATATCCCCGAGACCCGTCGTGTTTGAAGTATGATAGGCGGCTGCTCTATTTCCAGTACCATGTTTTCATGTATTTATTTAATTACAAAGGCAAGAGCGAGTGAAAGAGATTGTTCTCTGTCACACGGACGCAGTCACCAGCCCTCGAACGTATTCATTTCTTTACAGCTCCATGAGAAATGATTTGCTACTGTTTTATGTTTCTCCTAAAGACTAATTTTTCTTGAAAAAATCATTTAAACTTATACGGGCTGTAAAAATATTACATACTGTTCATGACCACGCTCTTGACTCATGGAAAGATTAGATCAATGGCTGCTTCTTCTGTTTAGTTAGTGTTGATTCTGATATTAGTGGCATAGCTAAAGCTGGTGTAAATGTAGGTACGTGTGCCGACTGGGGGTGGTCCCATTTTCACCGTGAACAGACTGGAGACGGAAACCGATGCACATTCAACAGGTTCTCTTTATTGGTCGTCCTCCCGATGACCACAGCAGCACAACAGCTTCCGTACACACAGGCTCGGATACCTTTCACCTTCTTCTCTTTCCTAAATTGACGTCCCTCTCGGTTCTATCGCTGCGGCTGCCCTAGGCCTACCACCACAGCGCTTCGCTTGTCCGAGTCAGTCTGTCTGGTACCCCGGGCTTCCTCTGTCCTGTGGCTCTCCAGGCAGGGCCACCCCCTGACTGTTTCTCCTTCCAGTCCCTCCCAGAGTCCTTCCTCTCTCCGTCTCTACCTCCTTCAGTCTCCTCCTCTGCTGAACTCCTCCTCCTTGACTGGCTCCCTTCTGGAACTCTCTCCCTTTTTATTCCCCTCCCTGGGAATTCCCCTCTCGAGCCCACATGACTATGCAGTCTCCTAGCCTTAAGCTGCTGTCAAAGCCCTTTTCTCACTGCTCTCCGTCTCCATCTTGTGGCCAAACTTTAGTACTGCACATCTTCTTTTCCTGCTGTTTTGTCTCCCCCAAGTGTACAAAACCCGGTCCTCCACCATCTTTCACTATTTCTAGCTGTCTCCCCACATGTATACACCAGTTCACATCAAGTACTTTTACTGCACATCTTGCATTCACCTTCCTGCTGCAGACAGGTCCATAGGTCAGTCCACTTCCCTACATAAAGAAAAATGTACTGTCTTTGTTCTTCTGGTTACGTTTTTCAGGCAGGTTCAAATGGTTATGAAAATACCAAACTTGTATCTTATTATTTTGATGATTAAAAAAAATTCAGAGGCTTCAGATTCCCGAATGGGTTAAACAGTGGCAATCGCAGATAGCTCTGGTCGCTGCTGTTAGAGGTAAGGGCTGGCAGTACGATACAGTCTGCCCTTTCCGATTATTGAGCAGGCACAGCTACTGACATGGAAATGTACCGTAGGGGATTATGAAGTTCACACCTCTTAACAAATTTGGCACATCATACTACAGTGCGCATAGGATCAAGATTGGCATACAAAACAATGGGCTAGATTAATTTCACCAGTGCTGACAAATTTTCAAAAATTCCATAGAGGTGATTGCATAAAACAATGAAACAATTCCATGGTCCTATAGTTTCTTATCTAAAATTATCTTCCACATCTTCTACCCTTCAGTTCACTCCTCCCAGATAACTTATTCTCCTACTTACTGTTCTTGATTATAGAAAACCAACCAAAATTTCAACAATTATCATATTGCCAAGAAATTTACCCATAGAATATTGCTTTTCCGGGAGAATATGATGACTCATGGGACACGAGATGCCGCCTATGATTACATAATACCATACCTTAGACTGCTGTAGGTGGAGCACATAGTTGGCAACAGACTCGAATTTGGCAGGACGTCACGATATTTTGGGATACAATCTTGGCAAGTTTGGGGCTAATAAAGGCTCGAAATGGGTGGGGTTTAAGCAATTCCTATGTGGAATTAAGGGCTTTCCAGACAGCACTTACGTTAACTTGTTTTTCCCAGATACCCCCTTTTTCACCTATCTACAGAATAGTTATTAACTGGTTGATTAGTGGAGATGTAAGTGCTGGGACCTTCACCGATTGGCAGAACATGCACTTTTATCTCTTAGCATGGGGCTGTAGTGCCCATGCTCGAACACTGTTCCATTCTTTCCCTATAGGACACTGCATTCAGCCTTTTCCAGAAGCCCCATAGAGAATCAATGGAGTGGCGGTTTGGTATATGATCTTTCAAACATGCGGAATGGATCCTCTATTATCCAACATGTCTCAACATATATTCATATGCACTACTTTTCCAAACAGCATAGATTGCATATTACCCATGGAACACAGTGTATCGGGGTATACATTCCTCCATAGGACACTGCATTATTTTGTTCTCATGGTGATCTTTATAGCAAAAACACTGTACTTATCTTAACTTGCGCCCATTGCGGGGTGGGGGGATAAAATGGTTCAGCATATTCTCAATGCCCACAGTAGTGACCTAATCCCCACAAATGTCACCCAACGCGTTTCATCTGTATTGGAATCATCAGGGGTATCCTGACATCTTGTCTTGAGGCGTACGTGTAATGCAGTGTCCTATGGAGGAATGTATACCCCGATATACTGTGTTCCATGGGTAATATGCAATCTATGCTGTTTGGAAAAGTAGTGCATATGAATATATGTTGAGACATGTTGGATAATAGAGGATCCATTCCGCATGTTTGAAAGATCATATACCCTTAACAGAGACCTAGGGCTGTAGGTGGTTTACAGTTGTTAATAGGTCCAGCAATAATCAACATGTCTATCTGTGTCTATATGGTTATGATACCCGCATTGTAATAAGGATGTAATGGGACACAGTGGCATTTGTTGCATAACTAGTTACTGTCCTTCGTTACAGGACATTGAGGTGGTACAATACGGTTTGGCTTTTTAGAGCACTTCACACCAGCACCTCTTGCACTTGTTTTTGGTTGTTTTGATTTGTTTATTGGTTTTTAAAGGGCTAATTAAAAGCTACATTTTAACATATAATTTCTACCAATTTGCTATTTGCTAGAAACCTGTTATTGGTCAATATACCCCTACTTTATTGATCCATAAGAGCTTAGGCTCTACAGGAGAGAGAGGACCCTACTGACCATATGAGCTTATACTCTACAGCAGAGAGAGAGGACCCCACTGACCATAAGAGCTTACACTCTACAGGAGAGAGAGGACCTCGCTGACCATATGAGCTTATACTCTACAGCAGAGAGAGAGGACCCCACTGACCATAAGAGCTTACACTCTACAGGAGAGAGGACCCCACTGACCATAAGAGCTTACACTCTACAGCAGAGAGAGAGGACCCTGCTGACCATAAGAGCTTACACTCTACAGCAGAGAGAAAGGACCCCACTGACCATAAGAGCTTACACTCTACAGCAGAGAGAGGACCCCACTGACCATAAGAGCTTACACTCTACAGCAGAGAGAGAGGACCCCACTGACCATAAGAGCTTACACTCTACAGCAGAGAGAGGACCCCACTGACCATAAGAGCTTACACTCTACAGCAGAGAGAGAGGACCCTGCTGACCATAAGAGCTTACATTCTACAGGAGAGAGAAGACCCTGCTGACCATAAGAGCTTACACTCTACAGCAGAGAGAAAGGACCCCACTGACCATAAGAGCTTACACTCTACAGCAGAGAGAGGACCCCACTGACCATAAGAGCTTACACTCTACAGCAGAGAGAGAGGACCCCACTGACCATAAGAGCTTACACTCTACAGCAGAGAGAGGACCCCACTGACCATAAGAGCTTACACTCTACAGCAGAGAGAGAGGACCCTGCTGACCATAAGAGCTTACATTCTACAGGAGAGAGAAGACCCTGCTGACCATAAGAGCTTACACTCTACAGGAGAGAGAAGACCCTGCTGACCATAAGAGCTTACACTCTACAGCAGAGAGAGAGGACCCCACTGACCATAAGAGCTTACACTCTACAGCAGAGAGGACCCCACTGACCATAAGAGCTTACACTCTACAGGAGAGAGAGGACCTCGCTGACCATAAGAGCTTACACTCTACAGCAGAGAGAGAGGACCCCGCTGACCATAAGAGTTTACATTCTACAGGAGAGAGAAGACCCTGCTGGCCATAAGAGCTTACACTTGTAGGGAAGGTGACCTGACGGACGGACGGACTAGTCAGAGTGAAGAAGGAAAGGTTTGCACAGTGTAGGTAGGTGTACAGTGGGGAAACAGCTAGGAAAGTGTAGTGGACGTGCAGTACCTTGGGTTGACCATTAGATGGCAGGGAGGAGTGTGAGCAAAGGACTTGACAACAGCTTAGGGCTTTAGAAACTGTTGGTCATGGGGGGGCGGGGTTACAGTGACAGGGGACTGGGAGAGCTATAAGCGGTTATGCCAGCGTTAGAACCGGCTGCGGCCTGTTTGACAGGCCCTGTGACTCCAGCCCTCAAGGACCCGACTGTCCCCATCCGCCACCCGGCCCCAGCGGCTGCTGGGCCGCAGATATCATCGGCCGCCTCTGCCCCACGCGCTTTTACAGCGAAGTCCCGCCCACCAGACTCTGGGACTGGCACGGCACCCTCCGTTTGGGTCGCGGAGGTGATCAAACAAAAGAAAGTTCGGGAGCAGGAGGTATGGAGCCTGCTCCACTCAAAGGGGGAGGCTGGCATGGCGGTGCAAAGATCACGGGGATGGCTGGTATACACCAACGTCGACAGGGGGTACGGCTTCATCCGTGACACGACCGGCCAGAAGGTATATGTGAATGTGGCCTCCATACGGCATGGTCGGGCGCTTAAGGAAGGGGACTTGATTTCCTACTATAAAGAATACTTCCCCCGCGGGTATTATGCGGTGGCAGTGCTAGCGGAGCCCGAAGGAAGCGAACCCCCGTAAAGAGGACTTGAATGGACACCCTCAGTATTCCCAAAACTCCACGGCTGTGGGGTCCCTCACTACTGACCGCTAGAAGGCGGATTGAACTGTCAGGAGTTTGCAGCAGCGTTGTGCAGGTTATAAGGACAGTTGCGTTTGAAAAAAAAAAATGTTTTGTTGTTGTTTATCTGATGCAACTATTTTTCTCTCTTTCTTACTTCTTTCTATGTTCCTTGTATGTAAAGTATACGTAAATATGTTTGCCTGACAGAACGGGAATACGGAAAAGCGGAGGAGTGTCCTGGTCCAAGGAAGGGGGGGAGGACGAAAGGGGATCTGCAATGTTATGTTATATTATGTTGGTTTTAAAATGAGCAAAAGAAAACGAAAAAAAATTATAAAAATGGGTACTTGTGCTATTATAAAGTTGTTTATAGTATAATATGCCAAGGTAAAATGCAACAGGTTCGGGTAAGGGAAGGTCTGCGGGACCAAAGGAAAGTGTGAGATCCGGTAGGGATCTAAGAGTTGAGGAGGTCTGGGAGACCGGGACGCCGACCATGACATGAAATTGAAAGAAGGGAAAATGAGTTGGAAGACGTAAGAGAGACAGCCGTCCTAGGTCAGGTCCCCTTACAACACCGCAGGTCCAGGCTGCTCCCATGCCATCAGCCCCTGTTTGGGACTTCTGAAAATGCTCTAATTAATCTTTTCCTTGACACTACTTGAGTATGGTTTGAGAAAGGCCTCTTAGTAGGTCGAAACGTAACCATTAGAGTTGAGCGACTTTTGGTTTTTTAGGGTCGCGTTTCGTTTCGTGAAACCCGACTTTTCCAAAAGTCGGGTCGAGCAAGATCGTCCGATTATAGGGAAAAGTCGGGGTCGTCCCGAAACACGAAACCCAATGTAAGTCAATGGGGAATAAAAGTCGGCAGTGAGAGGACAGGAAACACACCAACAGTGCTCATTTGAATGCCAAAAGCATCAATTCTTCTTACTTAAGCTTGTCAACCTTAATTAACTTCATAATACAAGTTACGCACTGAAAAATGGGGGTTATTTGGCTAAAGTTGTTGGGGGGAGGGCTGGCTGCAGGTTTTCATGTGCCCTGGGCGAAAGAGCGCCCCTTTAACACATACCACAACTCATCATGCTCCGATACGGCAGAGAAATAGCGGTATAGTACAATGAAAAATACCTCACTTTTTACATCTCATGAAGAGGCCCATCTATTTCTCCATACAGAATCATTGGTCCCATATAATGTTTGAAACAGTATATGATGAGCTCCACATAATGCTACAGTATATGTTGGTCCCCATGGATGAAGCTCCACTGTCTTATGGGCCCAAATAATGCTCCAAACATAATGGGCCCCATTTCTAATGCTCTAGTGTATAATGGGCCCTGTAAATGCTGCTCCAGTGTCTGATGTCCACCTTTGGAATGTTCCAGTGTATGGTGGGCCCCATCTATCATTCTCCAGAGTATAGTGCTCCCCAAAAATTGCTGTCCCAACATTGAAAACAATCAAATAAGTCTCCTCGCTAGGGAATCCCTGTACTTGTCTGGACTCCTTGTCGTCCCCATCTTCCATCTCACTGCACAGTATTTCAACTTTGCAAGTGCTGTGATCCTGAGCAAGCAGGGGGGGCCCACTCGTTGGCGATGGCACTGGCACAGGGCCCCTGATAGTACGGTGGTGTGTCTGATTGCGGGTGGGCCGAACCTGCACTTTCATCTGCAGCTTCCTCTTTGTCACCGTGTAAGATGGAACTGTATATGGGAAGGGTAACCTGAGTTTCATCAGGGTCAGATTCAGGCCGGGTAGCGTGCGAGGGGAATGTAGTGGTCTGGGTCAATGTACCAGCAGATTCATCGAGCAGTGGCTGGGCATCAGTGCACTTGTGTCGCCCCCAGGAGTACGGTCGCCACAGTGGCATTACCTTCTTCCTAGGGAGTGTGATGTCATGCTTGGGAGCAACGAAGGATCTCTCTAGCAGGTTAACTGATTGGGCGGCGTTATTCCCACGAGTCATGACCCTCCAAACAGCGTTCATGAAGGCAAAGTGTTTGTTTTACGTGGGCAGTATGGTTGCAAAGCTGAACCTTAAAGGAATGTCCAGAAGGGCACCACCAGGAGTGGAGCCTACGGTTAAATTCGACTCCACCTGGGAAACCTCAACCATGCCAGCTACAGAACAGATGCACACATTGCAAGCTTAATTCCGTTAACGAACGAGACTCCGTCATGCCCCGCGGTCCGAGTCCGGCTTACTAGAGGGACACGTGAGGCTCTGGCACATGAGATTGGCCAATAACTGGTGTGTCATGCCCTTACATGTCCGTGGCTGCATGTGCGCTACACTGAAAAGGCCAGCGTTTGTCGCTTACAGGTGCAGATAACCCGCTTAACAACGTTAGTGATGGGGATCACTGATTACAATTATTACCCGCGAACAATGATTTCCCAGTAAGTGCAGGTCAACCGCAGTTCCGGAATTAGGCCTAACCGTCATTCCTGAAAAAATGAAAAACTTACGTGTGCAAACCACAGGTGCTGTAGCTTGCTTAACAGCTCGCCAGCCGTTCTCACGCCCAGTATGGATTACACGTGATTGCACAAAGGTGAGAAAGGGTACCGTATCCCCAGATAACATGTATGGATAGCGTACACATTCAAAATATATGTCTCAGGAGGCAGGCTCAGACGGTGTCAGGCCCAGTATGGATTGCACGTGATTGCACAAAGGTTAGAAAGGGTACCGTTTCCCCAGATAACATGTATGGATAGCGTACACATTCAAAATATATGTCTCAGGAGGCAGGCTCAGACGGTGTTAGGCCCAGTATGGATTGCACGTGATTGCACAAAGGTTAGAAAGGGTACCGTATCCCCAGATAACATGTATGGATAGCGTACACATTCAAAATATATGTCTCAGGAGGCAGGCTCAGACGGTGTCAGGCCCAGTATGGATTGCACGTGATTGCACAAAGGTTAGAAAGGGTACCGTTTCCCCAGATAACATGTATGGATAGCGTACACATTCAAAATATATGTCTCAGGAGGCAGGCTCAGACGGTGTCAGGCACAGTATGGATTTGACGGCCCAGATTACACAGCGGAGGAGCAGGGAGAGGTAAAGATTGCAAATGCTGGGGCCCTGCCCAAGCAAGGGGGGCCCACTCGTGGGCGTCGGTACTGGCACTGGGCCCCTCATAGTACAGCGGTGTGTCTGACGGCGGGTGTGCACCACCACCGTCAGAGACACTTGATTGCACTATGAGGGACCCTGTGCCAGTGCCCGCGCCCAAGAGTCGGCCTACCCACCTGTCCAGGGCAACGGCACTCGCACGGTGTCGTGCGCTAGGTGGTGACCCCGGCCATGGGGGGGGAGGCAGCACAGTTAGGGAGTTTTAGAAAGTGGCATATGTTGATGTTGGACATTCAGCTGATGCAAAAGGCGAAATAGGTGAAGTCCCAGGAAGAGGTGGACCAAAGCAAGCCATTTTTATGTCACCCTATGTGTCATCAGGGGAAGGTGGGACAAAATCCTTGGAAACCCATGCGTGTTTCATTTTAATGAAGGTTAGATCATCCACATTTTGGGTTGACAGACGGGTCCTTTTTTCTGTCAGGATTGATCCAGCTGCACTGAAGAGTCTTTCCGATAGCACACTTGCAGCTGGGCAAGCGAGCTCCTGTAAGGCATATTGGGCCAATTCAGGCCAGGTGTCCAGTTTAGCGGCCCAATAGTCAAAGGGGAATGACCTGTGTGGGAGAACATCGATATGGGAGGAAAAGTAGTTTGTAACCATAGTTGACAACTGCTGTCTCCTGTCACTTTCCATCGATGCAGTATTACCAGTTGTGTGAGCGGTATTTGAAAAATCAGTCCACAACATTGTCATGAAACCCCTGTCTCCAATGCCACTTCTGCTGTGTGCACCATGAACACCTCTGCCAAGCTGCCCCCGGCCCGTACGGCTCGTGTGAGAACCATCACCGCTGCTGTGTGCTGGGAATGCCTCAAGCAACCGATTTACCAGAGTTGCTTGTTTATTAGCCAATATTAGGTCAAGGTTCTCCTGTGGCATGATGTTTTGTAATTTGCCTTTATAGCGTGGATCCAGGATGCTGGCCAACCAGTAGTCGTCATCGTTCATCATTTTGGCAATGCGGAGGTCCCTTTTTAGGATCCGCAAGGCATAATCTGACATGTGGGCCAATGTTCCCGGTGTCAATGATGCACTGCGAGTGCTGGGTGGAGGAGCACTTTCTGGCAAATCCACATCCCTCCAGTCACGCACAAACCCTGTACCAGACCATGCCACGCCAACATTTTCACTTGCCCCACGAGATGCATCCTCCTCCCCTAAGTAATCATCCCCATCATCATCCTCCTCCTCCTCTTCTTCCTCCACCTCGTCCAGGAGAGGTCCCTGAGCAGACAATGGCTGAATGTCATCAAGGATTCCCTCCTCCTCTTCCTCCTCATCAACATTGGCTGCAGACGCCTGCTCCTTAAGGTGCGTCAAAGTTTGCATGAGCAGACGCATAAGTGGCATGCTCATGCTTAGGATGGCGTCGTCTGCGCTTACCAGCCGTGTGCATTCCTCAAAACACTGAAGGACTTTACAGAGGTCTTTCAGCTTCGACCACTGCACACCTGTCAACTCCATGTCTGCTCTCAAAGTGCCTGGCCGTGTATCCTCCCACAAATGCATTATGGCCTGCCTCTGCTCGCACAGCCGATCCACCATGTGCAGGGTGGAGTTCCACCTTGTTGCAATGTCGATAATGAGGCGGTGGTTGGGAAGGTGGAGCAATCGCTGCAGCTTCTGCATACGAACGGAGTGTACAGGCGACCGGCGGATGTGCGCGCACAGTCTTCGCACCTTTTGGAGCAGGGCTGTTAACTCCGGATAATTTTTGAGGAAGCACTGCACCACCAGGTTCAAGGTGTGAGCCAAGCAAGGTATGTGGCTGAGTTTTGAAAGGGCTATGGCTGCCACAAAATTACGTCCGTTATCACTAACTACCTTGCCTGCCTCAAGATGTACACTGCCCAGCCATGACTCAGTTTGTCGCTTCAAGTACTCGGCCAGCACCTCGGCGGTGTGTCTGTCGCCCAAACACATCATCTGCAACACAGCCTGCTGACGCTTTCCACTAGCTGCTCGATAGGGGGACACATCGTGTGCAACAGTGGCAGCTGCAGATGGAGTGCTCGTACAACTGCGCTCTGTGGACGAGCTTTCGCTTCTGGAGGAGGAGAGTCGAACGCCTACAGCCAACTGTTTCCTATACCGTGGGCTAGGCAGCACTGTCCCACCACCGCTGTCCCCTGTGGACCCTGCATCCACCACATTAACCCAGTGCGCAGTGATGGACACGTAACGGCCCTGGCCATGCCGACTGGACCATGCATCAGTTGTGAGGTGCACCTTTCCGCTCACTGACTGCTTGAGTGCATGGACAATGCGGTCTTTCACATGATGGTGGAGGGCTGGGATGGCTTTGCGAGAGAAGAAGTGGTGACTGGGTAGGTCATAGCGTGGTACTGCATAGGCCATGAGTTCGCGGAAAGCTGTGCTTTCCACCAACCGAAAGGGCATCGTCTCAAACGAGATTAGTTTGGCAATGTGGGCGTTCAAACCCAGTGTACGCGGATGAGAGATTGAGTACTTTCTTGACCTACTCATAGTGTCTGGGAGGGTGAGCTGGACTTGAGAGCTGCATATGGTGGAAGTAGCGGTGGACAGGGCGGACTGAGAGAGGGTTGATGATGGTGATGGAGTTGGTGTTCTTTCTGATGGCCTAGAATCAGTCTTTCGTTGATATAACAGTGGGATTCCCTGACTGCTGTGGCCTTGCAACGACACCTCAACATTTGCTGCTGTGCTAACCGGTGGGCTTACAGTGGGGGAAACAATGTTTCAGCGTTGCTGACTACCTTCGTTGTGATCAGTAGAGTTGAGCGATACCGTCCGATACTTCAAAGTATCGTATCGGATGGTATCGGCCGATCTTTAAAAAAAGTATCGGTATCGCCGATTCCGATACCGGAAGTCCCATTCAAGTCTATGGGACTTCCGGTATCGGAATAAGAAAAACCCTTTCCTGCCCTTGTACAGCCTCTCTGGGGTCTGTACGGGCCTTTCGGGGGGGCTGTGCCGGCCTGCCAGGGGGTCTGTGCAGGCTCCGGTGGTCTGTGCCGGCCTGCCGGTGGTCTGTGCAGGCTCCGGGGGGCTGTGCCGGCCTGCCGGGGGGCTGTGCCGGCCTGCCGGGGGGCTGTGCAGGCTCCGGGGGGCTGTGCCGGCATGCCGGGGGGCTGTGCCGGCCTGCCGGGGGGCTGTGCCGGCCTGCCGGTGGTCTGTGCCGGCCTGCCGGTGGTCAGTGCAGGCTCCGGGGGTCTGTGCAGGCATCGTCCGATGGGACTACAAGTCCCATCGGGCGATGCCTGCTACCATGACAGTGATTGACACATTAGCCAATGATGGGACAGTAGTAGTCCCATCATCCGGCTAATGTGTTAAATGTAAAAAAAAAAAAAAAAATTACATGCTACATACATACAACATGCATACTACATACATGCTACATTCATACTACATACTACATACATGCTACATTCATACTACATAAATACTACATGCAACATACATACTACATATATACTACATGCATGCTACATACATACTGCATGCTACATACATACCACATATATACTACATACATACTACATGCATGCTACATGCATGCTACATGCTACATACATAACACATATATACTACATGCATGCTACATACATACTACATGCTACATACTACATATATACTACATGCATGCTACATACATACTACATGCTACATACTACATATATACTACATGCATGCTACATACATACTACATGCTACATACATACTACATATATACTACATGCATGCTACATACATACTACATGCTACATACATACTACATATATACTACATACATACTACATACATACTACATGCATGCTACATACATACTACATACATACTACATGCTACATACATACCACATATATACTACATACATACAATACATTCATACAATACATACATAGACATACAGTACATATAACATAGAGTAACATACTTACCAATACTTGTCACATTGTTCCCCGAAGCCATTGTCTTTTCCGGAATAAATATTAACATAACAAACCACAAAAATACTCACCCACGATCCGAAGCAGTCCACGAGTGTGTCCCACGACGATCTTGGGTAGAGAACTGCAGCATCAGCTGTTGCTGCCGTTCCCTACGGGCTGCAGGAATCCAATGACGGAAGGTAGGTATCCTTCCGCACTGTATTCCTCCGCCACTTAAAAAAAAAAAAGTCCCTAGTCTCACTTTACGCCATTGCTGCGTGGGAATTTCCCACGCAGCAATGGCATAAAGTGAGACTAGGGACTTTTTTTTTTTTTAAGTGGCGGAGGAATACAGTGCGGAAGGATACCTACCTTCCGTCATTGGATTCCTGCAGCCCGTAGAGAACGGCAGCAACAGCTGATGCTGCAGTTCTCTACCCAAGATCGTCGTGGGACACACTCGTGGACTGCTTCGGATCGTGGGTGAGTATTTTTGTGGTTTGTTATGTTAATATTTATTCCGGAAAAGACAATGGCTTCGGGGAACAATGTGACAAGTATTGGTAAGTATGTTACTCTATGTTATATGTACTGTATGTCTATGTATGTATTGTATGAATGTATTGTATGTATGTAGTATATATGTGGTATGTATGTAGCATGTAGTATGTATGTAGTATGCATGTAGCATGCATGTAGCATGTAGTATGTATGTAGCATGCATGTAGTATGTATGTAGCATGCATGTAGTATATATGTAGTATGTATGTAGCATGTATGTAGTATGTATGTGGTATGTATGTAGCATGTAGTATGTATGTAGCATGCATGTAGTATATATGTAGTATGTATGTAGCATGTAGTATGTATGTAGTATGTATGTAGTATGTATGTGGTATGTATGTGGCATGTAGTATGTATGTAGCATGCATGTAGTATGTATGTAGCATGCATGTAGTATGTATGTAGTATGTATGTAGTATGTAGCATGTATGTAGTATGTATGTGGTATGTATGTAGCATGTAGTATGTATGTAGCATGCATGTAGTATATATGTAGTATGTAGTATGTATGTAGCATGCATGTAGCATGCATGTAGTATGTATGTAGCATGCATGTAGTATGTATGTAGCATGCATGTAGTATGTATGTAGTATGTATGTAGCATGCAGTATGTATGTAGCATGTATGTAGTATATATGTAGTATGTATGTAGTATATATGTAGTATGTATGTAGCATGTAGTATGTATGTAGCATGTAGTATGTATGTAGCATGCATGTAGTATGTATGTAGCATGTATGTATGTAGCATGCATGTAGTATGTATGTAGCATGTATGTAGTATGTATGTAGTATATATGTAGTATGTATGTAGCATGTAGTATGTATGTAGCATGCATGTAGTATGTATGTAGTATTTTTTTTTTTTTTTTTAACATTTAACACATTAGCCGGATGATGGGACTACTACTGTCCCATCATTGGCTAATGTGTCAATCACTGTCATGGTAGCAGGCATCGCCCGATGGGACTTGTAGTCCCATCGGACGATGCTTGCACAGACCCCCGGACATCAGCACAGCCCCCCGGCAGGCCGGCACAGCCCCCCGGCAGGCCGGTACAGACCCCCACAGGGTGCACAGACCACCGGCAGGCCGGCACAGCCCCCCGGCAGGCCGGTACAGACCCCCACAGGGTGCACAGACCACCGGCAGGCCGGCACAGCCCCCCGGCAGGCCGGTACAGACCCCCACAGGGTGCACAGACCACCGGCAGGCCGGCACAGCCCCCCGGCAGGCCGGTACAGACCCCGGGCAGTCCACACAGCCCCCCGGCAGGCCGGCACAGCCCCCCGGCAGGCCGGCAGAGACCCCCGGAAGGCCCGAAATGACGGCGCATCATGATGCGCACACACCGCGCATCATGATGACGTCAGTCTGTCAATCAACTTTGAACTTCCGATTCCGATGCCGAATTCCGATATTGAAAAAATATCGGAAGTCGGTATCGGAATTCCGATACAGCAAGTATCGGCCGATACCCGATACTTGCGGTATCGGAATGCTCAACACTAGTGATCAGTTGCACATGTGGCACTTGAGGTTTGGTGTTGTGTCCACGCTTGCAAGTGCATGCTGGTTAAATGTCTAAGCATGCAACTGGTATTCAAATTTTTCAGATTTTTCCCTCGGCTAAAGGTCTTTGCGCACTTCTTACAGATAACCTTGGCCTGATCATGAGGATTTTGTTCAAAAAAGTGCCACACTGCACTCTTCCTACTTTGGCAGACATTTTGCGGCCTAGCACGCTGTGATCTTTTGACCCTCTGGACAAGCTGTCCAGCAACTCTTTTGATGTTTGGAACCTGTCTTTGGAGTGCTCCGGGCCTGCCAGATAACAGCTGTTGCGATGTCGATGTCTGCTGTGGATGCTCCTCATCTGAGCTATTGGAAGCAGCACCCTCTTCCCTCAATGGATGCCAATCTGGGTCAACAACTGGGTCATCCATCACCTCCTCTTCTATGTCATGTGCACCTTCCTCTGTGTCACCATGTATGGTGGTATAGTGTGCGGGAAGGGGCACCTGAGTCTCATCAGGGTCAGAATCTGGCTCTGTACACTGCGAGGACAATGTAGTGCTCTGAGTGAATGTACCAGCAGAATCATCCATCAGCGGCTGTGCATCAGTGCACTCCATGTCAGATTCATCTTGGCCTGGGTAATTCACCATTTCACTTGATAATCCAGGCATGGTATGTGAAAACAGGTCCATGGAGTAATCAGTAGTATGGCCTGCGTCATCCTTCAATCTTGGTTGGGGTGAAGGACACAAGGAAAGGTGTGGTTCATGAACATGAGCCTCCAATGACGACTCAGTGCTTTTACTTTTTACAACTGAAGAAGAGGAGGCGATAGAGCTGGAGGCTGAGTCAGCAATGTAAGACAAAACTTTTTCCTGATGCTCTGGCGTTAAAAGCGGTTTGCCAACTCCTAGAAAACTAAGCGTTCGAGGCCTTATGTAGCAAGACGATGACGCAGGGTCAGCACCTCCTGCATTCGGTCCTATTTTGCTCTTGCCACTACCATCAGATCCACCACCAACACCATCATTACCAGCTGCCAACCCCCGCCCAATTCCACGGCCTCTTCCACCAGCCTTCCTCATTTTTGGTAGAAATGTAGACAAAATCCAACAAACTATATAGTAATGTAAAACAAGGTACAAGGTGTCTATAGGACAGGGGAGATTTTGAATTTCTGCAGACACTTGTGGACACTGGACACTTTTGGATTGTGTGAGGCCCACTGATATCTGAGCGCTATGTGACAGGCTCGATGGCACAGCTGTGACCAAAGTGACTAGAGGATAAGGGAGATTTTGAATCTCTGCACACACTTTTGGACACTGGACACTTTTGGATTGTGTGAGGCCCACTGATATCTGAGCGCTATGTGACAGGCTCGATGGCACAGCTGTGACCAAAGTGACTAGAGGATAAGGGAGATTTTGAATCTCTGCACACACTTTTGGACACTGGACACTTTTGGATTGTGTGAGGCCCAATGAATATCTGAGCGCTATGTGACAGGCTCCATGGCACAGCTGTGACCAAAGTGACTAGAGGATAAGGGAGATTTTGAATCTCTGCACACACTTTTGGACACTGGACACTTTTGGATTGTGTGAGGCCCACTGATATCTGAGCGCTATGTGACAGGCTCGATGGCACAGCTGTGACCAAAGTGACTAGAGGATAAGGGAGATTTTGAATCTCTGCACACACTTTTGGACACTGGACACTTTTGGATTGTGTGAGGCCCACTGATATCTGAGCGCTATGTGACAGGCTCGATGGCACAGCTGTGACCAAAGTGACTAGAGGATAAGGGAGATTTTGAATCTCTGCACACACTTTTGGACACTGGACACTTTTGGATTGTGTGAGGCCCACTGATATCTGAGCGCTATGTGACAGGCTCGATGGCACAGCTGTGACCAAAGTGACTAGAGGATAAGGGAGATTTTGAATCTCTGCACACACTTTTGGACACTGGACACTTTTGGATTGTGTGAGGCCCACTGATATCTGAGCGCTATGTGACAGGCTCGATGGCACAGCTGTGACCAAAGTGACTAGAGGATAAGGGAGATTTTGAATCTCTGCACACACTTTTGGACACTGGACACTTTTGGATTGTGTGAGGCCCAATGAATATCTGAGCGCTATGTGACAGGCTCGATGGCACAGCTGTGACCAAAGTGACTAGAGGATAAGGGAGATTTTGAATCTCTGCACACACTTTTGGACACTGGACACTTTTGGATTGTGTGAGGCCCACTGATATCTGAGCGCTATGTGACAGGCTCGATGGCACAGCTGTGACCAAAGTGACTAGAGGATAAGGGAGATTTTGAATCTCTGCACACACTTTTGGACACTGGACACTTTTGGATTGTGTGAGGCCCACTGATATCTGAGCGCTATGTGACAGGCTCGATGGCACAGCTGTGACCAAAGTGACTAGAGGATAAGGGAGATTTTGAATCTCTGCACACACTTTTGGACACTGGACACTTTTGGATTGTGTGAGGCCCACTGATATCTGAGCGCTATGTGACAGGCTCGATGGCACAGCTGTGACCAAAGTGACTAGAGGATAAGGGAGATTTTGAATCTCTGCACACACTTTTGGACACTGGACACTTTTGGATTGTGTGAGGCCCACTGATATCTGAGCGCTATGTGACAGGCTCGATGGCACAGCTGTGACCAAAGTGACTAGAGGATAAGGGAGATTTTGAATCTCTGCACACACTTTTGGACACTGGACACTTTTGGATTGTGTGAGGCCCACTGATATCTGAGCGCTATGTGACAGGCTCGATGGCACAGCTGTGACCAAAGTGACTAGAGGATAAGGGAGATTTTGAATCTCTGCACACACTTTTGGACACTGGACACTTTTGGATTGTGTGAGGCCCTCTGATATCTGAGCGCTATGTGACAGGCTCGATGGCACAGCTGTGACCAAAGTGACTAGAGGATAAGGGAGATTTTGAATCTCTGCACACACTTTTGGACACTGGACACTTTTGGATTGTGTGAGGCCCACTGATATCTGAGCGCTATGTGACAGGCTCGATGGCACAGCTGTGACCAAAGTGACTAGAGGATAAGGGAGATTTTGAATCTCTGCACACACTTTTGGACACTGGACACTTTTGGATTGTGTGAGGCCCACTGATATCTGAGCGCTATGTGACAGGCTCGATGGCACAGCTGTGACCAAAGTGACTAGAGGATAAGGGAGATTTTGAATCTCTGCACACACTTTTGGACACTGGACACTTTTGGATTGTGTGAGACCCACTGATATCTGAGCGCTATGTGACAGGCTCGATGGCACAGCTGTGACCAAAGTGACTAGAGGATAAGGGAGATTTTGAATCTCTGCACACACTTTTGGACACTGGACACTTTTGGATTGTGTGAGGCCCAATGAATATCTGAGCGCTATGTGACAGGCTCGATGGCACAGCTGTGACCAAAGTGACTAGAGGATAAGGGAGATTTTGAATCTCTGCACACACTTTTGGACACTGGACACTTTTGGATTGTGTGAGGCCCACTGATATCTGAGCGCTATGTCACAGGCTCGATGGCACAGCTGTGACAAAAGGGACTAGAGGATAAGGGAGATTGGATTGCTTTTAAAAAAGCAGTTTGCAGAGCAGTGGGTAAACAGCAATGCCAGCCTGTCAGGAAGCCTTAAAAGGCAGCCCAACAACCAACACCACTGATACACCACAATATAGCCTCCCCTTGCACTGCACACACAATGACTGGTGTGTTGTGCTGGCCAAATTGCTAGCAGCAGAAGCAGTTTTTTTTTCTTCTCAGGACAAAAAAAAAAATTGGGATTGCTTTTAAAAAAGCAGTTTGCGGAGCAGTGGGTAAACAGCAATGCAGGAATGTCAGGAAGCCTTAGAAGGCAGCCCAACAACCAACACCACTGATACACCACTATATAGCCTCCCCTTGCACTGCACACACAGTGACTGGTGTGTTGTGCAGGCCAAATCGCTAGCAGCAGAAGCAGTTTTTTTGTCTTCTTCCCTGCCTAATGCTCTCCCTACAGAATCAGCAGCAACCTCTCCCTATACTGAGATCGGCAGAAGTAAGATGGCGGTCGGCGTGCACGCCCTTTTATACCCCCTGTGACGCCCACCAAAGCAAGCCAATCACTTGCATGCCCTTCTGAAAGATGGTGGTGACCCCTGCCTATGTCATCACGTTGCCCACAGTGTCCGTGGATCCTGATTGGCTGAAAAAGAGCGCAAAACAAACTTTTGAAACGCGACTTTGGCGCGTAAGTCGCCGACCTCGTGGCCGACCTCATCCTAGGGTCGGGTTTCGTTTCATGAAACCCGACTTTGCCAAAAGTCGGCGACTTTTGAAATTTTTCGACCCGTTTCGCTCAACTCTAGTAACCATAGTATACTCATATCCTGGATTACGATATTATACCCACATTTTGGATACTTCTTTTGTCTGCGGTGTTACACTATTTGATGCATTTGAAATAAAATAAAAATCCAAAAATTTCACAAAATTTTTTGGCAAGATTAATCCACACTTGAGTGCGACTGTTTATCTACTGACTAGGTCAGACTTACCCAATGACTCTGGAGATGGAAAACAACTGCCATACAAACTGTGCTCTTCTGGGAACCGCTGATCTGTGACCACCACTGTACAAGGTATCCACTAGCTGTCATAGCTGCAGGAAGCTCACGTAGCTACGCAAAAAGACAATAGCCTGTTCTCTGATACCTCAGCAGTATGGGAAATGGTGCTTGTTAGCTTTCCTTTTTTTGCGAACCGCATATTGGATCTCCAAGTGTTTCAGTTCTCGAGAAATAAAGACTTTTAGGATATTCAACTCAAACTCGATTAATCCTCGCTTCTTTAATAGCTACAGATTAAGACATTAAGACTAATTACATGGGGTTTCCTTACATTTTCTACAGTTCTTCTTCTGGCCAGTATCTGTTTGAATACCATAATATGTCATTTCAGGATTATATCTACATATGATTTTATACTATTACTGTCACTTTTTTTTTACCATAAATTCCAAAAAATGTAGCTTTCATTGATCCAGAAGGGGATGTTCTCCAGTATCAAAGGAAAGTAGTTAAAACTTATCCTTTAATCATATAGCATAAAAAAATTGTCCGACTGTTAAAAAACAATGCTGGAGAATATCCCTTTTTGGACCACTGGGGGCTATGTAACCTGGAACCCAGACCAGGGTATACAAAAATTCAAATAGGCAGGACCAAATTACAATTAGTGTTGCCAGGGGAGAGGATTGGGGTTGTGGGGATGGGATGTTGGGGGGCATAATTTGGGCAGTAATAGTCCATTCGGGGGTCTTAAGTTCCTCTCAGCTTATGACAGGTGGTGACATATTGGGCAGAGATCTCCACCATTGATTCCTCTTCCCCAGTAGGATGCAGTGTTTCCTCTCCTCGTCCATGGATGTGTGTGGAGAGTCTCTGGAAGTGGGAGGCTCTCACTGCTGAGTATTTGTTGCAGTGCAGCAGGAAGTGCGCCTCGTCTGTTCTCCCGTGGCCTGTATGTCTGTTGGAGCCTCCCTGTTTCCACCTTTAGGCTGTGGGCACTCAGTCTGTACAGACTCAGGGTCTGCCTGACTTTGGTGTGGCGAAACCTCTCCAGATATGGGGCCAAAGTATAGTTTCTCCGCAGTAACCGGTAGATGATGAGTTTCTTAGCGTTCTCTAATTCACTTTTCCATCCCTTTATGTATTGCTTCTTGCAGCTCTTTGAGGTCTCCTTTAATTGGGCTTTTGTTAGGGTGTGTTGTTGACTTTGGCTGGACAGCTCATCAGGGCTTTATGATGGTAGGAACTGGGGTTGCTGCTCTTTATGTGTGCCTGGTGTGATAGCACTCTCTTGTGTATAGTGAGCGATATGGGGAATCGTCCCAGCTCTGCCCGTCAGGCTATATCTGTCGTACTGCGATGGACCTGGAGGAGATATTTTCAGAACTCCATGTGGAAGACTTCAGTTGGGTTGAGATCTCACTTTGTCTGGTGAGGGTAGGTCACTGGCCCCCAGACCTCACTGCTGTACAGCAGTATAGGGGTGATGATGCTGTCAAATATCTTAACCCAGACTTTCACCAGTGGTTTGAGATGGTACAGTTGTCTTCTGAAGCGTAGAAGGTTTTGCATGCTTTTCTTTACAGGGCCTCTGCTGCTTGCTTGAGGCTCCGAGTTTGGCTTAGGTCCAGAACAAAATAGGTATAGCTGCTGCTCTCCTCCAACATGGAGCCTTGTAATGTGAGGGAGGGAGTGGGGGTTTTATTCTGGTTCATTTTCTGAAAGACTTTGGTCTTCTTTTGGTTGATGGGCAGTGACGATGTGGTGCTGAATGTTTCCAGCACTGCCAGGCTATCTTGGAGGCCTCTCTCAGTTGGGGAGAGAAACAGGAGGTCATCTGCGAACAGCAAGAACTTCACCTCTTCATCATGCAGACTGAGTTCTATGGCGGGTGATGATTCCAAACCTGTAGCTGTTATGGCATAATCTACCACACTGCTGCCAGTGTTGGAGTTTAGTCTAGATCTCCCTAATGAGTCCCCCCTGAAGCTATGATTCAGTATATACAGCCCAAGACTCCGTCACAGGTTCAGCGGTGTTCTTTAGCTTTTGTTCACATAGCTTTTGTCATAGCTGTTTCTAGCTACCTGTACTGAGTCACTGTAAAAGGTCTCATCTCCCAGTATGTATGTGATTCCGACAGGTTGCATGTAGTCCTTCTCTGTACTTGTCCTGGCGTTGAGGCCTCCACAGATGATCACCCTGCCATTAGACTGGAATTGGGCTGTCTCCTTCTGTAGGACCTCAAATATGTCCAGCTTGAAGTATGGGGATTCTGATACTCCGAGCTCCACACCAAAACCACAGACTGTCTACCCTGGAAGTGTCCAGGGATACTTATCTCTAACACAAGAGTGGTGAGCTAAATTGACACTTTCTATTCCAAGAAATGTAACCCTAGTTTACCATTCATCTCCGCATGGTAATAGTTAGAGACTGGACATTGTACTTGTGGTTACTTACATTTAATAAGATTGTTCATAACGTTTTACTAAAGTTGCACTGACAGGCTTATGGTAGACGATCCACCGGAGAAAATGAAATGATTCTGCAAATTGCCCGTGAACTTCCCATCTACATTTATTAAAGAAACCTTCGGAGACTGTCCGAGACCAATTTATCTACAAACTTCTATACTGTATACATCATGAAGGAATTTGAAATATCTGACCTTCAGCACAGAATGCCTTCTCCATATAAATGGTCTGGTAAAATGAGTAAAATATGTTTATTATTCACTGCTGACAATTTCTCTTAGACTTCAAGATTTTTTAGCTCTACCTTTCAGAAGGGTTTTGAAGTGAAGCCAAAAGAAACAGAACCTATGAGAAATTCTTCTCTTAGGCCAGCACATGAGATCCTATATCTGTTTATCTCTTGGGTCCAACCCAAAACAGTATCCTGATATACATCAAGGTTCTAGAGTCGCCTCCACAGTTGAGTTATGAGCTTTCCATCATTAGATTCGACAGGCCAGAAATGATCTCTTTCCGGTGGGTTTGACCTGTTCTAATCAGATCCCGTAAATGGCTAGAAATATTTATTCCTGACAACAATATGACATTTTCCATAATTCTGTTTGAAGACTTGTTGGAAGATGGTATCAAATCACAGCCCCTCATTAAGAGTCAGTCTGTGAAAGTCATCTTACTTTTTGGCTGTTGGCTCCTATAAACGGGCCGATCCAGGTGTTGGTGGTCTTTTTCTGGCCTATATAACAATAGGACGAACATTCCTAATGCACAGAATGATCGCAGATATGAATATTCAATGTGCATATAACATCACATTAACAGAAGCATATGTCTCATTTACACTGTGTTACGCCGGCCACAAGCACGCCTTCTACTGTGTATTTTGCTCTGCTCCATCCAGTACGTGACCTTCACCCTGAATTGAGCCTTGTGCTGGTTGTGAGTCATAGGGGGGCAAGGCAAAATTCTGCAGGAATTTGTATCCCCCTGTCCCGCAGAGATTTGCTTCCCCAGCCTCTAACCTGCTAGCAGTTAATATATCAGGCAACTCCCATCTCAATTCTTCGCCTGAAAGTTGGTTCCTAGCCTGTCAACATCTGTTCATGCATATCACCCTCTTCTGTCTCGTGTCACCTGTCCCGGTGTCACATATTGGTTGGGAGCGATGGGTGCCAACCTGCTGTCTTGAACTAGGGGGCACACTAGATCCCTGTCCCCCCGGTTTACTCCTATCTTAAACCTTACCTGTTCCCTCTCCCACCCTTGGGTGTGAGGGTGAAGTGTATAGGATTACACTAACCAGACAGACAAGGTTAGACAAACAGGGACGAAAGAAAACAATAATCATGCAAATATATTCACATAAAAACTGAGAGGAATACAGGGGAGGGATAGTTAGGAGAAACCAAATAGAAGAGGATGAGGATAAGTATGCAAACCAACTCCAAGCAGAAATCCCTGAACAACTCTACGACTGCCTGCTCCAGACATTGAATTTCTCCTCCATCACCTTACCAGGAAGTAGCACTATCACTGGCAAATTCCCAAGTGCCAGTGGCCAGCATATATACCAGAGGGGAGTGGCTAACACATAAGAGCAGAGGCAATTCAGGATGGAAAGCTCCAGGAGATCAACTGAACTGATTAACCCTTACAATGACAAAGCAAGAAAAAAGCCTGCACTGTTTAATAGGTTGGTGAAGCAGTTCTAATCAGTGCAGGATTTTGTGTTACCAGATGCTGCGATCTTCTGGCCCCTCTCTGTTGAGGTATCCCTGTGTCACCCGGCTTGTTTACTTGTCCTGTCTGACCTCTTTGCTCCTGACCTTGGCTACGTGTATTGTATCTATACTGCCTGCCCTGACCTAGGATTGTCTGACCACCTCCTGTACCTCGTACCCGTGACTTTGACCCTCCGGTCAGCTGCTGCAGTTCTGGGGACTGCCATGGAGTGGTACCTGGTGTCTACATGCAGACCAGCCTATCCTCACCATCACAGGCCCTACTGAAGCCCGGTAGACACTTAGTCACGCCCCTCCAGGTTAAGCCCGGCCTGTGGCCTAGTGGGCCCATACCCACCACAAGCAATCATTTTTTGCTGGCATAAAAATCAGTGCACCAGATAAACAAGAATTTTGCTGGTTGGTCAGATGATTAATGGTCTCTTTATACACAATTACGATTCTATCTTTCTCAAATTAAAATGGAGTCCCTCCACACAGTGCAGTATAAACCGGCTGTGAATAAATGCAATTCTGCCATTATTTTTTGTCTTTACAGTATTCACTGTAAAGTAAAATTGACCTTTCAACATGATTTTTCAGGGCAGTACAATTATAACACCAAACTCCCATGGATTTTTTTTTTATTTTAGGGGGTGAGAAAATATTCAGAAGTTTTTAATAAAAAATAAAATTATCATTTGTGTTGACAGTCTCTGAGACCATAACATTTTTATCTTTCTGTTCACAGAGCTGTGTGAGGTCTTGTTTTCTTGCCTACTGAGCTGATCTATTTATTGATACCTTTTTAGGGGTAAATGCAGCATATTAATTGATTTTTATTGAATTTTTTATGTAGGTGTAGTGACAGAAAAACTGCTGTTCTGGTTTACATTTTTTTCCCTTTACCACATTTACTGTTTGGGTTAATTAATTTTATATATTTCGATTGAACCAACTTTTACGAATTCAGTGATACCAAATATGTAAATTTTTAAATTACATTTTAATTAGGGAGAAATGATTTATATATATATATTTTTAAAAATCTTTTTATTTTTCACTTTGTGTTTTAGTCCCCTTAGGGGACTTGGTCTTGGGATCTTTGGATTGCATACTATGTACTGCAAAACTTCAATAATGCAGCATATGTGACTAATCAAAGTCTCCTATTAAGAGCAAAGGAGAGCCATAATGGCAGTGGCAAGATATTTCAGCAGGTCCCTGGCTGACATCACAACCCATCAGTTCCCCATCAGTCACATTTCAGGTTAGCACTCCATTTAAATGCCACTGTAAAAACTGACAGTGCATCTAAATGGTTAACATTAGCAACAGTGGCATCTAAATGGTTAACAGTAGTGATCAGAGCTAAGCTCCAGTCGCTGCTGATAGAGGCAGATGCTGGCGGTATAACACTGTGTGGCGCGGGTATCCTGTATTGCCCTGATAGACACCTTAGACCGGCAATTGAGGAGTGATGCTTAATTTTCCTCATGGCAGAATCTGCCCTGTTTAAATGGGTTGATAGTTAAGAAGCATTCATTGGATTCATAACTGGCTTAGTGATCGGACCCAAAGAGTAGTCGTAAATGGCTGCACATCCAGTTGGAAGAATGTCTCAAGTGCGGTACCACAGGGCTCTGTCCTGGGCCCTGTATTGTTCAACATCTTTATCAACGATTTAGATGAAGGAATTGAGGGTAAACTGATTAAATTTGCTGATGACACAAAGGTAGGAGGGATAGCTAATACTATAGAAGAGAGAGAAGATTCAAAAAGATATAAATAAACTTGAGCAGTGGGCAGCAACTAACAGAATGGTTTTTAAACAGGGAAAAATGCAAAGTACTACATCTGGGCAATAAAAATGAAAAAAGCATATACAGAATGGGAGGAATAGGGCTAAGCAACAGCACATGTGAAAAAGACTTGGGTATACTAATAGATCACAGACTGAAAATGAGTCAACAGTGTGATGCAGCAGCAAAAAAAGGCAAATGCAATTCTAGGATGTATTAACAGAAGCATACAGTCTAGATCACATGAAGTCATTATTGCCCTCTACTCCTCTTTGGTCAGACCTCATCTGGAATACTGTATCCAGTTTTGGGCACCACATTTTAAAAAAGACATGAACAAACTGGAGCAAGTTCAGAAAAGAGTGACCAGAATGGTGACCGGTCTGCAAACCCTGTCTTATGAGGAAAGGTTGCAGGATTTGGGAATGTTTAGCCTGCAAAAGAGAAGACTGAGAGGAGACTTAATAACTGTCTACAAATATCTCAAGGGCTGTCACATTGCAGAAGGATCATCTTTATTCTCATTTGCACAAGGAAAGACTAGAAGCAATGGGATGAAACTGAATGGGAGGAGACACAGATTAGATATTAGAAAAAACTTTTTGACAGAGTGATCAATGAGTGGGACAGGCTGCCACGAGAGGTGGTGAGTTCTCCTTCAATAGAAGTCTTCAAACAGAGGCTGGACAGATATCTGTCTGGGATGATTTAGCGAATCCGGCTTTGAGCAGGGGGTTGGACCAGATGGCCCAGGAGGTCCCTTCCAACTCTACGATTCCATGATTCATTCTCTATTTATTGGCCTGTCTTAGTGGGCCATACAGTTTTGTCCTTCATGGGTTGCTCAGGGGAGTAGGTATTTCTAGGTGCACAGACTGAAGTCGCACCTTGGTCCTGATGCATGAATGTGCAGATTTGGGAATTAGAGCCCCAAGTCTGCTCATGCAACTGAGTTTGGTGGAAATCATCTGCAAAAACCACTAAGTTAGGGACAACACAACTTCTTTTTGAATGGCCTTAGATGTATCATTGCCTAGAGTGCATGTGTGGGGAATTTCCGGTACGCCTGAGAGTCACTGCTGGTATACCGGACATTCACCCTGAAGGAAGACCGACCCAGGATCCCACTGCAGCTGCCGACCCTCCATGCGGAACCATTGGGCCCGGAGGCTGGTCCTGCCGGAAGGCAGGATGAAGACTGGCGGCGCATTGCAGACGACGGGGCCAGGAACAACGCAGGAGTGACAGAGACCAGCAACACCCAGGACCCTCCGGTCGCACGGATGCACCGACCCCTGGAAGAGCGACGGAATGGCCTGAAGAGAGCTGCGGCGCCGGGGAAGGTGAGCGTTCCCCCGGCTCAGCCGGTGGCCCCTCAGGCAGTTCCCGCTCCCATGCCCCGTACACGAGACAGGCTCCAGGGCCTTGGCACCAGCCCTCGCGGCCTCCCATCGTCCAGTGTCCCCGGCTCCAGATGGATCCGTGGCCCCCACAGGGCCGACCACTGCCCGCATCATCGGCCCCAAGCTGCCCCGCCTGGCGATGTCCCGTCCCGCGTCTCCGGTGCGGAGCGGATCTGCGGCCTGCCCACCAAGGCCCGCGGTCCCCCTACCATGCTCCACATCCGAGCGGCGGCCTATCCATTGTGTCCCGCCTCCGCTTCGGCCCCACTCCAGACTGCCACGGTGGCTGGGCCGCCAGGCTCTGCAGCCTACTCACCAGTACACGCAGCCACCTCTGCTCCACTCTTGGCCTCAGCTGCGGCCTGCTCGCCGGTGCCCACGGCCGCTTGTGCCCCATCCTTGGCTCCAGTTGCGGCCTGCTCACCGGTGCCCGTGACCACCTCTGCTCCACTCTTGGCCCCGACAGTGGCCTACTCACCGGTACCCGCGGTTGCCTCTGCTCCACTCTCAGCTCCGGCTGCGGCCTACTCACGGGTACCTGCGGCCACCTCTGCCCCGCTCTCGGCCCCGGTGGCAGCCTACTAGCCGGTGCCCGCAGCCACTTCTGCTCCGCTCTCGGCTTCGGCCACGGCCTACTAGCCAGGCTCCGCGGCCTATACCAGGCCTTCTGTCTGGATCGCTGACGTCAAAGAGCCAAAGAGCGGGAGATCTGGGTGCTTCTGCATGAAAAGGGGGAGGAAGCCTTGTCTGCTCCTCGGAGTACCGGGCAGCTCGTGTACACTAATATCAAAAAGGGCTACGGTTTCATCAGAGAGGTGGAAACTGGCCACAAAGTATATCAGAATGTGGCCTCCATTAAGCATGGGCGGGCCCTGCGGATGGGAGACCGGGTATCCTTTTATAAAGAATACTGCCCCTGCGTCTACTATGCAGTGGCAGTTTTTGCATACCCCGAAGGACATGAACCCCCGTAAGGGGGAGGAGGACTCCTGGGCCTCTGGCACAAAGGACACTCATGGCCCAGTGATCACCAGACATCCCGGGAGCTCCACGGCTGTGGAGTTCCTTGCTATTGGCAGAACATCGGCCATCAGGAGATGGCCCGGAGCACCGCTGAATACGGACTGCTGGGACTGCTGTGCGCTGTTGCGCTGCATGGGGACTGTTCCGCGTCCCCTTGGGGTAAAATACACAACTCTTGATACAGCGGGGATGTGTGGGAGTGCTTCCCACAAAGGAAGGGGACGCACCACTGTTTAAAAGTATTGTTGGAAAATGTTTAAAAAATGCATCGTGAGGCAGTTTGATAAAGATGTGCAATTTGATAAGGATGTAGGAATGATGTCCGTGAAGAAATAGGGATAGTGACTAGTATGAATGGTTTAAAAATTGTTTGCATTAAAAAAATAAAGATGTTCAACATGTCCCGGGTACTAAATTGGAGAAAAATGCTTGCCATGACTGATTATAACTGAAGGTATAAGATGGTTTATAGAACTGAAACAGACAGCGGTCCATAGATCAGATCCTAAGTAGCACACCCCAAAAGTGAAAGAGGGGAGCTTATGGTAGGCCGGAGCCTCGGTTATTGTGCCCCAAATTTGAAAATGGTTTGGAAAGTGAGAAAAGTGGGGGAAAGCACCTGTTGAGAGATCCGGGTGGTCCTGATCCAACAAAAGGGGATTGTCATAGAGGCGTAAGTGCCGGCAAGTAGCCGTAAGCTACTCGGAGCATGATTGCTCCTGGTTCGGTTCAGCACCCTGCGTATCGCCGGCTTTGCTCAACAACCAGCCAGACAAAAGAAGGTGGGGAAGTTTAAGAAGGGCAAATGAACCCGACGAGATTGTCAGGGATGACAATGGTAAAAAAAAGGAGGTATGTAGGGACGTGGACTGACCTATGGACCTGTCTGAAGCAGAGCAGTGAATGTAAAATGTGCAGTAAACATACTTGAAGTGAATTTGTATGTACAGGTGGGAAGACAGCTAGAAACAGTGACAGATGGTGAAGTACTGGGTTTTGGCCACTAGGGGGAGACAAAGAACAGCAGGCAAAGGAGACAGTGCAGTACTAAGATTTGGCCACAAGATGGAGAAAGAGAGCAGTGAGGAAAGGGCTTAACAGCAGATTAAGGCTAGGAAACCGCATAATCACGGTGGGCGGAGTTATGGGAACTCGAGAGGGGAATTCACAGATAGAGAGGGTTCCAGAAGGAAGCCAGTCCAGGGGGAGGAGCTGAACAGAGGAAGAGACTGAAGGAGAAAAAGACGGAAAGAGGAAGAGCTCCAGAGGGGACTGGAAGGAGAGACAGTCAGAGGGGGGCCCTGACAGGATAGCCGCAGGACAGAGGAAGCCCGGGGGTACCAGACGGACGGACTAGGACAGGAGAAGCGCTGTGGTGGTATGCCTAGGGCCACCACAGCGATAGAACCGCGAGGGACAGCACTACAAAGGAAAGAAGGAAGGTGAAAGGTACCCGGGCCTGTGTGTACTGAGGCTGTCGTGTTGCTGTGGTCGTCAGGAGGACGGCCAATAAAGAGGACCTGTTGAGCGTACATCGGTTTCTGTCTCCAGTCTGTTCGCGGCGCAAAAAGACAACCCCCCAGTCGGCACATGTACCTACACATGCAAAAACTATTTCTTGGGAACTCCATAAATTGAGGTACAATGACCAAGCTACACCCACAGAAACCTGACACTGTGCCATGGGTTAATGCCATATTAGCAGAAACATTGTAAAGTGTGTGGTCAAGTAAACTGACTTCCGAAGATTGCAACCTACAAGTCTATTGGATTACTATATGAATGGTTGTTGTATGTTGATGTTAGTTGAGCACTGTATGATGGTATTTAGTAGTATTTACTGCATGGTGTTTGCAAATCTGGGCAAAATCAAGAACCCAAGGTAATCTAAGTCATTATGCTTCAAGCCTGCAAAATTGAAAGTGAGGATGATAAGGGCAGACAGTGAGCTCATCCCTTGTGCTTGCCTGGAGCAACTTGCCAACCTTTGAGCATTTAATTTTGTAAGACCGCAACTACGTTGCATCCCTTTGCCTGGTCATTCATCCAGATCACTTTGATGCTCCCTGTACACTTCTTCCTTAGCTCCTGATTGAAATAAACTTTTTTGGAAGCTATAGTTTCCGTGAAGTTGCGGAAAGTTTCGGAATCATCCAAAATGTTTGTTTGGAGGAGTCTTGGAGTTCTTCCCATTACTTAGATCCTACCGGATATTCGAGGAGTGGAGCTGTCAAGAATGAACCAGAACATGCATGTATCCACCAATTATTTTCTAAAATTCTAATGGATACCCCAATCCACAGTAAACAATAGTGAATATAGATATCCTTTCGTTTCCAGTAACAATTTGTCATGAGTGACTAATGCCCATCACTCAGTCTTAAACAACAAGACAGGCAGTCCATGGGTTACAAACTAGATGCATTCTGTAGGTTTTTTCGTAACTCTAATATCTCTGTAAATTGGAACAGGGCCTGGAAAAATTAAAAAACTTATTCTCACCTCACTGATGACCACTTCAGCCACCCCTTGCTTGCCACCCACTATTTAATCCTCTTCTTTCCAATCTACCACTTCAGTATCCTCTTGACTGTATTCCAGGACTTCAAGCCTTGTTGGTCACTGCACATAATAAGGTCACTCGTCAACATCACAACCTTATGACACGGCATAGTGACCTCCAGGGCGTGGAAGGATTTGGAAGTTTTGGAGATGTAACACATGACAGTGGAAATAAAAGGCCCGGTCGGTAAGCAACATGGTGGTCAGAAAGGTATTAGGGATTTTTTAACCAATACTCACACCTCCTGCTGCCTTGATGCTTGACGTCTGGTTCTCTTCTTCCCATAGTTGGGTGTGCCGCATCTCCAGCCTCTTTATTATAGGCCAGAACTTTTGGATGTGTCCAGGACGGAGCTCACTGCACGTTATAAGGTTGCAATGATGACACAATGCTATGATGTGCAAAGCGCTCATGCAAGGACATTGTCGGAAGTCCTGGCCTACAATGAAGCTGCCAGAAATGCGGTGCTCGACAGCTGAAAGAAGAGGACCTGACTGTGGGCGGAGAATTTAGTGATGCTTTTAATATTAGTTTTTTTTAATCAAGGCACTCAAGAAAAATAAAAATGTAAAGTTTTTGTTGATTTTAAAAGGAACTCCAAGTGTTCCAAATTCTATGTTAATTTATGAAGTGACTTATTTTGCTTTATTTATCCAAATACAACATTTATTCCATTTTTCTGTATCTCTATATTACATATCACCTTAAAATAATTTATTGAAAATTCTGTACCACTGGAGTGGATTTGTAGATTTTGTTTTACGAGTTCACGACAGAAATACGATCATTGATGTTATAATGTCAGGAGCTGGAGTGGCGCCAGGTTTTCCCTAGAGGTTACCGATGGGAATACAGCACTGCGCTTTGTTTCCTTTCCTGGATACGGCACATGTCTCTTACCAGCTACTCTACCAAGGTGCGTTTTAGAATTTGGAGGAATTTGGGGGGGGGGACTTTTCCTTAAGTAGCTCTGACTTTGAAGGCTTTTTTTTTGTATGCGCTCTCTATGATTATCCAACAGAGAAAGTAGTCATTGAGTTTACGGCAAAGGCAAGGGATAAAAGTTTTATTGATGTGAAGATATTTTATAAAGCAGTTACTGTAATGTACTATTAACATATGTTTACGCTTAGCGCATAAAGAGAGACGTTTGGTTATGGAAATATCTGCAGCGTTTTAAGTAGAAGGTAATGAAAACATGTCAGAAGCACGGATACCTGATTAAAGAACAGTCACTGGGTTGAATGCCCCGCGGGAACGCAAATAAAATAATTTACACTCTGAGCTGAAAGGATGAATGGCAGAAACTGAAGAATATAAACTGTTAAATGCATCTTATACTAAGAAATTTAACATGTAAATTTTTTGGACCAAAGAGAAAAATTTTCTTAAAAAAGTGTTTTCATTATTATTTTTCAAAATCCATGTATTTGCTATGAGGCACGTTTTCTTTACCATATTTTCTATTAACTTCTATTCAAACGGATCGATTTTCCTTTTTTACGCTTTTGTTTTCTCCTCTCCTTCTTCCAAGACTTGTAACTTTTTTATTGTTGTGTCCACAAAACCATATGAGAGCTTGCTTTTTGCAAAACGAGTTGTAATTTTTAATTACACCATTTATTTTATCATGTGATATACTGTAAGGCAGTAAAAAATTCCAAGTGCAGCGAAAGAGCGAAAAAAAAGCGCAATTTTGCAATAGGGTAAAACTAACCTGGTAATATGATTCTCCAGGTAAGTATGATTGTTATGGAGATGCCAAACATGCGCAGGTTTTTTTTTAATTAAGTGGTGAAAAAAATTCAGGACGTTTGTAAGAAAAAAATTTCACTTGTTTTGCCATTTTGTTTTGTTATTCTGTGCTTTCTTTTTGTGTTTCAGTCAGTGGGTGGTGTGAACACTGTCTGACCAACTTGTTCACATTTGTGCATGTCACATGTGTTTTTAATCCATTTTTTTCCTTGCTTTTGCATGGTTTGAGAGACCCCACCCCTCTCTTGTGTGACATGCACATAAAGAGCCGTCTTACACCATGTGCCCATACTAGGAGGCGCCTGTCTTAATCCTGTTCATTTAGACACTGATCATATGTTCAGGTTTTAAATACATTAGATAGGGACTGCTCCATTAAGGGTTACCTTGACGAGGTGGAGTGGCTTTGTATACACTTTTTTACAAAAAAAGTATCGACTAAATACCCTGTATTTGTTGTCATCTTTTTACCAGCACTTGCTGATTATTGTCATATTTTTTTACTGCAGGGTATTTTTGCACATTTGTTATTCTGTGCTTTCTTTTTGTGTTTCAGTTAGTGGGTGTTGTGAACACTGTCCGACCGACTTGTTCACATTTGTGCATGTCACATGTGTTTTTAATCCATTTTTTACATCCTCCATTTTCATAACCTTACGGCTGCTCCTTGGTGTTGCAATTTTAAATGTTGAGGAGTGTATATATGTGTAACCGGAGGGAACTAACCAGTGTTGGACTGGAGTGCCAAGGACCCACCAGTAACCAACTCCAGGGCCACACTTTTCAATTACATGGAATATGACATTATTGTCAATCACAAATTAATATAACAATGAACTGGGTATATTGGTGAATGAATAAGATGCCGCCTTTGTTTGTACATAGTGATTCCAGTATATTGTGCCAAGTACTGCTCATATAAGACTGTGGTTTCCCACTCTTGCACAGGGGTCCATCGGAGGATTCTCCTGTTCTCCTGTGGGTCAGTCCAAGCCTGGAATTAACTATTCATGTCTCCTCTGTGAAGGGTCCGGAACTGTCGGGGCCTGACTGTTACTTGACAAGTAGTGATTCCTGAGAAGCTGTTACATCAAGTAGCCACAAAGGCACATGAAAAAGGGGCCCACTTTGGTAAAAAAAAATCCTTCAGTGGTTGCAGAGACTGGTGTACCATCCACTGCTTAAAACAACGGTGGAAGAAGTATATAGACTCTGTAGGAACTGTGAACTGTCCGAACCTCCAGAACAGAGAGCTCTAACACAAGCTATCGTAACCTCCGTCCCATTAGAATTGTTGATGAAAGACTATCTGACAATAGGTCCATTGTTTAGTCATGGTGGACCACTTCACTAAGTTCGCTGTCGTGACCCCTACTCGGGACCAAACTGCCGAATCCGCAGCTTATGCAATCTGCAAAAATGTCATTCAAGTATATGGCTGCCATAAAATAATTCACTCAGACCAAGGTGCCTGCTTCTTAGCGCGAGTCATGGAGGAGCTACACCATTTGGAATTGAGAAATCTTGTACGAGCCCTTACCACCCTCAGGGCAATGAAGCATGTGAACAGTTCAATCAAACCCTTATTCAAATGTTGAGGACCTTAGAAGAAGATTGAAAGGCCCGTTGGCCAGAATTTGTAGCAGATCTAGTGTGGGTGTACAACAATCGGGTACATAGCACCACAGGATACACGCCCTATACTCTACTTTTTGGCAGGCCAGGAAAGGAGATCACCGAACTGGAGCTGGACCTGGAGGAGGACTACCCTTGGACGGGGGTGTCCACCTGGGTCAGAGAACACCGTCATCAATTGCAGACTCTACATCGTCTGGTGCAGACCCGGTTTTGAGAGTTGGAACACCCAGAGACAGCTCCTCTACAGGGGACAGCTCTACAGGCCGGAGACCGGGTACTAGTTAGAGAAAAGCGTCCTCGAGACAAGTAAGATCATTGATGGGAGAATACACTGTATCGCGTAAGGCGGCGAGTCAGTTCTGAAGGGCCTATCTATGAAATTCAGCCCAAAGGGGCAGATGACACTCCAACTCGTATTGTGCACTGAAACATGTTACGCCCATGCGTGTCTAGAGCCCCTACGCGAACAGAAAAAGAAGAGCACGATGCTCCTGAGAATCTTCTATAATTCACTAGTGAAGATGAAGATGACGAATACCCTGAACCACCATGGGCAGAACCAGAAGAAGAGCAGAAACCTGAGACCCCTGGGACTCCTGATATTCCTGCAAGGGCTGTTTCTCCAGGGCTGAGCGCGCCCTCACCTTTGTCCATTCAGCCTGATTCTATTACTCAAGTATAACCAACTGATATTCCCAGTTTACGACATTCTGAACGTTCAACAACACGAAAACCCCCGCACTGATTTGATCAGGATAGTTTTGTTTGGCAACAAGTTGTTTGAAACAGAAAAATGTCAACGTATACTTCAAGAACTCTCGCCTGTGGAAAGGCAAGCACAAAGAGAGGGAGAATGTAAGGGGAAGGAACTAACTAGGCATGTCTCCTCTGTTAATGGTCCGTAATCGTTGGGGCTGTCAATGTCACCTATATTGCAGGGTAGAAAGCTTGAGACTCCACTCCATACTCTGTGTTTGAGAAAAGGGTGTGTGGCTAAGTGGACAGAGCTGCAGCGCGCGTGTGACCAGACAGTTTTGGGTGGGAACTCCGGGCGCACGGGACGCCTGTGTCGTTAAATCAGCTGAGAGGCATCAGAGCAGAGAAGAGCCTAGGATGGCAGAGCGCTTTGACGGGAGACTGTCGACTGAGTACCGCTCAGACACCGCTGTCCCAGCTGACATCACTGCCCTTGCTGAGACCGCTGACACAGCTGACATCGCCCCCATCGTCAGGACCACGGGAGGACACCACCAACATCAAAAGATACTACATCATTTACCTCAGGATTGTGACAGACCCCCACTGCGACGCAATCTAGGCAGCACCAGTCACAGACAGAAGTTCAACCATAACTGGCGCCTAAGTTATATTTTATTGTATTGTCGGCTTTACTTGTCCCTGTTCCTTAAGTTATCCCCAGTAGCCTTTTGCTGAATTAGGGAATATTATCCCTCTGTTTTCTCCCTGTGTGGAGTTTCAACTGTATAATAAACCCCTTTAACCCTTGGTCTGTGTACAGTCCGTTACTGCATCCTACGTGCCTGCAGTCTCCTCCCATATGTAGGTGTGATCCATAATTTCATTAACTTAAAAAAGTAATTTACTGGCTCCATTTTCATTCTTTACCTCCCTTTTGTCATCCATGTCTGCTTACTCTACAAAAATAAAAACCATAAACAATTGCTCTCCTCCGAGAAGAAGCCAATAGTCTTTATAGTGCTACCTATAGATGTCTAAGTTAGGTCTGAACCTTTTTACCACCCAAAACATGACTTGGTACGAAGGCTCTGTAAAGATTCAGTAATTGTCCTATAGGGTAGACACCTATATGTGGTCCTGTAGAGATCATCCTTTTCTATCTGGAGAAGTGATGATGTGCATGTTGTTTCCCAAAGAGTAAGTAAGAAAAGCAAAAACAGATGGTGGTAAAAGAGCAACGCCAAAAAGCCCAATGTAAAATGTATATCAAAAAGGACAAATTACAACAAAATGCAATTCCACTGTCATTGATTTCCTGAATCTGAATTTTTCTGTCCTCACCTGCGCTGAACATATTATGTTGTCACTACATTTGCAACCTAAAATTAATGACGCGGTCCACTTGATGTCTCCAGATTAGAGGACAGACGCCTCCCTCCCGCTGTTGAAGAATTTGCATTTTTTTCTCATTTTTAAGCAAAGCCAGACATTAGCGTACATTAGAACCAACGTCCGTCACATGGACGAGATGGAATTAATAGTAAAGACAGCTATAAATGGCCATTAGTCTGACTCCACCATGATTTAGGCGGAGGTTGTAACATGGAGCTGAATCATTAGGCTGTAAATTCTACAATAATTATACTTCTCACTTTGTCCTGGGGCACAAATGAAGCTCCTTCTATATTTGCTGAGACTTTATTATCTACATGATCAATGAGGAAATGCAGGAGACATGCAGAAACATCACACACAGACAACACTATGGTGGACACCGGTGTGTACTAAGCAAAAAACCATTCCACATTATGAGTAGCAAGATCAACAATACTTGAATTTAAAAAAAAACCTGGTTTTCCAATTTTGTTCTATCTATCCTTCTATCTAGCTATCTGTATATTGTCTAACTATATATTATCTATTATTTATTATCTATCTTGTGGTGTAGTAACAGCTGTGTCCACTTGGGGGCGCTGTGCAGATGTCCTTGGAGAAAGGATGAATGGTAGAACCATGAAGGACCGTTATGTATCTCAAGGTGGGTGGCCTTGAGATGGAGACTGATGCAGTGTATTGACCAGCAGTGATACTGCTGAGGTGTCGTTTCTACGTGTTAGGGAGAAGTCTCCAGGGAACTAGAGAGTTGGGGGGGCCTGGTTACTTACAAACCCACCCAGGGGGTCTGTTTAAAGCACTGTTGTAAAGAGAGTGAAAATGCCTGAAGGACCTGTGATGAGTAGTGTTGAGCATTCCGATACCGCAAGTATCGGGTATCGGCCGATACTTGCTGTATCGGAATTCCGATACCGACTTCCGATATTTTTTCAATATCGGAATTTGGCATCGGAATCGGAAGTTCAAAGTTGATTGACAGCCTGACGTCATCATGATGCGCTGTGTGTGCGCATCATGATGCGCCGTCATTTCGGGCCTTCCGGGGGTCTCTGCCGGCCTGCCGGGGGGCTGTGTGGACTGCCCGGGGTCAGTACCGGCCTGCCGGGGGGCTGTGCCGGCCTGCCGGTGGTCTGTGCACCCTGTGGGGGTCTGTACCGGCCTGCCGGGGGGCTGTGCCGGCCTGCCGGTGGTCTGTGCACCCTGTGGGGGTCTGTACCGGCCTGCCGGGGGGCTGTGCCGGCCTGCCGGTGGTCTGTGCACCGTGTTACTTCCACTAGGAGAAGCATCTCCTGGCTAACAGCCTTTGGAGTGGTGTGTGTCATGGCTGCCAGCGTCTGAGTGTCCCAGAGGAGAGAGTGGATGTCTGCAGCGTGGAGAAACAGCCATGAGAGAAGCCTCATGTGGGTGAGATAATGATGAGGCTGAAGAGCCTGAGTATGGACATTGAGTAACCTGTGTGAGACCACAGGCTTAACCAGAGTGAAGCTATAATGGACGCTATGCTGTAATGCTGCTTGTGTTGCTTCTATGGGTTTATGAAGGAGGAATAAACCGCATGGATTGTGTTATGCTTTATGAAAACCTGTGCCGGATCTGATTTTGTGGCTGCTGAGCGAGTGTCCCCTATCTGAATAACAGCGCTACCTCACATTCTATTATCTCTCTTTCTATCATCTATTATCTATCAAGTATCTATCTATTTCCTATTATCTATCTATTATCTATCTGTATATCATCTATTATCTATCTATTATCTGTCTATCCTCTATCATCTATCTATCTATTATCTGTCTATCCTCTATTATCTATATATCTATCATCTATCTTTCTATCTATTATCTTTCTATTATCTATCTAGCTCTCAATCTATCATCTATTATCTATCTATCTATTATCTATTTGTCTATTATCTATCATCTATCTATACATTATCTATCTATCTATCTATCTATCTATCTATCTATCTATCTATCTGTTATCTAGCTATCTATTATCTATCTATCTAGGGATTCAAAAATGGAGGCAGCACACCATTCTCAGCCTAGGTTAGAGGTGCTTAAATTTAATAGCCCATCACAGAGACGTTTCGGTCCTAGGTGTGGACCTTTCTCAAGCTTGAGAAAGGTCTGCACCTAGGACCGAAATGTGGCCACATGAGCTATTAAAAAGAGCACTTTGCAGCTTTGATTTGGTGTGCTGCTTCAACTTTTTTGGAACTTATTTACAAGGACTGGTATGTGCCTGTGAAGATTTGCACCCTATTTTTAACTGTGATGCTCTTCAATTTCTTTTTTGATTATTATCTATCTATCTATCTATCTATCTATCTATCTATCTATCTATCTATTATTTATCTATCATCTATCTATCATCTATCTATATAGCTACAGTAGATATGGAAAGTATTCAGACCCCTTTAAATTTTTGACTCGTTTCATTGCAGCCATTTGGAAAAAAAAAAGTTCATTTTTTTCTCATTAATGTACACTCTGCACCCCATCTTGACTGAAAAAAAACAGAAATGTTTGCAAATTTATTAAAAAAGAAAAACTGAAATATCACATGTTTTTACAGAAAAAACATTCTCGAGTTTCTCTTAGATTGCTCTTATATTTAGGGAAATCCTGTGTCTTTAATGCTGTTTCTGCTCAGGATTCATTACTGCTGCTTACATGCTGCGTTTTTCTCTTGAATTCATCCACAAGTTTACCTTTAACATACTCTAGTGTCAGCTCATCATCTGGCCGTGCATCTACTGCAGTCACGAGTGTCTAATAACTCTCTGGAAGACAACTTAATAGAAGTGCAGCAACATGAAAATCTTTAATTTCTTCTCCAATACTCCTGAGATGTTTCACAATCTCTAGAGTGTTTCTTATATAGTCCTACATATTCTGTACATCTGTTAGCTTAGACTGATCCAACTTTCTCATGAGATAAAGCTTATTGCTGAGATTTGATCTTGCATGCACTTTCTGTAACTTATCCCACATCTCCTTTGCAGTTACATACTTGCATACAGTATATGCACAATCTGATTATCATCTACACTGAGGGAGATCGTGCTTTGTGCTTTCGGATCCTTCTCTAGTCAATCATCTGGTAAAGGATGAGGCACTGGTTCCTGAGTATATTTCTATGTACCTTCTCTTATGAGCAGCATCTTCACCTTGAATTTCCAGGTAGTTCTGGTTAGTGAGGCTTTGCACTGAGAACTTGACAGGATTGCTGCTAGTGGACATCTTCTCTGTTGCTCTGCGCTGCTTTTGCTCTGTGCTTCTGTTGCAGTGTTACTCTGGGTTCTGTGTCACTCTGGGTCCATAACCTGTTGGTAGCGGATTATTCAGGATGCTTTCCAAGTGCATGACAACAGAGCTTCTTTATTCAGGAACAAACAGGAACAATATATTATAAGCTTAATAGATCAGGAATAAATCATTTGTGTGTCTCTATCTGTGCAGCATCTACAGCAGACTGCTTCTCTCATACACAGACACAGGAAAAACAGGAAATTCAGTCACATGCTCTCCCTGTGTGAGCCTCTGGGAGTTTTTTTTGTTCTAACTTTATAAACCGTATACAAATCTAGCAACTAAACACTCAGACAGGAATGGAGTTGTTGCATCAAACATATTCCAACACCTACAAACTTTATAATGGCTCTCACACCTTATGTGGCCCCCACAGTAGCCCCCAAATGGTATAATGGCCCTCACATTAGCTACCACACTGTAAAAAGGCCCCCACAGTAGTCCCCACACTCTATAATAGCCCCCAAAGTTTTACAGCCCCCCACACTGTATAATGGCCTACAAAGTAGCTGTAAAACTGTATCATGACCCCCAAAGTAGGTCCCTTACTGTATAATGGCCCGCAGAGTAGTCCCCACATTATATGATTAGAAAATGAGGGAAGAAAAGGTAAAGGGAAAAAAAATTCAGCTCACCACTCTCAAAAGAAGTCCTCAGAACGCAGTACTTGCAAGATGTTAGTCCCAGCAGGATTACAAAGTATGCACAGTGAAGCCTTGATCAGAGGCATTGTCCAAGCAGGAAAAAAAAAGGAGGAAATTATCTCCAGCATGAAGACTTGGGTAAAATTCCAATTTATTGAATCACATAATTAAAAAACCACAGAATTTATGGAATAACATCTCATAGATTGGGTCCCAGGTACAAGCAGCAACCAACGCATTTCGACCCGTAAGGGTCGAAACGTGTTGGTTGCTGCTTGCACCTAGGACCCCATCTATGAGATGTTATTCCATGAATTCTGTGGTTTTTTATTTATGTGATTCAATAAATTGGATTTTTACCCAAGTCTTCACGCTGGAGATCATTTCCTCCATTTAATTTACTGCTTCGACAACGCCTCTGATCAAGGCTTCACCGTGCGTAAAAGGCCGCTGAGAGGTATCGTACCTCCTGAGGAATCAGAGAGGAGGCCACAACACAAATCCACAAAGGGAAAGGAGAACATGCAGGGAGACATGAGAACCTAAGGTAAGAAGCTAAACACGTTCACACAGGATAGACAGGGATAAATACAGAGAACCAAAAAATAAATGGACTGAGTGACAAACCTCCCAGACCTCCAAACTTAAAAGAAAGGGAAGAGCCCTGGGAAGAAGAACCCACAGTCAGACCACAGGAAATGCAACTGGGGTTAATTAAGTAATCCTTAGTTGATCTGGAACTACTAACACCATATACATCTATAATATAACCGGCTAAGCGTCACTCTGTCCGAAGCCTTTATAGACTGCGCAAGCGCGACACACCTGCGCAGTCTGGCTTCAGACAGAATGAGGCAGCCAGCAGTGAGGAGTGTGTATGGCGTCGGAGATGGCAGTATGCATCCACACTGCATACCGCTATGTCCAGCGCCTTACTTACATACTTACCTGACCGGGAGGAGCGTTGCCGCAGCGCTTCTCTTCAGCCAGAGACTGGGGCAGGAGTGCGGCCGGAACCGCGCATGCACTCAATACTTGGTCGGGCACCTTTTGCATCAATTACTGCATCAATGTGGCGTGGCATGGAGGCGATCAGCCTGTGGCACTGCTGAGGGGTTATGGAAGCCCAGGTTGCTTTGATAGCAGCCTTCAGCTCGTCTGCATTGTTGGGTCTGGTGTCTCTCATCTTCCTCTTGACAATACTCCATAGATTCTCTATGGCGTTAAGGTCAGGCAAGTTTGCTGCCAATAAAGCACAGTGATACTGTTGTATGCAATCCAGGTATGGGTACTTTTGGCAGTGTGGACAGGTGCCAAGTCCTGCTGGAGAATTAAATTTCCTTCTCCAAAAAGCTTGTCGGCAGAGGGAAGCATGAAGTACTCTAAAATTTCCTGGTAGACGGCTGCGTTGACTTTGGTCTTCATAAAACACAGTGGAGCTACACCAACAGATGACACGGCTCCCCAAACCATCACTGATTGTGGAAACTTCACACTAGACCTCCAGCAGCTTGGATTGTGGCCTCTCCACTCTTCCTCCAGACTCTGGGACCTTGATTTCCAAATGAAATGCAAAATTTACTTTCATCTAAAAACAACACCTTGGACTACTGAGTAACAGTCCAGTTCTTTTTCTCCTTGGCCCAGGTAAGAATCTTCTGGCGTTGTCTATTGGTCATGAGTGGCCTGACACAAGGAATGTGACACTTGTAGCCCATGTCCTGGATACGACTGTGTGTGGTGGCTCTTGAAGCAATGGCCCCAGCAGCAGTCCACTCCTTTTGAATCTCCCCCAAATTTTTGAATGGCCTTTTCTTAACAATCCTTTCCAGGCTGCGGTTATCCCGGTTGTTTGTGCACCTTTTTCT